>NC_037338.1:41690026-42290026 GCF_002263795.3 Bos taurus
TCTTCCTGTGAGCGAAATCTGACTGCTGACAAATTGTGTCAGAAATTCTAAACCAGATCAAATGGATGTTCTTTCCAGGTTAAAAGAAATCCAGAGAAGGCCTGAACCAAGGCTCTTTATGGTGGAGGTTACTGTTAGAGCAGCTCTGCTAATTTCTGGTTTGTTTTTTGTTTCTTTATTTCTGCTGTATCCCTCAGCAGAAGTTCATTGCAATAAACTTGGATACTAAATGAGGCTTTATTAATTAGGGATGGGCAGAAAACCAGCTGTGACATAGTGACCCCGGGTGGGAAGCCAAACCAGAGTAATTAAGACATAACATGGTAATGGGAACAAATAATGAATACACTTAGTGACCTGATGCCGAGCAGTGCCCCCTCTCCAGGCCTGCGTTTTTTTCTTTTACTACTTTTTTTCCCTTTTAAACTGATAAACTCCTGGAATAGATTTCTTATTATACTTTACTACAGATGATGTCCAAAGAAAAGACAGTCAAAAAAAATAGGAGGAAAATATGGAGAAACCGTGAGGTTTAAAGGCTACTAGGTGATTCTATATCTGTTGTTAGTGATCAGAGATTGGTGTTCCTTTATTCTTTGTCACACAGCATTTCTCTTACAAGGACAAAGCAAAAATGGAATGATATCCTGGATGAAGTATGCATCTCTCCTCACCCACTGATGATCTGCTGTATCTGCTGGGTTTATTCCTAGCATGCTCACTCCTCTCTGTGCTGAGGAAAAAAAGAATTTGGAAGAAACCTACATGGCCCCCAAGCTCTCAGAAGGTGAGGAAGTTTCTTGTGGTCCTCTGTGCCAAGCTCTGGATACCCAGGAAGGAGACTGTGATAAGGCCTTCATCATGGAGTCCACATCAGAAATTTGTAGACACAGAAGGACAAAGCACTTACTAAGGAGCATGCTCGCTGTTTTGAAATGGTTCACAAAGTTTCCAGGTGGATAAAAACCTGACCCAGTAAACCACACTTTCTAATGCATTTTGGCACAAGGCTAATTGTGCCAGGAGACGGTTTCATTTTCAGTGTGTACATCTCAATCCCAAGCACCCTAACTCCTGCTTCCTCCCTTTCTTCCCTCCTGGTGGCCATAAGTTTTGTTCTCTAAAATCTGTAAATTTGTTTCTGTTTTGTAAACCAGTTCATTTGTATCATTTCTTTTTAGGTTCTGCATGTAAGTGCTATCATAAGGTTTTTCTCATTGTCTGACTTACTTCACTCAGTATGTATACACTGCTATAATAAAAGTGGATAATCAACAAGGACCTACTGGCTTCCCTAATAGCTCAGTTGGGAAAGCATCTGCCTGCAGTGCAGGAGAACTGGTTTGATTCCTGGGTCGGGAAGATCCCCTGGAGAAAGGATAGGCTACCCACTCCAGTATTCTTGCTGCTGCTGCTGCTAAGTCGCTTCAGTCGTGTCCGACTCTGTGCGACCCCATAGACGGCAGCCCGCCAGGCTCACCCATCCCTGGGATTCTCCAGGCAAGAACACCGGAGTGGGTTGCCATTTCCTTCTCTAGTATTCTTGGGCTTCCCTTATGGCTCAGCTGGTAAAGAATCTGCCTGCAATGTGGGAGACCTGCATTCAACCTGGATTGAGAAGATCCCCTGGAGAAGGGAAAGGCTACCCAGTCTGGTATTCTGGCCTGGAGAATTCCATAGACTGTATAGTCCATGGATTCACAGAGAGTCAGACAGGACTGAGCGACTTTCACTTTCACCATATAGCACAGGTAGCTCTGATCTATATTATATAGTATGAATGGGAAAAGAATTTGAAAAATAATAGATCCATGTATGTATATTACTGAATCACTTTGCTGTAGACCTGAAACTCTCACCACTCCAATATACACTCCAATATAAAATAAAGAGGTAAAATAAATGAAGAGTTTAATTTTCAACATTTTAGAAACTTTGTAAGTGCTGTGACTGTTGAATCTTTTTAGAAATACTTGCTGTCTTGTGAAAATTTAATTGTTTGGCACCTTTGCAGATCTTGAAGTTATGTAGGATCCTTACGTGTATAATTCCAAATCTGACACAGAGTAGGTGCTCAATGTAAGCTGATTAAGTAATTATATGTCTAAGCATGTAATGTGGTGAATCAAGGCAATTATCCCAATAAAGGAGTCAAATAAAATACAAAACAAATGTACCAACAAAATTAAACACACCATTAACATTGCTCTAATAGAAGTTAAGACATCTTGCTTTTTATTTTCTTGACTTTTAAGGCTAGTTTACTTCAGTTTACCATTTGTTCATGTGTATCAACTTAGCCAAAATATTTATGATACCTGATCCCACCTAAGAGATTTTCTTGTCCCAACTTAAAATCATTTGTACTTCAGTTCATTCTTTAGTTGAAACAAATCTTCACCCAGTTTCTCAGATAATAAAAGATTACTAAATAAGATCTAGCCTAATTAACAGGAAAATGAGTTATGAATATGTCAATTACAGCTCTCCAAAGTTATCCATTAGTACCACTTTGAGTGTAAAGGCTTCTCTTTTTTTTTCCTATAAAAATTGCCTACCAGTTGTAAGAGACCCATAGATAGTATTCTTGATAATGTATTCTTGTGTCATGAAAGCACTGGCATTTCTTCTGCCTTCTGTGAATCATGTCATAGCTGGCACATGAATTAATCAATAGAAACATTCTGTATCTATTAACAGTTTACTCTGGGGACATAAAAGTCCTGGGAAAAGTAAAAAAGAATTGTCCCCATTTGATTTGAAAGTAGCTCTGCTTGGTTCCTCTCACACTGAACAAAGAAGATATATTGCAAGATCACTGCTTTAAATGATTAATTTTTTTAAATGAGATGTGTTTGAATAAACAAATAATAAAATAGTGGCAATAGACTCTCAGGTTTTCTTCTGCCTGACCTACGGTATTTTGTTTCAGTATGGTATTCAAACGAATGACTTTAGGAAAGTCCTAAGAGTTTTCTCTATATTATTCAGTTCATTTCAGTCACTCAGTTGTGTCCGACTCTTTGTGACCCTATGGACTGCAGCACGCCAGGCTTCCCTGTCCATCACCAACCCCTGGAACCTACTCAAACTCATGTCCAGCGCATTGGTGATTATGGCTCAGCTGGTAAAGAATCTGCCTACAGTGCGGGATACCTGGGTTCAGTCCCTGGGTTGGGAAGATCCCCTGGAGAAGAGAAAGGCTACTCACTCCAGTATCCTGGCCTAGAGAATTCCATGGACTGTATAGTTCACAGGAGTCAGACATGACTGAGCAACTTTCTATATTATTAGGTTGGTACAAACGTAATTTCTATTGATTGGCAAGACGGTGTTCCCCTCCTGTTGCTTGACCCGAGGCCAAACTGTGGTGGAGGTAACGAAAATAATGGCCATCTCCTTCAAAAGGTCCCATGCACACACTTTTCTAGTAATCAGGTAAGGATATGAGAATTGGACGATAAAGAAAGCTGAGTGTGGAAGAACTGATGCTTTTGAACTGTGGTGTTGGAGAAGACTCTTGAGAGTCCCTTGGACAGCAAGGAGATCCAACCAGTCCATCCTAAAAGGAAATCAGTCCTGAATATTCATTGGAAAGACTGATGCTGAAGCTGAAACTCCAATACTTTGGCCACCTGAGGTGAAGAACCAACTCATTGGAAAAGACCCTGATGCTGAGAAAGATTGAAGGCAGGAGGAGAAGGGGATGGCATAGGAGGAGATGATTGGGTGGCATCACTGAAGCAATGGACATGAGTTTGAGTAAGCTCTGGGAGTTGGTGATTGACAGGGAAGCCTGGCGTGCTGCAGTCCATGGGGTTGCAAAGAGTTGGACATGACTGAGTGACTTAACTGAACTGAACAATGTAATTGCAGCTTCAGACATGAATTTTAAATCATTATAACTAGGCTCGACACTGCTGCTGCTGCTGCTGCTGCTAAGTCACTTCAGTCATGTCCGACTCTGTGCGACCCCATAGACGGCAGCCCACCAGGCTCCCTGGTCCCTGGGATTCTCCAGGCAAGAACAGTGGAGTGAGTTGCCATTTCCTTCTCCAATGCATGAAAGTGAAAAGTGAAAGTGAAGTCGCTCAGTCGTGTCTGACTCTTCGCGACCCCATCTTTATTAATCAAATAGGAACAATTACAATCAACACATTTTGCCAACAAGAAATAATTTTTTTTTCTATAGCATAAAAATCCATGCTTTGGGAACTCAGTGAACTCTTGGAAAGCATTTTCTGCCTCTTGCTGGTTGTGGAAAAGTTTTCCATACAAGAAGTTGTCAAGATACTTGAAGAAGTGGTAGTTGGTTGGCAAAAGGTCAGGTGAATATGGTGGATGAGGAAACATTTTGTAGCCCAAATCATTCAACTTTTGGTCGGGCATTGTCGTGGGGTAGAACTGGGCCCTTTCTGTTGACCAATACCAGCTGCAGGCATTGCAATATGGGGGGCATCTCATCAATTTGCTGAGCATACTTCTCAGATGTAATGGTTTCACTGGGATTCAGAAAGCTGTAGTGGATCAGATGGGCAGCAGACCACCAGTGACCATGACTTTTTTGGTGCACATTTGGCTTTGGGAAGTGCCTTGGGGCTTCTTCTCAGTCCAACCACTGAGCTGGTCATCACTGGTTGTTGTATAAAATCCACTTTTCGTCCCATGTCACAATCTGATCATGAAATGATTCATTGTTGTTGCATAGAATAAGAGAAGACAACACTTCAAAACAATTTTTTTGATTTCCAGTCAGCTCATGAGGCACCCACTTATCTAGCTTTCTAACCTTTCCAATTTGCTTCAAATGCCGAACGACTGTAAGATGGTTAACACTGAGTTCTTCAGCAACTTCTTAAGTAATTGTAAGAGGATCGGCTTCAATAATCCTTTCCATTGGTCCTTATCAACTTCTGATGGCTGGCCACTACACCCCTCAACCTCAAGTGTCTCATCTCTTTTGCAAGACTTCTTGAACCACCACTGCACTGTATGTTCGTTAGCAGTTCTTGGCCAAATATGTTGTTGATGTTGTGAGTTGTCTCCGCTGCTTTACAACCCATTTTGAACTCAAATAAGAAAATCACTCAAATTTGCATTTGGTCTAACATCATTTCTGTAATCTAAAATAAACATGAAATAGACAGCAAGTAATAAGTCATAGCAGAAAAGCATAAAGCGAGAAATGCACGTTAAAATGATGTATAACATAACCACATTTATTTAAGAATGTATTCCAATATCAAATGGCAGATTTCAACAATGAAAAACGTATTTACTTTTGCACCAACCTAATAGTAACCCTGACTTGCTCTTATTACTCACATAATATACAAAAAGAAGGACCTACCTCTTATAAAAGTATTTGCATCTTTCTTCTTTAATGATCAGGGTAAACATGAATTCTTCCAGAAAGAAAGGTCTATGGTTTTGACTGGTAGGGAATGGCTGTGGAAAGTTTGCTTCTATTTAACCAAACATAATTTCTTAGCCAACCTGAAAACAAATGCTTAATGATTTTTTTCCTCTAAATCATTTAATTCATTCTGTTTGGGAGAGTTTTATTTAAAAGTCAAGCTCAGGAAATTCAGAGCTTTGAAGATAAATAGTTTCCATTTCCTTTGAGTAAGTTTAGAAAGTTTTTCTGGTTTTAAAATGAAGGTAAGAAGGGAAAAGCTCCCCACCAACAGGAAAGAAGTCCTTGGGCTAAATCAGTATCCATCCATTGCTTACCTGAAAACATAGTGAAATACCAAAATTTATAAAGACAAAGGTACAATTTCCCCATCAGCCCACCGTTAACATTGCAAAGGACCTGTGCATTAAGCACATAGAGATTGTACCCTAGGGCAGGTTGCAGGTAACTTGGAATAAATGTAGTTGCTTCTGTGGTCTCAGAAGACGGGCAAGTGCTGTTTTCTTCGGAAGATACTAATACTGATGCAGTAAGCATTTCCAGAGATACTTTCCCAGAGTGGAGTCCTTTGCTTTATCCCCATTCTCCTGCCTTTTCTTTGTGCATGAAAAGAAGAGAACTGATGGTATAAAAAATAGTGGATGGAAGATGGACAGAATCAGAAAAAAAGGGAAGTTTAGAGATGGACCCAGAAAAACATTCTCTTTCCTGACAAGTGCCTTATGGAGACTGAGGGGAGAATAATTCCTGGAAGTCTTGTTTATGAACTTGTGTGCCTCTTATTGACCTTTTTCTGTATTTTTCAGCTTCTCTAAAAATTTTAAATTATCAATTAAGTCAAAGTTTTCATTTTTTAAAGGTAAATGGTCTTTCAAGGCATTCCCTTTAACCCATGTTTATGAGTAATATAGCTGGAAAGAAACTTAAAGATGACTTAACACAATATCTTCAAAGGATGTAGAAAGGAATCAATGATCTTGACTTCGAGTTTTGAGCATTTTCATCTATCATCTAGCTACCTGTCTACTTACACATACAGATTTATATACACACATATGTAATTTTCTTGTGTGTATGTGTGAAAGTTGTAAGAACTGTAATGTACACCAAACTCCTTAACCTCAGTAATCCCTCACAAAGACAATAGTGTGCAGACGGTGAGTATTGTATTTGCTTCAGTCTAGAGCCACAGCCTATCCTTCTCCACCCAGCTCTGTTCTCAATAAACTCCTTCAACTTCTCATTTGCAATGGGGTTCTGGCAATAGACGCATGGGCAGCACATCTGTTATTCCCTGACTCTCTTCTTACCAGGTCCAATGGCTCCCACTATGGTATACAATGATTCATCTAATCATTCTTTTAATAAGTAGATATCAAAGCTCAATTTGTTCCAGATGCTAGAAGCATGACTGAGACCAAAGGTGTGAGATCTCTGCTCACACAGAATTCATTTAAAAAGTGGCTGTTTCCATTGTTTTTATTTTTAATCCAGAAATATTTCTTGAAGGGTTTTGTGATCCATCTTTTAGTGAAAGAGGCTTTTTCTTTTTTTAATAATTAGAAAAAGTGTCAAAAACAATCATTGTAAATGAAGCTAGTAATTTGATATGTGTGTGTGCATGCTAAGTCACTTCAGTCACGTCTGACTCTTTGTGACCCCATGGACTGTAGTCCACCAGGCTCCTCTGTCCATGGGATTATCTAGGCAAGAATACTGGAGTGGGTTGCCGTGCCCTCCTCCAGGGAATTTTCCTGACCTGGGAATCGAACCAGCATCTCTTACGACTCCTGCATTTACCACTAGCGCCACCTGGGAAGTCCATAATTTGATATATTCATGGCAAATAGGTTGTATAAACCAGGAAAATTGTTAAGTAAAAGAGATAACGTAAAAGAATTTTAGTTACTATTCTATGGGTATTTGAGTCATAGTGATGCCAAGTGAATTAATGAAATATTAAATATAGGCATGTAAGTGAAGACACTCTATTTCTTGTCATACTCTAAACTGTGCAGAGAGTACATGTGTAAAGTAGGCTGTAAAATGATTAAAACCTGCAGATGATCTTTGTTTAACACTTTCAGGTTGTTTTGATATAGGAAAGAAATTTCTTATTCATCGAGAAACTTCTTTGAGTTATAGATTTGACAATGAAGACTGACTATACATAGTGATAAAACATCTGCTCCAGTCTAGTTGGATGCTCAGTCAATTTTGGGAAGAAATCAGTCAAGCCTGTTGCTTGGTGGCATGTAGACAAAACTACCAAGTGATCGACTGAGTTTTTCACTTTTCAATGGGTTGTTTGGCACCGTGTAGACCCAGCCTATGATTATACTGCCATCTGTATTCTTTCTTACATCAGGCTTATTTCAGCCACAACTTATACATGCTGTTTTGAGAAGAACTCGTCAATATTTTGGTTTGTCTTTAGCTATAAGAGTGCCGTAGACAGTCTTGCGTGAACTTGGCTCTGCCTTGCTAATTCTCTGTCAGTTCTGGCAGCTATAGGAATTTAAGTTCATGATGGAGATATTTGGATTCCCCTCAAAATAAAAATATGTAAAATAAAATCTTAAAATAAGCTGCTTTTCTTTGACAAAAATACCCAAATTCCTAGAAATGGTCTGCCATGGTCTATATATATAATATATATTATATATATAATATATATAATTTTAATGTAAAAACAATACAAACAGAATAGTTAACAATTTTGAAGTTAACAATTGCTCATGTTATCATAGCTTCCAAACTGGATGAAGCAATTGAAGATATCATCCCTTTCCAATTTCAACTGTACATAAATGCTTTTTAAATTAAACTAGTAATGGTGGTAGGAATGTTCACTCAAAATTGGAAAATGAATTAAAATATTACACATATTTATCTTTCATAGTGCTATCACGTCTTATAATGTTACAGCCACTATAGGGACCAGTTATTTCTTCTAAGGAGATAAGCTGACAAAAAGAAAGTTTGAGCTTTGGTGGGAAATGAATCATCAAAGAGTTTCTGCATAATGATAAAATTGTTCTCTAGTTTCAACAGTCAGAGTGATATTGAAACATGTTCCTATATAAATATACCTGAGTCAAAATCCCATTTTTTATTTGTTTCTTTCGTTAGTTAAAGTTGCTGCTGCTGCTGCTGCTAAATTGCTTCAGTCGTGTCCGACTCTGTATGACCCCATGGACGGCAGCCCACCAGGCTCCCCGTCCCTGGGATTCTCCAGGCAAGAACACTGGAGTGGGTTGCCATTTCCTTCTCCAATGCATGAAAGTGAAAAGTGAAAGTAAAGTCGCTCAGTCGTGTCCAACTCTTAGTGACCCCATGGACTGCAGCCTACCAGGCTCCTCTGTCCATGGGATTTTCCAGGCAAGAGTACTGGAGTGGGGTGCCATTGCCTTCTCTGGGTAGTTAAAGTTAGGGGAAGTGATATCAGAGAAAAGGAGGAGGAAATATGTGTTCTTTATTCAGCCAAGGGATAAAACAGGCAGATTAAGGTTTTGTGGGCCCCAAAATGTATACAATTGGGTGACCCTTTTCAAAAATACGTAAAATTACAAATAAAAAATTAAGTTTAAAGGTTGATGTTATTTAACTTATAGGAATATAATGTAATTTAGTTTAATTAGTGTAGTGTTAGTCACTCAGTCTTATCCAATTCTCTGCAATCCCATGGACTGCAGCCCACCAGGCTCCTCTGTCCATGGAGTTCCCCAGGCAAGAATACTGGAGTGGGTTACCATGCCCTCCTCCAGGGAATCTTCCCGATCCAGGGATCAAACCTGTGTCTCCTGCACTGCAAGCAGATTCTTTACCATCTGAGCTACAGCCCTTAGGTAGGCCCTAAGGGTAAAGCCCTTAGTTTAATTAATGTTACTTAAAATGAGAGGTCTTTATCTTTTGAAGAGCCATGTATTAATCAGGGACCCTAAACCCTGAACTTCATTAGCTTCACAACGTAGCCAAGGGACTAACAGAATATACCAGAACAACAACAATGAGAAAAATTACCTGGAATTTGAGCAAAGAAAAACAATATGTCATTAAAATATGATTTATGATATATCTTATATTTAAATATCTTTGGCTACCAACTATTCATAAATAACTCTTGTATGGGGTAATCTGGGTTTCTCTTTTCCTTTGTTCCAGTAAAATCTGAATCAGCTGATTCTTAACTTCATTATCTTTTGAAACATTTTAGAATCACTAATTAAAAACCTGTAAAACATTAGGAGTAGTGGGCATATTACCAGAAGAAATACAGTGGCTCTAGAGGAGATGTAAAGTGGTAATTGAGGGTTGAGAAACCACAGATTTTTGTCTCACATGCCATCAGTATCTTCACATTGCAGATAAGTAAAATAATGCCCAGAGAAGGGAGATGATTTGCCTAGCTCCACAGAAACCATGAATGGCAGAGGCAAGTTTAGAAGACACATATGTGGGCAGCCAATGCTGTACCATATTCATCACTTCTGAATCCATATCAAACCCAAATCTCCTGTTTCCTTCACTGAGTCAGCCAAGCCAACTTTATTGTTGTAGTCACCACTATTGCCACCTAGATTACAATTCTACATTCTAAGGAATTGCCTAGTGAATTGCAGTGTCTTCTCATAGGTTAATGTGGTATCAGTCAAATTTCGTATGAGCCTTTTGAGAATATTATGGTATTAACAGTACTTATTCTGACCATTGGAACCTCTTGTAGCTGCATTGCATTTTGCCAGTTGTGAAGTAATGTCTTTAGCACAAATCCATGTACATGATTCTCTACTTTTAAAATATTCCTTTCAGTCATTTAAGTGATTCACTGAGACAAAGATGGTATGGGAAACTGTTTTTTTCCAGCAGTTTAACAGAGATCAATCCTCCCACATAAACTAAAAAGACTAATTTAAATATAAAAATACATGGCTTATGTATATCAATAGCATGGCAAGAAAGTTGATAGTTCTCAGAGGCCAAATGATAAGTAGAAATAAGAACCCAAGAGGCAAGTAAAACAGTTAGTATAATCTGTGTCCTTAGGTGAATGATCAAACCTAGTTAAACTTGTTTCCTTTTGACAATTTCAAAGGTTGCAGTACTCACAAGTGAAAAATATGGCTTCTAAAGGAGATCCTCTCCATAAAGCTGGGACCCTAAAGAGTGATACTCTCAGTAAGTAGAAGTATTACCTTTTCCCAAGGGATCAACAAGATAAAGTGCTCATCTTGAACCTTAACTGAAGGAAAAACCTCTTCTTTGGGAATTCATACCACAAGCCAATCTTTACTGGCTGGGTTTGCAAATGGAATCCACAGTGCCTGGATATGGTCACATAAAATTCAAGCCAAGCATTAATTAAAGTAATGCTGGATTACTAGTTCCCCTAGTTACCTAGCCAGAGTAAATGCAAATTCTATCTAAAGGAGCCATTTCCATCCAATCCACAACAAATTGGCAGAAATGTGGCTCAGATGATAAAGAATCCACCTGCAGTGTGGGAGACCTGGGTTGGGAAGATCTCTTGGAGAAGGAAAAGGCTCCAGTATTCTGGCCTGGAGAATTCCACAGATTGTATAGTCCATGGGGTCATAAAGAGTCAGACATGACTGAGCAATTTTCACTTTCACAGGTTCAAAGAATATGAACTCAACTGCAAAATTTACAAAACACACAAAGCAACAGAAAACATGAGCAGAATTAATCTGACCTGAAATCTTCCTATATTGGAAATATCAAAAAAGAGTATGTTTAATATATTTAATAAATTAAAATAGAGGATAAAAATGAGTAAGAGAGAGGAGTTTATTTCAAACAATGACCAAGAAAGTATAAAATTAACCAGGGATCGATGAAAGAAAAATATAATAATTGAAATTTAAAACTCAATACTTATTTTCAAAATCAAATTAGACACAGATAAAAAGAGAGTTAATAATCTGGAAAGCATATCTGAAGAAATTATCTGAAATGTAGTACAGAAAAACAAAAAGAACACATCATTGAATTATTAGGAGACATGAAGGAGAGAGTCTAAGGCATATATATTTGGAAGTTTTTTTTTTTCATTTAAATTTATTTATTTTAATTAGAGACTAATTACTTTACAATATTGTATTGGTTTTGCCATACATCAACATGAATCTGCCATGGGTGTACACGTGTTCCCAATCCTGAACCCCACCTCCATAACAGAAGATCGAAGCAACATTTGAAGATAAAATAACTAACAATTTTTCAGAACCAGTGAAAAATACCTGTCCTTAGATTTACAAAATCCCAAATAGGACAAATTTTAAAAATCCACATTTAAGTTTATAATGCTAAAACTGGATATCAGCAAAGACAAAGAAAATGTCTCAAAATGACACAGAAAAAATAAATTGTCTAAATAAGTATGATTGTTAAATTAATAGTTGACTTCTTATCAGTAGCAATGGAAGCCAGAATATCTTCAGTGCCCTGAAAAAAAAATATGAACCTAGAATTCTATATTCAACAATATTTTATCAAGGGTAAGGGTAAAATAAGAAGGTTTCCATGTGAAAAGTTTGAGATGCAAGGAAGAATAATAATAAAAAAGTAACTAACATTTTGGGAAGTCTAAACAAATATTGACTATATAAAGCAATACTTAAACTTTTGTGTTTGTAAAAGAGAAAAATAAAATAAGATAAAAATCCATAAAGCAATAATGCATGAAAAGGGAAAGAGTTATCAGAGTTATAGTTTTCTAACATTTGTTCAGAAGAAGAGTGAAAATAATAATTAGCTTTAAAATTTTATATATTCTTAGGCATGTTTAGATTCCTAATGTAATCACTAAAATAAATAAAAGTTAAGTAGAGAGAAAAAATATAATCAGAGACTATATTTTATTCATTCAAAAGAAGAAAATAAGGGCAGCAAAAACAAACACAGAAAAGATGTAATCAATTTTTACTTCAAAATAGGATAGAAATAAACCTGAGTCCATCAATAATTATAATAAATCTAAATGGAGTAAATGATGCAATGAAAGACAAATAGACATACGTAGTGCATTACAATGCAAATAAGTTGAATATATAAGAATGCAAAAGGTACCCATCTAATACTATCCAAAACAAAGAAAAGGAGAAAGAAAAGAAAAAAGCTAGTGCACTTGACTAATACCAGACAGTATAGACATTAAACTGAAAAGGATTACTAAGATTAAAGGAGATAACTAGGTAATGATGAATAACTCGATACAATGGAAAATAAAAGAAGTTTTAAATATTACACAACTATACAAAGCAACATTTTGTTCTTAAAAATATGTAAAACAAAAATTAAGATAAATACAAGGGAATTCCTTATATTGGAACATTTAACTATACATATCATTAATTAAGAAAAATAAATCAATATATTGATTTGAGGGACAATTTACCAGCTGGATCTAATGACTATATACAGAATATGTTTTTCTTTTCTTCTGTTCCTTCAAAACTTAGAGTGAATTTCAGATATGTTATTATATCACCTCTACATAATCCTGCAAAAGTTTCTCAAAAACATGAACTTGTTTTTACATAATTATATGCTTCCTCGATGGCTCACCAGTAAAGAATCTGCCTATAGTGCAGGAGATGCAGGTTTGATCCCTGGGTCGGAAGATCCCCTGGAGGAGGAAATGGCAACACACTCCAGTATTCTTGTCTGGAAAATCCCATGGACAGAGAAGCCTTGTGGGCTACAGTCCATGGGGTCCCAAAAAGTCGGACATTACTGAGCACACACTCGACCATATATATGTCTGATAAAATTATCAATAATTTATTGATATCATCCAAAATCCAGTCCACACTATTAAAATTACCCTGATTGTCCAAGAATATTTCATACTTGGTTTACTTGAAATAAGATCAAAAGAGCTGTTTTCTTTTAGTCTCCTCTGTTTTTTCTTTAAGCCACTGACATTAAAGAAACTGGTCATTTCTAAAAGAAACGTCACATTCTGAATTTATCTGATCTCTTCGCTGTGGTGTTAATTAACTTGTTCCTCATTCCTTCTTTATTCTCTATAAATGGAATTTAAGTCTAAGGGCTTGAATAGATTTCATCTCAGTTGGGAAGTGGGGAGGGAGAAAGTACTTAATATTGCCTTACAACAAGATAGCACCAAGTCTGTTTGGTCCTGTTAGTAATCCAAAGATCAGTTGGTTCATGTGGTGAGTCCGTGGTCCCTCCAGCCTTCATTCTCCATCAGCCTTTCTTCTAATGATTTGATCCATGTTGACCATTGTCTGAACCTATTTCAGTAGATTTTGCAAAATAAAATCTGTTATTTTCAAGTATACATAGTATATTTGTGAAAATTCAAAACATTTTGCCATAAAGGAAGTATCAAAACATAAATTTATTTTGAAAGTTGGTATCATGGAAACTACCTTCTATTATCACTATGAAATTCAAATGGGATTAATAGGTAGCTTGGAAAATGTCAATACATTTCAATTCTTTTTCAGTCAACTTTAAAGGTGATATGAGGTATGAGAGAAAAAATTATGTCAATTACATTTTAAACTAAAATTTAAAATTCCTAAACAAAATATTAGAACACTGACATCTAACAATGTGTAACAAAATGAAATTCTCTCCAGAGGGAAGATTAATTAAAATTAGAAATATCACATAATGTAGTTACCAACCTGAGAGATGAAAGGGCAAAAATAGCATGATTCTCTTAAAAGAGTAAAATCCTTCAATAAAGTAAACATATATTAATAGTTTTTATTTTTAAAAATTGTGAAAGAAAAGAGAAAAAAGGAAGAAAAAGAATTTAGCAAAGTAGAAATAGAAAGAAATTGCATTAATCTGATGATTAGTAATCTACAAGACATCAGATCAGATCAGATCAGTCGCTCAGTCGTGTCCGACTCTTTGCGACCCCATGAAATGCAGCACGCCAGGCCTCCCTGTCCATCACCAATTCCCAGAGTTCACTCAGACTCATGTCCATCGAGTCAGTGATGCCATCCAGCCATCTCATCCTCTGTCATCCCCTTCTCCTCCTGCCTCCAATCCCTCCCAGCATCAGTCTTTTCCAATGAGTCAACTCTTCCCATGAGGTGGCCAAAGTACTGGAGTTTCAGCTTTAGCATCATTCCTTCCAAAGAAATCCCAAGGCTGATCTCCTTCAGAATGGACTGGTTGGATCTCCTTGCAGTCCAGGGAACTCTCAAGAGTCTTCTCCAACACCACAATTCAAAAGCATCAATTCTTTGGCGCTCAGCCTTTTTCACAGTCCAACGCTCACATCCATACATGACCACTGGAAAAACCATAGCCTTGACTAGATGAACCTTTGCTGGCAAAGTGATGTCTCTGCTTTTGAATATGCTGTCTACAAAACATAGTGCCTACCTATAGAACAGTGAAAACATCAGCTTTAAAATGGTAAAAAATAGAAGGGTGCCTGCTCTCTCCAATTCTGTTTGCCTTTATATTATAAACTTTAATTCCAGTTCCAAAGAAAGGCAGTGCCAAAGAATGCTCAAACTACCGCACAATTGCACTCATCTCACATGCTAGTAAAGACATGCTCAAAAGTCTCCAAGCCAGGCTTCAGCAATACGTGAACTGTGAACTTCCTGATGTTCAAGCTGGTTTTAGAAAAGGCAGAGGAACCAGAGATCAAATTGCCAACATCCGCTGGATCATGGAAAAAGCAAGAGAGTTCCAGAAAAACATCTATTTCTGCTTTATTGACTATGCCAAAGCCTTTGATTGTATGGATCACAATAAACTGTGGAAAATTCTGGGAGAGATGGGAATACCAGACCACCTGACCTGCCTCTTGAGAAACATATATGCAGGTCAGAAAGCAACAGTTAGACCTGGACATGGAACAGCAGACTGGTTCCAAATAGGAAAAGAGGTACGGCAAGGCTGTATATTGTCACCCTGCTTATTTAACTTATATGCAGAGAACATCATGAGAAACGCTGGACCGGAAGAAACACAAGCTGGAATCAAGATTGCCAGGAGACATATCAATAACCTCAGATATGCAGATGACACTACCCTTATGGCCGAAAGTGAAGAGAAACTCAAAAGCCTCTTGATGAAAGTGAAAGAGGAGAGTGAAAAAGTTGGCTTAAAGCTCAACATTCAGAAACGAAGATCATGCCATCCAGTCCCATCACTTCATGGCAGATAGACGGGGAAATAGTGAAAACAGTGTCAGACTATTTTTGGGGGGCTCCAAAATCACTGCAGAAGGTGACTGCAGCCATGAAATTAAAAGATGCTTACTCCTTGGAAGGAAAGTTATGACCAACCTAGATAGCATATTCAAAAGCAGAGACATTACTTTGCCAACAAAGGTCCATCTAGTCAAGGCTATGGTTTTTCCTGTGGTCATGTATGGATGTGAGAGTTGGACTGTGAAGAAGGCTGAGTGCCAAAGAATTGATGCTTTTGAATTGTGGTGTTGGAGAAGACTCTTGAGAGTCCCCTGGACTGCAAGGAGATCCAACCAGTCCATTCTGAAGGAGATCAGCCCTGGGATTTCTTTGGAAGGAATGATGCTAAAGCTGAAACTCCAGTACTTTTGCCACCTCATGGGAAGAGTTGACTCATTGGAAAAGACTGATGCTGGGAGGGATTGGAGGCAGGAGGTGAAGGGGATGACAGAGGATGAGATGGCTGGATGGCATCACTGACTCGATGGACATGAGTCTGAGTGAACTCTGGGAATTGGTGATGGACAGGGAGGCCTGGCGTGCTGCGATTCATGGGGTTGCAAAGAGTCGGACACAACTGAGCAACTGAACTGAACTGAAATGAGTTCAGTAAAGGGAAAAAATGTACAAGAGAGACCACATGATATAATATTTAAGAGTATAGATTTTGGACCAGACTGCCTAGGTTTAAATCAATTCTATATTGCTTCTCCTCTCTGTGCTTCAGTTTCTAGTGTATAAAATGGAGATAATAACCTACCTCAGTGGAGGTTGTTAAAGCTACTATTTAAAAGTGCTTAAAGCAGTGCTTACAAAATACTAAATACTATACGTGTTAAGTAAAATGAATTGGAAAAAAATCCTGTAATCATTAGTCAGAGATGACAAGATTGGCTATATGGAAACCTCAATACAGTCCAGTTCAGTTCAGTTCAGTTGCTCAATCATGTCCGACTCTTTGCGACCCCATGGACTGCAGCACACCAGGCCTCCCTGTCCATCACCGACTCCCAAGAGCCTACCCAAACTCGTGTATATCACATCGGTGATGCCATCCAACCATCTCATCCTATGTCATCCCCTTCTCCTCTCGCCTTCAATCTTTCACAGCATCAGGGTCTTTTCAAATGAGTCAGTTCTTCACATCAGGTGGCCAAAGTATTGGAGTTTCAGCTTCAATATCAGTCCTCCCAATGAATATTCAGGACTGATCTCCTTTAGGATGGACTGGTTGGATCTCCTTGCAGTCCAAGGGACTCTCAAGAGTCTTCTCCAACACCACAGTTCAAAAACATCAATTCTTCCACACTCAGCTTTCTTTATGGTCCAACTCTCACATCCATACATGACTACTGGAAAAACCATAGCCTTAACTAGACGGACCTTTGTTGAGATGGACTGGAATGGGTAAATTTAACCCAGATGACCATTATATCTACTACTGTGGGCAAGAATCCCTTAAAAGAAATGGAGTAACCATCATCGTAAACAAAGGAGTCCGAAATGCAGTACTTAGATGCAATCTCAAAAATGACAGAATGATCTCTGTTCATTTCCAAGGCAAACCATTCAATCTCACAGTAATCCATTACTGGTTTATGCCCCGACCAGTAATGCTGAAGAAGCTGAAGTTGAACAGTTCTATGAAGACCTACAAGACCTTTTAGAACTAACACACACAAAAGATGTCCTTTTCATTATAGGGGACTGGAATGCAAATGTAGGAAGTCAAGAAACACCTGGGGTAACAGGCAAATTTGGAAAGTCAATACAATATAGATTAATTTATCACCACTAATTCAATAGTAAAGCAGCTTTGTTAATATCAAATCAGCATATAAAATGAGTAATATTACTACATACCAATAACTAATGTTAGAAAGCATATTTTAAAAAGATAACCTTTACAATGGCATTAAACATAAGTAAGGTGACTGGTGAAAATTCTAACAAAACGTGCATATGCTATTTGTGGAAAAAGAAAACTTTATTGAAATACAGTAAGAAAATCTAAATAGAGCTTTACCATGTTAATAGATAGGAAAATTCAATAATGTAAAGATGTTAATTTTTCCTAAATTGATCTACAGAATTGTGACTCTCATTTTTTTCCAGTTGGGCCACAGCAAGCTTTCCTTTCTCATCTATTCTCCCTACAATGCCTTGTCATTTCTATCATAGGGAGGTGAGGGCGGGGCTCTGTGCGCATCCCCTTTCATTTAAGTTGTGGCAGAAACAATGATATCTTATACTGAGTCTAAGTCATAAATGTTAATGCAAGGTCTGCCTGAACCTCTTGCAACTCTTTGTTTGTTCTAGAAATCTAGTCCTCATGTTGTGGGGAATTAGAGAAACAACACGGAGAAGAGGTGTGAGTAGTTATGGCCAACAGTCCCAGCTGAGGTCCCAGCTGACATCCAGCTTCAACCTCCCGACTTGTGAACGACTGATCTTAAGATGTGTCCAGTCTCCACCATCACCAGACAGAAACCATATGAAAGATCCCAAGAGAGAACTGGCCAGCTGATCCTAGCTGAATCCCAGAACTATGACACATTAAAAAACAAAATGATTATTCTTTTATGCCGCTTAGTTTAGGGTGATTCATAACAAAATAATAAATATCTAGAATAAATTTTGCTATTTAAAATTCCTATGATAAGTTTTAACCTGTACATTAATTCTGAAGTGACAGATATTTCTGAACAAAGGGGAAAAAAAAGTGAGGAGACTTTCCTTGTCAGACATCAAAAATTATTATAAAGGTATAGAAACTAAATATGTGATAATGCCACACAGATAGACAAATTGCTTAATGGAACAGAAGAAAAATCTCAGCAATATAGGAAGCCCACATCAGGGAGGCCCACCTTTGTAAGCCAGCTTCCTGTGTAAGAAATGACATTAAAATCAACAGGGAAAGGATTGACTTTAATAACTGATTCTGGGGGTGAAAACAGTTATCTAATAAGGGTGTTGGAGAAGGAAATGGCAACCCACTCCACTATTCTTGCCTGGAGAATCCCAGGGATGGCGGAGCCTGGTGGGCTGCTGCTTATGGGGTCTCACAGAGTCGGACACGACTGAAGTGGCTTAGCAGAATAAGGGTGTATAAAATTTAGAAGATAATATAAAAGACAAATTTGACCCATTTTTCCTGGTAGCATAATTTTTTAAACTTTTGGAAGTATGTAATTGTTGCAATATTTTAAGCCAAAAGGTAGAAACTTCCTAACACTCAAAAAAAGGTGTCTAATAACTCTGCGTGCCAAGTCACAATAATTAGCTCTTAAATCCAGAGTGTCTTTCTTCAAAAGTTAAGTGGCCAAAGGCTGCTTATATTTTAGGTATATATGTGGTAGTAGTTTGTCATCATTCTCTCTAGACCTGCTAAGCTGGTGAAACACTGAGAGATGGAAGAATTTCCTCTCCCTGTCTCTCTGACCATCCCCTAAGTGATGTTCCATGAAGATATTCCTCGTGTGCCCCTCATTCTTTTTGTGCTGTGCTTAGTCGCTCAGTCATGCCTGACTCTTTGTGAACTCATGGACTGTAGTCTGCCAGACTCCTCTGTCCATGGGGATTCTCTGGGCAAGAATACTGGAGTGGGTTGCCATGCCCTCCTCCAGGGGATCTTCCCAACCCAGGGATTGAACCCAGATCTCCCACATTGCGGGTGGATTCTTTACCGTCTGAGTCACTGGGGAAGCCCACCCCTCATTCTACAGAAACACAAAAACTTTCCAATTGTAGAAAATGAGAAGACAATATGTGTTATGTATCTACTGAACTCTGTTACCATTTACAACTACTTGAATTACTTTTTTTTTTCCAGAATTAGTTGGATAAATGCCTTTGTTTTCCATTTTACTTAATCAGCGTAGACAGAGCCGAAGGGTTCCTCCTTCTCTGAACACAGGCTTTTCCACTGCACAAACCATGCTAGTGCTCTTGATTGACATGACACAGCACTCTCAACCATTTGACTCCAGTGAATTGTCAGGCAAGAATGTCTGAAAGCAGAGTGACTGTTTAAGTACTTAAATGCACAGCAAATAACTGCTTGCCTGTTTTTCTTCACTAGTGCCATCTCATGAAGCGGTGTATTATTATAGATAATCTACAGTGAATAAAAGACAAAGCATTCCATATTCAAAATACACACACATTTGCCAAGTTGACTGAACCTGTGATTTTTCAAAATAAAAGATGCAAATATTTATTTGAAAAATGATATAATTAAGAGGGACTCACTACAGAGCAGTAACTACACATGCTGTATAACCAAACTGTAGCACCAATAAACAGGTTTCCCCAGTAAGCACCTTTTGTCAATACGATTAGTTAAACTTGTGCCAAGAAAGCTCTTTCATGCTTCAACAGGACATAGTTTGCTTGAAGTAATGATGACTAGTTATGTGTAATTATCTGATTATCCAAAACATTTTTAAAAAGGAACTTGCCTAAACAACTTTGGTGTGCTCCATTATAGGGTTTCATTTAGACTCTGAATTATTTAATGTTTATATAGTCCTGAGACAAACTGCACCATTCAAAACCAATTAAAAGATTTACCCCAATACATAACTTGTAAATTGGCACATTGTGGTTGGATACTTATTACTATTGGATTTTTTTTTAAACTAGTAGAGGCTTCAAAAAATAATAAGGTTTTCCAGAAAGGGAGTAGTTTATAAATCATCAATCAATGAAAATGATTCATGAAATTATATCAATTTTAATATAAAACAACATAATTCTTATCTCTTGTGTAGGTAGACTTTTAAGATGTATGAGAAAGTGAATTGCTTATACTATGTAAATGAAAATAATCATTCAGTGTCTAGCACCATCTTACAAATCAGGAAAAATATTAAGATGCATATGCAGAGACATTTTAGTCATTCTTATTCTTCTGGTTTACTTGGAAACACCATGAATTAAACTAATATTATTTTCTATTCAACCAGCATAAATTAACTTTGCTTCTTGGAACAATTTATTTTTAATACTTGCCCAATGAGTTAAAATTTTTCTTCCCAAGTGAGGTCTCTCTTCCTTATGGGAGATAACTTGATCTTGTTAATTATAAGGGGATAAAAAACATGGCTATAACTTTTAAATTATTTCTATATAATTTAAATTTAAGATATATTCATACATGATACTGGAGAAGGAAATGGCAACCCACTCCAGTACTCTAGCCTGGAAAATTCCATGGATGGAGGAGCCTGGTAGGCTACAGTCCATGGGATCACAAAGAGTTGGACACGACTGAGTGACTTCACTTTCTCTCTTCCTACAGTTTCTTTTGGGGAAGGAAATGGCAACCCACTCCAGTGTTCTTGCCTGGAGAATCCCATGGATGGAGGGGCCTGGTGGGCTGCGGTCTATGGGGTTGCAAAGAGTCGGACGTAACTAAGCAACTAACGCACACACACACACACACACACATACATGATACTGAGCTTGCATTGAATCATCTCCTTGTATTTACAACATTATTAGTTGATAGAATTAGGAATGCTTTGGCCACAAGTAATATAAAATATAATGGTCATCTGAGTTAAATTCACCCATTCCAGTCCATTGTAGTTCGCTAATTTCCTAGAATGTCAGTGTTCACTCTTGCCATCTCCTGTTTGATCACTTCCAATTTGCCTTGATTCATGGACCTGACATTCTGGTTCATAAGTAATATTGCTCTTTACAGCATTGAACCTTGCTTCTATCACCAGTCACATCCACAACTGGGTATTGTTTTTGCTTTGGCTCCATCCCTTCATTCTTTCTGGAGTTATTTCTCCACTGATCTCCCATAGCATATTGGGCACCTACAGACCTGGGGAGTTCCTCTTTCAGTATCCTATCATTTTGCCTTTTCATACTGTTCATGGGGTTCTCAAGGCAAGAATACTGAAGTGGTTTGCCATTCCTGTCTCCATTGGACCACATTCTTCAGACCTTTCCACCATGCCCGCCCAACTTAGGTGGCCCCACAGGGCATGGCTTAGTTTCATTGAGTTAGACAAGGCTGTGGTCCTAGTGTGATTAGACTGACTAATTTTCTGTGAGTATGGTTTCAGTGTGTCTGCCCTCTGATGCCCTCTTGCTACACCTACCGTCTTACTTGGGTTTCTCTTACCTTGGACGTGGGGTATCTCTTCATGGCTGCTCCAGCAAAGCGCAGCCATTGCTCCTTACCTTGGACGAGGGGTATCTCCTCACCGCCACCCCTCCTGACCTTGCACGTGGAGTAGCTCCTCTCATCCCTCCTGCACAAATCCTGAAAGATGATGCTGTGAAAGTGCTGCACTCAATATGTCAGAAAATTTGGAAAACTCAGCAGTGGCCGCAGGACTGGAAAAGGTCAGTTTTCATTCCAATCCCAAAGAAAGGCAATGCCAAAGAATGCTCAAACCACTGCACAATCGCACTCATCTCACACGCTAGTAAAGAAATGCTCAAAATTCTCCAAGCCAGGCTTCAGCAATACGTGAACTGTGAACTTCCTGATGTTCAAGCTGGTTTTAGAAAAGGCAGAGGAACCAGAGATCAAATTGCCAACATCTGCTGGATCATGGAAAAAGCAAGAGCATTCCAGAAAAACATCTATTTCTGCTTTATTGACTATGCCAAAGCCTTTGACTGTGTGGATCACAATAAACTGTAGAAAATTCTGGGAGAGATGGGAATACCAGACCACCTGACCTGCCTCTTGAGAAACCTATATGCAGGTCAGGAAGCAACAGTTAGAACTGGACATGGAACAACAGACTGGTTCCAAATAGGAAAAGAAATACGTCAAGACTGTATATTGTCACCCTGCTTATTTAACTTCTATGCAGAGTACATCATGAGAAACACTGGGCTGGAAGAAGCACAAGCTGGAATCAAGATTGCTGGGAGAAATATCAATAACCTCAGATATGCAGATGACACCACCCTTATGGCAGAAAGTGAAGATGAACTAAAGAGCCTCTTGATAAAAGTGAAAGAGGAGAGTGAAAAAGTTGGCTTAAAGCTCAACATTCAGAAAATGAAGATCATGGCATCTGGTCCCATCACTTCATGGGAAATAGATGGGGAAACAGTGGAAACAGTGTCAGACTTTATTTTTGGGGGCTCCAAAATCACAGCAGATGGTGACTGCAGCCATGAAATTAAAAGACGCTTACTCCTTGGAAGGAAAGTTATGACCAACCTAGACAGCATATTCAAAAGCAGAGACATTACTTTGCCAACAAAGGCCCATCTAGTCAAGGCTATGGTTTTTCCTGTGGTCATGTATGGATGTGAGAGTTGGACTGTGAAGAAGGCTGAGTGCCAAAGAATTGATGCTTTTGAACTGTGGTGTTGGAGAAGACTCTTGAGAGTCCCTTGGACTGCAAGGAGATCCAACCAGTCCATTCTAAAGGAGATCAGCCCTGGGATTTCTTTGGAAGGAATGATGCTAAAGCTGAAACTCCAGTACTTTGGCCACCTCATGAGAAGAATTGACTCATTGGAAAAGACTCTGATGCTGGGAGGGTTTGGGGGCAAGAGGAAAAGGGATGGCAGAGGATGAGATGGCTGGATGGCATCACTGACTCAATGGACGTGAGTCTGAGTGAACTCTGGGAGTTGGTGATGGACAGGGAGGCCTGGCGTGCTGCATTTCATGGGGTCACAAAGAGTCGGACACGACTGAGCAACTGAACTGATCTGAACTGAATATAAAGCATTACTAATATGGGTTAGACCAAGAGAGGCATATTTTTCTCCTGTAATAAAAGGTTTAGAGATAGGCAGGCAGCTTATGACATTGGTTCCCTCACTCAGACTTGCTGAAGCTGATGTCAGCTGAATTGCTCCTGACCTTATCTTCATGTATCCACAATGACTCCCCAGATCTGACACTGTGTTCACGTAAAGCTAAGAAGGACTAGGGGAGACAGGTGTCAGTACTGCCCACAGCTTTATTAGAAAAGCAAAGGCTTTTCCCCAGTCCACTCCGGCAGTAGAATTTCTTTCATCTCATCCAACAGAAATCTGTCACATGGCCACCTCTAACTTCAAGGATAGCTGGGAAAATGAGTATTTTTCTTCATAGTAGAGATGGGCAAGGGAGAAAAAGAATGTCAGCTAAAAAAATGATTTGTATATTAACATTATTTAATATCTCATTATAGGCAAGTAGTTTAGTTGATTGCTTACACACATCTGAAAAGTGGAAATAGTATTTCCCTGTCTGTATCAGAACTGTGTGAAGATTAAATGAGATGATATACAGGAAATTGCTCTATAAACCAAAAGACCTAATAGCTTAGATGGTCAATGCTGATATAACTCAGCTTCACAGGTGCTACTGCCATGACTCCCTTAAGTAGTTTGCCTCCATTTAGCCCCCTTATTTCCAGAAACCCGTTCTGTGGACCTGTAAACACAGTTGTTCTACAAGCAACGGCATAGAGAAGTCTTAAGACATTCACAATAAGTGCAGAAGGAAAAGACAAAGGAAAAAAAAAGCAATTAGACATAAGATATTACAAAGAAATGAAAATGAAGATTATTTAATGCAATTTATAATGTACATCCTAGCTTTGAAAAACTCCATAAAAGGAAACATACAATTCTCCAATGTAAAAGTAGAAATTTTCTCTGAAATTAAAGGAAAAGATGATTAAGTGTATTTAAGGATATCATGCTCCAGAAAAAGTTTGATAAAATGTAGCTTGCTTAAAATATTGAATTTTAAATTCAAGTAATTTAAAAATTATTGTTAGTCATTGAGGAAAAAAAGCAAGAATACTATCATATTTAAAAAAAATCATGCTGACCTCCAACTTATTCAAGTAACATTTGGTTCCAGAAGACCGTAAGAAAATGTCTAATAAAGTCCCACTGTTAAAATAGTATAACCCCCAAAATTTATTATCCAGGTATCAAAACCAAAACCAGATATTCTTAAGCACAGAAGGTCTAGGGAAGTACATTTGTGAACCTATCCTGGAATAAAGAACTATATGAAGGTGAATACCAGGCATCGGAGAAAAGAATTAAAACAGATAACAGAAATTGAGAAATGATGGATAGTGACTGTTAACTCTTTAAATATAAACTTCAGATAACCAATTGTGAAATTCCATTTTGGGGACTGAGTTTAAGTGTTATACACCTTGGTAATGCAAAAGTTATACCAAAAGCAGAAACATCAAGAGATAGACAAAAGGAAAAGTAGACAGGGTTTTGCTTTTTGTTTCTTTGCACGTTTCTAAAAGAAAATCAAACCTTTCTAAACTTGAAGCTTATTCTAGAAACAGAACTTCAAACATCTAGTATTTTTATAACATTTTATTTTAAAATGTAGAAGCATATATTTTAAAGTAACACAATATAAAAATATCTATTTAAGAACAGACTTGTGGTTGCCAAGGGAGAGGCAGGATGATGGAGGGAGGATTGGGAGTTTGGAATTAGCAAATGCAAACTATTACATACAGAAGGAATAAACAACAAGGTCCTAATGTATAGCACAGGGAAGTATGTTCAACATCCTGTGATAAACCATAATGGAAAAGAATATATATGTGTGTGTGTGTGTGTGTGTGTGTGTGTGCGCGCACGCGCACGCTCGTGTGTGTGTCTGTGCACACGCGCGCACGCATATACACTAAGTCACTTCAGTTGTGTCCGACTTTTTGTGACCCTACGGACTATGGAGCTGCCAGGCCCCTCTTCCCATGGGATTTTCCAGGCAAGAATACTGGAGTAGGTTGCCATGCCCTCCTCCCGTGTATCCCCCTGACCCTGGGATCGAACGCACATCTATTAGGTCTCCTGCATTGGCAGGTGGGTTCTTTACCACTAGCACCACCTGGGAAGCCCTAGGAGAGGATAGTAACTGTTATTTGTAGCTAAAACATTTATCCCACATCACATATATCTAAGAAAGGAAGATATTGGCTTGGTTGAATTTTGATAATTTTGTGATCTACCAGACAAGTACTTACTGAAAATTTCCAAATTAGGTTCCCCTTTTTCCTTGATGCCAGAAAAATTATTGACATTTGCTCCTTCTCCTGTTTCCACTCTCCTTTTCTGTCATTGAAACATTTTAAGTGTAAGACACTATATTACTAGTGTTGCTGAGGTTACCTATAAGTGAACATGGGGTATTTAGTTTTGTGAAGAGATTTATTTTTGTGATATTATTTTTTGAAAAGAGTGAAAGTAATAATAACTGCTTTGGGAAAAAAATTCCCTCCCTGAACTTGTATCTCTTTTTTCTTTGATTTGTTTCTTCTGACTTGATCTCAATATGGATGATGATTTCCCCGCCCAGGCTCTGACTCTAAGAAGTGAATGGCATTTTCACATGTTCTTTTAGCAAAGAAAGCATTCAAAGAAGGGCAGTCCTACTTTTCTTGGGTGGTATACTGGATAGTTTGAATCATTATCAAATATTTCAAAGTCTAAGCGGATATACTAATCTGCATGAAAAACATATATACAGGGTTGCTGCTGCTGCTGCTGCTGCTATGCTGCTGCTGCTGCTAAGTCACTTCAGTCGTGTCCAACTCTGTGTGACCCCATAGACGGCAGCCCACCAGGGTCCCCTGTCCCTGGGATTCTCAAGGCAATCACACTGGAGTGGGTTGTCATTTTCTTCTCCAGTGTGTGAAAGTGAAAAGTGAAAGTGAAGTCGCTCAGTCGTGTCTGACTCTTAGCGACCCCATGGACTGCAGCCTACCAGGCTCCTCCGTCCACGGGATCTTCCAGGCAAGAGTACTGGAGTGGGGTGCCATTGCCTTCTCTGCTGCTGCTAAGTTACTTCAGTCGTGTCCGACTCCGTGCGACCCCATAGACAGCAGCCCACCAGGCTTCCCTGTCCCTGGGATTCTCCAGGCAAGAAGACTGGAGTGGGTTGCCATTTCCTTCTCCAATGCATGAAAGTGAAAAGTGAAAGTGAAGTCGCTCTGTCGTGTCCGACTCTGTGCGACCCCATGGACTGCCGCCTACCAGGCTCCTCCGTCCATGGGATTTTCCAGGCAAGAGTATTGGAGTGGGGTGCCATTGCCTTCTTCATGCCTTCTCTGAGATATAGATATAGATATATATATATATATACACATATACATATACATATACATATACATACACACATATAATGTGCAGGAGCTAAAGGGCTGGATTTTCTTGGCTGGCAAAATATATTTTATATAATTCCAGAGCTGAAATAAAGACAAAGGAATGTCCCCCATGGTATAATCACCAGGTTGAAAAGTCAGGTGACATCAGTCTTCAAATTCTTTCAGCACAGTAAGTTTTTATGTTTTTGTTTTTTTTTAATATCTTGGTTGGTGGAGGACTCAATGTTTAAATGGTCATTTATCATTTACCATATAAAAGAAAAGCTATTACCTGAAACTCATTTTTACCCTTGCAGGCAAACAGAAATAATCATTTTCATGGACCTATAGCTTTTTCTTAAAGAATGTCATAATTTTTTTGTTATTTTACTTAGGTTTTACTTACATATGCACCAGCATTTGAGATCTGCACCCTGCAAGTTCTGGCTGTAAACAATGTCTACCAACTTCCTGCTGCAGCAAGTGAGGCCAGGAAATTAGAGTTTCCAAAAATCAATGTTATCTTTCAGACAGACCAAAGAACCAGACCAATGGTTTCAACCCAGACTTAAGCAGCTGTGGCTCCCACCAGAGCCAAGCTGGATTAGTTTGGGGTAGTTCAGACAGTTCAGTTCAGTCGCTCAGTCATGTCTGACTCTTTGCGACCCCATGAGCCGCAGCACACCAGGCCTCCCTCCCTATCCATCACCAACTCCCGGAGTCCACCCAAACCCATGTCCATTGAGTTGGTGATTCCATCCAATCATCTCATCCTCTGTTGTCCCCTTCTCCTCCTGCCCTCAATCTTTCCCAGCATCAGGGTCTTTTCAAATGAGTCAGCTCTTTGCATCAGGTGACCAAAGTATTGGAGTTTAAGCTTCAACATCAGTCCTACCAATGGACACCCAGGAGTGATCTCCTTTAGGATGGACTGGTTGGATCTCTTTGGAGTCCAAGGGACTCTCAAGAGTCTTCTCCAACACCACAGTTCAAAAACATCAATTCTTCAGCACTCAGCTTTCTTCACAGTCCAACTCTCACATCCATACATGACCACTGGAAAAACCATAGCCTTGACTAGACAGACCTTTGTTGACAAACTTGGGGTAGTTAGGTGATGGCAAACCACTTCAGTATTCTTGCCTTGAGAACCCTGTGAGCAGTATGAAAAGGCAAAAATGTATGACACTGAAAGATGAACTCCCCAGGTCAGTAGGTGCCCAATATGCTACTGGAGATCAGTGGAGAAATAACTCCAGAAAGGATGAAGAGACAGAGCTAAAGCAAAAACAATACCCAGTTGTGGATGTGATGGGTGATGGAACTGAAGTCTGATGCTATAAAGAGCAATATTGCATAGGAACCTGGAATGTTAGGTCCATGAATCAAGGCATTTTGGAAGTGGTCAAACAGCAGATGGCAAGAGTGAACATCAACATTTTAGGAATCAGCGAAATAAAATGGACTGAAATGGGTGAATTTAACTCAGATGACCATTGTATCTACTACTGTGGGCAAGAATCCCTTAGAAGAAATGGAGTAGCCATCCTAGTCAACAAATGAGTCCAAAATGCAGTACTTGGATGCAACCTTAAAAATGACAGAATGATCCTTGTTCATTTCCAAGGCAAACCATTCAATACCACAGTAATCTAAGTTTATGCCCCAACCAGTAATGCTGAAGAAGCTGAAGTTGAATGGTTCTATGAAGGCCTACAAGACCTTCTAAAACTAACACCCAAAAAAGATGTCCTTTTCATTATAGGGGACTGGAATGTAAAAGTAGGAATTCAAGAGTTACCTGATTGCTGCTGCTGCTGCTGCTAAGTCACATCAGTCATGTCCGACTCTGTGCAACCCCATAGACAGCAGCCCACCAGGCTTCCCTGTCCCTGGGATTCTCCAGGCAAGAACACTGGAGTGGGTTGCCATTTCCTTCTCCAATGCATGAAAGTGAAAAGTGAAAGTGAAGTCGCTCAGTCATGTCCAACTCTTAGCGACCCCATGGACTGCAGCCTACCAGGCTCCTCCATCCATGGGATTTTCCAGGCAAGAGTACTGGAGTGGAGTGCCATTGCCTTCTCTGGAGCTACCTGGAGTAACAGGCAAATTTGGCCTTGGAGTAAAAAATAAAGCAAATCAAAGGCTAACAGAGCTTTGCCAAGAGAACACACTGGTCATAGCAAACACCCTCTTCCAACAAAACAAGAGAAGACTCTACACATGGACTTCACCAGATGGTCAATACCGAAATCAGATTGATTTATATTCTTTGCAACCAAAGATGGAGAAGCTATATACAGTCAGCAAAAAAAAAAAAAAGGTGGGGGGGGGAGCTGACTGTTGCTCAGATCATGAACTTCTTAGTGCCAAATTCAGACTTAAATTGCAGAAAGTAGGGAAAATCACTAGACCATTCAGGTATGACCTTAATCATATCCCTTATGATACACAGTGGAAATGACAAATAGTTTCAAGGGATTAGATCTGATAGACAGAGTGTCTGAAGCACTATGGACAGAGGTTCATGACATTGTACAGGAGACAGGGATCGAGACCATCCCCAAGAAAAAGAAATGCAAAAAGGCAAAATGGTTGTCTGGGGAGGCGTTACAAATAGCTGTGAAAAGAGAAGAAGCTAAAGGTAAAGGAGAAAAGGAAAGATATACCCATTTGAATGCAGAGTTCCAAAGAATAGCAAGGAGAGATAAGAAAGCCTTCCTCAGTGATCAATGCAAATAAATCGAGGTAAACAATAGAATGGGAAAGACTAGAGATCTCTTCAAGAAAATTAGGGATACCAAGGGAACATTTCATGCAAAGATGGGCTTGATAAAGGACAGAAATGTCATGGACCTAACAAGCAGAAGATATTAAGAAGAGGTGGCAAGAATACACAGAAGAACTATACAAAAAAGATCTTCATGACCCAGATAATCACAATGGTGTGATCACTCACCTAGAGCCAGACATCCTGGAATGCGAAGTCAAATGAGCCTTAGGAATGTACAAAGCTAGTGGAGGTGATGGAATTCCAATTGAGCTATTTCAAACCCTAAAATATGATGCTGTGAAAGTGCTGCACTCGATATGCCAGCAAATCTGGAAAACTCATCAGTGGCCACAGGACTGGAAAAGGTCAGTTTTCATTCAAATCCCAAAGAAAGACAATGCCAAAGAATGCTCAAACTACTACACAATTGCACTCATCTCATACGCTAGCAAAGCTAGCTCAAAATTCTCCAAGCCATGCTTCAGCAATACATGAACTGTGAACTTCCAGATGTTCAAGCTGGATTTAGAAAAGGCAGAGGAACCAGGGATCAAATTGCCAACATCCCATGGATCATCTAAAAAGCAAGAGAGTTCCAGAAAAACATCTATTTCTGCATTATTGACTCTGCCAAAGCCTTTAACTGTGTGGTTCAAAACAAACTGTGGAAAATTCTGAAATAGATGGGAATACTAGACCACCTGACCTGCCTCCTGAATATATATATGCAGGTCAAGGAGCAATAGTTAGAACTGGACATGGAACAATGGATTGGTTCCAAATCAGGAAAGGAGTACGTCAAGGCTGAATATTGTCAACCTGCTTATTTAACTTATAGCAGAGTACATCATGAGAAACACTAGGCTGGAAGAAGCACAAGCTGGAATCAGGATTGCTGGGAGAAATATCAATAACCTCAGATACGCAGATGACACCACCCTTTTGGCAGAAAATGAAGAACTAAAGAGCCTCTTGATGAAAGTGAAAGAGGAGAGTGAAAATCTTGGCCTAAAACTCAACATTCAGAAAACTAAGATCATGGAATCTGGTCCCATCACTTCATAGTGATAGATGGGGAAACAATGGAAACAGTAACAGACTTTATTTTGTGGGGCTCAAAAATCACTGCAGATGGTGACTGCAGCCATGAAATTAAAAGACGCTTGCTGTTTGGAAGAAAAGCTATGACAAACTTAGACAGCATATTAAAAAGCAGAGATATTACTTTACCAACAAAGATCTATCTGGTCAAAACTATGGTTTTTCCAGTAGTCATGAATGGATGCGAGAGTTGGACTATAAAGAAAGCTGAGCAGAGAAGAATTGATGCTTCTGAACTATGGTGTTGGAGAACACTCTTGAGAGTCCCTTGGACTGATCCAACAAGGAGATCCAAGGAGATCCAACAAGTCAATCCTGAAGGAAATCAGTCCTGAATATTCACTGATGCTGAAGCTGAAACTCCAATAAATTGGCCACCTGATGCAAAGAACCGACTCATTGGAAAAGACTTTGATGCTGGGAAAGATTAAAGGCAGAAGCAGAAGGGGATGACAGAAGATGAGATGGTTGGATGGCATCAGCAATGTGATATACATGAGTTTGAGTAGGCTCTGGGAGTTGGTGATGGACAGGGAGGCCTGGCATGTTGCAGTCCATGGGGTTCAAAGAGTCAGACACAACTGAGCGACTGAATTGTACTGAACCTGTCTCAAAGGGAGTCATTGCATTTATTCTCAGAGTTGTCCTTCTTTTTCCGACAATTCAAGAATTATCAAGTATTTAGACTTGAGTCTTGTAAACTGTTGCTTCCTTTTCTTTTCAGGAAATGAAGTAATCTGTTCCATGTAGAAAAGGAGAGTGATATACAAAGAAGCTGATCAGTGGCCATGAACATGGCTAAGAGTGACCTCATTAAGAGTCTATAGAAGAGATAGGTTGGTGATTTAGAAGGAGTAGAAATGCTCTAGAGTTGCCTAGACTTGGTTGCAAGTCCTCCCTATGCTATTTAATAATTGAGTGGATACAAGGCATTTACTGAACCTCTCTGGCCTTATTTTTGTTAATGTCATAAGCCTAGAAATAATCCTATCTTTATTAGAGAATAGCTGTGAGTTAAAAATAAAACATACATAAAAGGACTGCTGAACTAGCTGATGTGCCCTAGGAGCTCAATAAATTTTAATTCATTCCTGGTTAATCACTCTCAGATGGAAGAATTCCTTTTGGCTGGGTCAGAGCAACTTGCCCCTACAGATATCCTTAGAATATAATCCTAGGCCATCCTAGGCCAAACATAATTCAGAGCTACACTAAAGCAGGTGGAATATGGATAAAGGGCCTTGTTTTAGTCCCAGATCCCCATCTCTCCTATCTTCTTAGAATGCCTCTTGGATACCAGCTATGTATCAGTACCAAGCTAGACACTTATATATTGTATCTTCTGTGGTCTTTATAACTGAAATGATGTCATAGTAGTTATTCCAAATGATCACAGAGGGGACTGATTTTCTGAGAAATACACTAACTCAAAGTTCACAGCCAATAGACATAATTCTCCCTTCAAGTCTTGTCCCACCATCCCATTCTACCTCCCTTTAAGTTCTGTGATGCTGGCAAGATATAGAACTGAGATATAGTTCCCATTAATCAGCCTGAGTGTTTACCATGACCCACTAATCAGCACATGGACAAAAAGTAGAGCTTCAGGATTACTCTGCAGTCAGGGGACATTGTAGCTAAACAAACAATTTTGTGCTTCTCTCTTTTTGCTGGTTCATAGTGTTGCACTGCATACCAGAGATACACTAACATAGTATGCCAGACAGGGAGGAGATCCATCACCATATATCAGACAGTCATAGGGAGGTGTTGGGGGACAGAGCTGGAACCTGGCACAAGGGCTACTCTGAAAGTAATTGTTCCTGGAAGGCTAAGAATGTAGATTTAGATGCCCTACTCTGATGCTGGGAAAGATTGAGGGCAGGAGGAGAAGGGGACTGCAGAGGGTGAGACAGTGGGATGGCATCACTGACTCAATGGACATGAGTTTGAGCAAACTCCAGAAGATGGTGAAGGACAGCGAAGCCTGGTATACTGCAGTCTATAGGGTCGCAAAAGTTGGACATGACTTAGTGACTGAATTGAACTGAACTGCATCTGTGCACATGTTCACTTTTCCACCACCTTTTTTCAGGTTTCTAAGAAATATGACTGAGAGGACAAAGCTGACAAATACATGTCATTCACTGAAGCTCAATCTCGAATCCTGATCTGCTCACCCTCTCTCGTCACCAGAGCTGGACAGTGTAGAAACTTCAGAATACATGTATTCCTTTCCTTTCAAGTCTAGAACTGAGTTAAGCCTAAGCCTAATCAGCCGTTTTCTTTCCCCCAAGGCCTTTCCGTACCCCAAAAAGTCCTCTTAAGTCTGTCATTCTTATACAGGGAGAGAGGAAAAGAAAAGAGTTGTATTTAGACTATTTTACTCTTCCACTTTCCCCTCCAAAAGCTGAGGTCCTAGACTCCCACAGTTCCCTAGTGAATGGATAATGGATCCTCTCTGAAGATAGAATAAGCATTAAATGTCCAGTGAGGACCCTTTTGTAGCAAAATACAGAAAACAAATAGCTGTACATTTAGAATCAATTGCTTGGGAAAAGAGAGAGTGGGAAAAGGTTAGATGAAATTAGTAATCTCAAGAAGAAAATTAATATTTTAGTTATTAAAAAAAAATCTGTGTGGATCTGAAAAATAAAGATCGTAATGCATCTACTTGAAAAACTACATCAGGCAATTCATACATCAGGCAATCAGAAAACACGTACATCAGGCAATATGTATGTGTGCATGGTTAGCTGCTTGAGTCATGTACAACTTTTTGTGACCCTATGGACCATAGCCCACCAGGTTCCTCTGTCCATGGGATTCTCCAGGCAAGAATACTGAAGTGGGTTTCATGCCCTCCTCTAGGGGATCTTCCTGACCCAGGGATCAAAACCTGGTCTCTTATGTCTCTACATTTGCAGGCAGGTTCTTTACCACTAGTACCACCTGGGAAGCCTCAGACAATTCTTAGTGTATTCAGTGGGATTTGTGGGCCCCTTGAAATCATTCTGCAGCATCCTCACATGGACAGCCTCAGCCACAGATTGACAACCCTGCTCTTTGTAATGGGGAGCTACTGAGAAGGATTGTGATATACAAAGTGATACATTAAGGAAAGTGACCAATAGATCACTGAAGACATAAACGACTACAGAGGGATCATTTGGTGATGACATTATTTGGGGTTTAAACCTATGGGGGTGGTGGCCATGGAAACGAAATTTCTTTGACAAATGTAAAGAATATGCTGTTTTTTTTCTTATTCTTTGCTACTTGAAAGTTGGAAAGAAATAGAGACACCACATTGTCAAGTCCTAGTAATTAGGTACCTGGTGTGTTAAACAGTTGGCTTTGGGGGAAAGATGAAGTCAACCTTAGCTATCCTGAAGTATGGTGGTTCATTTGTTGGGTGGGTGGGTAGGTGGGGATATGGAGAAGGCAGTTAAAAATCTATGATCGAGGTTCAAAAGAGAGGTCATGAAAGAGAGGCTGTGGAGTCTTTACTGTAGGAGAAGAAATTGAAATCAGAAGCAATGAAAATATTAATACACGCTCTAAGAGAAATTATTCAGAGTTAGAACAGTTGAAGATGGATCTGGAGTGTACCAGACTCAACCAACATTTTCTGTAAAGAGCCAGAGAGTAGATATCTTAAGCTTTATGGGCCTAAATCCTCTGTTGCACCTACTTAATTGTGCCTTGTAGACCAAAAGCAGCACAGACAACAGGCAAATCAACTGACATGATTGATGTGTTCTGATAAAAATCTGTCACAAAAATTGCTAACTGGCTGGATTTTTCCACAAGCGCCAGGACCACATTTGTTTGGCTCACTGCTGTGTCCCCAGAACCTAGCACAGCACCTCGATTATAGTTAGTCTTTAACAGACATTTGTTGAATTGATGAATGCTTTGGTAGAATGATTATATCCATTCTTAGCTGCATTGGAACAACACAAAAGTAAGAATTCTAAAAGTCATGAGGAAAGTCAAGATTTTCTGACATAGACAAAAATCAAGAAAAGAGTGTGTCAAAAAAGAAATGTCTGGCAACAACAATGACTGTAGAATATGAAGAATGAGGAGTTACAATGTTTTGGGCAATTAGTAGCAAATATGAAGATAAGATGGAGAAGTCAATGGCACCCCACTCCAGTACTCTTGCCTGGAAAATCCCACGGATGGAGGAGCCTGGTAGGCTGCAGTCCATGGGGTCTCTAAGAGTCTGACACGACTGAGCGACTTCACTTTCACTTTTCACTTTCATGCATTGGAGAAGGAAATGGCAACCCACTCCGGTATTCTTACCTGGAGAATCCCAGGGATGGGGGAGCCTGGTGGGCTTCCGTCTATGGGGTCGCACAGAGTCGGACACGACTGAAGTGACTTAGCAGCAGCAGCAGCAGCATGAAGATAAGAATAAAAGATCTCAAGAATGTTATCAAAGAAAGGAGATTTCCACACAAAATAACCTGGGTGGTAGAATGAAATTATCTTTATAAAGGAGTTTGTATGGTGTTAACTTCAATAGTTGGGCTTCCCTACTGCCCTTAACATTTTAAGATTTTCAGTCAAAAATAGTTGATTTTAATTTAAAATCCGAAATCGGTGAATTAGGTTCATATAATTCTAACATGATGATTTTGTGAACTATTTAAGGAGAATTGAACTTGGTTTTTGACATTATGTAGATAAAATAACCAGCTTGTCTAATTTCAAGTAGTTGTGGTGAAATTTGTCAAGCATTTTCTTTTAGCTCTTTTTTCCCTAAATTTATGAGCTTTTAACTTTTGTGAACTTCCAACTTCACTTTATAAAGTTAATGTTAAACATATGATTTAAACATTTTCTTATTATTAGTGTCCAGCATTTACTTATTCCTTTCAGATTACCCCACATAGAGCTTTTGGAATTACCTCGTGATGATTTCAAAGAAAATTTTCTTCTCTACACACTCTTATGACAAGGTAAATTGATGGATTTCTAATGAATAAATTTCAGGAGGAAAATAGCAGCATTTTTATACTTGAATTCAGAGTGTTTAATTCCCTCACCCTTAACTGTAGCCACCTGTCATTCTAAGTTTTTGTAGCCATTTTAAACAATGGAAAATTATCATTTTTTGGGTACAGTGTCGATCACTTTTGTTGCGTTTGATACCTAGTATGTTTAGTTTGTTATGCCTATGCAAGTGGGAGAAAAACATCACCATAAACATGTCTAATCATGTCATTGAAGCTTTTCTTGGAATAATTGGAGTGTGATGATGGAGCGGGGAGAAAAGAGGGGATGGAAATTGAGGGAAAGGGTCTCAGCCTGAATTTTCCAAATTGGCTATTTATCTGGTTAATTCTTCATCTTTCCTCATCACCATGTCTGAATTGAGAAAATCTTCCTAATGATAATAAACTATGTCAAGAACAGATGGCTGATTTGATGTGATGAAAATAACTGTGTCAAGTGAGGGTATTTTTTTTTCTTTACCCATTTTGCTTTTCATCACTCTGGGGTTGGTGGTTCATATATATATATATTTTTTCTTTTAAAGAATTTACCCTCAGCCCAATAGAATGTGGTGGATTTTCCCCCAAAAGCAGTTTGAACCCTTTTCTTTGAAAGAAAGGAAAAATGGCTTAAAAAGACACAATTATCACCTTTACCGCCTTTTCTACTTTAGCTAAGTTACTTTTGGAAGGATCAGTTTACAACAAATGTTTAATGTCAGGAATTTTGCAGTTTCATAGGCCCTGACAGCTTGGCATGAAAAGAGGTGGCATTATGTCAATTGTAAATGAGTATGCTATTTACATACTAATTAAACTTTGCACTAGTGGGGTGAAAGAATGTCATTTGGAGCACCCCACTTATTCTGTTTATATCATTGTTGTCTATTTAAACAGTCTATTGTTTGGCATGTCACAGCCTCATCCCCTAAATGCCATTTTGTAACCTTGTGCTGCTTTAAAAAATGCTGCCCAACTGCTTCGCCAATCAAACAAAATCAGTATATCTATAAGCAAAGGGAATTCCCAGACCCACCTTTCTTCACAGTAGCACTGAGTCTGATGCTGCTGCTGCTGATAATGATGCTGATTCTGGTGATAGTAATAACTTTATCAATTGCTCCCTATGTGCCTCATCTGGCATTCTGCTAAACGATTTTAAAATCTTACTTCACTTGATCATCAAAGTAAGGTGGTTTTTGGTTTTGACACCCCTTTTATACATGAGGAAGTTGAGGTTGCACAGTCCATGAGGACATCAGGACTCCAATGTCTGTGCTGTTATCCACTTTCTTCTTTGCTGATCATTGGTTCAGTTCATTTCCATCCCTCAGTTGTGCCAAGTCTTTGCAACCCCATGGACTACAGCATGCCAGGCTTCCCTGTCCATCACCCACTCTCAGAGCTTGCTCAAACTCGTGTCCATTGAGTCGGTGATGCTATCCAACCATCTCATCCTCTGTTGTCCCCTTCTCCTGCCTTCAATCTTTCCCAGCATCAGGGTCTTTTCCAATGAGTCATTGGTTCACAGTGACACAATAGTGCTTTCTTCTTTGCTGTATCATTGGTCACCAAAGTATCCCATGGTTCTTGGATGTGTCCAGGTTTACTGAAAATATGTCAATAGCAGTCAATTTCACTTATCATCTCCATATATTTACTTAAAGGAAAAAGTGACCAACAATAAAGAAAATACACATTTTCCAGTATGTCATATTTCTCTGGTATATTTCTTTTTTTGTGTGTGAATATATTAGTATATGCACATTAGAAATCTATCACTAATCTGGGCTCACGTTACATGCTTATTTCCCACTGAATTTCAGTTGCATTTTATCCTGTCTTGTACCAAAGCAGGCTGCCCCAGTCTGTTAGTGATGCTAGAGCATAGAATCTACATGTACTCTAGGAACCCGATTCAGGAATACTGATAATGTCTGTTAGTTTATGAAATATAAAGTGATTAATAGCCTATTGAGCTATTTGATTCTCCTGCTTCACATCTGCAGAAGGTGGTTTATTGGATTTGGCTAAAGACATTTTTTCTCACTGGATAAGCAGAATCAACATGAGAGCAAACTTGGGTGGGAGGTGGCTTCACAAGATTTGCAGCACTAGAGAGTGAGACTAGAATTTTTTCTGTCTGGTGGTGTTCAAATGAGCTCACCATCCATGTGGATATTTATACCCCAGTGTTGAGAGGACAGAGTTGGCATTCCTTGGCATTGTCAACAGGGTGCTGTTTTGTACTGCCTATTTCTTTGAAAATGCCAGACACAGAAAGCCTAGGTAATTGACATTGAAATAACTTGCCAAGATCTGGTTGAACATATGATCCTTTATAGCTTTTTCCTCACTACTTTCAACAGTCTTCAAGGTTGAAATAATTCTACAATGGAGTCCAAAATCTCACAGAAGAGAAGAAAGAAAATATACCTTAGCTCTCCATCATTCCAACCACCATACCATATTTCATAAAATGTGACATAGTTTTGCTCCACAACCTTGCCACAGGAAAAAAAAATTTTTTTTTTCTAAATTTTAAGCTGATAACTCGAACGGTTCCAGAGATATCAACTTGTGAAAAGTCACAATTTTGTATTGTGCTGAGAAGCCACCTTACAACACAGGGACTACCATCACTCTTTAATATCCAGCAGAGCCCCCTGCTGTGCCTTGTCAGTCACTAGCAACATCCAAGTCTTCCCGTAAAAGTAATTCACACTTTTTTCACAACGCTGTTGCTTTAATTACCACTGAAATCTGCTGATGCTCAGGCAGGCCTGGCAGGACCAAGGGAGGGTCAGAGCCACAAAAGAAGCAAATAGCTTTTTTCCCTCCTTACTTTATTATTAACAAACCATCTTTGATGGAAACGGTCCTAGTTCTGAGGCCTGGACTTAACTCTGGGTCCCTTGGCGTTTTCATTATCAAAAGAGTCCACGGATGCCATTCAGAGAGAGAGACAGAGACAGAGAAATATTATAATCCTAATTAGAAGTTAGCAATTTTGGTAAAGAGCAGACTTAGCTACTCAAAGCTGACAAACAATGATGGCATTTCTCCTATAGCTTTCATTTTCTTCCAATGAACATAAATCTCATACTGAAGTGTCTTGCTGGACCAATGTCAATTTATCCACATATTTACTGCAAATTTTTTTTTTCAGGATTAGTTGACACAATAAATCATGTACCAAAGGAAACCACAGAACTGCCAAAATCTACCAGTGCATAAAAGTTATACAAAAAACCTCTGTTTTATAAATAATATGACAGCAATGTGATTGGCATAACATCTCATATGTCTAAGGCACCTTTCATTCCATATCACAAAATAGCTCAATAAAACTGTCCCTGTGAGACCAGTTTTCACTGTCTCCTCCACATAGAGAATAAGGTTGCCTATCAGTAAACTTCATACTTTTAGGGAAGAAATAAATAGGTCCGTGATCTTAGGTAAATGACTTAAAAGACTGCTAAGCTTTCTCCTGACTCTAAAATTCCAAGTTTAAAACACTACAATTTAAAGTCACACAGTAGGATTTTCTAAGTACCCTCGAATAATGAATGCCTACTGTTGATTATCATTTGTCATTTACTGATTTATGATCTGATTTGTCAACACTGTGCAAGGTGAGATTTCACTGAAAGTGTGGTCTTGTGATCAATTAATTAATATAGCTCCTTTGGCTCCTATTGCAGACCAATTGACTCCTATCCCAGGACTCCTCCAGTTTGGTTGTGACGTTTTTACATAGTTATCTTTACTCCCATCTATGTAAACCCTATGATTCAATGGGTCTAAAATGTGATTGACCTTCAGATTTTTCTGGCAGGGGAGAACATTTACTAACTTAGAACTTTCCTGGAAGTGGGGTGTAGAATCTGTAGTGGGGTGTAGAATATGTGGTGGGGTGTAGGGTTCGTGGAGTTTCAGATAATGTGTTGGGCTTGGACAGTTTCTTTGATCAATCTCTTCTACTGATTTCCTTACTTTCAACACGTGTCTCCCAGCATCTTCTGTGGAAATTGTACTAATTTTTCAAGTCTTAGTTCTATAGCACCCACTTTGTAATAGTCTCTGCCTTCCTAAAACCCTGATAGTATTAAATACCTTCCCCTAAGACTTAAACCTTCTGTAAGGTGCCATTACATATATTTTTCTCTTTATCTTTTCTCACATATTTATCTTATTAATGTATAAGCTTTTTCATCCAAGATGTAGGTTATAACATTTTTCTTTGAACCCACATTATATAAAAAGATGTATTCCAACTCTCTATGGAATTGATGCCTGAATTTAATTTTATGTAGCCTGTGAGACTGCAAACCAAGTGAAATGACTAACTCTTGTTCATATATTCATTTATATGACACACACACTGTGAAGCTTGCTGAATTGTTCAAAGGTGGCTGAGGCAATACGCATTCCTTCCCATATGTTCTTCTTAGAATGTTGACCAATATATTGAGGGTTCCCCCACTGAGAAGGCAGGGTCTATGTTCTCTTACCTTAAACCTGAGAAGATCTTTATAACTGCTTCAACTAAAAATAATGTGATAGCCGTGATCGTTTGTAACTACTGAAGCTAGTCACTAAAAGCTGACGTAGCTTCTTCCTGGCTGTCTTTTTGGGGAGCCGGATCTTGAGAGCCCAGAAGTGACCTGGAAAGAATCTGGCTACCCTGGAACCTCCAGGCAGGAGAGACCACATGAAGGACTACTTGGTGATTAAAAGGAGCCCTACTAGGAACACTGCGGTGCAGGTATCTAGAAAAATGTTATAGATGATCTTTTTTTTTTTAATGTTATTTTTAATTAAAGGAGAATTGCTTTCAGTGTTGTGACCATTTCTGCCATACATCAACATGAATCAGCCATAAGTATACATATGTTCCCTCCCCCTGGAAACTCTCTCCCATCTCCCACCCCATCCTATCCCTCTAGGTTGTCACAGAGCACCGGTTGACCTCCCTTTGTTATTCAGCAACTTCCCATTAGCTCTCTAATAATATTTTACATGTGGTAATGTGTATATTTCAGTGCTACCCTGAATTCATCCCACCCTTTCCTGCCCTCGTGTTGTATCCATACATCTATTTTCTGTGTTTGAGTCTCTATTCCTGCCCTGTAAATAGGTTCATCAGTACCATGTAGAAACATGGTATAGATGATCTTATTTGCAAAGAGGAGATAGAGACACAGATGTAGAGAACAAATGTATGGATATCAAGGGGTAAAGGGAAGGTGGTGGGAGGAACTGGGAGATTGGGATTGACACATCAATATACTACTGATACTGTGTACAATACAGGTAACTAATGAGAATATACTTAAAGTACTGTGATGACCTGCATGGGAAGGAAGTCCAAAAGGGAGGGGATATATGTATATGTATGGCTAATTCACTTTGCTATACAGCAGGAGCTAATACAATGTTGTGAAGCTATTAGACTCCAGTAAAAATAATTCAAAAAAAGAACCCCTGATGCTTTCAGTTCCCAGAAATTTTGCTGGGACCCCAAACACCATGGAACAGAGAGGAGCCATCCCAAGTCCACCCTAATTCCCAATGCACAGAATTCTATGAACGTGACATATGGCCATTTTATGCCACTATATTTGGGGATAATGGTTACTCAAAAGCAGTCATTAGGACACCTAATCCCACAGGTCCCAGAGCAAGACAAACCATATCTCTGCTCTTTTGAAGCTTGCAGTCAATGATAAGAAACCAAAAAAAAAAAAAAATACACAAACAAGATAGAAAGTCTTCATCTTGTTAAACTGTTCTGTTCTTTTTTCCAACAGCTTTATTGAGGCATACTTGATATACATTAAACTGCACATATTTACAGTGTAAAATTTGATAAGTTTTGACATATATGCACTTATTGAGCCACCATAGTTAAGATAACAAACATATCCTTCACCCCTCCAAAGATGCTTATGTTCCTTGGTAATCCTTCTTTCCTGCACTCAAGCAATCCCTGATCTGCTTTCTCTTTCATTAGGTTCATTTGCATTTTCTAGAATTTTATATAAATTAAAATCATATAGTATGCTCTCATTTTGTCTGATTTCTTTTACTTAGCATAATTATTTTAAGATTTATCTACTCATTACTTATATCAATAGTTATTACTTTTTTTTTCACTGCATACTAAGGAAATGGCAACCCACTCCAGGATCCTTACCTGGAGAATCCCACGGACAGAGGAGCCTGGCGGGCTACAGGCAATGGGGTCGCAAAGAGTCGGACATGATTGAGTGACAGAGCGTGAACAAAGGATTCTATTGTATGGCTATACTGCACTGTATCTCTCCATTTGTATCGCTTCTAGTTTTTAGCTGTTTGCTCGAAGCATCCTGAGAAGTCTTTGTATGAACATCTACTTTAATTTTTCTTGACTAAATACCTAGGAGTAAAGTGTTTTGTCCTTTGTACCGTAACCCATGAACTCTCTCAAGTTAGTAAGGTGGGGCAATCTTTGGGCTTATCTCATTTGTTTTCTGTTTCAGATATCACTCACTTTAGATACTTAATGTCTAATGCCTTAAAACTGCATGTGTAATATTATACATGTAAATTCTTTGTTTTTAGTTGTTTCAGGTGGGATAGAAATAACATGGACCTTGTTACTCCATCTGGGTACTGTCTCCTTTAAATTCCTTCCAGGTTAAGGACTTAAAAGGCAGAAGAATATTTGCTCCTCTTTGTATTTCCTAAAAATTTGTTCTACAAATACAGTTGGGTATTTGTGTCATGAAGTAGAAAGCCTCGGGGTCTATCATAGTGTCTGGTTTTGACTCAGGTTCCTGCAATTATTAGCTATGACTTTGGACAACTTACTTAGCTTCTCCAAGCCTCAGTTCATTTTAATAATACTAATATCAACAATAACAATAATAGGAATGATGATAATAATAAAAATAATAATCCTAACAATTTCATAAGGTTGGTATAAGATTAGAAGGGTACTCCCTCATAGCTCAGAATGTAAAGAATCTGCCTCCAATGCAGGAGACCTGGATTTGATCCCTGGGTCAGGAAGATTCCCTGGAGAAGGGAATGGCTACCCACTCCAGTATTCTTGCCTGGAGAATTACATGGACAGAGGAGCCTGGTGGACTACAGTCTATGGGTCCCAAAGAGTCAGACATGACTGAGCGAATAACACTTTCACAGTTTCAAGGTTAGGAGACAACTTGTCAAAAATACCAAGCACAATGTCTGGAACATCATAGACTCCCGATAAATGTTATTGGTTGTTATTAATAAAAACTTTGGAGCAGGTCTCAGAATGCTGAGAAATTGTGCCAAACCCTTGGATAAAAGGAACGTGGCAAATAGCTTTAATATCATTGTATGGAATACTTATAATAAAGGTGGTTCCCCACACATTGAATAACAGCTCTGGGTTTCATTCCCTTTTCCAAATTCCACCACCAGAGAATTGACATTCTGCAACCTTTACACACAAAAGCTTCAAGAAATTCAGTCAAATCATGTTTGGGATCTGGGAAAAGAACTTAAAGTTCGGTCAACAGAAATGATCCTCTCAGAGAAACTTGTTCTATCCACTAGGGCTGCGGGAGGGTGGTTGTGATGTGGAGCCTAACACAATTTGAAGAGTGAGTTTGCAGAGGAAAGTTCTCCATTTTGAACTGATTGAGAGTGTTGTGATTGAGTGAGCTGTATATCCAGACAAGTAGGCTAACGTGCAGATCACGTTTCTTAGGTTAAATTTTCTGATGAATTTCAAACTTTATTTAGAACAGTATTGAATACCTAGTTCAACTGTGTGTGTGTGTATGTGTGTGTGTTGTCAATGGAGAAATTAAGATCTGTCTCATTTTTTCCTTCATTTTATAACAATTTGAATTTTAGTGCATAAGCTGGTAAGGTATGGACTACAGAGACTGCATGAGAATTTTAGCTGCCTGAAATTGAAAGAGATCAGCATTAAAAATCACAACTACTTTTCAAGGACTCTTATTGAAAATTTGACTATGCTCAATGCAGGGGCACCATAAGCTGGAATGTGACTGGGGTTACCTGATGCTGCGCCAGCCGAGAGACTAGTGGAGCACCAAAGAGAGGCTTTGGTGCCAAAGTGGTATATACAGGCTCTGGGAAGGTGTCACTTGTACTTCTGTGTGCAATACTACTTTCAGGTGCAGTACTGTTTTAGGATCCAGGCAGAAGATGCCCCTGCCTTTCTCCCTGTGCTTTGCTGAGCTCATTTTGTTCTTCCTCCTTCAGGGTTCAAGGATCCGAAGTACCAAGGGACTTTCCCAACCAGCTCCCGAAGAGCCGCCCCCTTCTAGGCCAAATGGTGAATATACCAAGCCCCTAAATTCCTGCCTAAATGGCCCCAAGCCCACTTCTAGGGCCTGTGTAGGCCTTTCCCCTTAGTCCATTCTCTTACAAGTGGACCTTCCTTGTGCTATACAATATCTCCCCATTAGTTATCAATTTTATACATTAGTATCAGTACAGTACAGCACAGGAAACTCCACTTAATGCACTGTGCGGCTGTGCTTAGTCAGTCGTGTCTGACTGTTTGCGACCCTGTGGACTGTAGCCCACGAGGCTCCTCTGTCCATGGGGATTCTCCAGGCAAAAATACTGGAGTGGGTTGCCATGCCCTCCTCCAGGGGATCTTCCCAACCCAGGGATTGAACCCAGGTCTCCCACATTGCAGCTTTGCAAGCAAATTCTTTTACCCTCTGAGCCACCATGAATGGGAAGAAAGTCCAAAAGAGAGGAGATATATGTGTGTGTATGGCTGATTCATTTTTCCATACAGTGGAAACTAACACAACATTGTAACACAGTTATAGCCAATAGAATTAATTTAAGAAAAAGAAAAAAAAAAAAAGTGGACCTCGCCTATGGCCTCTGCACCCCTGAAAGCTGAGTGTGCACTGAGCGTAGAAGAAAAGGGAGACACATACATGTGAAGACCCTCTGAGTGCAGGGGTGAGGACAGCAGGAGGTAGGTGTAAGGTTTCCCTCTTTTGTCAATTCAGGTACAGAACTCCAAGGAGCCCAAAGATTCTAAATTGACACTTGTACTTCTTGGTTTTTATTTATTAATCAAGATGTATTAATACAGTGTATTAATCAAGATTAATCAATAGACTCTATTTCAGCCAACAGTTTATTAGATTGCCTTGTACTGTTAAAATATCTTGATATATTGTCTGTGGACTTTGTCTTCCTCCAAACCCTTCAAATGTTAGTAGTAACTCTTGCTCTGTGACTTCATTTCAAAAAGGCATGTCCTTCTTTCTCCTTCATGTACAGGCAAACAGAGAGGGACAAAATACTGATGAATCAGCCAAATCCTTTTATCCTAAGGTGGCTACTTTATGATCTGCTATCTAATTACCACTTCTGCAGCCTTTAGAGAAAATGTGATGAAGCGCTTTCCTCTTTGGCATCTTCAAAGGAGTCAGCAGTATGGTGTTTAAGTCTTAGAATGCTTAGATCCCTAGTGAGTCTTAGTACTTCCTTTATCCTCTCCACAAACTGCTTGGAGTTCTCCAGCTGGTGTGTGGGTACCCGTTTTTGATTTGCCCCTCAGAGAGGTCACATGATCTGAGCAATTTCTATCACTCTCCACGCCCCCGCCCCCCTTTCCTCTGTCAACTGCCTAGTGTTCTTGCACGCCACCACCTACATCTGGTGAGACAGGGAGGGTTCCTCTTCATAAATGTTGACTGGCTTCCTTCATACCTTGTATGAATTTACACCTTCTTCAAGTTTAGTGCAAGACTTCTGTCTTCTTACAGAATACCCCCTGATGTCGTTGGAAAAAAATTAGTTTGGACTTGCACAGAACTGGATTTCAGTTCAATGTTTTGTTACATGCTGACTACTGTAAGTCACCTCGCATGGATCACTCAATCATTCAGAGCCTCAGTCTGCTTATACCTAAAGTAAACAGGTATAAGACACCATTGCTGCATGTCTGTTGGGATGATTCAGTGATGTAATTGCTGTAGAGCCCCTGATGTACTTTTAGGTCATCTCTTCTGTTGACTCAGTCAATGCAGACCCTTCTTCTTGTATGTGTCCATAATTTTCTTAAAAAATGTTTATTTATTAGGCTGCACTGGATCTTAGTTGCAGCATGCAGGATCTCGCTCTATCTCTTTTATTTTTTTTAGTTGTGGCATGTGGACTCTAGTGCCCCAACCAGGGACCCAACCCAGGCCCCCTGCGTTGGGAGTGCAGGGTCGGAGCCACTGGACCACCAGGGAGTTTTTAAAACAAACGTCAGATAAGTTGGGACAACATGAAGACATGAGGCCATAAGAAAATCTAATACATTTGAGAAGGGGTTACCAGGTTTTTATTTAGTTGCTAAGTCCTGTTCAACTCTTTTTCGACCCCAAGGATTGTAAACCGCCAGGCTCCTCTGTCCGTGGGATTTCCCAGGCAAGAATACTGGAGTGGGTTGCCATTTTCTTCTTCTAGGGATCTTCCTGACCCAGGGATTGAACCCATGTCTCCCGCATTGAAGGCGGATTCTTTACCACTGAGCCGCCTACCAGTTTTTAGTGTCTGAATTTTAGAGTGTATATGCCACAGAGGTAGACTGAAATCAATCTGGGAGTTGACATTTTACATTAAATGAAGAAATATGACCTACTGTGATTTCTTAGAATTCCTGAAGTGGGTCATGACTGAATCTTTATATCTTCTTTAGATAGAACATAATTAAACCTCCTAGAACACCTCAGCTAATATATACATGTTGATAACATGTTGTCAGGGGATAACATGGAGATTTTCTTACAACCATGCAACAGTTTAGTTACCAAAGCATGCTTGCCATCACAGCAGTGATGGGTTCTGAATAAATGAGCTATGTTCAACTCAGCATTATATTTTGAATCCAAGGTGACTATTACATGCTTAATTCTCATTTCTCCTCAAACTGAACAAACTCTTTCATAAATTTTTCCTTGGTCCTTGTGTTTCAAAATGGAAATTCCTACCAATTTGGGATACTAATGCTCTAGCCACATACCAAGTTGGAATTTATCCAGGGTGCATGTGCTCCTTGTGAGAAAGAAGAAGGGAAGCTGCCAATCAAAAAACTAGTTGTAGGTTTGCAGGCAGAGACCAGATTAGTGATAATTGCTGGCGTGGTTAGTGCTCAGCACAGTGCCCTGTATATAGATACACTCTAAAAATGCTGTTGGGTCCAGTCAAGTCTTCCATATTCCAACTAAGAGCCCTCCTTTGAAGACATTTGCTTCAGCCTAGAACTGGGAGAAAGGCAGCAGTATGGACAGTCTCCAATTAGCCAGAAGATTTTAATCTGCTTTGCAGAACTAATCGAATGGTTGTGCTTCCCCAGCGTTCACGTGAATTGCACCCTAGCTGGAGGTTAACGGACTAAACAATAGCAGCTGCAATTAAGTGGATGTAAATGAATGTGATAGGCTAATTCTCACAAGGAGAACATCAATGTGTCAGTGTCAATGCACTGGTGCCTGCAATGAAAAAGGAGTTGACCGGGATGCAGGTGATACGTAGCAATTTTGTCAGGATGTGTAGGCTTCACTACTTGGGAAGTTCTTTGGCTATAGGCAGGAAGAATAAAAATAAGTGATGACAACAGTCCTCTTCTATATATGCTCTTGTGGGAGGGTAAAAAGGAAAATGCCACACGTTCACATCAATACATTTAAGGTATTATACCTCATGGTGTACCTTAACTATGAAATAGATTGTTGGATATGGAGTTGAGTAAAACATAAATCTGCTTACAATAAGGAGAAGGACATTTTCATGACCTGGGAAGCTGAGACTTCAAAAGAGGACAGACTGTTCTGGTTTATTTCATATTTGGAAATGGAGACTGATCAACTGTAGAGGTTTAAGAGCTGCAGGGTTTCAGCAGAGCCTAGAAAGATAGAAGTTGTGGAGCAGTAGGGAAATTTGATTATTGCTTAGGTTCTGTTCTTCATCACTTTGATGATTTTAGGAAATGTCTATGTCTGTAGAAAAGAGTGTAGGGTCTTGGAGGAAATATGAAATCTGTAAAAGTTCCTGTCTATTCTTTTTGCTTAAAGTATCTACAAACATTCTGTGAGACGTTTGAGTGAGAAATATTATATGAATGCAATGAATATGCCTGAATCCCTGTCTCCTGCTCCTGGGTCGTCCCAAAGCAGCCCTGGAATATGCTGAGTGAGGCACAGTTCTGTGTCCACTCTTCCAGCAGGAGATGAGCCACCATCAACCTTTCCCCATAAATCTGCAGAGGGCATCCCTGGGTATACTAGCTCCCTGGGCCTTGATGGACCCGCTTACTGTCATAATGCATAGGGCTTCCCTGCTGGCTCAGCAGTAAAGGATCTGCCTGCCAATGCAGAAGATGTGGGTTTGATCCCTGGGTCAGGAAGATTCCCTGGAAAAGGAAGTGGCAACCCACTCCAGTATTCTTGCCTGGAAAATCCCATGAGCAGAGGAGCCTGGAGGGCTACAGTCTATGGGATTGCAAAGAGTTGGACATGACCTAGTGACTGAACAACAACAGCAACAACTGTTATAATATATAGCCTACCAAAAATTAAAAGATGGAGAAGAGTAGACCAGATATGTAAATGAAGAAAGATAATCACAATATAATACATGAGATAAAAAAATCTTCTGTTGAAGACTCATTTCTCAGAAACAACTGAGTCATTATAATAAACCAAGGGAAATAGATCAACATTTTTAGATTGATAGAGAGAATGATTGAGAGAATGAAAAACAAAGCAAAACATTTATTATCTGGAAAAGGAAAGTGAATATATATATATATATATATATATACCTATTTATATAGTCTTTTATCGAGGAATATGTTCAGAAGATTTTTCAAAAGCATGGTCAGAGAAATCAAAGTTTTGAGAGTTGATGAACCCCAATGAAGACCCAAATTACTTATACAATTTTGTTGTATAAACAATGAGAGAAGTGACTTGTAGTTTTGGACCTTAACTTTTATTACTTTTTAAATTTGTTGAATTGAAAACTGTAAGTTCTTATTTCTGCCAGGGTCAAATCTATAACTTTATTTATTTATCAAAATAAATGTTATTTGGAAAAGTTTGAACTGGAACAATTGAATCATAAGGAGTAAATATAAGTTCAAGTGCAGGTAAATTAGTAGCATAGCTGATTTAGATCAGTGTCCCAGTCCCATGGTTTTGTAGACAAAGCCTCAAAGACAGATGAAAATAATATGAATGGCATTGTATTTAGCAGATTTAGGTAAATACATTACAGATATTACAAACTAGCGATATCTTTCCAGCAGAGCAAGAGATGATATGATGAGTATCTAAGTTAGGCTCTCATGGCTTAATGATTTAAATGGAGTCAGTCCTTCTGGGGACATGAATTCTTTGAGGTTGTAATGCATCTGGACTGTAGGTTTACCAGGGCCATTCTTATGAGCGGTAAAAGGGAAAACAGCAAAGCATTGTTAATAAGACCCTGTAAAACAAACAGCATGATTTAAAAAGAAGGAAAAAAAATAGAGACATAAATTTGACTCCACTGAGACAGATGACGAGCTTCATCTTCAGGTGGAAGGTAATGTCTTAGACATACCTGGTGTTATGCAAAAAATGTGGAGTTCAAGGAAATATTAATCTATTTTTCTATTATTTGGGAAGATCCCCTGGAGAAGGGAAAGGCTACCCACTCCAGTATTCTAACCTGGAGAATTCCATGAACTGTATAGTCCATGGGGTCGCAAAGGGTAGGACAGAACTGAGCAACTTTCAGTTTCACACAGACATATTGTCACAGAAAGAATACATTCTCTATTTGCATAAATTAGGTAAAAATGTATCTGTGTTAGGCAAAAGGTAAGCTAGGAGGTGAGATAGAACTAAAAAGTTTTATGCCTTTCTTTTTTTTAAGTCAAAGAAATAACAGTCTAAATGATCAACTTGTAACCATGCTGCTGCTGAAATTATGAAAAAAGAAGGGATAGAAGATATTTAAATGAATTTTGTTCTCTGATACTTGATAAACAATAAAGAGTATACTATTACATGTATAGCATAACTATAATTAAAGTAATGAATACTGTAAATATGCTAAGAGAGTATAGTTTAGGTGCGCTCATCATACACACACACAAAGGCGGTCACTACGTGAGGAGACCTGTTCATTAGCATGATCATAGTCATGATCATGGTCCTCATTTCACTGGGTATATGCGTATCGAACCATCATGTTGTACAACTGAAATCTGCACAGTTTTACTTAACAAACTCAAATAATAGAGAGGAATGTGGTGTCTCTTTACTCTAATGTACTTCTCTTAATTTCTTAACTTTAGAAACATCTCCAAGGAGTCAGTAGGGACTGAAAAGGCAGTTATTTATTCTAAAGTTATTGAAGGAGAAGGTGGTTCACTTACCTGAATTTATACAGTCATTGTGGATGGAAATCCACAGATGGAAACCAGGTTTCATAGCATCGAATTTGATTCTTAAGAAATATGTGGACAGTCATATCTTTTGACAAAAACGAAGTAAAATGTTTCTCTTGTATGGTGATCAAACTCATGTGAACTGTTTCCATTGAGTCTAGAACTACTCTACATACTTGATGTACATAATCCTACTTTGGTTGTAATATGTTAAATATTATTATTCCCATTCTATAAATGAGTGAATTGTTCCTAGGAGAGAATAAGAGGCTTGCTAATGCTCTCCTAGCCCACGAGCAACTGGGGCCAGGATTCCTACAGGTGAACTAAAAAAAGTGTAATGAAATATACAATAGTAATTTACATACATTTTGAGACAGAAAACATTGCACTGAGTAATAGTGTTACCAGGAAATTTCTGCTAATTTTAAGATCATCAATATATAAATAGTTTCTTCACAGGGTTCTGGTCATTTGAAGTATTTTAGGTATTAAAGTGCAAATTTTGGTTGTGTCTGAAAATTGATCAGATACCTGAATCTTTCCCTCTTCTTGGGTCCACATACCAATTTGTATGTTAATATGAGAAGAAGAAAGGAAGGAAGGAGAGAGGGAAGGAGGAAGGGAGGAAAAAAATTAAATAAATTGAGAGAAATAGAGAAAAAAGAAAAGCAATAAAGAAAGATGCTTGAATCTGTAACTACTGTAAATGTTTGAAGGCTATTTCTAAATGTGGAAGCATATTGGTATACACACCAAGTATACACCTTTGTTAGTCTACTGTAGTTTGACAGGTGATACCTTAGTGTCGTCTAGAACATACAACACTCTTTTTCAGATTCTCAGGATTCTGTGTCAACTGCTGCAGTGTACCAATCACTGACTTCTCTCTGTGTGGTGTGAGATTAATGAGAAAAGACAGGTTGCTTTTTTGCCTTTTTGTATGGGGACTTCCTTGGTTGCTCAGATGGTAAAGAATCCGCCTGCAATGAGGGAGACCCACGTTCAACCCCTGGGTCAGGAAGATTCCCTGGAGAAGAGAATGGCTACCCACTCCAGTATTCTTGCCTGGAGAATTCCATGGACAGAGGAGCCTGGTGGGCTGCAGACCATGGAATTGCAAAGGATCAGACCCGACTGAGTAACTAACACTTTCAACCTTTACTTATAGAAGCCACCCAGCACATCTTCCCAATGGCCATTACCTTGACATTCACTCTGATTCATGGAAAATATTTCAACATACAAGTAGGCATGCACAGGTTCGATATGAAGTTTGTGTATCCCATGTACGTGACAATGTCCAGTATGCATACTCATTCAGGGTGGAATCTACAGAACTGTGTTTCTATAACATTTTAAGTTGATAAACTCCACTGAAGTGAACTCAATCAAAAGTAGAGGCTCTTTCTAAAGGATCAACAAAATATTTCTAAGGCAACCAGAGTAACTTTTCAGTAATCCTGTATGGAAAGAAAATAAATGCAGTCACAGTGTTTAATATCTTACTATACTAAAAGACAGTGAATACAATCATCCTGTCTTCTGCCCTGACCTCCTACCCCCATGATCTTTATTAGCTTTGTCCTGATAATCTGACCTTCCCAAGCTCTTCCCAGTTCTGACAGCCACATAAAACTCACAAACAGATAGGGAACCAGTGTAGCCTTTTCAGATTTAGGATCATGTTCAAGCTTATGAATCAGATTTTTCTATGTGTGGACATGACAACTATGGAAAAACTGTAATTTAGGACATATTCTCTTTATCCTTTTATGTTGAATTTCACTTTAATGTGATGCAAATGACAGTAAGAAATACATTCAGTGAATGTTAAAGCCTTCCCATTAAAAATTCTGTATGCATTTTACATTCTAATTCATGTACAGTCAAAAACCCTGATAAAATCACAGTGCTGATTTGACTGCTGCACTTATCGTATTAATGAGGATACTTTATGCCTTTTGAAAATTGGGATATGGTCCATTATGTGATTGTAAATGATGTGATTGTATCACATAAATTTGTTATTCAATCCCACCCCTCCCTCCAGTCAGCTCTGTATATAAGAAGATTCATTGGTGAGCCAGAATTGAGGCTGGAAAACTGAACTGCAAATTAGACTTTTCTTTTGTCTTTATTTCCATTTATAGAAAAGCATATAATAGATACACATGTGTGTATATATTAGTATCTATAAGTATATATGTATGAATTTTTTCTTATTATTATTTTTTAAATATCCCTAAAAACCACAGGGAAAAATGTACAAAGGAAGTCAAAGTTAAAAAAACAAAGTAGCCAGGTCTGCAGCTCCCTGAGATACATAGAGCTTCCCCCAACAGTCATGGCAATTCCCTCCACTTCTTAGCTGATTCTGGATTTCTATTGCTGGGAAATCTTCCCTTCTCTCATCTTAAAAGAACTGAAAGATTTGAGAGCAGTTCTTGGCCAAGGTTCCCTGATTTTGAGTTGCATTTGCATTCCTTTAAATATGTACTTCTCTTGCTATTGATTTATTTTTCTGTCCTGCCTGCCTAATTAGTCATCCTTACCCCCAGGAACACCCAGTGGGGGTGATCTGAGAACACAGAAGTCCTTTGGCTTCTCTCTGCCCCTGGACCTTCTGTTTTTGAATATGAAGCACAGATGTCTACCTTGGGAAAGGTCAAACAACTATTTTTTTCCTTCTGGCCATAAGTAAAGACACAGACACCTAACCTGACATCAACATCTCTAAAGTCCCCACAGAACAAATTAGAGCCCTGACTACAGAAGTGGCTTCAGAACTCTGATTAAAACAAAGGAGAGCCGCCCCCCACCCCCAAGCCTGTGGTAGGGTAACTCTCATACTTAATTGCCCCTTACTGGTGGTCCCTTGTCTTATCTTGTGATTACCCGAGAGAAGCCCACAGACTGAGATGCCTTCTTCTTGCCCAAGCCATGGCACTTGTCAGCTGTTGCCTGTACTTCTGTGCTTCTTAAACATTACCTTTGCCTTGGGATTTCTGAGTGCTGGTAGGCTGGATCTTACTTTGTCTTTATCCTTCAAAAAAAATGTCTTCTGTTGCCTGGAACCTGGAGGCTGTGGTGATGCCCTTCACAATAGTGTGGAGTCTTTAGAATTTGGAAATGCAAATGTCCAAGTTCCTTACACCCACTTGGCAATCTTCCATTTCTAACTTTTGTTCTTGATTATCTTGGAACTGGACATTTAGGCTTTATCAAGCTCTGCATTTTCTCAGAGCTCAGCTATTATGGATGAAATTGACTTTTTAAAAAAAAGATATATCTCTGTTATGCTATAACATCAAAAATATTGTTCCATGTGTTCCCTCCCCTAACCCCATGGGAAAGGAGAGATGCCATAGGAAATAATTTGCATAGAAGAATATAAGTATTATTATAAATTTTATTTTTTAAATGACTTATGGGAACAGATAAGGTGCTTGATTAAGATATACCAAGTTCATAAGGGGTCTTTCATGATGGGAGGTAGGTTTTTTACCTTATTTCAGATTCACTACCAATAAGAACTTTATACAGTCTTCTGGACAAAGCTTGCTACATCCTAATCTCTGCAAATCCACTTTGTTCTATTCACTGCTCTCCTTATTAATCAGTTCTACAGAGCTGTACCCTTCTCAGTCCTGTTACACACACTGCATTTTTATGCTTCTGTTACCAAGTGGCCTTTTCTATATTTTTGCTTTCAATTACTCATAGCTTGGTCTATAGAGTAGAATACCATCACTGCCTACATTTAGGCAACAGCACGTTGTCATCTTGCTCCATATATTTTACTTCTATCTCTTTTAGGAGGAAGCTCATTTTGAGGAATCTTGGCTCTGCCTTTGGGGAGGAATCATTTACCTTCTTTTATTCGGGTTGAAATTTGTCTTTTCACTCCCTTTGTTAACAAAAATAAAAATCTTATTTACGTCTCCTCAGATCCTATTAGCTGAATTGCCTAATTGTTGTAGTTTTAATAAAGACCAAGTCATTTTCTTGCTTTTAATCATTGCTGGTCTATTTTGTGGGTTCCATAATGCCACATTCATAAGTCTGCTTCCTTTCTTTGGGAAGCTTTTTCTGTTTCACACTGATGTGCAGCCTCAGATACGTGGTCCATTTCCCTTTCGGGCATAGGAAATATGGCTAAACGACCCCCCCTGTGAAAGAGCTGAGAGGAAGATATTAAGCCTCCCACTATTGCTCATCACCCTGGACTCTATGTCTAAGGCTCAGGGCAGCTTAGCATACTCAGTTCTATGTGAATTCACACTGATGTTTCTTGCTTCATCTTTTCCAGTGTCTTAAGAATTCCTTAGAATAAATTTCCCTATGTAAAGATAGATCTCCCCTTTTCTCTTTTGACAATGCTGAGTAAATCAGGGTGTGGAATATTACCCATGCAAGCCACTCTTGGAGAGGTATTGCTGGCGGAAGCCACGCTGTTCATATGCTATTCTATACCCAACTGTGGATAATAACAGAATTGATTTTACCTGAGGAAAGACAGAGGAATCTCGGGGCTGCTTCCTGCTTTATTTTGTTCTCAGGTTATTCTGCTCTGAATGGTAAGATCTCTCACTAGAATAGTGGGTCACATTTAGCTTTCTTTACGGCCAATCCCCTGTGGGGGAACTTCTGGCATCGGACCGTGAGGTATTACTATTCTGTGTGTGTGTGCGTGTGTGTGATCAGGTGATAACATGAATAAGCTTGTGTTTATAAGTCCCCATAAATAATTTTTTAAATTATTCTATTAAGAAAATAAATTTTAAGCTGGAGACTAAAACTTGGCATTTGGATCCTCTGAAATTTGGGTTTGAAGAAGACTATTCCACAATAAATTATTATATGACCACAAGTAAGTCAACCTGCATAAATTATAAGGACACTGATAAGAGCCACTATAAATTGAGTGCTTAGTACTACTTATGCATTTCCAATTGCTCCATGCGTATTAATTCACTAGATTCTTACAATAACCCCTCTAGGTATATATTATTATTATACCTATTATACAGTTGTAGAAACTGAGGCATAGAAAGAGGTTATTTTCTTTGTTCAAGCCATAGGTGCTAAGTGGCAGAGCCAAGATTAAAATCAGGTGGCATGGACTCCAAAGCCTCGACTCTTAAATACTGCCCCTTCCACCGCCTCGAGGGAACAATCTACAATCTCTTATGTAGCAAGCATCTAGGCAGCAAGATGCTTTATGAATAACTTGAGAAAATTCTGATGAAATAATATATATAATTGTAATTATTTCTTTGTAATTGTTTCAACTCTATTATCTCTTAATGTTAAAATAGCAAGCAAGTGGTCCTGAATCACGTGGAGAATTCAGGAAAGTTAACATTAATGGTTGTTACTTTTTTAAAAATCCAAATCTGGTTTTGTTTGTTATATGATTCCTCACTTGATTACGTTCAGTTTACACCTCTGCCTCACTTTTTACTTTCTGTGGATGCTTACTGATGCTTGTATGAGGATAAGAAGACATAGACCCTTGAGTGGATCTCTGGAAAGTGCAGAGAGAGAATTGACAAGAAGTCTCAGTTTCTGCCTGTGCTTAAAATGTGCACCACCACATGTGTGTCCCAGATCTGATCTTCACAGTTAGGCATTTTCGAAGGAAGATAGTGAAAGTGTAAGGGTCTGCCCTCACACCAGCTTTCTGGGCTTTGTTAACATCAGATCAGATTCTGCCCAGAGTTGGCATGAACATACTGGAGAATCCTGCATACACAAAGAATGAATTGGATGTCCTAGAATTTTGAAAGTTCAAGGAATATTTGATTTTATGTATTATCTATTACTTTCTGAAGATAGCTTGCTTCTATGTCATATGGAATTAAGAATAGGGAATGAAATGCTCCATTGATCTTGCACAAGTATTGCTAATTGAATTGTATGAATAAGCATCAATTTGGTGATCAGGAATTACAAATCAGTGCAAGTTAGCCTCAATATCATAAACCTTTTGGGGGCCCCCAAAGAATTCTTTATCTCTGACTCTAGTTCTAATCAAGTCTTCACTATTCAAGCCATACATCAGATCAAGAATAAGTGGAGCCCCAAAGTCAAACCAGTCTATCAAAATAATTATCTTTAATTAATATAATTATTGATCATGTAGTAGAAGTCACTGTCTAAAGGATATAAGGCTTTTAGGATTTCATGGGAATGCTTTACAACTTAATTATGTTTCCCTGGGAGATTAGAACATAATTCAATTTATTTTTCCCATGTGTTTCATCAATCATTGTGTGAATAAAAGGAATATCATAATCTCATTTCTATGTCAATTCCTGCAGAATTTACACAAGTCTTTTCAGTAGTATAGAGCTGATTATAGATCCTCCCACCTGGGATGATCCCCTACATCACTGTGGCATTGGTGCCACATTCTGTTGGTTTTGTAGTATGTGGTGAAGTCAGCTGCAAAAGGCATGGGGTTACTGTGTTCCAACTTGAGGCGTGGGATTACTGTGTTCCAACTTTCACAGCACACCCAATTGAGGCCTATGTAACCCTTCCTTCATAGATGTGTCAGGAAGTGTGTTCTTCTCTGGGTCTTGATTTCCTTATCCAAGGATGCAAAGGCTTCCTTCCACTTGCAATGCTCTAGTCTTGCTTGCAGTTTAGCTGTCTCTGTTTACAGTCGTGTGTCTCAAAGTTTAACATACTTAGGAATCACTGGGGATTTTGTTAAAATGCAGATTTTGATTCAGTAGGTCTGGGTGAGACCTGGGCTCCTGCCTTTCTAACAAGCTCACAAGTGATGCGGTAGCTGCTCATCTGTGAACCACACTTCTAGTAGCAAGGATCTCAGTGATGCACAGAGCAAAGGTGGGGAAAGGCAAGCTCTTGTTTTCCTTTGGGAACACATCCATATGCTTCCTCCCAGGGCTGTGATTCTCAGCTCTCTTCTGCAGAGCACTGCAGCATGCCTCTTCTTTTGAGTTCCACCAAGAAGAAATGGGGTTTCAAGAAGACCGGGTGCATCCATATGGAGCACAAAAATTCCTTCTCCAGGAAGGAAACCACAGAGCTTATCAGGAAAGACGTGTGCCTCTAATGCCAGCCATCCCCAGCCTGCTGAACTATGAAATAAATGAGGTGGAGTTTAATTTTAGGGTCTACAAATTTGTAATGTGTTCATCATTCCTGTTGCCATTTTGCATGGCAGGCTGACGTTGACAGACATGTTTAGTGAGGAAAGCTGCATCTGGTTTAACGAAACCCTTGCATCCTATCCTCTCCTGTCCCTCCTCTAATCTCCATTCACAGCTATGAGAGAGAGATGCCATTCACAGTAGAGGTTTTCACAGCTGAAAACGTGTATCCCTTTTGCTTTCCCAGGGGCAGGTTCTTTGGGGGATTTTTTCCAAGCGTGACTGCAGGCTGGCCTCCCAGCAGAGGGCGCACTGCCCCAGTGTCGTGGCCCCAGAGCCGTTCCCTCTACCTCTGGGGTGGACTGCTATCCCACTAGGCTGGCCAGGGCTGCAGGAGGATCGGAAATGGGCTCTCTCGGAAGAAAGGAGATGAAGAACATTTTAGGGGAGAAAATCAAATCAAATCACTTCAGATCTGAATCAGTGGCTTTTAAAATCAAAGGTCTACCTGGTTGCTGTTAATGGGCAGCTTGTCATAATTCTTAGCCCTTAGAAGACTAACTTTTCTTTCTCAGAACTTCCCTGAACCTTGCATTGTCCAGCATTTGTATCTTTCACTTTAATGAGTGCTAAATAAGAATGATGTAAAGGATTTTAATAATTCTCACTGGACAGTTAATTAAGCAGTGAGAAAGAAGTCTTTAGAACTGCTACTCTTTCTACCTTTTACAGACAAGTGCTTCCACAGATTCCAAGGAAAGAGGTCACATTTATACATATATATAAAATGATGTGTGGCTTAGTAATTTTTCTCAGTAACAAATGACCTCCCTAACGAGCTGAAATAGTGAAATAAAAATCCACCTTTTTGTGGCCCACTTTTTCCTGAACTCAACTCTCCACTTCCCTCAAAATTCTTTGCACAGGAAATGAATTCCCTCTGCCTTTGCGGGGCAGGGGGTGGGCGCTTGAATGTGTTGATCTCAAGTTTTCCAAGTTTTCTGCTCTTCTGTAAATCACACGGGCATGACCCAGCCCAGTCATTCATTACAAAATTCTTTTCTTTCTTTCTTTCTTTTTTAAAAACAGCTTCTGTTTTTCCTCATTTTTGATGGATCCTACCACAAACTTCAGCAAGAGTGAGTGCAGACGACCATAACATTACTCTCAAATAGAGGGTATTTTATTAAGTCCAGCAGTTAAAAATGTACAAAGTTCCTTGTAATAATCCATTCATTCTGTTCTCGCCTGATTCTTGGAGTAAGCCTGCACAATTATTCAAATCCCAGCTTTTAGCTACAGCATACACCTCGCCATGGGGCTATGCCTCTGTAATCTTGCTTTGGTCTTGCATGTCAAATGGAATTAACTCCCATAAGAAATGTGTGCGAAGACAACCCAAAGTGTCTAATCCTGCTGCTGTCTTAAATTTCTGAAACTCTGAGCTGTCATCTTTTTCTATTGCTTTGTTGAAGTTCTCACTTATGCTTCAGTCCATCCAAAGCTGAAGTTTAGGAACATTTGCATTTTTATATATTTTTTTTCAGTTATGCTCTCTCTTGGCCTTTTCACATGTTCTCTTTGTAGCAGCAGGATTTTTTTTCTTCCTTCAAATTCCAAGACCATTTTATACACAGTGGAATTCAATGGGAAGTGAATTCACTGTTTTTCCTGAAAGTATACTCAAGTTGAAACATAGACAACTCTAGATTGTGAAGATTCACAAGCCAAATCCAAAGAGATATGAGTAAAGGGGTGTGTATGTATGTGTGTGTGTGTGTGTATGTATGTGTGTGTGTGTGTGTCTTCGTATTATAGGAGAGGAGAGAAAAAAATAATGATATCATTATTACTATACCTCAGCCACTCAACCTAGCTAATCACAAAAACTAATTCTGTCTCGATTGAATCTCAAACAGTATCATCTCCCTCATGAATAAAATGCTGGGTGAAATGAGCTTGGTTAGCCTACTTGCATGTGGTATCAAGAGTAGATTAGCTTGACGAGCAGTTTCAGGCCCTTTCTTCCTTCTCTAGGGGGCCTACTGTTTAAAAATACTGCCCTCTTCCTTCCTCACTATACTCTGAACTCTATTTACAATGTCCTGTGATTCTTAGGCATGAAGAATCTGGAAAAATACTTAGTATGTGGAAGACAAAGCAACACTTAAGTATTTGTTGAATTCCTTAGAATGAGTAGCAAGTTGATTCTATTCTCTCTGAGTGACTTATCCTATTGCCTCAATTTACAAATTAAATCACTCAATCTGGATATGATAGCTGCCTAGGGTTTTTGTAAACTTCTCTCACAGCCTGTGTGTTCAGTCTGATAATTACACATGGCTCATATTTTTAAATGACCAGTTATTCAGCACTGTGGGTTTTTCGAGGTGTCTTGACTAAGTGAGGTGTGGAAGGGTAAGATTGTAACTTGGTATGGTGGATATTTAATAAGTGGTAAACCGCAACATTCTCCATTTGAAAGTTAATTAAGGCCACTAGATGACCGGGCTTGTGCAGAAAACCTGTTCATGGTTTAGCCATGGAAACAGTCACAACAACACTGGGCTAAAAATAGTGACCTTAAGAGACATTTTTACTGATCATTCCAGAATGCTTCTTGTTTTGTTTTTAAGTCACATTTTGGAGGAAATACTCATAGAACCAGCTCCTTTTGATACTTGAAAGTTGTACTTAGGCCAGGCCTGTAGAATTTAAGCTGAAGAGTGACATCAGGGGCCAGCTGGGTGACCAAATTGTGTTTGTAATGCTAGGTGCAAGAATGTTTCTTATAAGATAATCAACTTTTGTATTCTGTTGAATCTCTTTGCCTAGTTAGTAATGGCCTTTAATATGTGATGCAACTAGTTTGGGCACAAGATAACTCTCTAGTATCAAATAGCTTATTTTATCCAAATTGGGCTTGAGTTTGTAGAGGAGCTCTCCTATACTGATGGGCCAGATAATATGAATTGGGGCTTCCTGGGTGGCTCAGTAAAGAAGAATTCACCTGTCAATGCAGGAGAAGCGAGTTCAATCCCTGCGTCAGAAAGATCCTCTGGAGGAGGAAATGGCAACTCAATACAGTATTCTTGCCTGAAAAATCCCATGGACAGAGGAGCCTGGAGGGTTACAGTCTATAGGGTTGGAAAGAGTTGGACATGACTGGGCAACCAAGCAAACACAAATAATATGAATTATGTTTCTGTGGATTAATTGTTTCTTCATGACGAGAGTACTGTAGGAAGGCAATATTAATTTACTGTACAATGTATAACTTTGGTTAATAGGATTGGAAAAGCACACTAAATGTAAATGTCCTTTCTGCATCTGGATAGTGAAGTTACATTGTCTTATCACATATCTTCATGCTATTCTAGGATCCAGTGTTATTTAGTGCAAGGGGACCAGGTGATAGTAGCGTAACAGGCAAATAGGATGAAGATGTAACCATGGTGAAATGGTATCAAGGAGGCCCCTGCCTGATGCTGGGGCTCTGTTGGACTGGCTGATTTCAAGGTGTTTCTAATAGAAATTAATAATTCTGGTTGACATCTCTCTGTGATAGACATACTACAAACTTGGTCCATGAATTCTTCCACTTAATTTTAAATTACCTTACTGCCACTGGAGCATTTTGAAACCGGGTAATATAAGAATCTATGTCTTGACTTCCCACCCATCCACACTCCAGTGGGTCTCTAGGCACGTCATGAGCAAAATTTTGAGCTCAGATGACACTTCATCCTCACCAGCACTTGGAGGAGAAAACTGGCACACGGGGCAAATATTCTGGTCCCTTTCCAAAATCTCTGCCTCCTGTCTTGCATATGCCATCGTTTCACCAAATAAAGCTCATATCACAGTCCAAGAGCCATAAAAATTCAAAACTGAAAACTACTAGTCACTTAGTTGTGTCTGACTCTTTCCAACTCCATGGACTGTAGCCCACCAGGCTCCTCTGTCCATGTAATTCTCCAGGCAGTAATACTGGAGTGGGTTACCATTTCCTTCTCCGGGGGATATTCCCAACCCAGGGATCAATCCCAGGACTCCTGCTTTGCAGGCAGATTCTTTACCATCTGAGCCACCAGTAATAGTATTAGTCACTCAGTCATGCCTGACTCTTTGCCGGACTGTAGCCCTCCAGGCTCCTCTGTCCACAGAATTCTCCAGGCAAGCATACTGGAGTGGATTGCCATTCTCTTCTCCAGAGGATCTTCCCAGCCTAGGGATTGAACCCCGGTCTCCTGCACTGCAAGCAGATTCTTTACCGTCTGAGCTACAGGGAAGTTCTGAGCCACCAAGAAGGTATAAATATTCAGGTCTGGACTTAAAACACCTTGTTGTTTATCTGGCCATCTCTGTATCAGAAAAACCTAGACAAAATGGACCTGGCATTATCATCCCTGCCATTTCTCACTTATGGCTCTTTTAACCTGAAACAAGTGGGCAAACACCATTTGAGTTTTTCAGGTGCCATTTTTCTCATCGGTTACTTAAAATGAATGCCAGTTTCATTGGTTTGTTCTTCCTCTTTCCTATTCTTGTTTCATTTTTGTTATTTGTTCTAATTTAATTTGAAATGCCTAGCATCTGACTGTGATTGAGTGAGGAGGCTCGGGAGACTTCCAGCAAGAGCGGGTCTCCTCAAAAGGGTCTTTTGGATACAACAGAATGAGCCTTTATTTAGTATCCCAGAAATAACAAAAGTGGGAGTGAGCAAGACTGCAGCGCCTGTGCTTTCAAGCAGCAGAAACTTAGTGAAACACCCCGGTCCCTTGGGTGTGAACAGACCGCCCCTTGGCTCAGTCATCCTGCCGTGTCCCTGGCTGCCGGCTCTCTGGGCCAACAGAAACAAGCATAACAAAACCTACAGAGAAAGTGTCAACAGAAACCTTCTCTAGGAGCCCAGCTTTTGGAAATGGACTGGATTTGCAGTCCATACAAAGGCTCTGGGTAAGGTTTCATTGGCCGTGGCCTCGTACCCAGCATTGTGACTTCTGTCCATGAGGTGGGACAGGTGGCTTACAAGGCACACATGATCTATTTCTTCCATGTTTCCTGTCCATCAAATGAAGATTTGGGGAGAGGAATAAACTCTGGATTTGCAGAGAATCACTTGGGTTTAAAGTCCAGCTTTATAGCCTGAGAAAATGATTCTAACCCTCAGTTTCTCCCTTGATTAAACTGGGAATAGCAATGTTTCCCTCTCTGATTGTGGTGATCAAATGAAACACAGAGATGTGTTAACATTGAGAAGAATATCACAGTGTTTATACCAGCATAGCTTGGTGTGTGGAGCCAGTGCAACCACAGATTTAATGTGCTTGAAAAATAGGGAAGCCCTGTAGAAATATAAGGTATTACTATCATCTGTATTATTATTAGCATCGCATATTTATTAGGTCATTCTTTTCTACAACAGAAAAGGGTGATGATCATCATCTCCGAGTTCAAGCCTCAAACTACCACCCCCAGACCTTCTTTGCTCTTGCAAAAGAGGAGACAGCTCATGTCTGCTCCCTTGCTTTGCAAAAATAGTGCAGAATAGCTCCATAAGAGGTGATGGATGGCAGCATCCCCGGGGTCCTTCCTACTGCAAATATTACATATAAGCAATTACCTTGAGTATTTAGTGCTCATGTGTTGTAAGTTTCCAGAGAGGGTTAAGAGAAAGTCAAAAGTTCCTGATGCTCTGTGGTTCAGTTCTTACAAGAGAGAAGCATGATGAAGTGAGAAATGGACAGCTCTAACCTATTGGACCATAACCAGTGTCCAGCTTTTCAGGGTGTGGAGATATTCGCTTTTCTGTAGTCATTACTCAGATAGATTTTTGGTGAATACTGTTGCTTCATTCTGCCAAAAAATTCTTCCTAAGACTTGTATATATAAAGGGAGATGATGAGACTCTTTAGGAAATCGAGGGAGAGCAGAGGAGGAAGGAAGAGAAGTGATAAAAATCTATGGCCCAGGCATGTTTGTTCACTTTATCCCTAGCTTTTAACCCAGAGGCTGGCAGGGGCTGGCTTTGTTGAATGTTGCATGATTGAAAGTAATTGTGAAAGACTGTGATCATGCCATTCTTTTTTTTTTTTTTTAAGGTAACTCCCTTGAAAGTGAAAGTCACTCAGTCATGTCTGACTGTCTGCGACCCCATGGTATGTACCACAGTGTCAAACAGAGTGAGCATCCAGTGCTTTTTTATGTTTCCAAAAAACCTGTCAGAATATCTGACCCTCACCTTTAAAGTAGAGGTCACCATGGAGCACTGAGAAGAGTTTCTTGAGCTACTACATTCCAATAAAAATTAATTTAAAGATAAACAACCTTAAAGTAATAAAGTAGAGGGCCCTGGAGGTGTTGCAATGTCTAGATCATGGGCAGAATACAGTGGGGCAAGTTACTGGCAGACTGTGGTGTAACCAAACCATTGAGACCTTTTCCATCTTTATGGGAAGAGCGTAGTGTTCTGAGGCCCAGACAGCAACATGCATTGCCTGGCATCCAGGAAGTTTCCCATCTGCCTTTGCAACACACTTTGTGTGGGGAGTGGAGAAGCAGAAAGTAGAAGTTACTGAAGCTCTGTGAGCATCTGTATCCTCTTCTGTAAGATGGGCTAGAGCTTTCTGAGGCCCAGAATTGTGCAAAATGAAGGAGAAAATGTAGATTAAGCATGGTGACTGCAGCCATGAAATTAAAAGACACTTGCTCCTTGGAAGAAAACTATGACCAACCTAGACCACATATTAAAAAGCAGAGACATTACTTTACCAACAAAGGTCTGTCTAGTCAAAGCTATAGTTTTTCCAGTAGTCATGTATGATGTGAGAGTCGGACCATAAAGAAACCTGAGCGCTGAAGAGTTAATGCTTCCGAACTGTTGTTTCGGAGAAGACTCTTGAGAAGTCCCTTGAACAGCAAGGAGATTAAACCAGTCAATCCTAAAGGAAACCAGTCCAGGATATTCATTGGAAGGACTGATGCTGAAGCTGAAACTTAATACTTTGGCCACCTGATGCAAAGAGCTGACTATTGGAAAAGACCCTGATGCTAGGAAAGATTGAGGGTGGGAGGAGAAGGGGACAACAGAGGATAAGATGGTTGGATGGCGTCACTGACTCAATGGACATGAGTTTGACCAAGCTCCAGGAATTTGTGATGGTCAGGGAAGCCTGACATGCTGCAGTCCATGGGGTTGCAAAGAGTCGGACACAACTGAATGACTGAACTGAGCTGAAGCATCATCCTAGTACCTGGCTCCGAGGAAGCACTCAACAAAAGGAAGCAGTTTTTCTTAGGAGGAAGCACAAAACTCTTGTCTTTGGAGAGGACCTCTTCTCCCTCCCTGTCTCCTCCTTCTAGCCTTTGGGGCATTTCTGTTGTAATTGGCTGCTGGGGCTTGGCATCTATCTGTAGAGAAATATATTTTTTTTTGAAAGGGCTCTGAGGTGGTGGTGAGAGGCATTTATTAGTGATCTAAAGCAACATAAGTTGCCTCTGGTATTTATTGACTGTTTCTAGCTGGAGGCACAGAAATGCACCAGCACTAAAGGGTGAGTTACTGTTGGTTGCTACTCACTGGACCAGCAGGGACTTGGCGAGCTCTTGGAGGACAGTGTGTCTTGCATCAATCAACAGTGACCCCTCTGGCTGAATATGTACAGGCATAAAGAGGCTCCTAAATTAGCTTCTGTTCTCCTTAGCTGGATGGATGGAAGATGAAATGCAATCACTGGAGTGGGAGAAAATATATGTGGTGCAGGACTGAGCTTTACCCTGGAAATTCAGGCTGATCTGTGCCTCCCAAAACAAATCTGAAATAATTTTTCTCTATGGGCCTATTAAAAAAAAAATATATACACACACACACACACACACACACACACACACACACTTAATAAGCTGACATCATGGGAGATGAGGCAGGGAATGGAAGATGTGGGGATAAAAGAATATGGACAGAGGGAAGAATACCCAGAGCAACGTGTTTGATGAATGAATTAAAATAGAGCAGGAATGGCTTAGAACTAACTCCAACATTTTTCTGAAATGTCTATTGATGAGATGAACCCTGTTCTGGGCAGAGATGTGAGGCACAGTATTAGGTCAGTTGATGAATCTTTGATACCATGTAGTAAAAATGCATATGTATATTTTTAAAAAGCTTTTTTATTTTATACTGGAGCATAGCCGATTAACAATGTTATAATATTTCAGGTGTGCAGCAGAGTGACTCAGCCATACATGTAATTTCATGTGTTTATTGACAATTTTATTGTGTATTAATTTACCTAAGCCTAATAAAGATCTGGCTGAACTCTATAAAAGCCAGGAATCCCCTAAAAGTTGCCCTTCCAGGATATGTTGGAGGCATCTTAAAAGCAATGCTCTTGATTTTAAGAAATGTTTGCATCTACTCAGGGATTCTTCTGCTCCCTTCTTACTCGTAATTTTTCATTTGGTCAAAAAAGGAAGAAAAGAGGACTCTCCAGGACTGAAGTGACTTAGCAGCAGCAGCGCAGCCAGGTAAAAGCACACTTTTGTGCCTCACACTTCCTAGGTTGTACATATGGTCTAACAGCCTTCATTTCAATGCCTGCTGGAGAACCATTAGCACTCAAAAAGGCTGGTGAGAGAATGGTAAATGCAGGTAATAAATAATGGTAAACCCAACAATATTGCACTTGTTTCCTACAAGCCAGCAGACCAGGACATTGAATCCTGTTCCAGATGGGTGTGTCACAGAAGCCTAGGTCATGCCAGAGACTTCTGATGTAGAATGTGTGGATAATGCAATGCATGCCATAACCTACTTCTGCCAAAGTCAATCCAGAAGGCCTGGTAGGCATCACACATACTTCAACTTTGTAGAGCTAAGAGAAGTGTTTCTCTTTTTTTGGTTATCAATTTTATTTATTTATTTTTTAATATAAATTTATTTTAATTGGAGGCTAATTACTTTACAATATTGTATTGGTTTTGCCATATATCAACATGAATCCACCATGGGTATACACGTGTTCCCCATCCTGAACCCCCTTCCCACCTCCCTCCCCATACCATCCCTCTGGGTCATCCCAGTGCACCAGCCCCAAGCATCCTGTATGATGCATTGAACCTGGTCTGGCGATTTGTTTCACATATGATATTCTACATGTTTCAATGCCATTCTCCCAAATCATCCCACCCTCTCCCTCTCCCACAGAGTCCAAAAGACTGTTCTATGCATCTGTGTCTCTTTTGCTGTCTCACATACAGGGTTATCATTACCATCTTTCTAAATTACATATATATGCGTTAGTATACTGTATTGGTGTTTTTCTTTCTGGCTTACTTCACTCCGTATAATAGGCTCCAGTTTCATCCACCTCATTAGAACTGATTCAAATGTATTCTTTTTAATAGTAATACTCCATTGTGTATATGTACCACAGCTGTCTTATCCATTCATCTGCTGATGGACATCTAGGTTGCTTCCATGTCCTGGCTATTGTAAACAGTGCTGCGATGAACATTAGGGTATACGTGTCTCTCAATTCTGGTTTCCTTGGTGTGTATGCCCAGCAGTGGGATACACTGCTTTCTGCAGTTCTTTCTGAAAAGCAGTTCTGCTTTTCAATATGCTATCTAGGTTGGTCATGACTTTCCTTCCAAGGAGTAAGTGTCTTTTAATTTAATGGCTGCAGTCACCATCTGCAGTGATTTTGGAGCCCAAAAAAATAGTCTGACACTGTTTCCAGTTTCCCCATCTATTTGCCATGAAGTGATGGGACCAGATGCAATGATCTTCATTTTCTGAATGTTGAGCTTTAAACCAACAAAGGTCCATCTACTCAAGGCTGTGGTTTTTCCAGTGGTCATGTATGGATGTGAGAGTTGGACTGTGAAGAAAGTTGAGCACCGAAGAATTGATGCTTTTGAGCTGTGGTGTTGGAGAAGACTCTTGAGAGTCCCTTGGACTACAAGGAGATCCAACCAGTCCATTCTGAAGGAGATCAGCCCTGGGATTTCTTTGGAAGGAATGATGCTGAAGCTGAAACTCCAGTACTTTGGCCACCTCATGCAAAGAGTTGACTCATTGGAAAAGACTCTAATGCTGGGAGGGATTGGGGGCAGGAGGAGAAGGGGATGACAGAGGATGAGATGGCTGGATGGCATCACTGACTCAATGGATGTGAGTCTGAGTGAACTCCAGGAGTTGGTGATGGACAGGGAAGCCTGGCGTGCTGCGATTCATGGGGTCGCAAAGAGTCGGACACGACTGAGCGACTGAACTGAACTGAACTAACTGATGGCAGTTCTATTTCCAGTTTTTTAAGGAATCTCCACACTGTTCTCCATTGTGGCTGTACTAGTTTGCATTCCCACAAACAGTGTAAGAGGGTTCCCCTTTCTCCACACCCTCTCCAGTATTTATTACTTGTAGACTTTTGGATAGCATCCATTCTGACCGGCGTGAAATGGTACCTCATTGTGGTTTTGATTTGCATTTATCTGATAATGAGTGATATTGAGCATCTTTTCATGTGTTTGTTAGCCATCTGTATATCTTCTTTGGAGAAATGTCTGTTTAGTTCTTTGGCCCATTTTATGATTGGGTGGTTTATTTTTCTGGAGTTGAACTGCAGGAGTTGCTTGTATATTTTTGAGATTAGTTGTTTGTCAGTTGCTTCATTTGCTATTGTTTTCTCCCATTCTGAAGGCTCTCTTTTCACCTTGCTTAGTTTCCTTTGTTGTGCAGAAGCTTTTAATTTTAATTAGGTCCCATTTGTTTATTTTTGCTTTTATTTCCAATATTCTGAGAGGTGGGTCATAGAGGATCCTGCTGTGATGTATGTCGGAGAGTGTTTTGCCTATGTTCTCCTCTATGAATTTTATAGTTTCTGGTCTTACATTTAGATCTTTAATCCATTTTGAGTTTATTTTTGTGTATGGTATTAGAAAGTGTTCTAGTTTCATTCTTCTACAAGTGGTTGACCAGTTTTCCCAGAACCACTTGTTAAAGAGATTGTCTTTTCTCCATTGTATATTCTTGCCTCCTTTGTCAAAGATAAGGTGTCCATAGGTGTGTGAATTTATCTCTGGGCTTTCTATTTTGTTCCATTGATCTATATTTCTGTCTTTTTGCCAGGACCACACTGTCTTGATGACTGTGGCTTTGTAGTAGAGCCTGAAGTCAGGCAGGTTGATTCCTCCAGTTCCATTCTTCTTTCTCAAGATTGCTTTGGCTGTTTGAGGATTTTTTTATTTCCATACAAATTGTGAAATTATTTGTTCTAGCTCTGTGAAAAATACCATTGGTAGCTTGATAGGCATTGCATTGAATCTATAGATTGCTTTGGGTAGTATACTCATTTTCACTATATTGATTCTTCCAATCCATGAGTACAGTATATTCCTCCATCTATTAGTGTCCCCTTTGAGTTCTTTCACCAGTGTTTTATATTTTTCTACATATAGGTCTTTTGTTTCTTTAGGTAGATTTATTCCTAAGTATTTTATTCTTTTCATTGCAATGGTGAATGGAATTGTTTGCTTAATTTCTCTTTCTGTTTTCTTGTTATTAGTGTATAGGAATGCAAGGAATTTCTGTGTGTTGATGTTATATCCTGCAACTTTACTATATTCATTGATTAGCTCTAGTAATTTTCTGGTGGAGTCTTTAGGGTTTTCTATGTAGAGGATCATGTCATCTGCAAACAGTGTGAATTTTACTTCTTCTTTTCCAATCTGGATTCCTTTTATTTCTTTTTCTGCTCTGATTGCTGTGGCCAAAACTTCCAAAACTATGTTGAATAGTAGTGGACACCCTTTAGTAGTGAAAGTGGACACCCTTGTCTTGTTCCTGACTTTAGAGGAAATGCTTTCAATTTTTCACCATTGAGGATAATGTTTTCTGTGGGTTTGTCATATATAGCTTTTATTATGTTGAGGTATGTTCTTTCTCTGAGTTTGCAGACTATCTCAGGATTATCTTCCTTGGGAAGACAGGTGTGAACCCCGGAGGCTTATGGTGGTCTGGATACACTTGAGGATTACTTCTTAATTAATAATAACAGTGAGCATTAATGGGGCCCTTAGTGAAGGCCAGTTGCTGTTGCACATACTTCACATATATTGATGCAGTTAAATCTCTTAAGAACACTATGAAGTAAGTTGTATTATAATCCCCACTTATAATGAGGAATTTAAGGCAAAGAGAAGTGATGAAATGTCTTTGAGGTCATATAACTAACACGTGAAAGTGAAAGTGTTAGTCACTCAGTCGTGTCTAACTCTTTGCAACCCCATGGACTGTAGCTGGTCAAACTCCTCTATCCATAGGATTCTCCAGGCAAGAATACTAGAGTGGGTAGCCATTCCCATCTCCAGGGGATCTTCCCAACCCATAGATAAAATCCAGGACTCCTGCACTGCAGGCAGATTCTTTACCATCTGAGACACCAGGGAAGCCATAACTAACAAGTGGTGGGCCTGGAATCTGAATCCAGGCCCTCTGACTCCACATTCTATGCTCTTAACCATTAAAGCCTACTTATTCTGCCATAACTGGGGAGCCTGGAAAGAGAAAATGAACCCTTTGCCAGCAAATATATTTTATAAAGGAACCATATAACCTAATAAAGAAATCCTCTTTTAATAATTATCTTTATTTATTTGGCTGTGCCAGATCTTAGTTGCAGTGCATGGGCTCTTCAGTCATTGTTGTGGCATGAGAACTCTTAGTTGCAGCAGGTGGGATCTAGTTCCCTGAACATGGATTGAACCTGGGCCCCCTGCATTGGGAGCACAGAGTATTAGCCACCAAACCACCAGGGAAGTCCCAAATTATGTATATTTTCATCTTCTAAGTCAATTCCAATTGGGAGTGCATTCTTAGAATTTCTCATTCTTCTGGGATCTCTGGGTCTTCCTTATCAAACAAATAAACAAATAAAAAGTAGAAACACTAGAGAGAGTTTCTAGATTTAAAGGAGCTTTTCCAGTTAGGACTCACTTCTAGGATAGCCATTTACAATATAGATAGAGGAGTCAGCCTGAGGTTTCCCAACAAGCACACCCGTGGCTCCCAGGTACTTGTGACTCTATTGAAAGCAGTTCCTTGCTCTTAGGAGCAGCCAAGGATGCAGAAAAATGTCAACCTGAAGGGGTGTCTACATTACCACAGGCCTGGGATAATGTTATAAAATTGTAAGCATTCAAGGATGCCAGGCAGTGACTCCGCTTACTTCTATTTGCAAATTCATACAGGAGGGACCTTTGAAATTTATGTTATGTGAAGATACAACCTAGTTCCTCCTCTTGTGTCTCTTCCTGGTCCCCACTTCCTCCCCTGCCTCCCACCACCAATACCACCATGCCTTTTTAAAGTCCTTTAAAGTTTTCAAAGTGCTTTCATATACATACTCCATGCTTTATGTCAGGTCAGGGCAAAATTTTATTGCATTTGGCCAAAGGCCATTTTGAAACTTTAAGAGAAAAAAGGAGATACAATGTGATCTTTGAAATAAAGGGATTAAAATAGAGCAAAGTTAAAGTTAGAAAGGATATATGAGTTTAAAAAATTATGTATCTAAAAATAACAATTATATATGTAGTATACACTAACTATACATTATATATAAATAGAACTGACTGACCAAATACTGCACATGTTTTAAAAACAGCTAGGATTTAGACAAAAAACAACTAGAAGTTATTAAAAAATGATTTTAAAATTGCATCTATGCATCTTTGGTTTTAAACAGCTAAAACAGGATCCTTGCTGAGAAATTAAAGGATGTGAAAAGTGAAGAATCAAAAATATAAATATCTATAATATCATTTTGCAGAAAAAAAAACATGATTGGGTTTAGAAGACAATCTTCTAGTCTTATGTTACCCGCTCATGCACACACACACACATACACTGGAGCTGGAAACTTTTTCATGCTACACTCAAGTATGCAGAAAACAAATGCTGCCCTTTAATTTCTAGAAACTCTGATCTGGCCCATGTAACTCCACTTCACTGAATGGTAAAAACGACTTACTATCCATTAGCAATACTTCAGTCACTTCTGATTTGTAAGTCTCCTTTCATTTTAACATTCAGTGCAGTCCAAGTTACCATGGTTTATAGAGTCTTCTTTAAAAGACTTAATACCTTTAGAAAAATGCTCACTTTAGAAAAATTGCCCCCATAGCCTCACTTTTCACTTCCTCAAGATGATGGCCTGGTGTCTGAGAGACAGGGCTGTAGCTAGCACACACTTAAACCGTCTAGAAGCCACTCTTCTGAGATGACAAATGTCAAAAAGCTCCCTTCCTCCAGATTAAGGTGGCCTGTACCAGGGCACATGGTTCTCCAGGTGAGGGTGACTCCTTAGAACTCACATCTGTGCACAGCATTCCCAACCCTTAGGCACATCCTTGCCAAGGGGCCTGCTCTGTCTCCATGGAAGCAGAGAGATGGAGTGCTTGGGTCCCCATCCCGTGTCTGTTCCTGCAGGCCTCTGTAGCAAGATCTCTCTTCTGATGAGATGCTCTTTGCCCTGCGGGTATATCATCATCAGGTTTGTCTTAGAACCTGCTGTCCTATTGTTTAGCCCATACTCTCAGAAACCCCTGGGTGCCTCTGACTTGTATCAGTTTTTGTTGAGGCTTTTTGCATCTTTGCCACACCATATAACCATATAACTCCTGTCCTAGAAAGTCCTCCCAGAGTGTCCGGTGAGAAGGCACCCTATCACAGTTCTCCATGCTGAGACTACTCGGCTCAGCTAAGCTCCCCCTGAGTACTTTCTTGGGGAACATAAAGAAATTTCTGGATCTTGCCTTTGTCACATGGGAACTGAGCATAATTAATAGAATATAAACTTTCTTCCTTCCTTTTTCTACCTAGGTGGCTCAACTGGGTTTATTTTATGTGGTCATCCCCCATCATACATCTAATTGAGATCATTTCAACTTCTACTTGAATTAGATCTGTTAAGTTCCTAGAAGGTCAAAGACAATGAAAGTGATTTCAAGAAAGTTTCGTAAAATTTACAAATTTACGACATGTGTTCTGGACCTTGTCTCAGGCTAACACTTTTTCTTCATAAAGCCCTTAAGCCTCTGTGCAAGGGTTTTAGTGCCATACTTCCTAAGTCCAAAAGAGCTTTCAAGGGAATCATTTGATTCAGGGATTTGGACTTCTGCTAAGTTTATATTTGTTATCTAGAACAATGTTTGCTGGAAACCAACAGCAAGATATACGGAACAAATTGAAGCTGGTGATTTATATAGTTGGTTGAAAGTATGCACTTATGCTCAAATTTTCACATATTTATTTTTTTTAAATAAGCAGCACTCTTTGCAATTGTTACAGAATTTGAACATTAGCCTTCTGTAACTTGTGCAAAGTGAAACAGCAGTTATCTTCAATGTTGAGAAGATAAGAGGTTTTCCTCCAGTTAATTAAAGGAGCAAGAATTATGGAACTTTATAGCCATTTAATTATGTCATTATGTAAGAGTTGGCCAGCAAGCTGGGGAGAAACTATAGTGAGCTACCCTGTAGATTGAGTCTGACCTTTCAGGGCTCTGCCAATGCTCTGACTATGACTCACTGTATTTCTGAAAGACTGTAACTAGATTGGTACATTTGTTAAAAAGATATTTAGTAATTAAGTTTAAAATTACATCAGTACATAGTTTTCTAATGGATTTTTTCCCCTTCTGGTTATAAGTGCTAAATATGGAGAGTTGCCTCTGAATATTAAAACCTCAAAGAGAAAGATTTCCCTCAGTCTGGGCATCAGCTTGGTCCTCTGCCTTCCTTGTATGGACCAAGTGACCAAGTGAAGTCGCTCAGTCATGTCCAATTCTTTGCGACCCCATGGACGGTAACCTACCACGCTCCTCCATCCATGGGATTTTCCAGGCAAGAGTACTGGAGTGGATTGCCATTCCTCCTCCAGAAGACCTTCCTGACTCAGGGACTGACCCAGGTCTTCTGCATTGCAGGCAGACGCTTTACCATCTGAGCCACAAGGGTGTCTGCCTGCAATGCAGGAGACCTGAGTTCGATCCCTGGGTTGGGAAGATCCTCTGGAGAAGGAAATGGTAGCCCACTCCAGTACTCTTGCCTGGAAAATCCCATGGACCGTGGAGCCTGGCAGGCTACCATCCATGGGGTCGCAAAGAGTTGGAAACGAGTGAGCGACTTGTATGGACACATGTCTATTAATACTGCCTCTGTCTCCTCTCCCAGGATTTTCATGTGTCAAGTGGGGAAAATAAGTAACACTTTGGCAACACTGATTCTATTTGGTATTACAGACTTACTTATTTAGTTGTATGTACCAAGGCCTTTATTTTCACTAATTTAATTCCCACAATAAGTCTATGAGGTAGGTTTATTCTACCTGTTTTATAAACGATGGAAACTGAGCCTGACAGGTGTTAACTGACTTGTTCTAGGTCCTATAGCTAATGAGTTAGATTCTACCCATGCCTCCATGACTAAAAGGCTTAAACGATGGAAACTGAGCCTGACAGGTGTTAACTGACTTGTTCTAGGTCCTATAGCTAATGAGTTAGATTCTACCCATGCCTCCATGACTAAAAGGCTTTTCAGGTGGCACTAGTGGTAAGGAAACCACCTGCCAATGATAATGCAGGAGATAGAAGAGATGTGGGTTCAATGCCTGTGTTGGGAAGATCCCCTGGAGAAGGAAATGGCAACCCAGGTATTCTTGCCTGGATAATCCCATGGACTGGGCTACAGAACATAGGGTTGTAAAGAGTCAGACATGGCTGAAGCAACTTAGCACATCCATGGCTAAAAGATCATCCTCTTCTCTGCTCTAACCATCTACCTCCTTTCCGTACCCTACCCTATCCAATTTATTATGAAGATAAAAAATTTAAGCTATTTTCAACTAGGCACATGCTTTTCAAGGAACTTTCCAATAACATGTATTTTCAGTTATATTTTATTTCTTTGAACAATTGATAAAATACATGAAGGAAGATAATGGAAAATAACAATTACGAAATGGGTTGATGATTATTAAAAAATTAAGGGAAGTGGATGTAATCATGGCATCTTTCTATTTGTAGCATTCTTTTATTTGTTCTCAGTTCAGTTCAGAACCGTTCAGTCACTCAGTCGTGTCTGACTCTTTGCAACCCAATGGATCACAGCACGCCAGACCTCCCTGCCCATCACCAATTCCTGGAGTTTACCCAAACTCACGTCCATTGAGTTGGTGATGCCATCCAGTCATCTCATCCTCTGTCATCCCTTTCTCCTCCTGCCTTCAATCTTTCCAAGGATCAGGGTCTTTTCAGAAGAGTCAGTTCTTCTCATGAGGTGGCCAAAGTATTGGAGTTTCAGCTTCAACATCAGTCCTTCAAAAGAATATTCAGGACTGATCTCCTTTAGGATGGACTGGTTAGATCTCCTTGCAGTCCAAGGGACTTTCAAGAGTATTCTCCAACACCACAGTTCAGAAGCATCAATTATTTGGTGTTCAGCTTTCTTTATAGTCCAACTCTAACATCCATACATGACTACTGGAAAAACCATAGCCTTGACTAGATGGACCTTTGTTGACAAAGTAATGTCTCTGATTTTTAATATGCTGTCTAGGTTGGTCATAACCAAGGAGTAAGAGTCTTTTAATTTCATGGCTGCAGTCACAATCTGCAGTGATTTTGGAGCCTCCCCCAAAAAAGTCAGCCACTGTTTCCACTGTCTCCCCATCTATTTGCCATTAAGTGATGGGACTGGAGGCCATGAACTTAGTTTTCTGACTTAGTTCTTCTTCACATTCTGCCATAAGTGTGGTGTCATTTGCATATCTGGGGTTATTGATATTTCTCCCGGTAATCTTGATTCCAGCTTGTGCTTCTTCCAGCCCAGCATTTCTCATGACATTCTCTGCATGAAAGTTAAATAAGCAGGGTGACAATATACAGCCTTGACATACTGCTTTTTCTATTTGGAACCAGTCTGTTGTTCCATGTCCAGTTCTAACTTGCTTCCTGTCCTGCATACAGATTTCTCAAGAGGCAGATCAGGTGGTCTGGTATTCCCATCTCTTTCAGAATTTTCCACAGCTTGTTTTGATCCACACAGTCAAAGGCTTTGGCATAGTCAATAAAGCAGAAATAGATGTTTTTCTGGAACTCTTTTGCTTTTTTGATGATCCAGCGGATGTTGGCAATTTGCTCTCTGGTTCCTCTGCCTTTTCTAAAACCAGCTTGAACATCTGGAAGTTCACAGTTTACATATTGCTGAAGCCTGGCTTGGAGAATTTTGAGCATTACTTTAATAGCATATGAGATGAGTGCAATTGTGCAGTAGTTTGAGCATTCTTTGGCATTGCCTTCCTTTGGGATTCGAATGAAAACTGAGTTTTTCTAGTCCTGTGGCCACTGCTGAGTTGTTCAGATTTGCTGGTACATTGAGTACAACACTTTCACAGCATCATCTTTTAGGATTTGAAATGGCTCAACTGGAATTCTATCACCTCCATTAGCTTTGTTCGTAGTGATGCTTTCTAAGGCCCACTTGACTTCACATTCCAGGATGTCTGGCTCTAGGTGAGTGATCACACCATTGTGATTATCTGGGTCATGAAGATCTTTTTTGTATAGTTCTTCTGTGTATTTTTGCCACCTCTTCTTAATATCTTCTGCTTCTGTTATGTGCCAACTATTTCTGTCCTTTATTGAGTGCATCTTTGTATGAAATGTTCCTTTGGTATCTCTAATTTTCTTAAAGAGATCTCTAGCTTTTCCCATTCTATTGTTTTCCTCTATTTCTTTGCTTTGATCACTGAGGAAGGCTTTCTTATCTCTCCATGTACTCTTTGGAACTCTGTGTTCAGATGGGTATATCTTTCCTTTTCTCCTTTGCTTTTTGCTTCTCTTCTTTTCAAAGTTATTTGTAAGGCCTCTTCAGACAACCATTTTGCTTTTTTTGCATTTCTCTTTCTTGGGGATGGTCTTGATCCTTGTCTCCTATACAATGTCATGAACCTCCATCCATAGTTCATCAGGCACTCTATCAGGTCTAGTCCCTTGAATCTATTTGTCATTTCCACTGTATAATCATAAGGGATTTTATTTAGGTCATACCTGAATGGTCTAGTGGTTTTCCCTACTTTCGTCAGCTTAAGTCTGAATTTGGCAATAAGGAGTTCATGATCTGAGCCACAGTCAGCTCCCAGTTTTGTTTCTGCTGACTGTATAGAGCTTCTCCATCTTTGGCTGCAAAGAACATAATCAATCTGATTTCAGTATTGGCAATCTGGTGATGTCCATGTGTAGAGTCTTCTCTTGTGTTATTGGAAGAGGGTGTTTGCTATGACCAGTGCGTTCTCTTAGCAAAACTCTATTAGCCTTTGCCCTGCCTCATTCTGTATTCCAAGGCCAAATTTGCCTGTTACTCCAGGTAGCTCTTGACTTCCTACTTTTACATTCCAGTCCCCTATAATGAAAAGGAAATCTTTTTTGGGTATTAGTTCTAGAAGGTCTTGTAGGTCTTCATAGAATCATTTAACTTCAGCCTCTTCAGCATTACTGCTTGGGGCATAGACTTGGATTACAGTGATATTGAATGGTTTGTCTTAGAAATGAGCAGATATCATTCTGTCGTTTTTGAGATCGCATCCAAGTACTGCATTTCAGACCCTTTTGTTAACTATGATGGCTACTCCATTTCTTCTAAGGGATTCTTGCCCACAGTAGTAGATATAATGGTCATCTGAGTTAAATTCGTGCATTCCAGTCCATTTTAGTTCACTGACCCCTAAAATGTCAACGTTCACTCTTGCCATCTCCTGTTTGACCACTTCCAATTTGCCTATTTCTGCTTTATTGACTATGCCAAAGACTTTGACTGTGTGGATCACAATAAACTGTGGAAAATTCTGAAAGAGATGGGAATACCAGACCACCTGACCTGCCTCTTGAGAAACATATATGCAGGTCAGGAAGCAACAGTTAGACTTGGACATGGAACAACAGACTGGTTCCAAGTAGGAAAAGGAGTACGTCAAGGCTGTATATTGTCACCCTGCTTATTTAACTTATATGCAGAGTATATAATGAGAAACGCTGGGCTGGAAGAAGCACAAGCTGGAATCAAGATGGCCAGGAGAAATATCAAAACCACAGATATGCAGATGATACCACCCTTATGGCAGAAAGTGAAGAGGAACTCAAAAGCCTCTTGATGAAAGTGAAAGAGGAGAGTGAAAAAGTTGGCTTAAAGCTCAACAATCAGAAAACTAAGATCATGGCATCTGGTCCCATCACTTCATGAGAAATAGATGGGGAAACAGTGGAAACAGTGTCAGACTTTATTTTGGGGGGGCTCCAAAATCACTGCAGAAGGTGACTGCAGCCATGAAATTAAATGACGCTTACTCCTTGGAAGGTAAGTTATGACCAACCTAGATAGCATATTCAAAAGCAGAGACATTACTTTACCAACAAATGTCCATCTAGTCAAGGCTATGGTTTTTCCAGTGGTCATGTATGGATGTGAGAGTTGGACTGTGCAGAAAGCCGAGCGCCGAAGAATTGCTGCTTTTGAACTGTGTTGTTGGAGAAGACTCTTGAGAGTCCCTTGGACTGCAAGGAGATTCTAGTCCATTCTAAAGGAGATTAGTCCTGAGTGTTCTTTGGAAGGAATGATGCTAAAGCTGAAACTCCAGTACTTTGGCCACCTCATGCGAAGAGTTGACTCATTGGAAAAGACTCTGAGGCTAGGAGGGGTTGGGGGCAGGAAGAAAAGGGGACGACAGAGGATGAGATGGCTGAATGGCATCACCGACTCAATGGACGTGAGTTTGAGTGAACTCTGGGAGTTGGTGATGGACAGGGAGGTCTGGAGTGCTGGAATTCATGGGGTGGCAAAGATTCAGACACGACTGAGTGACTGAACTGAACTGAACTGAATTTGCCTTGATTCATGGACCTAACATTTCAGGTTCCTATGCAATACTGCTTTTTCTCACTGTATGGTATTTCATCAAGAGGCACCTTATCTTGTCTCATCAATCAACCTACAAGATTTTATTTTATTATTTTAGTTTCTGTAAAGTTCTAGATGCTGATAGTCCTTTGTCTGTTCACACCCTTAGTGTGTAAGGCCAAATTTCATCCTGTTTTTTCCTTTATTATATAATTTGGTCTTATTTTTAAAATCCAGACTTTTTTCATTGGCTTTTTAATTTCTCTTTACTGACTCCATGTGCCTTTTTTAAAAAAGCACTTTTAACAGGTGGACAAACTGCTTCAATCAGTAGATTCTACCTTTTTCTTTCTCAGAATAGTTTCTTTTCTGTGCTTTCTTGTCATTTCATCACGTTTCTTGAGGTTGTGGTAGAGGATAAATACCATATTCTGAGAATCTTTGAAGGCTACAAACTCCTTTTTCCCTTTTCTAGATTACATATCTGCTGATCCATGCCATTTTCTTTCAGAGATATTTTGATATTTATTTTCCTAGAGTGAACATAAGGATAAACAAAAGTGTGTTTGTGTAAATTTCTCTCATATCATTATCCCCATTCTTTATCTCTTACTTCCACTTCAAGTTCCATGCTTCCTTGGTCCCTCAGTATCACAGAGATGTCCTACTATTGTGTTCTCAAAATATGGTGTTCAATTGTAGCACTTGAAAGCAACATAATCAGATTATTTGCCTTTCTTTTCAAATAGACACCTTCGTAGCAAGAACTATGTCTTAAATATTTCACCCCTAGGATTTAGCACCTGAATCCTGTAATGAATACTAAGGGCTGGAATGGAAAATAAACTGGTCAGTAGAAAAGTGAAAGTGAAGTTGCTCAGTCGTGCCCGACTCTTTGTGACCCCATGGACAGTAGCCTGCACCAAGCTCCTCCGTCCATGGGATTTTCCAGGCAAGAGTACTGGAGTGGGTTGCCATTGCCTTCTCCAGGGTTCAGTACAAGTACTGCCTTAGCAACCCTTTCCTTTAACCCCAACATCCCAACCCATATTTAAGGCCGTACTTCTACTGAACTGCTATAGGCAGAATAAGAAAGTAAAATGAGTTGCTTTGAAGAATAGGAAAGGCTAAAAGACAAGTTCTGTTAAGAACATCCACACAGTTCCTGGTTTTGTTGCTGTTTTTGTTTGTTTTGTTTTCTGTTTCTTTTTTTTTAACCTGTGGATAAAGAAGAGTACCATATTCTCCAAGGCTGACCCCAAAGGCACAACCAAGCTTTTCCAAAGTAATATTTCAACAGAGTGAAGAAGTAACCAGAGACCTGCATTATTTGCTGTCATTTAAATATCTTCCTAATTAAAGGAAAAAGTAGGTTATAATTCATCCACAATCTCTGAAAGTCAATATATGTGTGCTTACCTGTACTGAGAACTAACTTTGTGCTGGAGCTATAGATACAAAGACAACTGGGACATTGTCTCATAATAATTCTTTTTCTCAACCAAATTAACTATTCTAATCATGACAGCTGTCTCTATTAGCCATCCACAACACCACTCGAGGAGATTTCTAATACTTTTTTGTGAAGAACTCCAAAGGACTTCTTTTCCTATAAGTATTCTATTCTTCTTTGCCCACTATGAATTTAAGCTTAAATTGTTTTTTTTTTTTTCCTTGCAAATGATATACCCAAATAGGTCTCCAATAGCTAATGTTGAATTGGTAATTTCTTGATACATATTTTTCATTTATTCATTTCAGTTCAGTTCAGTCACTCAGTCATGTCCGACTCTGCAACCCCATGAACCACAGCACGCCAGGCCTCCCTGTCCATCACCAATTCCCAGAGTTTACCCAAACTCAGGTCCATTGAGTCGGTGATGCCATTCAACCATCTCATCCTCTGTCATCCCCTTCTCCTCCTGCCCCCAATCCCTCCCAGCATCAGGGTCTTTTCCAATAAGTCAGCTTTTTACATCAGGTGGCCAAAGTATTGGAGTTTCAGCTTCAACATCAGTGCTTCCATTGAACACCCAGGACTTATTTCCTTTAGGATGGACTGGTTGGATCTCCTTGCAGTCCAAGGGACTCTCAAGAGTCTTCTCCAACACCACAGTTCAAAAGCACAATTCTTCGGCACTCACCTTTCTTTACAGTCCAACTCTCACATCCATACATGACTAATGGAAAACCATAGCCTTGACTAGATGGACCTTTGTTGGCAAAGTAATGTCTCTGCTTTTTAATATGTTGTCTAGGTTGGTCATAACTTTCCTTCCAAGGAGTAAGCGTCTTTTAATTTCATGGCTGCAATCACCATCTGCAGTGATTTTGGAGCCTCAAAAAATAAAGTCAGCCACTGTTTCCACTATTTCCCCAACTATTTGCCATTGAGTGATGGGACCAGATGCCATGACCTTAGTTTTCTGAATATTGAGCTTTAAGCCAACTTTTTCCCTCTCCTCTTTCACTTTCATCAAGAGGCTCTTTAGTTCTTCTTCACTTTCTGCCATAAGTGTGGCATCATCTGTGTATCTGAGGTTATTGATATTTCTCCTGGCCATCTTGATTCCAGCTTATGCTTCATCCAGTTCAACATTTCTCATGACATACTCTGCATATAAGTAAAATAAGAAGGGTAACAAGATATAGCCTTGACATACTGCTTTTCCTATTTGGGAACAGTCCGTTGTTCCATGTCCAGTTCTAACTGTTGCTTCCTGACCTGCATACAGATTTCTCAAGAGGCAGGTCAGGTGGTTTGGTATTCCCATCTCTTTCATAATTTTCCACAGTTTATTGTGTTCCATAAAAATATGTATTCTGCAATAAATATGTACCAAGATTATTTCTGCCTACTGGAAAACATACATGAATAAGATGGAAAATTTTCTATTTTCATAGAGCTTACATTTCCATAGGGGCAGACAATAAGCAAACATGAAATCAATAAGCATTTATCCTACAATAATTTTGTGAAACAAGCAACCCTATCATCTATCAACTGAAGCACCAAACTTTTTTTTTTTTTTTTTTCATTAGCAGCTCTGTGGATCTGCTGGAAGGTGCCTGATCTTAGCATGGTTCAGCTTATGCTCAGTTGCTCAGTCATGTCCAACTCTTTGCAACCCCATAGACTATAGCTTTTGATGCTCTTGAACTCTGGTATTAGAGAAGACTCTTGAGTGTCCCTTAGACCGCAAGGAGATCCAACCAGTAAATTCCAAAGGAAATCAGTCCTGAATATTCATTGGAAGGACTGATGCTGAAGCTGAAACTCCAATACTTTGGCCAGCTGAGAAGAAGACTGACTCATTGGAAAAGATCCTGATGCTGGGAAAGATTGAAGGTGGGAGGAGAAGGGGATGACAGATAATGAGATGGTCAGATGGTATCACCAACTCTATGGAGATAAGTTTGAGCAAGCTCTGGGAGTTGGTGATGGACAGGGAAGCCTGGTGTGCTGCAGTCCATGGGGTTGCAAAGAGTTGGACATGACTGAGCAACTGAACTGAACTGAACTGAACTGTAGTCTGCCGGGCTCCTCTTTCCATGGAATTTTCCAGGCAAGAATACTGGCGTGGGTTTCCATTCCCTTTTCCAGGGGATCTTCCCAAGAGATCAAACCCGTGTTCTTGCATCTCCTGCATTGGCAGGTGGTTTCTTTACCTCTAGCGCCACCTGGGAAGCCCAGGGTTCAGTTTATCTTGACTCAAAACTGACAGCTGGGATCAGATCTTTCCCCCTTGTTTGTTTGGTTTCTTCCTGGACCAGCAGCTACCTGGAGCATGTTCTTCTTGTGGTGAATGGCAGGAGTGCAAGAGAAGAAGCCAGAGCATGGCAGCAAGTATAAAACTCTGCTTTAGTCACATTTAGTAATATTTCCTTGTTGTTCAGTTGCTAATTTGTGTCCAACTCTTTGCGACCACATGGACTGCAGCATGCCAGGCTTCCCTGCCCTTCTCTATCTCCAGGAGTTTGCTCAAACTCATATCCATTGAGTTGGTGATGTCATGCTGCTATCTCATTCTCTGTTGCCCCCTTCTCCTCCCGCCCACAATTTTTCCCAGCATCAGGGTCTTTTCCAATGAATTGGCTCTTCACACCAGGTGGCCAAATATTGGAGCTTCAGCTTCAACATCATTCCTTCCAATGAATATTCAGGGTTGATTTTCTTTAAGATTGATTGGTTTAATCTCCTTGCTGTTCAAGGGACTCTCAGGCATTAACCAACACAATTCACATGTCAAGCCCAACATGAATGGATCAGGGAAGTATTTTTCATTCATAGTGGAAAGAACTGCCAGCTTTATGGGAAGATATGTAAATGTATAATTTTGTATGTTTTTAAATGATTTATAATTAATTTTATTGAAAATAACAATTTACTCTATCTACCCTCTTGGTCAGGATCCTTCTGCATACTTTTTGCCATCCCAAGAAAATAAAAAATCTCTCTTGGTTTTGGCATCTGGTTCAAAGTCCAGGATCTCATGATTTATATCAGGTATAGGTGGGATACTCTGGCTCTGAATATCTCTGAACTGAATCACATGTTATGTGCCTCCCACACATTTAACATACGATGTTGGAATAAGGACAGGATAAACAAATTAAAATAGTTGCATTCAACAAGGAAAAAACTGAAGGAAACATAGAAATCACTGGTCTATAGCAAGAACCTGAAACTCTGCCAGGTTTCCCTACAAAGAGACTAGCATACACTTTGGCTAGTCCCTGGTTCCCCACCTGGGAGTTTATCATTGATAAACTGTAATACATGGGTCTTCACTCTGCTCTATGAATGCCTTCTTTGGCTTTTCTGATAAGTACTGGGAATATGTCCTTCTTGGTAGCTGAGTTGACTTTTCAACCTGCTTCCCACCTGTAATACCCAAACTACAGGTACACTTAGTACTTACTTTTTGTTTGTTTGTTTTGCCTCCTAGGTTATTGCAATAAGTCAAATATTTTGTTACTATATAATATGGGTAGTTGTTTCTCCAGCCTCTTATTACAGGTTTTTTATAGTTTTCTATACATATTTTGCAGGTTTTTGAGAGCAGACGCCCATTTCTGGTATAATTTTTCTGTTAACTAGCAATTGGCACGTTAATGATGAATGACAAGCCCCATAACATGACCCAAATCTCAGAGGCTCAAATAACAAGTGTTTATTTTCTTGATAATGAATGAAACAGTACTACTGAAGGTCATCAGGGGACCTGGTCCTAGGCCTCCGATTAGGTTCAGTTTTGTTCTAGGAATTTTTCATTCTTCTTCAAAAAGTGATTATTTATGACATATATTTCTTCCAGGGAATGGCAGGAGCACCAGGATGCAAGCAAGATACACAGGGTATGTAAAGGCTCTGTTCTCAACATTGGTTAACTAAATGCCTGCCAACATTTAGTCAACCAGAGCAAGTCACATGGCTAAGCATTAACACCATGGGGTGAGGGTCACTTTCTACCCACAGTTACATGTCACCTGAGATGTATATTAGAGCAGGGAGGGAATCAAGAATTGAGAACTGTTCAGCTAGCACACATGCTAAAAACGTCAACTTGTATTTGTTGTTCAGTCATGTCTGACTCTTTGCCATGCCATGGACTGTGGCACATCCGGCTTCCCCATCCTACACTATCTCTTGGAGTTTGCTCAAACACATATCCACTGAATTGGTGATGCCATCCAACCATCTCATCCTCTGTCATCCCATTCTCCTCCTGGCTTCAATCTTGCCCAGCATCAGGGTCTTTTCCAGTGAGTTGGCTCTTCACATCAGGTAGCCAAAGTATTGGAGCTTCAGCTTTAGCATCAGTCCTTCCAAAGAATATTCAGGGTTGATTTCCTTTAAGATTGACTGCTTTGATCTCTTTGCAGCCCAAGGGACTCTTAAGAACAACTTGTATAAATGCTGTGAAGAAACTAAAGCAGAGTTTTACTTAGAGGATGCCTACAAAGCTATTAAAAGTAGTTACTTGGAGATGACATTTATACCAAGGCTGAATGCCTTTCAGGCAAAGGGAGCAGACAGTTCAAAGACCCAGAAACAGAGATAAGCTCAGGGTGATGGAGGAACTAAAATAAAACCATAGGTGGGTGGTAGAAGATGAAATTGATGAAATAGGCAGAGATTATTTAGACGTCTGTTATTATCACTGTTGGGCTTCCCAGATGGCACCAGTGGTAAAAAAAAAAAAAAAAAAAGAAAAATCTGCCAATACAGGAGATGCAAGAGACATGGGTTCACTCCCTGGGTGGGTGGGGAAGATCCCCTGGAGTAGAAAATAGGATCCCACTCCAATATTCTGGCCTGGAAAATTCCATGGACAGAGGAACCTAGTGGGGCTACAGTTCATGGGGCCACAGAGTTGGACATGACTGAGTGACAGAACACGTTATCACTGTTAGAGGCATTATCATATAACTGGACATTTTCAGAGGATTGTCTACCAAATAGTGAAAAAATGTGTGTGTGTGTGTGTGTGTGTGTGTGTGTGTGTGTGTGTTCTACTGGTTGTCATGATAACCCATGAGTAGGGTAGCTGAAGTCAACCAGTCTGGAAAGTTTTATTCAGATTGAGTTGCATAATCCATTTTAAATAATTTACTTATTCACTCATTCTTATTGGAGTATTGGCCTACTAAGTTGTTTCAAAAGGAACACCTGAAAATGTGTTCCAATTTGTTAATGTGGTGTATTACGTTGATTGATTTGCGGATATTGAAGAATCCTTGCATCCCTGGGATAAAGCCCACTTGATCATGGTGTATGATCTTTTTAATGTGTTGTTGGATTCTGATTGCTAGAATTTTGTTAAGGATTTTTGCATCTATGTTCATCAGTGATATTGGCCTGTAGTTTTCTTTTTTTGTGGCATCTTTGTCAGGTTTTGGTATTAGGGTGATGGTGGCCTCATAGAATGAGTTTGGAAGTTTACCTTCCTCTGCAATTTTTTGGAAGAGTTTGAGCAGGATAGGTGTCAGCTCTTCTCTAAATTTTTGGTAGAATTCAGCTGTGAAGCCGTCTGGACCGGGGCTTTTGTTTGCTGGAAGATTTTTGATTACAGATTCAATTTCCTTGCTTGTGATGGGTCTGTTAAGATTTTCTATTTCTTCCTGGTCGAGTTTTGGAAAGTTGTACTTTTCTAAGAATTTGTCCATTTCTTCCACGTTGTCCATTTTATTGGCATATAATTGTTGATAGTAGTCTCTTATGATCCTTTGTATTTCTGTGTTGTCTGTTGTGATCTCTCCATTTTCGTTTCTAATTTTGTTGATTTGATTTTTCTCCCTTTGTTTCTTGATGAGTCTGGCTAATGGTTTGTCAATTTTATTTATCCTTTCAAAGAACCAGCTTTTGGTTTTGTTGATTTTTGCTATGGTCTCTTTTGTTTCTTTTGCATTTATTTCTGCTCTAATTTTTAAGATTTCTTTCCTTCTACTAACCCTGGGGTTCTTCATTTCTTCCTTTTCTAGTTGCTTTAGGTGTAGAGTTAGGTTATTTATTTGACTTTTTTCTTGTTTCTTGAGGTGTGCCTGTATTGCTATGAACTTTCCCCTTAGGACTGCTTTTACCGTGTCCCACAGGTTTTGGGTTGTTGTGTTTTCATTTTCATTCGTTTCTATGCAAATTTTGATTTCTTTTTTGATTTCTTCTGTGATTTGTTGGTTATTCAGCAGCGTGCTGTTCAGCCTCCATATGTTGGATTTTTTAATAGTTTTTCTCCTGTAATTGACATCTAATCTTACTGCATTGTGGTCAGAAAAAATGCTTGGGATGATTTCTATTTTTTTGAATTTACCAAGGCTAGCTTTATGGCCCAGGATGTGATCTATCCTGGAGAAGGTTCCATGTGCGCTTGAGAAAAAGGTGAAATTCATTGTTTTGGGATGAAATGTCCTATAGATATCAATTAGGTCTAACTGGTCTATTGTATCGTTTAAAGTTTGTGTTTCCTTGTTAATTTTCTGTTTAGTTGATCTATCCATAGGTGTAAGTGGGGTATTAAAGTCTCCCACTATTATTGCATTATTGTTAATTTCTCCTTTCATACTTGTTAGCATTTGTCTTACGTACTATGGTGCTCCCATAGTACGTAATTGTTATATCTTCTTCTTGGATTGATCCTTTGATCATTATGTAGTGACCTTCTTTGTCTCTTTTCACAGCCTTTGTTTTAAAGTCTATTTTATCTGATATGAGTATTGCTACTCCTGCTTTCTTTTGGTCCCTATTTGCATGGAAAATCTTTTTCCAGCCCTTCACTTTCAGTCTGTATGTGTCCCCTGTTTTGAGGTGGGTCTCCTGTAGACAACATATGTAGGGGTCTTGTTTTTGTATCCATTCAGCCAGTCTTTGTCTTTTGGTTGGGGCATTCAACCCATTTACGTTTAAGGTAATTACTGATAAGTATGATCCCGTTGCCATTTACTTTATTGTTTTGGGTTCGAACTTATACACCGTTTTTGTGTTTCCTGTCTAGAGAATATCCTTTAGTATTTGTTGGAGAGCTGGTTTGGTGGTGCAGAATTCTCTCAGCTTTTGCTTGTCTGAAAAGCTTTTGATTTCTCCTTCATACTTGAATGAGATCCTTGCTGGGTACAATAGTCTGGGCTGTAGGTTATTTTCTTTCATCATTTTAAGTATGTCTTGCCATTCCCTCCTGGCTTGAAGAGTTTCTATTGAAAGATCAGCTGTTATCCTTATGGGAATTCCCTTGTGTGTTATTTGTTGTTTTTCCCTTGCTGCTTTTAATATTTGTTCTTTGTGTTTGATCTTTGTTAATTTGATTAATATGTGTCTTGGGGTGTTTCTCCTTGGGTTTATCCTGTTTGGGACTCTCTGGGTTTCTTGGACTTGGGTGATTATTTCCTTCCCCATTTTAGGGAAGTTTTCCACTATTATCTCCTCAAGTATTTTCTCATGGTCTTTCTTTTTGTCTTCTTCTTCTGCAACCCCTATTATTCAAATGTTGTAGCGTTTAATATTGTCCTGGAGGTCTCTGAGATTGTCCTCATTTCTTTTAATTCGTTTTTCTTTTATCCTCTCTGATTCATTTATTTCTACCATTCTATCTTCTAATTCACTAATCCTATCTTCTGCCTCTGTTATTCTACTATTTGTTGCCTCCAGAGTATTCAACATCCATTTATGATAAAAACTCTCCAGAAAGCAGGAATAGAAGGAACATACCTCAACATAATAAAAGCTATATATGACAAACACACAGCAAACATTATCCTCAATGGTGAAAAATTGGAAGCATTTCCTCTAAAGTCAGGAACAAGACAAGGGTGTCCACTTTCACCATTACTATTCAACATAGTTTTGGAAGTTTTGGCCACAGCAATCAGAGCAGAAAAAGAAATAAAGGAATCCAAATTGGAAAAGAAGAAGTAAAACTCTCACTATTTGCAGATGACATGATCCTCTACATAGAAAACCCTAAAGATTCCACCAGAAAATTACTAGAAATAATCAATGACTATAGTAAAGTTGCAGGATATAAAATCAACACACAGAAATCCCTTGCATTCCTATACACTAATAATGAGAAAACAGAAAGAGAAATTAAGGAAACAATTCCATTCACCATTGCAACGGAAAGAATAAAATACTTAGGAATATATCTACCTAAAGAAACTAAAGACCTATATATAGAAAACTATAAAACACTGGTGAAAGAAATCAAAGAGGACACTAATAGATGGAGAAATATACCATGTTCATGGATTGGAAGAATCAATATAGTGAAAATGAGTATACTACCCAAAGCAATTTATAGATTCAACGCAATCCCTATCAAGCTACCAACAGTATTCTTCACAGAGCTAGAACAAATAATTTCACAATTTGTATGGAAAAACAAAAAACCTCAAATAGCCAAAGCGATCTTGAGAAAGAAGAATGGAACTGGAGGAATCAACCTACCTGACTTCAGGCTCTACTACAAAGCCACAGTTATCAAGACAGTATGGTACTGGCACAAAGACAGAAATATAGATCAATGGAACAAAATAGAAAGCCCAGAGATAAATCCACGCACATATGGACACCTTATCTTTGACAAAGGAGGCAAGAATATACAATGGATTAAAGACAATCTCTTTAACAAGTGGTGCTTGGAAAACTGGTCAACCACTTGTAAAAGAATGAAACTAGACCACTTTCTAACACCATACACAAAAATAAACTCAAAATGGATTAAAGATCTAAACGTAAGACCAGAAACTATAAAACTCCTAGAGGAGAACATAGGCAAAACACTCTCTGACATACATCACAGCAGGATCCTCTATGACCCACCTCCCAGAATATTGGAAATAAAAGCAAAAATAAACAAGTGGGACCTAATTAACCTTAAAAGCTTCTGCACATCAAAGGAAACTATTAGCAAGGTGAAAAGACAGCCTTCAGAATGGGAGAAAATAATAGCAAATGAAGCAACTGACAAACAACTAATCTCAAAAATATACAAGCAACTCCTACAGCTCAACTCCAGAAAAATAAATGACCCAATCAAAAAATGGGCCAAAGAACTAAATAGACATTTCTCCAAAGAAGACATACAGATGACTAACAAACACATGAAAAGATGCTCAACATCACTCATTATCAGATAAATGCAAATCAAAACCACTATGAGATACCATTTCACACCAGTCAGAATGGCTGCGATCCAAAAGTCTACAAATAATAAATGCTGGAGAGGGTGTGGAGAAAAGGGAACCCTCTTACACTGTTGGTGGGAATGCAAACTAGTACAGCCACTATGGAGAACAGTGTGGAGATTCCTTAAAAAACTGGAAATAGAACTGCCTTATGATCCAGCAATCCCACTGCTGGGCATACACACTGAGGAAACCAGAAGGGAAAGAGACACGTGTACCCCAATGTTCATCGCAGCACTGTTTATAATAGCCAGGACATGGAAGCAACCTAGATGTCCATCAGCAGATGAATGGATAAGAAAGCTGTGGTACATATACACAATGGAGTATTACTCAGCCATTAAAAAGAATACATTTGAATCAGTTCTAATGAGGTGGATGAAACTGGAGCCTATTATACAGAGTGAAGTAAGCCAGAAGGAAGAACATAAATACAGTATACTAATGCATATATATGGAATTTAGAAAGATGGTAACAATAACCTGGTGTACGAGATAGCAAAAGAGACACTGATGTATAGAACAGTCTTATGGACTCTGTGGGAGAGGGAGAGGGTGGGAAGATTCGGGAGAGTGACATTGAAACATGTAGAATATCATGTAAGAAACGAGTTGCCAGTCCAGGTTCGATGCGCGATACTGGATGCTTGGGGCTGGTGCACTGGGACGACCCAGAGGGATGGTATGGGGAGGGAGGAGGGAGGAGGGTTCAGGATGGGGAACACATGTATGCCTGTGGCGGATTCATTTTGATATTTGGCAAAACTAATACAATTATGTAAAGTTTAAAAATAAAATAAAATTTAAAAGGAAAAAAAAAAAAAAAGAAAATGTGTTCCTTTTTAAGAGCTAAGAACTCTTAACTAGAGACATACCAGCAAAAATACTCAAGAGGTAAAATGGTGGCCTCCGGAAATAGCTGGCTTCTTAACAATTCCAGGTATTTCTTTTGCCCTGAGCTTCTGAGAACTAACTGCAGATATAAAGGAGTTGGTGCCTTCTTTTTCCCCTTAGTCTCACTCTTGGGAAAAACCTCTTATTGTTTGGCTCCCTAGAGGGTTTCTAGATCTGAAACAGCAACATCCCTGATTGTTGACTATCTTTTCCTGGGAAGTCCTTGTGCTGGTCCTTTGGACAAGGATGTAACCCTGAGTGTAAACCTCAAAGGTGTAATCCATGCCCTCGGGAAGTTCATGATTCATCAGGGTGTCAACAAGTTCAAGTGGGGCACACTCATGACCACAAACTTGCACTCACATATAAAGTCACTCATTAGTATCTCAAAATGAATCAGAAACACAGAGATGCTGATCACTGAAATGCCCTAAATCAATGGTCCCCCACCTTTTTGGCACCAGGGACTGGTTTCGTAGAAGATAATTTTTCCATGGACCAGGGAGGGGGGATGGTTTCAGGATGATTCAAGCCCATTGCATTTATTGTGTACTTTATTTCAATTATTATTACAGCAGCTCCACCTCAGATCATCAGGCATTAGATTCCAGATGTTAGGGACCCCTGCCCGAAATCATGAGATCTTCAACACTTTTTAGAAATGACCATTGATCTTGGTTCATTGTGAAAAACTTGATTAAATGTTGGCTTTTAATAAGCCATATTTTCTTTTGCCCTCATCTTTGTATAGACTTAAGGAAAAGAGGGGCTTCCCTGGGGGCTCAAACAGTAACAAATCCACCTGCAATGTGGGAGACCTGGGTTTGATCCCTGTGTTGGGAAGATCCTCTGAAGGAGGGCATGGCAACCCCCTCCAGTATTCTTGTTTGGAGAATCCTTATGGACAGAGGAGCATGGCAGGCTACAGTCCATGGGGCCACAAAGAGTCAGACACAACTAAGCAACTAAGCACAGCACAACATGTGAAACAAGGAAATCAAAACCAGCCACACCAAGGAGCGGGTCCTCTCCCTGGGTCACAATAACACCTCTAGAGGTGTGCCCTTGACTTCTGTTAAGAACGACCAGTGAAAAAGGTGAAATCCACAGCTGTAAATTTACACTGCAGCATCTTTTAGCAAGAAAGGGACTGTGTCTAGTTGAATCAGAGTATGCTGGCTGGTGGAGCTCAGATGCAATCATGTGGTTTTTTCGGGGGAAATAAATGCGACAGTGTTTATCTCACACACATGTGTTTGTCAGAAGACCTCAAAGCAGTGGGCAGAGATCAGTGAAGCATGGCCACTTGTCCCAATGGCTGCACCTCTTCTTTTCAGTTGGGGCCCAGAGGAGGTCATCAGTGCTGAAGCAGTTGAGGCTCTGTTCAGCTCCTATGCCACAAGGAAGGACAGGAATCCTGCCAGAAGGAGGACTTGGGTCCTGATTCCTAACCATCTCCGCTGGACTCCAGCCACCAGCACAGCCCAGAGAAGACAGCAAGCTGAAGAAAGCGTCCAGCCTGGGTGCGTGGCCGGTTAAAAACCTATAGGACGGTTCGATCAAAGGCATTGCCTCACTCTGTCCTGTGCAGCTATTGTACCTTGGAACACATGCTGCTAGGAGACAAAGAGGACACGCATTTATTTTCAAGCATAGGACTTTGGAACCACTTGGGAAGAATATTCTTGATTGAGAACCAAAACATTCCATGATGCTTAACAAACCTGCAAATTGAAAAATCAGCATCGGCCTGTGCAGCCGGGAGAAAGGAGAAGGACCTATACCCTGAAAAAAAAAATTTTTTTTTTCAAAATACCCCTTAAATGATATTTGTGTGCATTTGCAAAATTACCGCTTTCTGAGTCGAAGTCTCAAGCTGTTTGCGTCTGAGAACATATGTTGTGCCGGTAGACAGCCTCCCAGCCTGCCGACGCCCGTGACATCCCCCGCCGCATCGCATAATGGCCAGTCCCGCGAAGAAGGCGCCGCCGCTCAGTCAATGCCCCTGTAATAATATTTTAAAATAAATGATATGCATCATTAAATCACCGAGGATGACTAACTCAATTTTAGAAAACCCACAACTCCAGCAATCATAGTTACAGCTCTGATTTGAATATTTCCACTTTCACCTGAGCAGCCAGTGGGAGCCAGTCAAGCAGATTCGCATCCGGGCTGCAGTCTCTGAGGAGCAGAAAGGAACCCGTGATTATGTAGTTACAGTAACGTAGGCTTGATGCCTCCCGGTCCGCCTGGGCATTTTTAGACTTCTCCTTCCTCCCTTCTTGCCTTCTTATTTACATATCACAGGCATCCTCTTTGTAAAGTTATTTTTAATAATTTATTAGATTGATCTTTTTAAAATTCTACCCTGGCTAAATGTCATAAGGAGAAGGGGTGGGGGGAGAAAAAAAGTCTTCTAAACTTATTTAAAGGTTTCTTCTGGAGTAGGCCAGTTACCTGCTTCACTGCTGATATTCTAAAAATACCTCCATGTCCGTACTATTATCCATTCTTCACGTCCAATTGCTCTGTTATGGTAATAGTCAGAAGCACACCATGCAGTAATTACTTACAGCTGACTGAAGAAAAGAATATTCAACTCCCCCACTGTTCCAGGAGAAGGTCTTTATGCTCTATTAACTCATTCCTGTTTATTAATACTCTACTGGTAATTCAGACTGCTGCCTCTTAGGTTTGTAATAGGAGGACTATTAAACAGCAATTACTGACCATATGGGTTGGCGAATATTTGTTGTTTTTTTTGGTGGTGGGCTCTTCTTCCCCCACCTCCTTCCCACTTGTTTTTTTTTTAAGAAGCCATATTACAACACAGTAAAAGTAACATCACATCTGCATGAGATTAACAAGTCTGGCAGTATTTCTGCCTTAGAAAAAGTGAATTTATTCCCATATTATCATGGCTGATTTAGGAAAAAGAGATCATGGGAGACCTAGGGAAATGTGGGAGTTTGTTCACATGTGGGAAGACCCCTACTCTGGAAGAAATCCTGGCACTTGTCTTCTCTAAGTCACCTGGCAGGCTGCTTCTTACTGCCTTTGAGAGGGCACTCACCCACCCTCAGGCATCCTCCACTTTGGAAAAATAAGCATATTTTCTGAGAAACCCAAAGCTAATACCTTTTCCCCTTGTATGTTCCCCCAAGCATTTGGAAGTGGTCACTTTAAAATTTAGCATTTGGTTGATTCATCTCCCAAAAGCAGATATGTGAACCCTGGGAGTTGGCGAAAGGCTCCTCCTGGGAGAGGGATGGCATGAGTAATGGGTTCAAGTGAGGCAGGCAGGTGGTAAACGATGATTATGGTGATAATAACGTGTGCCTCTCTCCCAGGTAGTGAGCACTAAACACACGGCAAGCATGAAACACATAGAAATGGAGATGTGTCTTCGAGATAAATAGGAGATCAGGAGCCAGTTTCCACTGGAAGATGCTGGGTTGTGATCCAGAGCGTGTAAGTCATTTGATCAGGAGCCTCCACCAAGGCGGAGGCTGGGTATCTGGGTACCCTGACATAGCGGCTCTCCCTCCAGAACAGCTGGTCCTCTCTCTGCCATTGGGAGTTGTCTGCTACCTTCTACGCTTTCCCATAAAGGGTGTTCCTCTGGGTTTGCATCCTTTTAGCCCTTAAACAAACAGGACAAACCTCTGAGAACTCGAGCTGGCCCCAGTCTCACCCTTTCCAAACTATTAACACTAAGTAGGTCTGGCGTTTACCTGTGGTAGGGGTTCACAGCTAACCTAACACTGTCCTTTGTTACCTGCTGGTGCTGTGTGTGGAAGTCTCTTCTCTCAGACACACTAAATCCTTGAAGACAAGGACTGCATCTTTTAAACTTTTTTCTCCCTGCACCTAGTTTGGAAATGGACACTCAATTGATACTAACTAGAGACTGGAGAAGACAATGGCACCCCACTCCAGTACTCTTGCCTGGAAAATCCCATGGGCGGAGGAGCCTGGTGGGCTGCAGTCCATGGGGTCTCGAAGAGTTGGACACGACTGAGCGAATTCACTTCCACTTTTCACTTTCCTGCATTGGAGAAGGAAATGGCAACCCACTCCAGTGTTCCTGCCTGGAGAATCCCAGGGACGGGGGAGCCTGGTGGGCGCTGTCTATGGGGTCGCACAGAGTTGGACACGACTGAAGCGACTTAGCAGCAGCAGCGGCGGCAGAGACTGGAAGAATTTAATGGAACTATGTAAGGGAAAAAGGACATCAGACCCTAAGTTTTCTTTCTCTAGGGAGATGTATAAAGCTACAGCTTCTGGGGTAAGTTTAGAAAGAAAAAACAGTAACAAAAATACACAACAAAATGTCAAATCTCTGCCTCAAAGAGTAACAGTACTAAGTTAATGGAGAGAATATAATTGAATTGAATTACACCTGTTAAGATCCAAGATGTTTTTCACAGTATGTCTAAGCAATAGAGAAAAGGGATTTATTTCCTTTACAACCTTTGGATGAATTAGAATCCTCAGTAATGTATGGCCTAGAGAGCCCTCAAGGGGAAGAGGGCTTCTCTCACTTCCTGTGGTGGGCAACTTTAATAATACAGACTGTCCCCTGGCAGGCTCAGACCTACCTGGTGTGATTGGAAAGGCTCTGTGAGGCCTAGCCTACCTCCGGATGCCTCATAGATTGGAGAAAATGCAATGCAATTTTGTTTTTATTACTACTGTTTTTAAAGTAGGATTGTTTTTTGATTAAGCATATGCAGAATACTGCTGCTGCTAAGTCGCTTCAGTCATGTCCATCTGTGTGACCCCATAGATGGCAGCCCACCAGGCTCCCCGGTCCCTGGCATTCTCCAGGCAAGAACACTGGAGTGGGTTGCCATTTCCTTCTCCAATGCATGAAAGTGAAAAGTGAAAGTGAAGTCACTTCAGTTGTGTCCGACTCTGTGCAAGCCCGTAGACGGCAGCCCACCAGGCTCTTCCATCCATGGGATTTTCCAGGCAAGAGTACTGAAGTGGGGTGCCATCGCTTTCTCCAATGCAGGATACTAAGGTAGATGAAAATAGAACAACTCTGATTGAAGTCAGGTTGGGGAGATGTGGATGTCTAATCTGATAATTCAGCTGATAAAGCCATGGCGGTCCCTCTGAGAGATTCCAGTGTTCCTGGGAACACTATCTGAAAAGCATTTTTCTATTCCAACCCACTTTTGATACAAATGTATAGACTGAATACGTAATCTCAAATCCACATGGTTAGCTGACAGCAGACTAAGCTATGGAATCTAATCTTTTGGTTCCTTAGCCAAGATTTTGTTTGTTTTGCTTTTTCAATATCACCTACCTGTGTTAACGGAGTAAGTCCTTGCCACAGCAAGCCATTGATAATAGGTACCTACGTGACTTTGGAATACTTGGCCATCGTGCCTCCTTTTAACACAAAACTGAGACAAGTTTAAAGTCCGATCAAGGACTTGACGAAGGAGGGATGGCCACTTGAGGATCTTAAATGACCACGTGGATGTGAGGTGGAGGTAGTTGATTTCAACTTGGCCATTCCTGCACCTCCATGGTTGAAGTCTCGGCAGTGGCTTCAGCTCAGCCTGGCTGTCCCATGTGCGCCTGCTTTTGGACCACGTGTTTACGTTAATTTCAATCCAGCCCATGTTGAGAGGAGCTGCCACAGGGACTTGCTCAGGGTGCTGGGAATTATGCTGCTCCTACTCACAACATGGTGCAGATTATGATATGGTCTTTTATAGCATTTAAAAAATTGGAGGGTGACAATATTGCAGATTGTCCTTTCATTCTTTCACTAACAGAGGCAGCAGGATGTAGAAGAGAATATGGTATGGGCACTCAAGGGATCCGTATTCTTGACCAGATCTTTTCAACAATTAGCTGTGTGTTTGGGGGACATATTATTTAGCCTGTCTGCACCCCCATGCCCTCATCTGTGAAATAATGCCCTCTGGCTCAGATTTGTTTCTGAAATGCATTTTTCTTTACTGGGCCATTAAAAATTAATCTAATGCTCTCTATCTGATAACTCTGAGTTAAATTATATTAAAAACAAAACAAATGATTATAAGCAGTCAGTTTTATGAATAAAATGCTTCTATATGCCAAGAGTTTTAAATTAGGCTCCATGACAAAAACATTTATGTCTGATATCAATGAAGACTTGAGATAAGTCAGTAAGGATGGTATTAAGCCTTGTAAATATCATCCAACTGTGACTTGGAACTGTGGAACTGTCCCTATGAGTGAGAACATCTGGGCAGTCTGCTGGCTTAATTTCAGGCATTCCTTTATTCAATACATACTTGCTTTGTTCCTTCCATATTTCATTACTCAATTAATAAACATATATTCAGCTAATACCATTGATTCATTCAATAAAGGGCATTCAGTGCATCTTGAAGGTGGAACCTGCTACATCTATAACAAAGTTATCATTGTTAATAATAATAGTATCAATAGAAAGATACATTCCTGATGTTGAAGATCTACTACTCTTATTCAGGAGCGAGAATGTATATGGTAAAGAGATGGGTGACTTCCTATGACAGTACATGGATAGGGTCCAAGAGAAGGATACAGGCTATAAGGGACGGAAGTGAGAGGGTGTGGTTAGTTGTGCTCGAGTGAACAGAAAGTGTTGAGGAATGTCTTCCATTGTTCCTTGACACACAATAATATTAGCACAGATGAAGAGGAGGAGAAGCCACTTTAGGTAGAACAGTGTGTGCAAAAGCATCAAATTAGATAAGATTAAGAGGTATATGAATTTTCTAAAGATCCAGATCCATCTAGACAGCAGGGTGTCTATGAGAGTGGGGCCAGGGATGGTATAGCATCGTCCATTCTAGAAAAGTACTGACAGTCAGGAGATGACGTTTCTCTGATGGTCGAGTGACTCCAAATGTAGGGGCCTCAGACGTTATCCTTGGTCAGGGAACTAGTTCTACAGGCTGCAACTAGTTCTCACATGCTGCGGCAAAAATGGAAGATTCTATGTGCCACAACTAAGACTGCACAGCCAAATAAATGAGTAAATATTAAAAAAAAAAAAAAAAAAAGATTCAGGGGAAGAATCTTAGCCTGAATCTTAGCCTGTTTTCCTTTTTCTTTATAAGCTGTTTTGCTCTGTGGAAACGTTTTTATTAGTAAAATCACAGTGGAGTCTAAGAGAAAAGGAATTTAAAAAAAGACTGCACAAAAGCCACTTGGGGAGCAGGTGAGAATGAGAGGCAATAAGACATCAGGGAACACGATGGAGACATGGCGGCAATGGAGTTTGGAAGGCGGAGAGAAGACTGAGCCTCCATTTCAGGGTTCAGTTTCTCTTGCTCTGGATACTGTGGGCTGGAAGGCAGTGTGGGGTGCCCAGGAGATGCCTGGAGGGGGATGCTTGAGAAAGAGAGCAGAATAAAAGGAAGAGACCCAGAGAAGATAAAATGAAGACAGAAAATCAGACAAGAGTGAAGGATGAGAGGAACAAAGAGCACGTGGTCAATGAAGTAGAAGACAAAGGAAATTAATCAAAATTATGATGTGGCGGGTTTGGAGTTCAACTCACAAATTCAGGTGTATAAGAATATGTAACTATTTTATGCAAATTATTCTCCTTTCATTTCATGCTAGCAATCTGCAGGAGGCAGAAATGTAATCTCTGTCACTGTAGCTTCCTCCCATCAAATCCTTAAGATTGTCCCTCATTTCTGGGGCCTTCAATAGTACCCAGGTGATGGAGGTGGTGGGGGTGGGGGGCAGGGCATCTGCCCTTGGTTGGGCATCCATCCACTGGGCCTGTGTTAATCCTGCTATAGTCACCAATCCATACAGATCCACTGAGGCACAGGCATTCAGGGCCTTCCAGGACCTCTTCTGGGTCCCTCTCCTTCCATGGAAAATCACGGTGTTTGTGTGACACTGGGGGTGAGGAAGTTCAATAGATTTGCTGTCTCCCTGGACAGGTCTTCTCTGCTCTGAGAAAGTTATGGCAGGAGTTCTGTCCCCCTGCCCTTCCTGTACCCCAGGGACCCAAACCCAGAGTAGGACCAACTTGTTACTTGGTTTTCTCTTCTGCTCCAACTTTCCTCCTTCCCCCAAATGCAAGGAATTGAAGATTGCCCTCTTATCACATCTTTCCCTCTTACCTTCCCATCTCTGATGAGGCTGAATCATTTTATATTTAGAAAAAGCGATACAGAGAGGTTATGACAGTTACTCAAGGTCACACTGCTTGTCAACGGCACAATGGGTAAAAATAAAAATATAATAGCTTGGGGAGTTCCCTGACAGGCCAGTGGTTAAGACTTGGGCTTTCACTGTCATGAACCTAGGTTCGATCCCTGGTCAGGGAACTAAGATCCCACAAGCTGCACGGTGACTATCTTTCGTCCCTTCCTTCTTTTCTTCCTTCCTCCCTCTTCCCCTCTCCTCCCTCCCTTCCTTCTTTCTTTTCGTCTCTCTTCTCCTCTCTCTCTTTCTTTCTTCTCTCCTCCCTCTCTCCAAAAGGACTTCTTATGTGCCAGGCAGTATACAAGTACCGGGTGTACCATACTGAACAAATTATACTTAAATGAACACATTAAAGGAATAAAACCTATTGCTTTCATGAATTGCCAGTTTAGTTGGAGAGGTGGACATCAAACATCACATATAGAGACTCACAGTTAAATTGTGGTCAGTAAAATAAGTTCTCTGAGAAAGTAGTAAGAAGGACCTAATTTAGATTAGGCAATCCAGGAAGATCTTTCTGTGAAGAGACATCTGAGCTGAGAACTCACACAGGGCTGAGTGTGTTTCAGGTATAGGGAATGGCTTATGCAAAGACTTGGCATGTTCAACGAGTTCAAAAACACACCTGTGAGTGAACTATCTGAAAGGGGGAAATGAAACATAAGGCTGCTGGAGAATGAGAGAGGACCAAAGTCTACAGGGATTTATTGCAAAGTTAAGAAATTTGGATTTTATTAGGTTTAATTGAAAACAAAATTTAAGCAGTGAGTGACATAATCTGATTAACATCTGAAAAATATTATTCTGGCTCCTTGTGAAAAATGGATTGAAGTGAGGAAGCATGGAAAAGAAGAGACCAGTTGGGAGCTGGGGACTCTTTAAGTACTCTTGAGGAGAGTGACGTAGGTTTGGAACAGGAGCCTAAAAGTGGGGTGGAAAGAAATGGAAGAATCAAGTCATACTTTAGAAGAGTTGGCAGATTACTGGATTTGAGATATTAGCAGGGACACTGTTCCCAAATTTCAGGCAAGAATCATTCATTATTCTCTCTACTCTAGAAACCTTATTGAATCCCATTAAGATACAACTTCAGTTGTTACAGTAGAAAACTATGTGAAATGACATTTTCTAGAATAGCAGATGTCAGTGCTTTAAGAATATATGGCTTTAAGATGACTATACATTTTTAAGGCATATAAATTAGATAAGTGGATAAATCAGGAATCTGGTATAAGAAGTGTGTTTACAACCCCTAAGCCTATCCTTGGATACCAGTTAATAATACGTTTTTACTGAACAATTCCCAAAATTGATATTAATATTGATCATCAGACACTTGTAAATTTTCAACCATTCTCTTGCCTGTATTTGATCCCAGTGATAAATAAGGTGGATTTCTTCCCACATCGTAGAAATAAATAGGGCCCTAGTAACTGATGACATCCGCTATAGGTCAAATGACAATTCAGAGCTAGAGAAATGACTGGATCCCTCATCTCTGTAGCAATCACTGATACCTAGGCAGAGAGAAGACCTGCCTAACAATCCTTTTCATGTGTTGATTCATTCCAGTCTAGGTTGTTTTCACTGAGAATTTAGAAAGGCAATCTGTAAACTGGGCCATGGGCCTTGGTGAGAATTTCTCAAAGGCAATAAGGCCCACAATGGGAGCCCATAGAGCAAGGATGAAAGTAGCTATCAGTCTTTTACAGTAAGTGCTGTCAGCCTAACATCCACCCTCTTATTAGGTCTTCCAGTTTCAGGCAGTTTGACACCCTAACAGAAGTTAGTTTAATCACCTCAGTAAATGACTTCACGTAGGTTGTTGTTAGGCGTTCCCAGGTGGTGCTAGTGGTAAAAAACCCTGTCTGCCAATCCAGGAGATGCAGCAGATGTGGGCTCAATCCCTGGATCAGGAAGATCCCCTGGAGGAGGGCATGGCAACCCACTCCAGTCTTCTTGCCCGGAGCATACCATGGACAGAGGACTCTGGTGGTCTATAGTCCATAGGGTCACAAAGTGTTAGACATGACTGAAGTGACTTAGCATGCACAGGTTATTGTCATTACCTGCGGCCCCTATTGGCATTGATAATGTTCCACAGGGGTTTAGCATTTAGAGAATAGGCTATATAAAAATGGAGAAGAGGGTTTAGCATTTAGCATTTAGAGAATAGGCTATATAAAAATGGAGAAGGAAAACACAGCAGTGAGTGTATCACATCCAAAGCCAATGTGATCACTGCTGCTTCTACTCAAATACAAATATTACTGTCTTTTGCATGTGTCGGGCAATGCTCTAAGTCCCCTTTATGTATAAGTTATTTAAATCTTATAACAATGGAGCTATTCCTATTTTATAGGAAGTGAAACTAAAGCACAGAAGGGTTGAGTAACTTGCTCATAGGAACATGGTACTCATAGGCAATCCAAAGCACATTATTATGACTCTTCACCATGACGACTACCCTGAATCTGTCTGTAATGGAAGGCAAAAGGGAACCTACATGAAAAACCTACATAGCAAATAGGCCATACATGGTTAATTAGCTTACCTGTAGGGCATTGTTCTAAGGGTTGACAAATTGATGGTTTCAGAATAATACCATTATAGAAATAGTTTATGAATAAATTGTTGAACAAATAGTGATATAATGCCATGCTCATTGTAATATACATTATGTTTTAGTTCTGTAGGACTTTATTGCCAAATGATATGTACTCTTTATTCCTTTTTTTCAAGAAAACTAGTTGTACTCATGAACTACTAGGCATACAAGGCACTTTAGTCAGTGTATTTTGATTTGAATAAAATTATGTTGAAGGACTGGGATCCTAGGTTTAAAACTGACTTGGATTTTTTTTTAAGGGGACCAGAAGTAATTCCTGTAATCTATTTTATTCCTGAATCTCTGTGTCTTATGCTGACAAATTTTGGTTAGGAATTGTACAAAATTCATTCTGAAAATATAAATGTTCTATTTTGCCAAAGGTATTACCTTATAACTATGTCTAAATGTCATTTGTCTTCTAGGAAACACAATGAAGAGAAGAGCCCAAGGATTTGAGAGGAGGTTTAGAGCATGGAGATGGAGGAATATCTCTCTTAGGAGAATTGAAGGTGCTTCCTTCTGCCTGGCTCACCTGAGTGTACAGTGTCCAACGAAAGGGATGAAGGGATGGTGTTTGTCATGTGTACACACGCACTGGCATCCTCGCTTTTTGAACATCTACAGATTCTGTTGTAGACATTTTTTCAGCTTTCTCTTCACCATAGACACAGCTTGGTGTACTTTGGCAGACCTTTTACCTATTACTTCACCCTCAAAGATGCTAAGGCCCAGGTTGGCAATGGTATAAATGGAATGAATGAAAGCAAATGGGTGCAATGAGAAGCATTTACTTAACCTCAAGAAGAGAGACAAATAGATCTTTCCTAAATTGGTGGATAAGTATAGAGGTATTCAATTGATCCTTATGTGATTGTTCCTTCCTAGATTTAGTAAAATATTTCAGTTTGGGAGAAATTCCTTCCCTTGTCAATAAAATATAAAAAGAGGAAAATGTTAAAATATTTGCAGCCCTGTCTTTAGAATTTCATGCTAATTTTGCCTCTCATTTTTTTTTATGCAAAGCATTCTTGTATGTTTTTTTCATTGTATTTTTCATGAAGAAAGTATAGTGATTATCTAAGATAACCAGACAAGATCAAGGGGCACCTTTCTTTGTGAAGTGCTTCCAGACTTGTTTAGACGCAATGCTCTTGAAGGCAATAGGCATGCCTGTTTTGTCTTTATTGGTGTCGGTGTACATATTAGGCCTACAGTAATTTATCTGACTATATCAATTAATGAGCAAACAAGAATGGATGACAAAAGCAGATGTTTTTGTAAGGCTCTCAAAAATGTTTTAGAGAACATTTTGGAATTCAAGTTAAAAAAAATTCACTCAAATGAGATTTGGGGGGATTTCATGTGATTAACTCTTTACATTATCTTGTAGTAATTATACAGAAATCTCTATTTATGTAAACACAGTGAATGCATCATAACACTAGAATAAGTATACAAATACTGCATGTCAAATTAGGTTATAATCACTTTCAAGGGACGTGATTTCCTAGTTAAACAGATTCGTTTACATCTTGTGAAATAAAAAATAAGTGAAAATAACTATATAAAATCAGGCTTACAGCTGGACAGATCTTCTTGGCAATGGTCCAGGAACTGAGTGGGGAAAGCCCCTCCAGCTGAGAAATGCTCAGGATGCCCAGGGTGGCTTTACAGGCTCGGCCTGGAGAGGGGTCTTGGGCTGCTGTCCTGCCTATAGCCTGTCTCTAGGTACCTGTGCAGAAGATGAGCTGCCTTAACATTTAAGATAAGATTCTTGCTGTGAGGGGTTTGGGATGGAATGGAAACTTGCTCAGTAGAGGAGAAAACAAAGGCAGTTCAATAACACATTCTTAGGTAAACAGCATAATAGAATAAGTTGGGGATCCTCTAAACAAAAACCAAATAGGTGAAGCTAGCACTGGAATCATAGGAGTTTAGAGTCAAAGTTTGTGTATCACAGATCATATGGTCCAATCTTTGTAATACAGATGGGGTAACTGGCCAAACAAAAGGCAAGGAGCAGTACCAAGACCGAGACCCAGAATGTTTCCCCCAAATCAGGTCCTTATTTATGACATAATTCAAGTTCATCTTTTCAAGGGAGATCATTTTTTAAAAACTAATCATTTTGATACACATCTTTAAAAAATACATTTTGCATTGCCCTAACATAGCCAATATTTCCTGCAATGTTTGTTTATGTTGATGGCAGAGGGCATAATTGTAAACCTGTTATTACATGGCATCATCCAAATTGGGAAAGGGGTATGCCAAGGCTGTATATTGTCACCCTGCTTATTTAACTTATATGCAGAGTACATCATGAAAAATGGTGGGCTGGATGAAGCACAAGCTGGAATCAAGATTGCCAGGAGAAATATCAATAACCTCAGATATGCAGATGACACCACCCTTATGGCAGAAAGCGAAGAAGAACTAAAGAACCTCTTGATGAAAGTGAAAGAGGAGAGTGAAAAAGTTGGCTTAAAGCTCAGCATTCAGAAAACTAAGATCATGGCATCCAGTCCCATCACTTCATGGCAAATAGATGGGGAAACAGTGGAAAGAGTGGCTGACTTTTTTTTTGGCGGCGGGGTGCACGGGGTGGCTCCAAAATCACTGCAGATGGTGACTGCAGCCATGAAATTAAAAGATGCTTACTCCTTGGGAGAAAAGTTATGACCAACCTAGATAGCATATTCAAAAGCAGAGACATTACTTTGCCAACAAAGGTCCATCTAGTCAAAGCTATGGTTTTTCTAGTAGTCATATATGGATGTGAGAGTTGGACCATAAAGAAAGCCAAGTGCCAAAGAACTGATGCTTTTGAACTGTGATTTTGGACAAGATTCTCGAGAGTCCCTTGGACTGCAAAGAGATACAACCAGTCAATCCGAAAGGAAATCAGTCCTGAATAGTCGTTGGAAGGACTGATGCTGAAGCTGAAACTCCAATACTTTGGCCAGCTGAGGCAAAGAACTGACTCATTGGAAAAGACCCTGATGCTGGGAAAGACTGAAGGCAGGAGGAGAAGGGGACAACAGAGGATGAGATGGTATGGTGGCATCACCGACTTGATGTCCATGATTTTGAGCAGGCTCCAGGAGTTGGTGCTGGACAGGGAAGCCTGGCATGCTTCAGTCCATGGGGTCACAGAGAGTCGTACATGATTGAGCGACTGAACTGAACTGAACTGACCATAATATGGTGTCATTCTCTATGGCTAATTATGCAGAGAACTTTGCCTTTTGCTAAGCTTTAGTAGGGCTTCCCTGGTTGCTCAGATGGTAAGCAGGCTGTGTTTGTTTATCTTGCCCCTCTGTCCACACCATATTTGTCTACTACTTTTTCTTGTTGATTATAAGAATTCACTAAAACTGTAAGGGTTCTTCTTGGATGTAGCTCCATGCTTCTGCTATTAAGTTTTTTGTTTGTGTGGTCTGGATATATATATATATATATATATATATATATATATATATACACACTCATTTTTTGTTTAGAATACATGTTGAGCATTTACTCTGTGCTGTGACATGCATACATTGGTTTCTGCCTACGTTCCATGGTTGAATTATCCTGAGTAGGGCTTGGAAAACTATGGCTTGAGAGCCAGATCTAGCCTACTGCCTGTTTTTGTCAATAAAGTTGTATTGGAACACAATCACGCTCATTTATTTGCATATTGTCAATGGTTGTTTCTGTACCACAACAGCGGAGCTGAGTGGTTTAATAAAGAAGATATGGCTCATAAAAACTAAAATATTTACCATTTGTCTCTTAACACAAATGTTGCCAACCCATGATCTTGAGTGAACCCTCGTTTTTCTAGCTAGCTTGGTAAGAGAGCCAAATAAAATAGATGACACTACATTGTAACTGGACTTTGCTGATGGTCCAGTGGCTAAGACTATGGGCTCCCAATACAGAGGACCCAGGTTCAATCCCTGGTCAGGGAACTATATCCTGCATGCTGCAACTAAAGATACCATGTGCCACAACACATGCCACAACTAAAGATAAGGACCTAACAAAAGCAGGAGAGATTAGGAAGAGGTGTCAAGAACACACAGAAGAGCTATATAAGAAAAGTCATAATGACTCAGATAACCACGATGGTGTATTTACTCACCTAGAGCTAGACATCCTTGAGTGTGAAGTCAAGTGTGTCTTAGGGATCATTATTATGAACAAAGCTAATGGAGGTGATGAAATTCCAACTAAGCCATTTAAAAATCCTAAAAGATGATGTTAAAGTATTGCACTCAATATGTCAGCACATTTGGAAAACTTAGCAGTGGCCATAGGGTTAGAAAAGGTTGGTTTTCATTCCAACCCCAAAGAAAGGCAATGCCAAAGAATGTTCCAACTGCCATACAATTGCACTCATTTTACATGCTTGCAAGGTTATGCTCAAAGTCCTTCAAGCTATGCTTCAATAGTACTTGAACCAAGAACTTCCAGATGTACAAGCTGGATTTAGAAAAGGCAGAGGAACCAGAGATCAAATTGCCAACATTTGTTGGATCATGGACAAAGCAAGGGAATTCCAAAACAACATCTACTTCTGCTTCATTGACTATGCTAAAACATTTAACTCTCTGTGTGTGTATGTGTGTGTGTGTGTGTGTGTGTGATAGTCAGTCATGTCTGACTTCTTGCGACCCCATGGGATGCAGTCCACCAGGTGCCTCCATCCACAGGATTCTGCAGGCAAGAATACTGGAGTGGGTTTCCATTTCCTTCTCAGCTTTGACTGTGTGGATCACAACAAAACATGGAAAATTCTTAAAGAGATGGGAGTACCAAACCACCTTATCTGTCTCCTGAGAAACCTGTATGTGGGTTAAGAAGCAACAGTTAGAACTAGCCATGAAACAACTGACCGGTTAAAACTGGGAAAGGAGTATGACAAGGCTGTATATTGTCACTCTGCTTATTTAACTTATATGCAGAGTACATCATGTGAAATACTGGGCTGGATGAGTTATAAGCTCAAATCAAGATTTTCCTGAGAAATGTAAGCCTCAGATATGCAGATGATATCACTCCAATGGTAGAAAGTGAAGAGGAACTAAAGAGCATTTGATGAGGATGAAAGAAGAGAAAGGAAAGGCTGGCTTGAAACTCAACATTAAAAAAACAACAACAACAACTAAGATCATGTCATCTGTTCCCATCACGTCATGGCAAATAGAAGGGGCAAAAATTTGAATCAGTGACAGATTTTCTTTTCTTGGACTCCAAAATCACCGTGGACTGTGAGTGCAGCCGAGAAATTCAAAGACATTTGCTCCTTGGAAGGAAAGCTGTGACCAACCTACACAGTGTATTAAAAAGCAGAGACATCACTTTGCCAACAAAAGTCTGCATAGTCAAAGCTATGGTTTTTCAAATAGTCAGGTAGGGATGTGAGAGTTGGACCATAAAGAAGGCTGAGTGCTGAAGAATTGATGCTTTCAAACCATGGTGCTAAAGAAGACTCTTGAGAGTCTCTTGGACTTCAAGGAGATCAAGCAAGTCAATCCTAAAGGAACTCAACACTGAATATTCACTAGAAGAAATGATGCTGAAGCTGAAGCTCCAATTCTTTGGTCACCTGATTGAAGATTGAAGGCAAAAGGAGAAGAGGGTGGCAGAGGATGAGATGGTTAGATAGCATCACTGACTCAATGGACATGAATTTGAGCAAAATCCAGGAGATAGTGAAGGACAGAGGAGCGAGGCGTGGTGCAGTCCATGGGGGTCACAAAAAACTGGACAGGACTTAGCAACATTGAAGCTGCCCTGAGCACTGCTTAAATCCCAAGTGTTTGTGGCCACAAGTCACAACTATGGCACCAAACAGTATCAAGAGAAGCAGCAAAATCCTAGTTCTGAGAAAGACAAGGCTTCTCCAGATTGCTTTATATTATTTTCAAACCCTGTTCCTAGAAGCATCCCCAGTCTGTACTGATACTACACACTTGCTGTAGCTTTTCCATTACGGATTTACTGTTATTTCTTTTAGCTCTTTTTTTTTTTTTTTCCTCAGGAAAAAGGTAATTAGGCTATAAACAGAGGTCTGACAACTAATTTCAGTCAAGGCAAAATTAATACAAAGCAGGCAGATAACTTCTATCACATGAAATTAAAATAGATACATTTTAATGACATTCTGAAAAATCCAAGTCTAATGTTTTTCCTTTGCTTCTCCCCACCTTCCCTTGTGCTCATGTGGTCCCATTCTGTTTGGGTAGTGACAGGTGCTAATTCAGGCAGACGACCAGCTCACTGCTTTGCCGCCCTCAACAGCTCTTTCCTCCTATCCCCACTATTGATCTTTGGGTAGAAAGCGGCTTTTTTCCTTTCCTTCTAGGGGTCCCCCTATAGTGAAAATACAGGACCTTCAAGGGGAAGGTAGTCACTGCCCACTGCTTGAATTTTCTCATTTTTATTGGCATTAATGAGAGCCTGTGTTCTGGGACTTCCCTGGCTATCCAGTGGTTAAGACTTTGCTTTCCAGTGCAGAGTGTGTGGGTTCCATCCCTGGTCAGGGAGCTAAGATTCCACATGCCTTGAGACAAAAACACATACAAAGGTAGCAGCATTGTAGCAACTTCAATAAAGATTTCTAAAAAGTGGTTCACATAAAGAAAAATCATTAAGAAAAAGAGGGCTGATTTGTTTAATCTATATCAAAGCTTCAAGAATTCAATGGTTAGAGGAATCCTGGGTGTGGGTGTGCCCATGTGCATGGATTTCCGGGGAGAGTTTTCAATGTTGCTGCGTTCTGTCACTCTAAGAACGTATTAAATATGCATCTCAATGTCAGCTGCACCTTGAGATGCTATCTCCAAAATTATCACTTGCCTTCTGAAAACCATAACCCTAAAAATATTGATTGGTTAAAAGGCAGGATCTGAAGGAATGAGTCAGTGTCTCCGTGGATTATCCTAATCAAATAAGGAGCGTATTAACCTGGATACTCACTGATCTGCCAGTATTTGGTTTGAAATGTAGGCATCTCAAGTAAAGTTATGTGTTTCATTCTTTTGAATATTTCTCCCAGACATTTAAATACATTACCACTAAGCCAGAACCAAGAAAAGCATAAAAAGCATTTTAAGAAATAAATTCAGCAAGTTTCCATTTGTACCAGATAGTAAAATTGTTGACATGCATTATGAGGCATGTGTATTTTTCAGCCGTCAGGTTTCAGTCACATGCTCAAGGTGGACTATTTCATCTGCCAGGGGTTGTGTAGAAAAGGTCTCAGACCATTTAGGTAGTGGTACTTCCTATAAAATAGAGGTAACGTTGTCAAGCCACCGGGCTCTGCTATTTAGGCAAGTTGGGAAAAAAGCTGATTTCTTTAATTATGCTATTAATGTAACTTTGATGGAGGGTAGCAGCTAAATACAAGATGAAAGGATTGGTAGGGGTTCTCTCCATCGAAGTGTTGAACTTTACACAATTTTACTTAGAGGTACTTCCACTATTAAGGAGGCTTTGAGTTGATCATCTGTGTCTAGAATTAACTACAGTGGTGAAAACACAAATTGCAAACCAGCATGAAGTCACAAAGGGAAAGGAGGAAAGGGAAGAAGTAAAAGTCAGGGACTCAGATGTACTCTTCATTTTCCTCTAGGAAAAATAAGTATTGGACTGGCTGCCTGGAGTCCAGCATTAGTGGGAGCAAGCCTAATTATGCTTAGGCAGAGGGCCTAATGAGAAGTGCTACACACACAGCCTTCCTTTCTGTTTCCAGTGGCTTCTGTTTGTAGAGGAGTCTGAATTTTTGTTGCAGGCAAATGATTATGTTCCCTCTGCTTGATGTGCTAGAATAAAATATGGTTGTTGAGGAAAAGGAGGACCGACTGGAAAGTCTCTTGGCTGCAGATTGTTTGTGTGAGCCATCGAGGAAGGTTCCAATATGATATGGCTGGTAACACAGGGGAGGAGGTGGCGAGGGCTTGGAGCTTGCTAAGCCAGCATCTTTGAAGTCTTTCGTGGATTCTTAGCTCTCCTCCTTCCCCGGGAGTCTTTAATCAGAACATTCTCAGGTTCTCTTTGCCCTTTTCCATGGAGAAGGCTACCACACATCTAAATTAAGCTTTCACCCTCACAAGAAAGTGGTAATGCTTTTCCCCTTTTCCTGATTTCTTGACTGATTTTTCTCAAGATTCAGCGTTCAGAAAAATATTTAAATTTCCCACACATGACCAAGATGGAGTTTCCTGATGAAAACACTAATCACTAACTATTGAAGAATAATTCTACGTATTCTGTTATGTACATCTTTGTGTTTCTCCTGGTGACATCAGGACATATTTGCTGAGTAAAGCAATCATTGTGAAATAAACCATGAAGATATTTAGCTTTCATTCACTTATCCCTTTCAATTTGTCAAGTGATTCCATGGCTATTAGCTCTTTTGATGTTAGAAGATAAGCCCACAGTGGAGCTAACTTTATTCATATTTTAGACATGAAGAAACGTACTTCATTGCAAAGATTTGGCACAAGGTGGGTGGCTGGTAATCACCAGATTCTTGGCTAGAACTCATGACTCAGTTTGAAAGCATGCTGCTAAGTTTCCCATCTACAACATCTTTAAAATCTTTATCCAATGTGAAAAATTTGCTTTCAATTGGCTTTTTACCTCTAGAGACCCCAAATCAGAATGAAACCAACTGAAATCCCAGAAGTATGTCTGAATTGCTGAAAGTGGCTTGCTGGTGGCTCAGTTGGTAAAGAATTCACTTGCAGTATAGCAGACTTGAGTTCAATCTCTGGATTGGGAAGACACCCTGGAGGAGGAAATGGCAACCCACTCCAGTATTCTTGCCCAGAGAATTCCATAGACAGAGGAGCCTGTGGTCTACAGTCCATGGAGTCATAAAAAGTCGGATACGGGTGTGCTAGAGCTGGTTTTGCTCATGAGAACCAATAAAGCCCATCTCTTCCTACCTTCATGTTCACTGGTACCATGTTGGTAACTTGAAATGGGCTGTGAAAGGAGTGTTTACACCACAGAAATTGGCAAGCACCACAGATCAGGTGGCTCAGTGGTAAAGAATCTGCCTTCAAATGCAGGAGCCTCAGGAGATGCAGGTTTGATCCCTGGGTCGGGAAGATCTCCTGGAGGAGGAAATGGCTACCCACTCCAGTATACTTGCCTGGAAAATCCCATGGACAGAGGAGCCTGGCAGACTACAGTATATGGGGTCCCAAGAATTGGACATGACTGAGCACACACACAGATCAGAGAGTTTCCAGCTCTCAAGAGAGTTGGGGTCACACACTTGATCAGCACACTCCTGATTAGAAATCTGAGCATCTAGGCAAAAATCCTGCCTCCAGGTCTCTTGATGCTTAGAATGTGTTTCAATGTGTTTGATTTGGAAGACACTGAGTTTCTCTGGGATACCTTTTGAGTACATCCTTCTGCAATCCTTTGAAACTATATGTTGGAGAACATCAGAGTTATCTTCTCTGAAAGGGAAAGTGATGTCTAAGAATAAAATAAGCCACTTGTTTAAGTCTATGGGTATTTGTGAACTTGTGAGTGTGCTTTAAATTACACATAATTTTAAACAACTGTGTAAAAAGAGTTTTAAAAGTTTAATGGTGCTGAACCAAGAATAGGAATTAAAAATTGAAAAGAAGATAGGAAACTATACCTTGTTTTTCTGCTTTAAAAAATAAGTTTCCCTCTCATCTGCAATTAAGATGCTGAGAATTTGCATAAAATGTGTAAAATTAGAGATAATTGAACTACAGTAGCTATAAAAGGGGCTCTTCCATTTAAAAAATAAATCAGATGTCCACTTAAAGGGTGTAAGAGCCATCGCCCCCCTCCCTTTCCCCTCCCTCTCTCATTTGGGTCTCTGGTATTTTTCACACTTTTATAGCTGATTTTTATTGCCAAACAATCCCTGGAGTTTGTGGCAGCTCTGAGACGACAGCTGGCCCAGGCAGGCCTGTTAACTCTGGCATGTTAAGGACCCTTCAGAAGATTTCAAATCCAGCCTCAGCACCCAGGTCAGGAGATCAAACCCAGGGAGACCTTAGCGAGGCTGCAGAGCGGGCTGAAAGAAAGGGGAACATGGGGAGTAAGGAAGACAGGAGAAGTACAGAAATGCCTGTAAACCAAACATCAATAGCTGTTTTTGTTTCCCTGAACCAGGGTTTCCCCTGGGAACCTCAAGTGTAAAAGGTTCAGTCTGGAGAGGAGAACACTGGCGAGCACAGTGGCCTCAATGATGGTCCCAGGCTGACATTTGTACTATGATTGCAGGAGCCTTTCTTCCCAGGAGGAGGTGCAGCTTCCACTCTGAAGGACCAGTCCTGAGCATCTTCCTGGCACATGTCTAAGGCCTATTCGCTAAGGAGGGCCCATTACTGGCCTGGGCTTAGCCCGTTTCACTCTAGGGCCTGGATGTGTGATGATGGCCTGACCAATGGCCTGCTGTTTGTTTGCTGCTCTTCTGAGACATTCAGAATAGGGAGTCTCAGGAGGTACTCTCATCCTTTTGTCTCATCTGTCCTCTTCCATGAAGACAGAAGCACTTCTAGGGTGGAGACTGTGCTTATAAGCAGGGCATGAGGGGTGGGAGGAGGTTTTGCAGTGCTAAAATGTGATAAGGAAAGTGCCCAAGTGGGGAACATGTTGAATTCTCAGAAATGTGACAGTGCTCCCAAAAGTACACCAAGGAAAAAATGCCCAGCTGTAGTTCTCTGTCTTCTGATACAGAGTAAAATTCAGTTTTTCACAAAATTTTAATAATAAGTAAAAACAAAGATAAGTCTCTTAGAGTGAGATCTCCCATACTAAGGCATTTTATCTGTGACCCACAACATCTGCTTGCACTGTGCCTGCGTGTCATGCGATAGATCCCAGGGCATCTACGAAGTGTGTGAGAGATGTATGTTGATTTGCTTTGACATCCTGCATTCCCAGGAACCCATAACCTTCGAGGTCAGTTCAGTGTGGTGAGGCCTTTCCCTGCTTAATTTTTCCCTGCTCTCTTCCTACTCAATCTACATCCCATCTCTTTAAAATAATAAAAGAAAGGACTTCCCTGGTGGTCTAGTGGTTAAGAATCATCTAGCCAAAGCAGGGGACATGGGTTCAATCCCTGATCTGGGAGGATCCCATGTGCTATGGAGCAACAAAGCTCGTGCTCCATAACTACTGAGCCCATGAGCCCTGGAGCCTGTGCTCCATAGCAAGAGAAGCCACCACAATGAGAAGCCCAGGCACCGCAACTGGAGAGTAGCACCCACTCACTGCAACTAGAGAAGGCCCTCATGCAGTAACAAAGACCCAGCACAGCCAAAAATACGTACATACATACATATATGCATGCGTGATTAGTCGCTTAGTCATGTCTAACTTTTTGTGACCCTGTGAACTGTAGCCCACCAAGCTCCTTTGACCATGGGGTTCTCCAAGTAAGAATACTGGAGTGGGTTCCCATTCCATTCTCCAGGGGATCTTCCAGACCCACAGATTGAACCCAAGTCTGCTGCACTGCAGGCAGATACTTTACTGCTTGAGCCACCAGGGAAGTCCTACACTCATGTATACAAACATACAAATATTTTAAAAATAATATTGATGAAAGAAAAAGGTCCTGCAGTTTCCTTAGACTCCTATCGTCTCTTTGGAAGAAAGTGCCTGATCTGATAATAGGGGATAAAGTTGACTGATTTAAAGTGCGACCCCAGCCTAGTAGCCTGTTTCCCTTCAATTTGGTACGTCCTGGACATGATGTCATAGTAGCCGTTCTGCTGACATTTGAGACACAACTGAAAGTCAGTGGTAAATAACAGCACCAGGATGCAAAAATCCTAAATCCCCGCATATAACACTCCCCAGAGCATTGTCTCTTCCATTTTTCCACCAGGCCAAACTGGATGTGCTCCTCATTAGCTGTAGGTCTTTCTCTTTTGTACTTACTTACATCATAGAGAATCAACATAAATAGAACATTATTTCTATATATTCTATATTCAACAAGACGGTGTGCAACTAAAAATTGTTCATTTTTAATAACGTGTATAACAATCATAATAAATACTGTATTTGATAGGTAACGATTCTTTATATAGCCTAACACAATGTTCCTAGCACACCATCTGACAGTGTTCTGTGGAGTTGCCTCTTGAAGAATGAGGAATGTAGAAGGGCATCTTAGATGGTGGGATGAGGATGAGATGCTGTGAATGATATGTGGAAGTACTAAACTGACACCTGTGGTGAGCGAGCTGAAATTCACCTCACCGTTCTCCTCTTCATGCATGTGGAGACAACATGCATGAAGTATGAGTCTTTCTCAACACAGTGTTTCAAGATGCAGTTAATTGAGGTTGGCCAGAGCAACAAGATCTCTTTCGCACTTTTGGTATTTATCATAGAAAAGTATGTTAAATAATGCTGGTAACAGAAAGTCCAAGTTTCTGAATTTTTTTTCTAGTTGGTGAGTAGAGTCTCTTGCAAACTTTGGGAAAGACTTGTGCCTTTAGATACATCAGTTAGGAGCTTTCTTCTACTCCACCACCAGCTCTTCAGCCTGTTATATGGTTATGTAAAGATACAAAAGGAGCGTTCATTAAAAGCTAGAAAAAGTGTAAAAGAAAGGAAGAGGAGTAAAATACATACCATCTGATCTTCAAAGTTTCTACCGGTGAACTTCAGACTTGGGTTTCAATTTTCTAGCTCTCAACTGTCAAAGAATATCCTTCACAAGCCCATACGACTAACGTGGGTAACAAGGACGGGGCTCCAAGATGCTGGAGGGTTTTGGGGGACACTCTGGCCCATTTTGAGGCCACCTTGCCTTCATCTTTTCACTCAGATTTCCCTTGTGTGATTATCGAATGTCGCTTCTCATAGGAAATGACCCTGTAGTGTCTCCCCTCCAAGTAACAAACTTTCATCTTAACCTGCTTTCTACTCAGTGTAAATTCTATAATTTTTCAAGAGCCTTTTGTATAATATGGAAACTTCAAGCAGAGTACCCAAGGCATTTTCTTTCATCAACCTGCTTCTAATTTCATCAAAGCACTAAGAAGAAATCCATTTGGCTTTTTATTTGTCCAGTACTCTTCTCACTCTCAAACGCATTCAAAAGCCACCTCTCGGATTTGAAGACGCCTCCGCGGAATCATGTAATTGGACCCACAATTGCTAGTTCTCCACACTCTTGCTCCCTCACATTACTGCAGAGCAGACTCCTGTTTTGTAGACCTTCCTTATTGTGTAAATGGCTGCATTATCACTGTGTACACATTAGGACAAGCAAATGGGCCCCTGAAGGCAAATAAGGGTTCAAATAACCCAGACAAGGTAGCCCAACTGAACTGAGGATTCACCCTTGTTACAACCTTATTGCTTTATGGCACATGAGCCAGTGGAAGGGACAGACTGCTCCAAGTGTGTTTCTACTGATCCTGCTGGCAAATCACAGCTTTATTACAGTAATGAGCCTGACCATATTTCTGTGCTTATGCATATTAGGCACCAAATGTATTTTCTGGCCTGCCAGCCTGTGGTAGTAACTAACACGAGCAATTTGTTCTGGGTTACAGTGTGTGTGCATGCATTAGGTATGAGCATGTTAGTTGCTCTGGGTTATAAAATACTACATGTTTCATCATGTGTATTTTTATATGCACAACTTAACTGTATGCAAAATAGCTTGGCAATTAACCAACACAACGTATTAGTTTACTACAAGATTATTGCACAAATAATGTGAATTGGGGGCAGCCACCATTTCAATTTAGCAATATTAAAAATGTCATAGGATTATTAAATATCTAAAGAAAATGCTTTATTTTTTTCCTTTATGGTATTAATGTTAAGGTTCTTATAAAAATATCCTGATGCTCCTCTCAGTATCATTGCTATAAATAACCCTGAGTGACACTCTTTATAGGAGGTTGTGGAAATTTAGACTATGAATTCCCCAGGACTTATTGTGAACTGACATTTGACCTTGGACCTCATTGGTTTCCAGGTAAATGGCCGCTATTATCGTTTCTTCCTCGGGATCATATTTTATGTATGCCATTCATTGGATCCATGATTATTAAAAGTAACATCAGCACAATTCAGCTCACACACTAAAAAACAATATGGTATGTTTTCTTTCTCTTTATATTGACCATTGGATCCATAAGGCTTGGTGCCATTCACTTGATTGCATGGCTGTATAAGAAGCATATTCATTCAGGGCCTTGCTCCAGAAAAGTAGACCTATGGAAATATGTCCTCCTGAAATCTTAATTAAAATGAACTCTTTGTTCTACTGCCCTAGGAGATGAATAGACAAACTAACAAAAATAAATACATGGGTAAACAGTTAGAATAGGAGGGAAACCTCTGCCGAAGCAACTGCTGTTCTTTTCACTTTCACACACATGGCTTATTTTAAGTTGTCAGAGAATTACTTTTTTTCCTCCATTCAGGTTGGATTTATGTAAATGACCACACAGGACAGGTGCCTTTGTTTAGTCACTACCAAAGCCGGAATCATGTAGTACAAGAGCTGATAACATGAAATAACATGAAATAAGTGGGCTTATCCCTTTGGAAGCTTGTTTTACAGTACGGGTATTTCTCTTTAGCAAATCCTGCTGCGTTTTTAAGTAATACGATAAAACAACATAAATGTCTTTGTGGCGAAAACTGATTGTTTCAGAAGGAACATGGCTGTTTTATTCTCGTCTTTTATCTCTTCTACAGTGAATTTTTGAAAACGTGAACAGTTCCCTGGCCTGTGTATATATATAATAGGTTATTTGCTTATGAACCCCCACAATTCTTCAGGAGCTGAATAAAGGCAGACTGGGAGGAAACCCCACATTGGCAGCAGCAACACCCTGAATAAATACAAATCCAAGATGGAAATGTGCCTTTTGCAGCCCTGTCACAGATTAATACGGCTCATGATAGATACTTAGTTCTCTGACAGTTTCCCCTGCACCTTTGCTGGAAAGTTGATAGAAATTACTCCAGCTGAATGCTTAAAGCAGATGTTATCCCATTAATTAGCCCTGGACCTGGGTACACTCGAGACTTTCCCATTTTCAGGCCGAAAGGAATTGGTCCCAGTGAGCGTGCTCTATATCCACATTTAGTATCATCTCATAAACAGCAGTGAAAACACAGCAGGCCGTTGATGAAGATACATGAGCTTATTTCTAATTTAAAGTTATGTTGCTTAACCTTAATGTAATTGGTCACCGGTGGCCAACTGTTTGTATAGTGTGTTGATGACCAAAGAGATGTAATAAATTATAAAACTCTCTGCTTAAATGGAGGGAACAACTGTTTTGTTAAAAGCCTTGCATGTAATAATGGTAAAATAATTATACCTCAGGCCAAATAACTGTGAAGCTGTTAATACCATAACAGAGTTGTCTTCAGGATAACTCGGTTCATCCCCATTTAAAACAAGTACATGAACCCGGCTCTTGTATTTAGCCAAAGAGTAACTTGGACTGTTTAATTTCACAGTGATTCAAATAAGCGGGTAAGTCATCCCATCTGGTAATGGGTAGTGGGGTGGTGGGGTGAATGAAAATAACCAGTCACTACATTTAACTAGGAAACAAAAAGCTCAAGTAATTCTGTTCTGTTCATCAGCTCACACTGGCTGCCAGAAATATCTTTAGAAGGGCTTGATTAGTGGGTAGAATAAGTGGGATAATAATAAAATAGGAAAGTAATTGACACAACTTTAATGTTTAATAACGAATACTATGCCAGGGGCAAAATAAAGAGAAACTGTCTTCTTTTCTGAGAGTGGGTTCTGACTTAAAATTTCTTAGGCCAAATATAGATAGCAATGATCTGAGGCTTGTGAACTACATTTCCAGGATTACACTTAAAGTTATAAATCTAGTTAAAATGAAAGCACATGATCAACGATATTCAATCTATTATGAGTAATGATACCCATTCCATAGGTTTTCTATAAGTTTCTGTTGAAAATATTTCCCCCTTTCTCGGAAAGCCTCGTGATTTTAAAATGTGAGCATGAAATAAACATATCTGTGCTTCTGTCTGGATGTTCTTTTTTTCGGTCCTGGTTGGATTGTGTTAACTAACTTCTCTGAAACAAGTAGGAAAAGTAAAGTTTTTGCTTTCCTCAAAAGATAGTCTTTTTCTCTAAATATTTGCATTCTGGATTTGGATCATCTCCAGAAGGGTACTCACTTCAAAATAGAGAAAAAATATGTCTTTCCCTTCTCACTTGACTTTTCTTAGAAAGACCTTCCAATATTTTAAACTATTTACAGTACCTCTAGGTCATTATTCCCCTTGACTCTGCTGAAATACCCTGGGACACTATTTACAGCTGACTTCTGAGTTACCGCACAGCATCACTTTACAAAACGGAGACTTCACCATGCGAAAGTCATTATTTTGTTTAACACAACTTGCAATGGTAAGATTTTTTTTTTTTTTTTAGTTTGCCACTTTCATACGCACACTGCCGTGACTGGTAGTGTTAGTTATAAAAACCCCAGAAGCTCTGACGTGAAGCTATGTGTCTCTCCAGAGTCAGTGTGTCAGTATTGTTTGGGACTAAATTATAAAATCAAAGATGCTGATGAGAAAGTAACAGGCGAATAAACAGGCAAAAAAACATCCGATGGCATTCACTATTCTGCTTTATGGATAGCAACCTAGAGCTTTCTAAGCCATCAGAGGACAGTGGGCCAACCCAGGAAGACCATGCTTATTGAAGCTATAAAAAAGAAGTTCCCAAGTTTGTATGGAGAATAGTTGTACTCTGAGAATAACTTCAGAGCTACCCTTCTTAATAGTAAAAATGACTCGGTTGCTGTTCCAACTAAAAATCAATGTGGCTCACAATTTTAATAAGGAACATGAATCTGAAAACGTGTTTAGCATCAGGTTATATAAACACACCCTAATGAGATACCATAAAATCCATCACATTAAAGGCTGGTTTCGTGCAAGGTATATTAGCTAAAAATGCTCCATATATTAGGTCAGTATACAACAGTACACATAATAAAGCAGCTCTGTCAAGATAAGATGCATGCTTTGCCCCTTAAAACTGTTATGTTTTGCACATTTTATAAGGTTCCTTGAATACATGAATAAGATAAGTTATTCCCGTCTCTTTCTTAAGCAGTCTCAGAAATGGCTATGACCTGAAACTGGAATTCTTGTAAACACCCATCCGAAGAAAATGTGTGCTGCTCTGTCTTAAAGAGATGGTACATGTTTAATTATACCAACTTCTTCCAGCAGAATACTATTAACATGCACATTAGCATCATCTCATTGGTTCATCCTGCTGCTCCACCTTAGGGGCAGCAGTAGGAGCTAATCTTATTGCTCCCATGCGCATAATAATGAAATTTGGTCTTGTCTCAAGGCAGTGTTCTCTGGTCTAAAGTACAGCTATTACTATTCTGGAAATTTTCTGACCGATTCATTGTGAAAGATAAAGAAATAAAATAAAATATAGTCCCAAACAACGATTATAAAGTACATTGTTTTACCTTGAGTATCGAATAGTGATTGAAGATACGAATGACTCCAATAAAGACATGAGTAGAAACTAAATTCTTCGATAGCTAGCTATATCTTATACATTCAAGAAGCACACCCCACATATAAACCCTGACAATCAGTGTATACCTAAACTTCTGCTTCTGAACGCTACCTTCAGCTGTGTACCGGTGGGATAAAAAACAAACCCAAACCATAGAAAGACTCCTTTCTTCATTTCTTTTTCATCCATTTCCCAAGAAACAATGACAAGATCGCATAGAATATATAATACCCTTGCCTTTTTGCATGCAATGTTGGAAAGCTCTAATAAAAAAAAATACGCATACATTGCAGAGCACACACAAAAATACATGTGAATTCAAGGCTACTGAATTAAGGGAGGTTGTTCCAACATTTCCCCCACTGTACATTATTTGTATTCAAGGTTTTTGAAATGACATTGTAATCTGATGATGCACCAGCCTATTATATTGTCTAGCAGGACAAATATCCTTGCGTTTTCTCTGTAGAACTAACACAATTTTTCCATGTCAGAGGTGCATAATATCCTGGCGGTCATAAGGAATGATGCTATTAATCCTCTTGGGCAATCTCCAGGTCTGATTATTAGGGAAATAAATTTGCATGCTGCATATGAGCTAGGTGAATCACCGAGAGCACAAATTATATTTCCTGACAGCAAGTTAGAGAATGGAGCCGTGTCGCTTTTTTATCTTTCCCCCCCTCTGAAAGCTATAGAATTTCAATTCATTACATGAGATTGGTTAGAATTCAAGTCTCTTTTTAAGTTGATATTAAGTTGAGTCTGTTATCTCTGCGAAGGCTGGTAGGTTTCCCCAGAGTATCCACCTAATCACTACTTAAAAAAATCGAAACGTATAGTTAGTGTCATGATTTAGGTACCACGGCTACTTTATTTATCAGCGCAGAGTGAGATAATTTCAATTTGAGCCTCCATAGCCCTCATGAATTTAACTGACTTGAAAGCTTTTCACACCAACTCCATTCTTCCCTCCCCTTTTGTTGCATATTCTAATAATAGTTATTCTGGGCACCTTCCTTGCTGCCATGCCAAACATTGCACCAGGCTCCTTCCTCTCTCGTAGAGACCTGATTCCAGTCAAGCTTGTGCAAACAGCCTCCAGTTTCTCTCTCCACATTTGACTGCCTCCTCTGCCAGTAGTACTGCCAGGCATGTCTGCATTCAATATCCATGATGAATGTAGTTTTATTATTTCCAGGGGTTGGCATCTGAGAAACCTTTTTGCATTATTAAATTTGAACAGGGAGAATGATAGCAAATAAGAGCATAATAAATTGCTTTATGTCCTAATGTATTAATTAAGCAGACATTTATTATAATGGTTGTTTTATAGACCTATTGTAAAAATGTATGATTGTGTGGCGATACTCCTAGCTGGAGCCACATATGGTAACTTGGGTAGATGGCTTGTGACGTTTGTCAGGTTGGAAAGGGTTCATCGGGTCTAGTCTGCAAATTCACGAGAAGGCAGAGAACCTGGCTCAGAAGTAAGCTTGGGGAGGATAGTTTTGCTATAGCTATGGTATATCAGGGCAACAATCTTTTTATTAATATTGTAGTTGTGTAAAAATAAAAATGTATATACCCAGTGCAATAAATATCTTATATAGTACAGTTTCATGGTTTATAAGGTATGTTTACAGATGAATGCACCACAAAAGAGATAGCAAATTATAGAGAGTCTTTCAACTCAAAAATGTATATTATTACTATTGTTTGAAACAGAAATAAGTGTATATTTCAGAATAGTAAGGATAATGCCAAATCCAAAAAGCAGACAATTTTGGGATATGGAAGAACTAAATATTTTAGATGATATATATTTATTCAGAGCAAACACGAAGCTGCACAGCTCAGGGGTTTGCATCTTGGCCTTTTGATTACTTGATCCATGGGTAATTGTTAGAAAAACAATTCTTGCTTTATCTTTCTTCTTCACAGTGGAATAAGTGATTCATCTAATATTTTGCCAGCTAAGTAAATGAATAAATAAAATATTCAAGAAAGTTGTTCTATCACTTTCTTTCCCATGCAGTCAATATGGTTTCAGTCATTCTCAGAACAGAAATACCTTTGAATCACAGGTGTGTTCTGCAGGCACATGGCTTGGGATTTTGCATAATCAGGAAATATTCTCTACATTTAAGAAAAGGAAGTAGCAGTTGGAGAGAATGCAGAGGAAGTCCATAGGGAAGGTTACTAGATTTATCTCAGGGACTGTTACTTGTCCCTCATATGGAGGCTTATTTTGTCTTTAAATAGTAGCTCTTTTCAGCACTATGGACTTTGATTCCTGCCTAACACCAGACACTGAGGCTGACTCTAGAGGTGGTTTGTAACTAGCCCAGAAAAGGACATGAATTTAGATGCTGAAGATGCCTAAAATCAGTTACTGCAGTGAAGCAAACCAAATCAACCCTCAGTGCCATTCTCAGCGCCTATCTGCAAAGCAGGTATCAGAGTTATTAGGGAGAAGGAGAGATGGGGAAGGGATGAAGCTGAAACATATTGATCTCTGAGCACATACACGAGGCTTTCCAACCATGGGAAAGAAATAGAAAGGCCATGCAAGGTGCCTCCATGAACCAATAAGCAAATGGCATGAAACCCATAAAAATGCTGCCTCCCTTTCTGTGATTTGAAAACTCATTCCATTCCTTAAGAATATATTAGTTTGTCAAGTACCTTTATGTTTAGAAGGTTATAAAATCTGAGTGATCTGAGTTTTCCACTCTGGTACCAGTTGTTCAAATATTACATATACATTAGAGAAAAAAAGATGCCATTCCAAATGGCAAGCATCCTGCTAGGCACCTTGTTTGTGTCATTCACTGTGGTCTGCACCATGGTACCCTACCCTTACACAGAGCCAAGGGGTGTGGCTTTATTTTACATTCGAGGACATTTCACATGAAGGGCATTTCACATCAAGGGCATTGAGGTCTAGGCAGTTAAGTGAATGCCCACGCTTACAGCTAGGAGGTGAGAGAGTTGGTATTCAGATACAGTTTTGATGCCTAAAATTTCTTATTATTCTTGGGCCAATCTTTCTGCTAGCGAGAGGGAGACAGATAAAGGTAGAGGTAGAGATACAAAGCGGAGAAGGCAATGGCATCCCACTCCAGTGTTCTTGCCTGGAGAATCCCAGAGACGGAGGAGCCTGGTGGGCTGCAGTCCATGGGGTTGCTAAGAGTCGGGCACGACTGAGCGACTTCACTTTCACTTTTCACTTTCCTGCATTGGAGAAGGAAATGGCAACCCACTCCAGTGTTCTTGCCTGGAGAATCCCAGGGACGGGGGAGCCTGGTGGGCTGCCGTCTCTGGGGTCGCACAGAGTCAGACACGACTGAAGCGACTTAGCAGCAGCAGCAGCAGCAGCAGAGATACAAAGAAGGACACAGAGAGAGAAGCAAACAAAGGGGAGAGGTGTGAGGAAAAGAAAGAGATTGAGAGAAAGAAAGAGCCAAAGGAGAGAGAATTTGAGTCATAATGAAACAAGTGAGAAGGTAAATGTGATCTAAAATATTCCTCTATGTTTTCACAAAGAAAGAAAAAGTGAAGTTGCTCAGTTGTGTCCGACTCTTTGAGACCCCATGAACTGTAGCCTACCACGCTCCTCAGTCCATGGGATTTTCCAGGCAAGAGTACTGGAGTGGGTTGCCATTTTCTTCTCCAGGGGATCTTCCGAACCAGGGATCAAACCCAGGTCTCCCACGTGTAGGCAGATGCTTTGCCGTCTGAGCCATGTCACTCCAAATGTGAGACTGGGTGCAGTGACTTTACACCCCCAAGAATCACATGTAAACCATTTATTTGTTCTTGAGAATGAAAGGAAGGATCTTAAAGTTATGTGACTTCTGGTCATTACCTTTCTCAGAAGATTTCTCGCGGTAAACAGTCTGTAAAGTCTCCTGCTTCTGGATTATGCTGTCTGGACCGAGACAGAGTTAGATGCAAATTAAATCTTGATCCTTTCCTAGCTGTTATGGCCTAGAGAAAGCCATTTAATCTCTATGAGTGTTCGATTATTATTATTGTTATTGTTATTATTAATATTATTATCCTTAATAGACTCCATTGTAAAAGTTCATGAAGCACGGTGAATACTCCTAGGTCTCTGGTCAAAATGCAAATGTGTATAGTCCAGACCATAAACCAGGCAGAACCCAATCCTCCCATGTCATTATCTACCTGGCATAAAAACAGTGCGCTCATTGGCTGGGCCCCAGACACTGAGCATAAAACCAAAAGCCACGAGCGGCCGTGATTAGCCTCCTGCACCACGACTGCGTGCAACTTGACAAGGCATTCTATTATAATTGCAGTAATTTCCTCACCTTACATTTGTCCTGGCTTGCACAGCAAACAAAAATCTTTACTTCAGTGCCTTCCTATGAGTCCCGTAGTTACTCCCAAGAGATAAATTATACTTTTATTGATATTTTCCTGATGTGGAAACTGAGTTTCAGAAATTCGGAATGATCTGCCGATGCCATCAATAACTAATAGATTAGGACTAAGAACTCAGGTTTTCAGCTTCTCTTGGTACTCTTTCAGGGACTGAGATTTTGGATTTTGAATCTTAAGCTGAGATGTTTCAAAAAGAGAATGGAATATTTTCTACCAAATTATTCAGCCGGAGAACTTCCCCATTGGCTCAGCAGTAAAGAATCTGCCTGCAATGCAGGAGACACAGGAGACTTGAGTTCGATCCCTGAGTCAGGAAGATCCCTTGGAGGAGGAAATGACAACCCACTCCAGTATTCTTGCCTGGAGAATCCCATGGACAGAGGAGCCTGGAGGGCTATAGTCCAAAGGTTTGCAAAGAGCTGGGCATGACGGAGAAACTGAACACATATACACATTCGGCCAGAGTAAGTAGCTGGAAAACACTATGCTTTATATAGGCTCTGAATCCACAAGGTAAGTTGACTGATTTTTAATATTCTTAATTTATAAAATGTTTAATCTTAAACTAAAAATTAATTAATTTAAATTAAAAAATCTTTTTAAAATTTTCATGATTAAACCAACACTAATACCACTTGCATTTATTACATAGGGTTTGAATTCCAACCATTGCATGCTTGTCCTGAAAGCAAAGACTGGCTTCTCAGGATTTTGCCCAGGGCCCTGGCATCCACAGGGAGATGGCAGTCTACTGTTAGCTTCTGTGCAGTGACCTATCCTGACAAAAGAGGAATTTCACACTGCCCAAGCAGCTGACAAAACAGCTCACCTTTCAGGGAATACGTAATATTTTCTGATAAGCAGCTTATGCTAGTTTTCTTAGCAAATAGCCCGGAAGCATTTCTGTCTGTGGCATTTTGAGATGTGATAAGTTGAAGGGAAGCCCTCTGACCATGCCAGAGTCAGGCAGGCCCTTTTTTGTTCAGGGGACAGGTCTTTGGAAAGATGTAAACATGTGGCAATTTGAAAATGATATAAAGTAATTGATCACAGAGACAGCCCAGAGCATGCATTGTTAACAGAAACACATGTCCCTGTTTATGGAGTTGTAAACAGAGGAGTGCGTGTGTATCGTATTTATTGTTGGAGGTGAAGGCCAAAGCCTGGGGCAAGATTAGGTCGAACCCTTGTCACTTTTGCACATGGCCATGCATAAAAGCAATATTTTGTACACATATTGTGCATATATAAAAATATACGTGCACATATTTTTGTAGCAGTATTTTCAACTGGGTGTTCAAAGAACAGCGAGCAAAGTGCTACAGGATCCCATTCCGGATTTCAGAGGCTCATCACGGAAACTTAATGAAGGGACGATACTTGTGCCTTTCTGTGATGAGGAACTGAGGATCAGAAAAGCCTAGGTGCTTAGCTTTCCTTACATCTAGAAGCTAATTAACAGTAAGACTTATGATGTGAACTGAATCCTGACTCCAAAGCAGGGTGTCCACCGTGCCACTCTCCTTCCAGAACTGAAAGCACTGAGGTGCATTTAGCAGAGCTGCTTGCCTGTAAGTGCTTGCTATTGTGAAAACCTAGGGTGATGCTATCAGACCACTCAAAGACAAGGGGTCATGGTCTCGAGTCTCTAATTATGCACCAAAGATGACTTAAGGAGATGCTTTGTCTCCCCACGTGTCTGAGCACCAAGGGCTTGGTCAGGTTCTGGTAAAAGATGAAGATAGTCTTTGGGGAGATTTCCAAATGGCTTAGAGCCTTTGCATTGCAAAGAACACTAGTGTGCCTACAGAGTTTGCTTTCATAAATTTGGTTGCAGGCTATTTTGAGGGAAAACGCATCCCATCTTCCCTTTCCCTTGCAGGTATTCGATAGCTATTAGACCACATTTTAAAATGAATTGTGTGCACTGATGTTAAAGAAGGTTAGACTCTCTGAGCTGCCACCAGTGACATATGACTACAGTGACAGTCAGTCAGCCGTATTCAAAATGAATTAATCAGAAAACACAGCCTACTTCAATGTGACGTTTAGAGGGAGGAGGAACAGCTACTTATTTACCAAAGAGATATCACGGAACCATCTTTCTATCTGGAGATAGCCTATGGCTACATAATCCTTTCAAACCAGCCGTGGAACGATACACTACACTCATAGCCAGGTCTTTTAGGCCGGTTCCCTCTTGTTCTCTTCACTCGTTCCTCAAGCTGGCCTTGGTTGTTTTATTTTGGGGAAGGTCACAAGATGAAGTGGGGGTTTTGGATACCTTCCACAGGGATTACAGGGGCACAGAAAGCCTTTGGAGATGGAAGCATTTCCTCCGATCGTTCTTAGAAGTGAACATACGTAATGTCTGGCACCCTTGAAGGAAGAAATATGGTAATAATGGTGATAGTGGTACCTTAATTTTACAAATATGTAATGCTAATTATGTAAACAGTTGAGAACTCTGAAAACTCTTTATCGTTCATGTCAGACAATGGAAATATTATGCAGTCTAACGCGACATTATACAGTAATAATGTTATTTCACATGGGTTAGTTGACAAGCATGGGCCAATACTGTCTATCAAACAAAACTCTTGTGCCAGATTATATCTTGGTGATAAGTAGAAGAAGAGCCACTCAGAGTCTGTTTATATATTAATCAAGGCATCAGACTCAGGCCGCTCCTGTAGTTACGTTCTTTACTAAAAATTATGAAAATCTTCTGGATACCAGGCATCTTAGTCAGTTCGAATTGCTATAACAAAATACCCTAGAGTAGGTAGCTTAAACAACAGAAACTTATTTCTTCTAATTCTGGAAGCTGGAAGTCTCAGAACAGGCCGCCAGGAGGATCATGCTCTGGGGAGAACTCACTTCCTGGTTTGCAGATGGCCACACCCTTGTTAGATCCTAACTTGGCAGAGAGAGGGTGTTTGAGAGAGCAAGCAATCTGATGTCTCGTCTTATAAAGATGCTGATCACTTCATGAGGACTCTACTCCTGACATCATCTCAATCTACACTCATTTCTTTTAGCTGGATATTTGCTTGCTCACACTGCCCCCAACTTCACCCCTCCTCTGTTCATGAAATCTTTAAGCTTCAAGTTAATTGTATTATAATGAGTTCTTGGAGTTGGTTCTGTTTTTTTGTTTTTACCAAGAGTTTAGGAAATCATCTTACTATGACTCCTCAAATTGTATATTCCCTTCACACTTAGACGAGTGAGGTGGATACTACGCAAGTGTGTCATGAAGACAAGCCAGCTACTTTGCACCCAGGTACTGCTTCAAAGGTGGCTCGGTTGTAAAGAATCTCCATGCCAAAGCAGAAGATGCAAAAGATGTGGGTTTGATACCTGGAGAAGGAAATGGCAACCCACTCCAGCATTCTTTCCTGGAAAATCCCATGGACAGAGGAGCCTGGTCGGACACGACTGAATGACTAAGCATGCGCAGTTAGACTTGGTGAAGACTTGTGAAATGATTCTAACACTTGTCCCAAAGACAAGGACTTTGCTTCTGGAACATCCAAAATAAAATGCACATTTTCATGAAAATTCATGGGAAATTCCTCCTTTCTACCTACTACTTAACCGACTCATTTATTTTTTTTTTACATTTCACAATAGTCATAGTTGTTAAAAAATATTCAAGTCTCAGTGTCAGAAAGGTCTAGGGTTCCAATTTGAAATTAAACATATAGCAGCAAGATCTTTTGGATAACTGAGAGAAGCATCAATGATTTTCTTCATGGAACTGGGAATATTTCAGATGAGTTGTTGAACTACAATGCCTGCAGTCCTTAGGTAATATATGTCTAGATGGAAATCAAAGGTGAAATTCTTTTTTCTTTTAAGAAGCAGTGAAAAACCTGAGGGGTTTATACCACTGAAGAAAGAGATTATTGAGTAATTACCAGCCAAAACTGACTTGTTAAGAGCTTGGTGAAACTTGGAGGCTGAGTCTACATAACAAAAAGTGAAGAGGATATTTGGTAATTATTATTTAATTTGAGCCATCTTTGCCGAGAGGTCCTTTTACAATTAATTAGTCTTCATTTAAACATAATTTCATAAGTGGACCCCCAAGTATCACCTCGGGAGGAAAACACAGTACCAATAATGTTACTATATTATAAAATATCATAATGAGATCTCCGACATAGCACAAATAATTATCCATAACCAAACAAAGCAGTCCTTAACGTGCAGAATATCAGTCTTATATTTCTCTCTCCTCCACCCACTGCAGCCCCTCTCTCAAAAGAAAGAAAAACTTCCAAGTCCTATATAGAAAAAGTAACTGAGTAAAATGTTTCAATTAATATAGATTAATTTTGCTGTGTGACTTGAGCTTAGAAAATGCTGTTAAGGAAACGTCTCAAAGCTTTGTCAAGGAATTTCTTTTGCAGGTTTGTGGTGCAAAGAACACCTGGTTTGGAGATGATACCAGATGGGAGCGTAATGTACACTCACTTCATCAGTTCTCTCTTCGTATGTTAATTCTGTTTAGTTCCACTTCAACTCCCTATAAGGTACACGTGTAGGCGACACCTATGCTGATGCAGGCACTGTGCTTTCTACGTAATGAGCTTCTACTTTACAAGTAGGAACCAAATCTTAATAGATTTTATATTCCTGGTGCCCAGCAATGATGTTCAAATGTAAATGTGTGTAGTTTGGGGAACACATTATAGACTAGGATTGGACACTAGTGTTAATGTAATAGGACAGGATACATGATCATGGAGGGTCTTGAATACAGTCAAGAGTCTCAGACAATAATGATACAGAAACCAGAGAGTGATCCTGTGTAAGGACTTTAATCCATATAATATCCATGCCATTATGTCATGCAACTTGTACAGTTGGCAGTTTTGTTTCTGAAGGGAGTAAGAGAGTAAATATTTTCTGCTTTGTAGTCTCTGCAGCCCTTATAGCTGGGAAAGCAACCACAGACAATATATAAGCAAAAGGACTAGGCTGGATGTAGCCAATGGGCCCTAGTTTGGTGACTTCTGATCTGGCTCAATGCCTGCTATTTTTCAAATTTTCTAACAAAAGAACATTTGGATGAAGTCTTTGGAATGGCAAAAGCAGTCCTTAATGAATAGTGGCATTAGTGTTTTTGATCACCTGTACTATATATGGATCAACAAAAATAAATGACATTATAACTCTGAATTCACTGCCTGTATTTGTAAGTGCTCAAGTTGAATTATAGGGATATGGATTGAGAGGTGAGTGAATCCTGCAACAATCCTACTGAAAATAATGTTCAAGCCAAAAAAACTGAATTTCAGTGATCCAGTAATTTAGTCAAAATATCAAGAAACCAGTCAGTTCTCCTGAAGAGTTCTGCATCTACTTCAAGATGATAACTCAGCATCAAGACAAAGTCAAAGTGAGCCGTTGGTCCATGCCAAGTTTCCTCAAACGTGAAGACTTGGGTAACATGAGGTGCCTGCTCAGAGTCTAAGCTGAGCCTGCTGTCATCCTTGTTTGGCTATAAAGAAATCTAAACCCTGGACTGTATCCAGCCTTGGAAACAATCCAATCACTGACAAGAATTTTTCAGAGTGCGGTTGTGGCCCTTGGAGTCAGTTGTAAACAAACATCTGGAACTTCCACCTCTTTCCAAATACCATTATAGGCTTTGCCACATTTGAAAAGACAATGATGATGATAATAAAGACCCAGCAGTTAATTGGCCATGACCCTTCAGATGACAGTTCCTTTGCCTCCTCTCATGCACTGGCACCCTGAGTATCCCTGCTGCCCAGGCGTGATCTTCCTCCCTGCAGGGGTTTTTGAGTGTTTGAATGGTAGATCACACACCTTTAAGGCTGTTATTTTCAAGTTTTAATAATGTTTTGCAACCTACTTCCTGTTTCTCAGCTGCCAACCTTGCCAAAAGCATTCCCTGTCAGGTACTAATTTGGGTGACGTGACGACCACTTGATCTAAATTTTTGGTGGGTAATTACTGAGTCAGAAGTGAGTAATTTTTTGATATCCAGTGGCAGTCAGAAAGGTGGGTATTTTACTACCCACTCATTAGAGATTCCCCAGTAGCGAAATGTCCTGAATTTTGATCTGTTTGCAGACAGAAGGAAAATCTGACTGCTCAAACGAAAAGTAACTTTCTGCTTATTTTGGCAGCAGTTATAGGGTGTATTGAAGTTTTTTATTATAAACTCACTCCAGTGTTTCATTGTACCTGCAATATTAATTTTGTATTGATCAGAGTTTCATAAAATGACTTTCTTCTTTTTATAAATTACAGAGATCTTACATTTAACTTGGAAAATTGTTGAAAATATTTCAATTATTATGGATTTAAGAAATACCAGAAGTCCTCTGGGGCAAATCCTAGTACTTAAGAATAAAGAGCATTGCTGGAAGTGCCAGTCTTTTTTATGTAATGCTTTGGATGGATACCTTTCAGGTTTGTGCAATTGTTTATTTTATTTTTCTATCAGAAGAAATAAACAATAGAGATATTTTTGGTGAAAAATGAAACTGATCACTTAACCTTGAAACATGTTGAAGTACCCATTTATTGGAAGCAGTAAAGCTAAAACTTTTTTGTTTTTTTTTGAAATTTTTGTTTCTACTTTTAGTGGAAGATATCGACACATTCCTTAACTACCAACAGAAAGTTGAACTAACATTACAGATCTTTTTGCCTTTCGTAATATCCTATGATGAAATTGTAGTTTTTTTGCTATAGTTAGTTGAATGCATAATATAGACTCACTTCTTTATAATATGGTTTCATTATATATATATATATAGTTTATAATATATATATCATATATATATTTTATAATATAGTTTCATTATTCAGGATTCTGTGCCTAAAGAGCAAGTTTAAAAGTGAAAAATTATTATTTAATTGATTTAATGAAATTATTTTAAAAAATACTGACTTCAATAACTCTGTATTAGTTTCTTGAGGCTGCTGAAACAAATTAACACAATCTGAATGGGTTAAAGTAATGTAAATTTCTGATAGTTACAGAGGTCAAAAGCCCAAAATCTATGTTGCTGGACCTAAATCACTATGTCAGTATGGCCATGCTCCCTCTAGAGGCTCTAGGGGAAAATCTCTTCCCTAACTCTTTTCAACTTCTTGTGGTTGCCTGCATTCCTTGGCTTGTGGCTGCATCAATCCAATTTCTGCCTCCACTGTCATACTGACTTATGTGTGTGTGTGTGTGTGTTTAATCCCTTCTTACAAGTTTACATGTGACTGCCCCTAGGGTTCACCTGGATAATCCAGAGTAATCTCCCCATTTCATAAAGACCCTTAACTTAAACACATCTATGAAGCCTACCCCTCCTTACTTGAAGGGTCTACAGCTAAAAATACCAGAGTGGAGTCTCATCATTACAGTTTTGTCATGCAGTTCTACAGGGCTTGGACTGCAAGTAGTAAAGAAAATGACTCATTTGAAAAACTTTAGTTCCTCTCAGTAACTCATGTAAGACTTGTACTTCTACCTATTTCTGAAGGGGTTCAAGGTAATTAATCAATAAGCATAAGGAAATATTAGATATTTAGAAGTGAAAATAGCAACATATATTTTACCATAAACAAATATTTTTCTAAGTACTTTAAACATTGTAACAAAACCAAACTTCTATGGGTTAGATGCTTATATATCCATTATGAATATGAAAAAATCTGATGTACAGAGAGATCAAATAAACACAGATGGAAGACGGCAAAGTAGAGATTCAAATCCAGGAAACTGGTTTAAAACCCAAGGTTTTAACCCAATGCTACGTGTTCTTGCCTGGAAAATCCCATGGACAGAGGAGCCTGGTAGGATGCAGTCCATGGGGTCTCGAAGAGTTGGACATGACTGAACGACTTCACTTTCACTTTTCCCTTTCATGCATTGGAGAAGGAAATGGCAACCCACTCCAGTGTTCTTGCCTGGAGAATCCCAGGGACGGGGGAGCTGGTGGGCTGCCGTCTATGGGGTCACACAGAGTCGGACACGACTGAAGCGACTTAGCAGCAGCAGCAACAGTCTACCTGCCAGCCTTACTCCCTTCTATAGCTTCTCTCTAAATCTTCCATTAGTCAGGATTTTCTCTCTACCCTGCTCCTACTTTTAAATCCACACTTATTTTTGAAGCATGCTTTACATTTCTCTTTCTTTAACAAGCTCTATTATTCTCAGTTGGAAATGAGTTTTATTTTTGCCTAATCCTTGCAAAGATTGTGCTTCAATTAGGATATAGATGATATTCCTTTATAGCATCACTATACAATAAGCATTTGTGGTTGGTTAAAAACTGTACCCCTTCCCAGACATCCAAATCTTATTCCCTGGATCATCTGAGTTAACTTGTATGACAAAAAATAAAATAAACTAAATAGGCTTGACATGGCTAGATTCTCAGCTTACTTAGGGTTTCACTGAGCTCAGATCAAGGTTCAGTTCTCATCTGGAGTTATACATCCTCTTCCAAGCTTTCTGACTGTCGGGAGAATTAGTTTCATTGAGTTTGTTAGACAGGGATCCACATTTTCATTTTCCTTGCTGGTCACTCTCAGCTCCTAGAGGCACTCTTTGTAGTCATGTACAGAAATGTCTCTGAATTAGATAGTGAAAAATGATTTCACTCTGCTGAGGCATATGTATGCTTTAAATCATGACCAGTGCTGCCAAACTGATCTCCATAAATTTTATTGTTTCTACAACAATTTTAATTCCCACCTGCAGTGTAGAGGAATCCCCATTCCCATATACCCTCACCAAGACTTGATACTGATCAAAGTCTTTATTTTTTTTATTTCTATAGGTGAATATGATATCTTGCTATCGCTCAGGAATTGTTCTTTGATAATACTAAAGCTTGAGGAGTTCTACGAGTATTTGGATTTGGAGTAACTGACAAGGTATTGGACTGTGCATTCTCTGTAGTGTGAAAATATGTGGACTTCATATAAAGTGGTTTGATTTCATGAATACTATCCTCTTCATTCTTTATTTAGAATCTAAGAAGGACCCATTTCTCTTGATATTCTTTTTTTATGTCTTTGGCTCTTCTTTGACGTCATCAACTTCTTGGAAGTTCTTAACCAGGAGATAGGAAGAAAGAGAGCAGTGGAGAATGATAAGTTAGAAAAATTAATAATAAAATACATCATACTGACCTCTGCCCCCAGATGAATCTGATACTATTAACCATCAGTTGTGCTCGTGTGCATACATAAGGGGCTTTGTAAGCATAGGAGAAAGCCCAGAGCCATGGGTTAAAACTCATAGAATGAGAAGAACTCTCTCTTTTTAACATGCATCAAAATCAACATTGTCTGGTCCAATGTGAACATACCTTTCGCTATCTTCTACTAGTAAAACTCTTTCAGTGAATATGAAATTAATGGGGAAAATATTGATTTCGGTTGTTAGTTTGCTTTCAAAAATTGAGCTCCTGCAATCTTGGTAGACTAAGTCTAAGACATATCTGTTTATCCATTTATTCCTATTAAAATGGCACTTCTAGAAAATATTATCTGGTATTAATCTGGTGAATAGTGTTATAAATGTCAGAGTTTATGTTTATTATACTTATTAAACTGGTCCTGATATCTCATAAAAATAAAATAAATGGCAGGGTTAGAAATTGAATACTTTGTATAATTCTTCAAATCTTTAATATTCTGTTTATTAAGTTTTTATTGAAATACAATACAAGGAGGACAGAGTGAGTGAGTGGAGTTGCAGAGCTACATAGCAACTGAGCTCCTGCAGTCCTAGGAGAAAAATTATCATGCCTCTATTTCTTTTATGAAAATCTCTTGGATTTCCAGAGTCTCTTCATTCCTGGAAACTGGTTTTTCAGAGCTAGTAGAGAGAAGTCACCTTTGCCTTTAGAAAGTGCTTTTGTTCAAGGAAAGGGGCAGACTGCGAGAGTATCCACTCAATCAGGCCTGATTGCATTTTACCATTGTCATCTTTACACAGGGAACTATCCAACCTCAGTGGTGGGAGCAGAAGGAGCAAGGAAACCAACCACGATGGAGACTTGGAGACACACGTAGTCAGAGATACCCTCTTGGGGAATTCTTGGGGGAAACAGAGATACTGAATTTGTACTGTTATTTCTTCACCTGATAATAGTGCTAAGCATAGGCTAAGCCTCTTGCCATGCATCATCTGGGAGATAATGAGTAGCTACACTGAAACTAGGATTAGGGCCTGAAGGAGAAAACTCATGGAAGTTCTCATTCCATGAGAACTCATGTTGAATGGAAGTCTAGACTGTGCGTGGAAAATAACAAAGTAGAAGCCTGCTGTTCAAACTTGGGAGTAGCTTTCACTGTCAGAGAATCAAGCTTTTCTGTGAATCCCTTAACTTCTTTGCATCTACTTTCACAACTGGACAGTGAGACTATCAACGGTTTAAAAAAAAATATTTCCTTGGCCTGACTTCTGTGGTGATAGAGTGGGTAAGAATCCACCTGCCAATACAGGGTTCCATCCCTGGTCTGGGAAGATTCCACCTGCCATGGAGCAGCTAAGCCCATGAGCCACAAATACTGATCCTGCATGCCTCAACTACTGCAGCCCATGCTGCATGCTGCACCTACTGAAGCCCATGTACCTAGAGCCTGTGCTGCACAGCAGGAGGAGCCACCGCAGTGAGAAGCCCACGAATGGCAAGGAGGAGTGGCCCCTGCTCACCACAACTGGAGAAAACCTGCACATGGCAACAAAGACTCAGCCCAGCTGGAAATAAATAAGTAAATTTAGAAAATCCCCCTTGCCTGGTAAAATAAAGAAACTAATTATGATGAGTCACTTTGAGACTTTTCCAAAGTAAACCAAGATATTAACAGAGCAATACCAAAGGATTTTATATGCACCTCAAATCTGAATGGTCACATTTCATGTTCTGTCTCTAACCTATGTGTCAATTCTGACCTTGACACAGGAATAAAAAGAAGAGTATGTATAGGAGATAATTGCCTCTATAGGACAGATTGAGAAATTGTGGAAATACCTCTCGTGCCTATGACTGGGTATAGAGATCACAGAATCATGTCTACATAAGCAGTAATTGAAACCATATAAATTTTTTTTTCTAAGAGAAAGAACACAGAGATGGAGCAGTTAAAGATGGATTGAGAGTCTGAGCAGTCAGCAAACTTTTGTGTATTAAGGGTTAGACAGTGAATATTTTAGGCTTGCCAACCATACCCTCTCTGTAGCAAATACACTATTCTGTCTTTGCAGCAAAAAAGCAACCATGGACAATGCAGAAACAAAGGAGTGTGGTTGTGTTCTAATAAATTTTATTTGGCGAAACAGGTGGCCAGCAGGACTTGGCTTGTGGGCCCTGCTTTGATGACTCGCTCTAGAGCACAAGCCTTTGAGGACAAGGGCTCTATTCTCCTCACTGTGTGTCCCCAGTAATCCAGGTGACTGATACAAAGTAGAGGCATAATTAAGTTTCATGGAATGAATAGTGGATTATTACTTCATTCACTCGTGCACATTCAATTTTGTGTACAGATTCTGCTTTGATACTTTTCATGTGGGTCCCTAAAATGTACCAGGCACTGGGATACCTTATCTGACAGCTGGGACTGTTTTCCTTCTTGGCCTGTCCTTTTCTTACTTCGACTTACAAATTCTTTCCTAGTCGCTCCTGTGGAGTTGCTTATTTTGGCAATCAGAAATTAGTCAGAAGGGATCGAAAGCGGAATAACCATAAATGAGAAAATAAACCAAGGGCGTTTTATGGATTTGCATGTTTGATGTATTTATTTTACTGAAATCACCCTGTAAGTGAGACATGATTCCCTACAGCGCATTCTCAAATCTTCAACATGCTCCTTGAAAAAAAGTACCTTTGTCAAAACTGCTTGGGAAATGTATATTCATGCTGTCCATTGGAGAGTTGATCACCAAACGCACCAGATTCTATGGTAATGAATCAGAGGAATCAGGGAATGTGTGTTTGACCTGCTCATACAACAGCAGGTGTGACTTGGGGCCTGTTCCCTTAGAGCCCTGTGCAGATGTGAGAACACGAGCCCTGTGAAGATGTGAGAACACGGTCCTGGGGCCAGACGTAGCTGGATGTACTGAGGGACAGTGCTCCTCGACAGGCATCTGCTGCTCTGTTGCTCTCCCTTTATATGGGGCAAACCTGAGAACAGTCTTCAGTGACAAGAACTGGGCTCAGACATCTAGCAGTCTGAACTTGGACACCAGACATTTGGAGGATTGCTGGAAATTCTAGTTGCCTGGTATCTGGAGACTTAAGGATTGATTTTGGAAACCTATGTCTCGCTGCAATCCCTGCTGCTGGGAGGAGAAGGTGTTTCTAAACTTACAGGGGGAGTGGTGGCTGCCCCTGTAGAGAGAGTTGGAGCCACAGTCTCTGCAAGCTGATTTCTAAGTACTGCAGGTAAAGGCTGTTTTCCAGCTGTATTTGGCCATGGAGATCCACCCTGCCCCCTTTTGGTATATGTGCATGTTATCTTGTTTTGCAAACCACCAATTAATAGCATATGGGACCAGTGCTTCATGGAGCATGCTTTGAAAACATTCTATTAACTGTTGTGATAGACTGACTTTTTAAACGGCCACAAATGTTCACACCTCCCTGTATCCACACCCTTGATGATGTGAGTCTGTGGTTTCTTCCAGTGAAAGGCGAGGTCTCTTTCCTCTACCCTTGAACTGGGTCTAATGCTGTGAGTTGCTTTTGCTGATGGAATTCAGGGCAGGTGACGATGTGCCAGAGATGAGGCTAAACCTCAAGAGGACTTGGACTTCCACTCATTCTCTCAGGCTCCAGTCAATGAGCTTGGGCTAGCCTGGGTGCTGACGGGGCACCAGTCACCCCCGTTGTCCTTGCCAAAAAGCAGACAACTATCACACAAATGGTGACGTTGTCCTAGACAGCCCTCAGCCGACCCCTAAATATATGAGAGATACCAGCCGTGACCAGCAGAACTGACCTCAACCCTCGGCTGGTAAGAGGATGCCCAGTGGAGACCAGAACTACCCAGCTGACCTGGAGATTTGTGGGCAATAATAAGTGCTTCATGTTTCAGGATGCTGAGTTTGGTGTCCTGGTAGCTCTGGTCTCTTTCTCTGACTCCATAATTGCCACTGACAGAGCTACTAATTTGTGGCTTTTTTGTATTCCATTTCTCATTCATGAAATCAAGGCCAAGCAGTGACTTTATTGAAAGAGAAAATTGGATTGATACATAAAAAAAGGTAATCAATGAAGGATATCCCACCAAAAATATATGTGTTAACAAAGGATGATTGTAGATGTGTTGTTTTCACTCAACATGGACAACCTTGTACAGTCATAGCCCAAAGATATAAAATTAGTCTGTGTGTGTGTGTGTGTATGTGTGTGTGTGTGTATGTGTGTGTGTGTAGGGGGAATCTCAGTGTTATAGAAGAGCATATACAGGGAACTATTTTTCTTCCATACAGCCTCCCCTACTGACTGAATCCACCAGGTATCAGATGAAATACACTTGCATTCATAGGATGTTTCTGAAGGTTTCTTCCCATCCTGAATTTTTTTGATAAACTGTTTTTGGTCTGGAAATAATAGTGAGTAATAGTGTGAAATTTTTTTTTTTTTTTTTGCTCTTGACTTAAGCTTAGAAGGTAGAGGAAGAATCTTCTCAAATAGCTAGAAAGGTAAAAACAGTAAAATGACACAGAAATACTTCCCTCCCCCAACTCCAAGTTTCTGTCCAAGGGGAAAATATCAAAGCACAGAAGTCTCTCTCCTCTCAGAAAAGCATTCATGGGTAAACAAATCGGTGCCATCTTCCCTCTGCCCTGAGAAGCTGTGAGCACAGCGTGGGGAGAAAGGATCCATCTTCCCGGGCAACAGAACAACTGCGAAGCTGCTCACAGAAATCAGGGGCTCATTGGACCAGTGGAATTCCCACACCACACACTTGAGGCACTTGACTAGTGCTGTTTGTTGGGATGCAGCCAGCTAATTGAATTTAAATTAATGATGTACATTTCTTTTAGTTTAAGTTGCTAAACTGTATTTTCATGTTTGATAGTCATTTGCTAAATCTTGGGAAAACATTGCATGTATAATAACATGCTTGAATCCCCTGTAGCATTAAAAAAAAACTAACAAGTTATATATGATTTACTCATTTGAAACACATCTGTATTTTAAAGAAACATTACTATCATCAGGAGAGGGATTGGGCTAATGATTTAAATTCTGATTCAGATATTATTTAAGAAGACTATGCCAGAAACAAAAGATACACTTATGTCTTTCTCAAAATGGGGAGACTTTGGCTCACTTTCAAAGAGAAAAATAAGAGATGTCGAGAAATAATTTTTTTGTGCAATAATAACTATTTTTTAAAATTTAATAAGACAGAATTATTTTTGCTTTTCTTTAGCTCCCTGAACCCTAAACAGCAAAAGTAAAAAAAATAATTTACTCCTAGCTAACTAATTTGAAAAACTAAATATGTAATCTTTTCAAGGCATAAATGACTTGATTCTTTGCACTCTGCTAATTTGGAAAAAATGCATAAGGTTGCAAAAAATTAATGAAGAGCATTTAAAGCAGACTTCTTGAATTTGTTCTCATTATCTGTGTCTATAGTAAGTTTATCACAAAATAAACATAGACAAGATGCTTTAGTTGGGTTTATATTGTCTATGAATATGCTCTTTCTTTACATATAATATTGCAGTGGACATAACACTCAGACAAGAGTCAGAAGACACAGATCTTGATTCCATCTCAAGAACTCAGGAGTCAGGAAAACTCCAGTTAGTTCTTTAACATCTCTACTAGGTGGTTGCCTCGTATATTAAATGGTTATACTAATATTAGGATGAAATATATAATATTGACAGTAGTTGCCTGCATTTGACCAGCGAAAATGATGACTTTGTATGGTTCAAGCTATTACTATTCTGTCTTATATGGTTACAACATGAAATAATGTTTTCTAACATTTTGTAATGTGCTGGTCTCTCAGTTGTGTCCAACTCTTTGCGACCCCATGGACTGTAGCCCTCCAGGCTCCTCTGTCCATGGGATTCTCCAGGCAAGAATATGGAGTGGGTTGCCATGCCCTTCTCATTTCTCCTCTACATGAAATAATTTCTTTTAACGGTTTGGAATATGATGAAAATATATGTAAATGTAAGATTTCTATTGTCCTAACATAGATGTGCATATGTGCAAACACAGGATAACCATTTGGTGCATAATAATTGATGCAGAGCGACACACATTGATTTGCCCAGGATGCAAAAAGGACTGAGGGAACCGGGTGGTATAAACCACCTTTTATGATTGCTCATTTCTTCTCCATTGAGATGTGTAAAATTTGGCCATTACATTAAAAAAAATAAAGTATGAGCTAGAGACTGAATGAAAAGCACAGGAATAATTGCCTATTCTATCTGCAAATCTTTCTTTACCTATCAGGGACACACTGATGACCTGACTTCTCTGTAGCCATCGTCTGATGCATAGCATTCAAAACATGGTCCAAATGTGTCTTTCCTTCAAAGTATTTAAACACTAGATTCTGGCTCTAAAGCAAGCCATCTTGGGTATTCACAAGTAACCAAGTTGGAGCCTTATGTCATTCAATCCCCCTGGGGCCAGGCACAAACACGTTGCCTCCTCTGCTCTTTACTGCACTGCATCTGCTTACAACCCACACCCCACACCCTCCATCCACAGCCTGTCCTGATGAACTCAGCAGCTTCTCTTTGCTGCTTAGCTGTGCTAGTCTCAGTCCAGCCACAACTAGGTCTTTGAGTTAAGTTCTGGCAGAAGTAGTCAGCCCATCTGCAGAGAAAGACTCGCGAAGAGGCACCATGAAATACATTTATGGGGTCCAGTGGTCTCAGGAAGAGTGAATGAATTATTTTCCTTTCTTACAATTGTGTTCTCTTGTGAGGCCTAAGTTTACTGCCTAACCTAAGGTGCTGTGAACTAGTGCACAATCTTCTCATTTTTACTTTAATTGGTCTGTATGGGTTTCTGCCACCTACAAACACAAACTCATGTTTAGGGTACATGCCTGTTCCAGGGACACCATTCTTAAACAGACTTTTGGTTTGTTTATGAGTCACTAGACACAACCATTTGGATTTATACCTTTCTATTTTCTGTATGTTACATGAACATATACAGGTTTTTTATGCAACTTATTTATCAGATTTATAGTCAGTGCCTTTTTTTTCTGTAATCAAAATCAAATTCATGCCAACTTTTAAAAGAAAGAGAAAGGATTTACAATCATCAACATTATTCAAATGTTGTGCTATTGTACTGGATAGTCTACTTCCCAAGAGGACTTCCAAGAGCCCTTTAGTAACTGTAGCACTGCTGGAATATTTGCATAGCATCCTATGCTGCCTATTTCAGAAGGAGAAGCTCTCAATGGACACAATAAAGAAAAAGCCACATTTATTAGGTGTACCTTGATATCACACGCTTTGTGATCACCATGTGCTGCTGCTAAGTTGCTTCAGTCATGTCTGACTCTGTGCAACCCCATAGATGGTAGCCCACCAGGCTCCCCTGTCCCTGGGATTCTCCAGGCAAGAACACTGGGGTGGATTGCCATTTCCTTCTCCAATGCATGAATGTGAAAAGTGAAAGTGAAGTCGCTCAGTCGTGCCCGACTCTTAGCAACCCCATGGACTGCAGCCCACCAGGCTCCTCCGCCCGTGGGATTCTCCAGGCAAGAGTACTGGAGTGGGGTGCCATTGCCTTCAACTATCATATAATTGCAGATGGTATTAACACTTTTTCCACTGTGAACCCCATATCAGTGCTTTTTAAGGATGGAGACTGAGAACTGTGACTCTCGGTAGCTTAAAATAAATCAGCATAAACATAAAGCAAAAGAAAATAAAGAAAAGATTTGTCTTCAGTCTAGCTGCTTCCTGAAGGTATAAACAGACCAAGAGGCAGCAGCGGATGCTCTTGAATCTGTTTGGACAGAGCCTCTTACAGACCTATTTTCTGTTAACTGTGGCATGGATGCCCTTTTGTATTTCATAAGCAAGAGAAGTCCTTATGCTGTAGTCTTATCGAAGGACAAAGTGACACTGCACTCTAGGAGATATTTCTTGTTTAAACAAGTAACAAGAAGATTATTTGAAAGGTAACAGCCAGGTTATGTACCCCATAAAAGTACGAATGATTTACAAATATTTAACAAGGAAAAAACTAATTATGCTGCTCCTGTCACAGAGAGGCCAGACTCAGAAATGGTATAATCAATATGGGAATGTTAGCTGTAATACAGTCTGTCAGCTTTTTAACCAACCAAAAAAAAAAAAATCAGAAAGTCTATAAACAAAGTTGAGCCCTCTCCTCCAGCCCAGTGAATTTTATGTATCTGGTTGCATGCCTTTCACATGTAAGATATCTGAACATCCGGAAGCTATTTCCAGGGCCATTTGCGAGGGCCCATTTGGCCTGAGTTTTCTGGAATTCTCAGAAAACTGGGTGGCTTCACAATGGGTTGCTGTACAGAAAATGTAACATTTTTTCTCCGGGTCCTAGTTAGTATTTCTTAGAACATTTGTCCTTTTCCACCAAATTAATAGAAATTTGACTTTACTATGGGCTCAGGAAGTTGTTTTCCTAGGAGGTGAGTATGTATGAAGACATTCCCATTGTTGTTTATTTTGCATGGTATCATATAGCTATATAAATTTATTGATAAAGATGTGTTAATGGTATTTCAGGGCCCGGGGAAATTGCCTGGTAGAGAAACATCACTCTGAAATATTATACAAAAAGTGGTTCTCAAAATAGTGTGAATAAAGGAGGAATCATATAAAAGTCACAAGCGTGGCTGGAGAGTCAACTCTGTGAGTTCAGTTCCCAGCTCTGGCCAGCCACTTCGTAGTCATGACCTTGGCTAAGAATGATGCACTACAAATCTTTCACCTGAGAAATGCAACCAACAATGGGAGTAATTTTATATGGTTATGGCAAAAAAGAAATAAAACATGAAAAGTGTGTAAAACAGTTTCTGAAAAATTGAAAGTTGTGTCTGACGTTTTGTGACCCCAGAGATGGTAGCCCACCAGGCTCCTTTCTCCATGGAATTCTGCAGGCGAGAATACTGGAGTGGGTAGCAATTTTCCCCTCCAGGGGATCTTCCTGACCCAGGTATCGAAACCAAGTCTCCTGCATTGCAGGCAGATTCTTTATCATCTGAGCCACCAGGGAAGCCCCGCGCACATAGTAAATACTCAATAAATACTAGCTTACTAGTATCACACCAAAGTCTTTACCATCTGCAACTCATGCCATCTTAGCTCTGCTAAATTCTGGTCAAAACAGGCTTACAATCACAGTAATGGTTCCAATTTTTCTGAAATTTGCTGAACCTTTGGGAATAAAGGACTCTGCAAGAGGCATACACGAGTCCCTCTCTCCCAGCCTTCCATCAATACTTCCTGGCTTTCCTGGGCTGCTTCACACAGGCTCATGAATTGTCTTGCATTTTTCTTGTTGATGTTGGCTTGACTTAAAGCCCTTGATGATAGTTCTTTGCTACTGCATCTGTAGCCAAGACTGATAAGAATATTGAGGCCAGTGCCAGGGGCCCTGCCTCCCTCCTGCTACATCCAAAGTTATCAACCTACTCCTCACTATTTGGGAGTCTCCTGGTGAAAATGTGTCTGTCTTCTATTCCATGGGCACATTTTATTACCAGCTCAGTGAAACAGTCAGTGTGGTAGCCCCTTTGCTTGCAGTTCCTTCAAAAAAAAAAAACAAAATTTCAACTTTTGCTTATAGCACCATCCACAAGGTACAGGCATGCATGGATAAGGTCAAAATAAGGACTAATATCTAACATAAATATGATCCTTTCCTCTCCATCTCAGGCTTTCTCCCAGGAAATGGTATAAAAGAGTACTTTCCCAGCCAATTTTCTCAGCAAATTGGTTCCTAGAGACCTTGAACCATATCCCAATTCTGAAGAACTTGTCCAGGCACATCTGAATACCAGCTTAGGCTCAACAAAGCCTCCCTTCTATGTGATGTAAATGGCATGAAAATTTTCTATTTCCCAACAGAGTTTTACCCTGTAGTTTGAGGAACAGGGTTTGACCCACAGCAAATATGACCCATGTGATGGCTATGAGAGCAAGGCTCTCTGTGCTACTTGTTCAGAGATGGCACTCCACGTAAAGCTCTCAGAGTTGGGCCACCCCTGATTTGTAGCTTTGTCTCAGTAGTTTGGGTTGGTTACCACATTTTACATCGTAGTAACTTTACTTTATTGCTACTGTCACAACAAAGCAAAGCAGCTATTATCTCATAACAAACTAAAGCTACATTTCTAAACCATTGCATCTAACCAAACTACAGCACTGTAACACCTAATTTACAGTTTATTCCAATTGCCTGGACATGAGGAGCATAAAATAAAAATAAAAAATATACATATATATCCGATTTCATTGGCTCATCTGGGCCAAGTGCTTTGAAGTCTGGGAGGATGGCTATAAAACAGCTGAGGTTCCGTGTGGCCCACAAGACCTCTATTTAGAGCTGGGCAGCTGAATACACATTGGAGCTGACTTAAAACTGTCCACATGGTAGGTTGACATCACACTTGGGTTCTCATACCTCAGTCCAGCCAAGCTGGAAGCCTGTGCCTCGAGGTTTATGCAGAGCTGTATTTGATGAGTTAAAGGCACTCCTGTGTAAGGGATTCCCTGGAAGATGAAAGATTCTCAAAGATGATCCAGTTGGTCAACCTGTCAAGGATTTGGAGGGATGATAGGAGAAAGCATAAGTGTAAAGGCAGAAAGACAAGGTAGGTTCCTTATGACCTTATAGAAGCATACTGTTTTATTTCCATTGAAGAGGGTGGCTCTGGTTAATGTTATGGATGAACTACCCTAAAAAGGAGATCAAACTGGTCAATCTTAAGGGAAATCAACCCTGAATACTCACTGGAAGGACTAATGCTGAAGCTGAAGCTCCAGTATTTTGGTCACCTGATGCAAACTGCCAACTCGTTGGAAAATCTCTGAACCTGGGAAAGACTGAGGGCAAAAAGAGAAGACGTCCTCATAGGATGAGATGGTTGGATGGCATCACTTAATGCAAGGGACATGAACTTGGGCAAACTTTGGGGGATGGTGAGGATAGGGAGGCCTGGCGTGCTGCAGCCCATAGGGTCACAAAGAACAGGTTATGACTGGGTGACTGAACAACAGCACCCTAAAAATAAGCAAAAGAAAGCCTGATATCTTTTCTCCTCTCATAGATTCTTGCACAAGGGCATACAGATTTCAAAATGGCCTAACCACTCCTCTCTTATCTGGATGTGAATCTTCCCTTCAAGGGCCAATCTCTTCCAAAAGAAAATGTGTAAGAAGTTCCTGACAAGGGGCTGAATGTGGCTGTTGGTCTCTCCTCTCACCTTCAGTACATCGGCCTACATAGTGTCCATAGTCCATATATCATAGGGTGGACTTGCACTCATCAATCTGTGTAAAAAGAATTTGGGAAATGGAATAGGTGAAGCATAATATAGTGGCAAGAGAATGGGAGAAACTTAGAGTGAGGCCAGGTTTCTGGTGGTCATGGGTGTGATTTATTAAAGACCAAGAAACTGGTAGAGATTTGTGAGCTCTGAGAGTTCAATTAGCTACTTTTTTGTATAACCATTTAACTCTCCTTACCATTTGTGACTTTGTCTCCATTCAGTGCTACCAATATGTTGCATGCAGCTTAGCCTGGTACTTTCCACAGGTTAACTGCTAGCAAGCACAGTTATGACCCCAGGGGCAGTGCTTCAAGACAGGCCTCAGATTTCAGGTTTTTGAAGGCTTCTCTCTGGTCGTCCCCTGACTGCCATCCTCCGCACAAGATGAGGGTCATCCTGGTTACAGGGTGAGCCCAAGCAGAGACTCTGCCTTCACTTTCTGACCATGTTGTACACTTCTTAAGGGCCAGCACAAAATCCCTGGGATTCCATCTTCCTGTGGATAGACTGCACTGCTGAAATGGCAGATGTGATCTTCAGAAGTGGTTAATGGAAGCCAAGGGGTGGCTGTTCAGAGAGAAGATACGTGAAAAACTTGGCTTTGAGTATGCAGGTGATGATATCCATATAAATGTGGTATGGTACAGTATGAAGCCCATATGGGAAATGAGGCTGTTTGTGAGAAGTGCAGGCTGTGGGGACTGAAAACCAGCTTTCTCTGCATCTTCAAGTTCCATTAGAGTACTCAGAGGACTCCAAAAGTTCTCATTTTAGATGCTGAATTTCCAGATTATTAAAAATCTATATTCGCCAAGGTAGGGAAACAGAATATAGCTTTCTAATGGTTGTTAGCTTGATATAATTTATTACTTAGATCTATGATATGTATGTTCTTGACCTCAGGTCTGGTGGGGGCAGATCTGAGAAGCACTTTATGATCTGAGTGTCTAAGCTCACCTCCTAGTGGGAGCCATGATGGCTCCCAATTTGAACACTGCAGCTCTCTATCACAGACAATTGGCATTTCAGTGGGTCTGAGACATGGAAAGACAAATGCCACAGAGTCAGGAAGTTAGACAGCAGCTTTGGAAGAAACTGGTTCTTTCCTCCTAAGTTACTCTGATCTCTCAATAACTCAGGCTTAGCCCCACTGTCTTCGAGCTTAATCTATTCTCTCTGATCATATCATGCTAATTTTTCTTCTCTCCTTTGAACGAATAACATGCCACTATTTGATTTTGTTTGTCTCACCCCACCCTACCTCCTGGGTGTTGTACTGAATTTCTTTGTATTTTCATAAACTGTAATACTCCTCCACATTCTGTCCATCATTTTAAGGGTTAGAATGTTTTATTTTCTGCAGCTTTTAGTAATGTCTGTATTTCTCAAACTTCCATGATTGCTTTGACTGTTTACTCTCATTATCTCACCTGTTTTTCCCCACCACTCCTTTTCCTGTCTCCCTGCTCTATTTCCTCATTCATGTATGGCAGAGAGCAGTGCATATGGACATATCAGAACCACTTGGTGTCATCGAGTACACTGGGGGGAAAATGCCAAAGCCAGAGCATGGAGAAGTAGCTACAAGCTTTAAAGGGAGCTACTGAGAAACCTACAGAAGCAGGTGAGCTGAGAGCATGAATGTCCACATTCCTGGGTTTAGGAGGCTACAAGGCTACTCATGGAGGAAAAGGCAATGTTGTTTGCTGGGAAAGGGAATGAATAAGAGATGATGTGGATGTGATGACAAAAGAAAAGGTTAGGGAGTCCATGAGGGAGAATAAAGATGTGTGCTAAGTCACTTCAACTGTCTCCGACTCTGCAACCCTATAGACTATAGCCCACCAGGCTCCTCAGTCCAACCTTATAGTTGGGTTTCTGTGGAGATTCACTGAGTTGCAGAATCACTCTTCCTTTTCCGCATGTCTCTTCAGATGCTACAATGAAATGGAAGAGAATGATCATTGCAGGGACAACTCTTCCATTCCATACTTACAGAAAGGCATCTCCCTGCCCACCTGGTATGTCTATGAATAAGTAGAAGACAATCCCTTCATGATAAGCATCCCTTGAGATGCTTATCATGTTCCTGGGGCACTGACATTTGTACCAACATTTGCAACATGAGGGTGACATAAGCTGAAGCTAGCTGTCTTCTCAGAACAGGCAAAGGATAAATCCCAACTTCATGTCTCACATAGTGCTTGTTGTCATCTGTCCCACAGGGAGATGAAAGGATATCTCTTTTCTGCTCAGCCAAGCCAACACACATAAATGTAAGAGCAGTTTTCACTCTGCTGTGGCACCCTAGCCTAGCCACTGCCCTTCCATTTCCCCACCTCTCAGTCCTCTCTGCCTAGGCACTTACTGAATTAGGATCTCCGGTTCTCTCTGTCAAGCCCAAACTCTTGGTGCTGCTTGTACAAGAGACTGACAATGTTGCTCTTTCTTTGTTTTGTATAAAGCATTCCACCAATACAATGTGCTTTTTTCTTCTATTCAACATGGAAATCCTGATTTTTTTTTTTTTTTTACCTAGCCATGAGCCATAGTATTCTTGCCTGGAGAATCCCATGGACAAAGAAGCCTGGTGGGCTACCGTCCATAGGGTTGCAAAGAGTCGGACATGACCGAGTGACTAACACACACACACACACACACACACACATACACGAGCCATAAGCTGTATGTGGTTTGGGCATATTAAGTACATTTTCTTGGGCTTTAGGAAAACCAAGTCGTAATCAAGTTAAGAACTCTCAAGTTAAGAGAGACCTTGCAGAATTTGTTTCCATTGCTGTATCAAATCATTCTTTTGATGGAACAAATGGTGCTATAGACACTGCTCTGTATTTGGATCATATAATTTAGCCCCCATATTACAATGCAGGGTGGGTCAAGGTTTTTGTCTTTGAAAGCCTGCCTAGTAGGGAAAGCCTAGACTTTCTGAAAATAGTGCAAGTTCAAAACCAGGTCTACAATTTCCAGTTGTACAAGTTTCTATTTTAACACTTTTCTAGTTTTATTGAGATATAAAGGACACATAGCATTGTGTAAGTTTAAGGTGTAGAAAGTGTTAATTTGATATATTTATATGCTGCAAAATCATAGCATTGGCTACAACCTCCATCCTGTCACATAGTTACTATTTCTTGTTTGTGGTGAGAACATTTAAAATCTCCTCTCTTCGCAACATTCAAGTGTATGATGCACTATTATTAGCTACACTCACCATGCTGCACATTATATCCCAAATTTGTTCATCTTATTGTAACCGGAAGTTTGTACCCTTCGACCAACATGTTCTCATTTCCTCAACCCCCCAACCCCTAACTTTGGTAACCAGCCTGTATTCTTTGTTGGTCTGAGTTTGTCTTTTTAAGTTTTACATATAAGTGAAACCACACAATATTTAAAAAAAATTTTTTTTAAATCAGTGATTTTTTCCCCTTACATTTGTAAAACATTTTTCCTATTATACTCATACATGTAACTTTTCTTTTTCAAATTATTTTCCCATTTATGTTGTTACGTAAGATCACACAATATCTTTTTCTTTCTGACTTTTCACTTAGCCTAATGCCCTCAAAATTTATCTAAGTTGTCACAAATGGTAGCATTTTCTTCTTTCTCAGAGCTTAATAATATTCTTGTGTGTGTGTGTGTGTGTGGTGTATGTATAACCACATGGTCTTTTTCCATTCATTCATTGACAGACAGTTAGATTGTTTCCCTGCCTTGGCTATTGTAATTACAGAATTTCAGCTTCCAAGAACTCCGATGTAGGGTGGCATCAGGAAGCTGCTATTAGGACTGGAGGCTGGCCTGGGTTGTGCCTCCCAACTTGAAAAAATCCCCTACTAAGCTAAGAGTGCCAGTGAGACGGGTTTGTCTCTTGCCACTTGCCTTACTACAGTACTCCCTACTTGGAGATAGCAGGGCTGATTTACAGTGTGAAAATTATACAAGGAGTGTCAGGTTGGCATGTTTTCTGATTTACAGCATCCTTTGTAGATTGATCTGCCCCCATGACTATCTGGCCCTGCCTCCAAGGTAAACCCAAGCACCCACCATAGGCTGAGGTGGTCTCTCCCATCTTCGTGTCTTGGTCACTGAGTTCAGCCTGAGACTGTCTCTTCTTGCTGTGGGCAGCCACGAGTTCCTCAAGTCTTAGCGCCTGCCACTGTAACTTGATTGTCAGCTACATGCCTTTCCCTATTTCTATTTCTCATGGTGCCTAGCTAACTAAATATTTGTCAGTTTCATTTTTTGACATAATTTATTTTGGGTACTTTATGTACAAGCACCGGGACTTAAGTTTATGCCTGTGGAGTGTTTTGCAATGTGCAAATACATTTTTACAGCACGACTAAAGAGAAACTAAGAATGCCCATGTCAGCATAGAGCTGAAATTTAGCCTCAAGGCATGAATGGGTATAACGAAGGATGTTTGCAGTGGCTCTCTCTTTTCTGTTTTTGTTATTTTTTGAGGGAAATAAAATCCCCATATTTGTTAAAATCAAATTAAGCTGCCTCAATTACTCTTGTCCCCTGACCAGTTTGCCAGTTCCTGCTTGGCCACTGGCCCTGGGCACACCATCTCTGGGCTCGGTCACTCTACTGCCCATCCTCTCTTTTGGCCAGCTCTTCTCACTGGCACGCAGAGGGCATCAAATTCCCAAAGTCTGGCCCACAGTGAGTGGCTGTAGCTGTCAGAAATTGGATGACAGAGTTGATTTCCTATAACTTTTTATCTCCATTATGCAAACAGATGCGGTTCTAACTGCAGGGACGCAGCCCATTGGAATCTAGACTAACCTATCAATGTGACTTTCCTAAAAATTAAAATCACATGGAGGTAGGGGGTGGGGATATGCAGAAACACCTCTTGCCCTTTCTGGTTATGGATGATGTCTGTGGCCAGGGTAACCCATGATCCATCCTCTCCTGGCTTTGCCAGCATCTTGCAGCACTCTCTGATGACCTGCCTTTCCTTGGATCTGACACATCTTCCATCTATCCCATGCCCGGATGGCTCATCTCCAGCCTCTGCTAAAGTAGCGCTGCCTAGTCTATTGGCATGGGATATGCTGTCACAATCCTACTGGATCTCAAGTCGAAGGCCTTCTAAATTCCTTCTGAAGAGGACAAGTCAACTCCTGGGTCTCTTCCATGCCAGAGAGCATATGAGCCGGCCCGTGAAAGAGGAGTTGAAGGACTTCTCTCTGCATAACCAGGTGGGAAGCCAAACTTAACTATCATACAGATGCATTAGGCATTGGTAAGGTAGGGTTAGGATAGTAGAAGGATGTGGGCAGAAGAGAAGGGAAGGTCTACCAAAGGAAGATCTACCAAGGGAAGGACTGTTCTAGAGTCTCACTTGGAATCTGGACAGAATTCCCTTTTCCTTACAATAATTCCTACACTTTTCTAACACATCTGCCCTCTCCAAACTGCAGCCCCAACAAAGCCATCAAGACTCGTGACGTGTAATGACTTTCCTTTCCTCCACATGTCATCTTTCTCTTTCTGCCATTCTCCAGTGGTAGAAGAGGTGGACTCCCTGACCCCATTTTTGACCCTTTCTTTTCTCTCTGGATTCCTTAATTTAAACCATTAGGACTGGTTCTGTAAATACAACTTCCAATCTCATGTCTTGCTAAAGATGTCAAGAAGTCTCAATTTCATGCCTTAGGGCACTGTACCACAGGGCAGTCTAGAAGAAAAAATGATGGAAACGCATTTTTAAGGGGAGAATTAAAATGCATAAAGGTATCTACAAAAATACTATTACAGACTGATTCTAGATCACTTAGCTTGTGGCCTGAGACTGATAGTACCCTGTTTTGGTCCAGACTGGCTCCAGAATGAGTTAGGATGGGGCCTGTCCATGGAATGCATCCCTGCTCTGGTTGAATGAAACCCCAGAGAAGACCACAGGTGGCAAAGGCTTGGTATGGTAAAAATGCCAGTATTTACCACCATTGTTTGAAAAAGGCTCAGGATAAGCATTTTGCATAATTACCTCATTTCATTTTATTACCCTGTGAAGAGGGTTCAATTATTAACTCACATTTTAAAATACACATGTATACCTGTGGCGGATTCATTTTGATATTTGGCAAAACTAACACAATTATGTAAAGTTTAAAAATAAAATAAAATAAATTAAAAAAATAATAAAATACTTTCATTTTTTATTTATTTTTGGCTTTGCTAGGCTTTTCTTGGTGTAGGAGCTTTTCCCTTGTTGTGGTGCACAGGCTTTTCATAGCGCTGGCTTCTCTCGTTGCAGATCACAGGCTCTAGGGCATGCAGGCTTCAGTAGGGGTGGCTTGTGGGCTCAATAGTTGCGGCTCTCAGGCGCTAGAGCACAGGCTCAATTGTGGTGCACAGGCTTAGTTGCTCTGTGGCATGTGGTATAGTCCCAGATCAGGGATCAAATCCATGTCTCCTGCATTGGCAGGCAGATTCTTTACCACTGATCCATCAAGGAAGCCCCTTAATTCACATTTTAAAGATAAGATTAAGTATCTTGTCCAATCAGGGAAGTTAAGTGATAGAGCATAAACTCCAATGTCTGTTCACTTAACTATTCCATTTTATTTCATCTAGAGAATATAAGAAGGTCTCACAGAAAGAGTGGGGAAAGGAAAGAAAACTCATGAAAACTGAGAGTGTATGGGCCAAGTCCTACTTTAAAAATCATTTTATAAGACCCTCAGAATCCTAGGAAAAAGGTTTATCTATTAGCCCTCTTTGTTGTTGTTATTGTTTAGTTGCTAAGTCACGTCTGACTCTTTGCGACCCCATGGACTGTAGCCTGCCAGGCTTCCCTGTCTATGGAATTTCCCAGGCAATAATACTGGAGTAGGTGCCCTTTCCTTCTCCAGGGGATCTTCCTGACCCAGGGATTGAACCTGCATCTCCTACTTGGCAGGCAGATTCTTTACCACTGAGCCACCTGGGAAATCCTATTAAACTGTTTTACAGACGAGAAAACTAAAGACCAGTGAAATTAAGAAACTTGTTCAATATCATATGATTCAGCAATTTTGCTTCTATGTTGGTATCTAAGGGAATTGATATTAGGATCTCATAGAGTTATCTGCAACCTCATGTTCATTGCAGTGTTACTCACAATACGGCTATCTGGGTACACCTTACCTGGATCAAGACTTTACCGAGTAGGAGTAACTAGTGCCCCTGCTCCTCTGCCCATGGGATTTTCCAGGCAAGAGTACTGGAGTGGGGTGCCATTGCTATCCAGTCACAAATAAAGGAGGAAACTTTGGCATGAAAAGCAATTCCAATGAAATTGAACTGTTATGTCACATGAACTTTATGTAATGAAGGTATGGGGGAAAGTGTACATATTTTATTATTTGAAATTTGTTTTCTTTTTATCCATGGTGACTACTTGGCTAAGTCTACCCCTGAATAGAAGTTGAATTGAGCTGGGTTGTTAAACAAAAGGCAATGTCTGAAAGTACAAATACTCAAGACAACTCTAAGACAAGAGAAGTGAATCTCTGACAGGGAGGAGTCATCCTGCATGGACTTCCATCCCTAGTATGTGAAATTTGGGGATTTCTCACAGTTTAGTGCTTGTTAGGCTCATTTACCAACCAGAGAAATCCCTAATTAATGCTCTGTCTTCTTCAGTAAGCATGTGCCCACCCACCTCCAAATCCGGCAACTTGGTTTTCCTGTGCATTTTGGCCAGGCTCTGGGCTGGAAATGTGGGGATGAAGAATAGAAACTGTGAAGTCAGACAAGCTTGAGCTTGAATTCTGTCTTCATCTTTTACTGGATGTGAACCTTAGGCAAATTATCTCTTCCTTCCTAGAAAATCTTCAGTCTCCTCATTTTAAAAATGGGAATCATATCAATGACCATGCAGAAATGCTGTATTGATTGAGATAAAACAATGTAGAATCTACCCCTCGGAAGAACTCAGTGAAAGGTGGCTTTGGTCAGTACTGTTCCAGCTTTATCTTTCTCATTACAAAACTGGCAAAGAACAGCTATGTCCATTCCTTCTGCCACTCTAGTTTTGAGGATAGCAGGTCTCCTCTGATACCTTTTCAGATGGTCATTTTCTTGGCACATCTTAACATTGTCTGGTCTGATACTTTGCTGACCTCTTTATCCCAGAAAACTCACCAAAATGTGACTAGAGATGGGTTTTCATGACCTGAGGACAGTTGCCAAGGTAGGAAGTCTACTTTGCACATGTTTTCTACACTTAAGAGGTCCACGGTGTGTTTCAACAATGCCTGCCCATTATGCTTGTCCATCTCACTTCTTTGAATAAAATCTCTTCTTTTAGTTATGAAACTGGTTTGACACAAGCCTCACCATTCACAAGACTCCATCCCTTTGGCAGCTGTACTTGGTTCAAGACACAGTCGAATGACCCGAGCTGGACTAGTTGATAACCTGGGAGAAAAATGCTGTTGATTTTGCTGAGGTTATTAAGCTACTTCTTTTTAATGTGGTGCTGCCAGAAGCCATTTCTTTACAAAATGAAGGGAACATTGCTGTTAGCATTAAGGGCTAGCAATACCTGAAGGCTGACTAGGTGCAAGCATTTTAAGAATGTTCTGAGAATTTAATTAGTATGATCTCAATCCTCAGAACGATGGTGAAATTGGCAGCCGCTTGAAATTGGAAGCCGTTTGCTCCTTGGAGGAAAAGCTATGACAAACTTAGAGTATTAAAAAGCAGAGACATTACTTGCCAACCAAGGTTCATGCAGTCAAAGCTATGGTTTTTCCAACAGTCATGTAAAGATGTGAGAGCTGAACCATAAAGAAAGCTGAGTGCCAAAGAATTGATGCTTTTGAACTGTGGTGATGGAGAAGACTCTTGAGAGTCCCTTGCACAGCAAGGAAATCAAATCAGTCCATCCTAAAGGAAATCAGCCCTGTATATTCTTTGGAAGCACTGATGCTGAAGCTGAAGCTCCAATACTTTGGCCACCTGATGCAAAGAGCCAACTCATTAGAAAAGACCCTGATGCTGGGAGAGATTGAAGACAGGAGGGGAAGGGGATGACAGAGGACGAGATGGTTGGATGGCATCACCAACACAGTGGACATGGGTTTGGGTGGACTCCGGGAGTTGGTGATGGACAGGGAGGCCTGGTGTGCTGCGGTTCATGAGGTCGCAAAGAGTCAGACATGACTGAGCAACTGAACTAAACTGAACAACAACAAATCCTCAGAATACCCTTATTTTGTAGATAATGCTATAATCATCATTAGATCGATAAGTAAATTCAAGTACAGAGACTGAAATTACTTGCTCAAGTTCACACAGCCAGAAAGTGACAGAATTTGAACCTATGTAGTATATGCTATTAATCTCTAAGCCAGTGGTTCTCAGCTGGCGACAGTGTTTTCCTCCATGGGATCTTTACCAATGTCTGGAGACATTTGTGGTTGTCAAACTCAAGCAGAAGGCAATACTGGTACCTATGGCACAGAGGCTGAAGAAGCTGCTAAACATCTTACAACACACAGAACAGGCCCCCCCTCACCCCAAGGAAAGAATGAGCTGGCCCAAAATGTGAATAGTACCAAGTTTGAGGATCCCGATTTTAGATCATTCAGATTCCCAAGTCCCAGTGGATGGAAGCGAGAAATGCAGAAACCGTGCTAGCGCTTGTCCCTCAGCTCACAACACGGAAAGTTCACCTCAGCACCCTGGTAGCTCACATGGTAAAGAACCCACCTGCAATCCGGGAGATGTGGGTTTGATCCCTGGATAGGGAAGATCCCCTGGAAAAGGGAAAGGCTACCCACTCCAGTATTCTTTCCTGGAGAATTTCATGGACAGATGAGCCTGCCAGGTTACAGTCCATGGGGTCGCAAGGAGTTGGACACGACTGAGCGACTTTCACTTGTTCATGTCAGCTCCTTCCAGCCACCTCACCAAAGGGTCTTTTATGCTGAGTAAAGTTTGAGTGAGCTCTTCTTACAGCTTGCAGTCAGGAGACCCCTGACACATACGTATACAGACCTCATTTTTAATTCTACTCCCATTATATAAGTTTGCAATCACATGTGATTTCCATGTGTGCTGTTGACTATCCACCTCAGACCGTCAGCACTATAGTGACTGTTGTCTTTCAAGATATCAAGATGTTTAATTAGCATTTTTGGGAAAACGTGATAATAATGAACCATACCCTACTGGGTTGGGAAGATCCCCTGGAGAAGGAAATGGCAACCCACTCCAGTATTCTTGACTGGACAATCCCATGGACAGAGAAGCCTAACAGACTGGAGTCCATGGGGTCCCAAAGAGTCGGACATGACTGAGCAACTACCACACACACACAATGAACCATAAGCCATTACACGTATCACATGAGTCAGGGTGGAAAGGATCCTCAACAGTTTTTTTCTACCTTTAATTTAGAAATTATGATTCACTGAGAGATAGATTCTTAAACATTCAGGCTTAGAGGCAAATGTGCGCTCAATGCATCTGCTCCAAAAACCATCTTTACATACCAATTTTACTTTCTTCTGTTTGCACTCACGTTGGAATTCTTTCTCACCCGATGTGCATAAGCATTCTAAGAAGACATCAATAATTTTGTGTCTTTTTGCCTGAAGATCAACAAATTACTTTCTTATTTTCATAAGAGTCAAATGACTACCAACACCTAGAAACAACTAGAGAGCTGGGAGAAAAAGTCTACCTGTAACACTTAACACATCTACAAATACAGGAAATGTGGAATAGACCTGAGAAGTAGCCAAGAGGCTCCCATTTCTGTGTATTTCACAGCAATCATAATATATGGGAGGTTAGCATTTATTTAAATCTCTTAAACTCATGGAATTCTGCTTTGTGATGGGCATGTCACTTGCTTATACAATGAGGTGCACATTTTGACACTTAACAATAATAAATCTCATAGGTAAATTCTTTTGTGATGTTTGTTTCTTGGCTTTTTACCAAGTCTGTTCCTCCATATAGAGATGCCTTAAATTATTAAATAAATTCTTGAGTAAACCAAATTTTAAATAACTAATTCAATTACATTGAAATTTTTAGATGATCCTAATTATTTTCTGTGGAAGCTGTTGCTTTAAAAAATTTTCAGTTGTCCACTGAAGCTAAAATGTATCTTTTTTGAATTATTAAGGATTAAAATAAATCAGCTTTTAGGATCTCTGCTTTATAATGGAGTCAGTAAATAATTCTCAAATAGACTTCTTTCAGGGGGCTGCAGAGAAGATGAAAAGATAAAAATGACCTGACTTTACCCCAATGAGACTAATACGGTTGACATCAAGATATTAAAATTAGAAAGTACTCACCAACGTCAACCACTGGATATTTTCTCAACATTATATTCTCTCTCGTTTTATTTATACTTCAGTTACATGCAATAATTTTCCTCTGTTAAAACAACTTTGAAAAACATGTTGTCTCCCATCTTCTTTAAACTTTGCCAGTACAGACTGTATAATTCACTGTCTTATACTGTTTCATGTGAATATATCATTTTGTTCCAATTACATAAATTTGAGGGATTATCTTAAATTTAGCAAAATTCTTTCTATGTGTTCCATAAACATCTGCTGGATAAGTTGAGAGGCAACATGATAGAGTGGAAAAAGTATAGGTAGAGGATTTAGTCATGTTTATTAGCAGTGTACACTGAAAAAAAATAAATATCTGAGTTTCAGTTTCTCCCATCTTTAGTAAAACGCTAATGTTTCTGGCCATGGCAGATTAAGTGGTACCAGACTTACTAGGACTCCAAACAACTGGTAAACTGGGCAAAATATATGCAATAGCTGTTTTCAGATGCTGGATGACAGGCGGTGCCATGGAATTTCCAAGGACGTTCCATGGAAATCTGGTCCCATGGAATTTTCCAGGCCAGAATACTGGAGTGGGTAGCCTTTCCCTTCTTGAGGGGATCATCCCAACCCGGGGATTGAACCCAGGTCTCCCCGATTGCAGGTGGATTCTTTACCAGCAGAGCCAAAAGGGAAGCCTAATAATACTGAAGTTGGTAGCTTATCCCTTCTCCAGTGGATTTTCTGACCCAGGAATCGAACTGAGGTCTCCTGCATTGCAGGTGGATTTTTTTACCAACTGAGCTATCAGGGAAGCCCTGAAAAAGGAAACCAATGAGGTAAGCCATCCAATCACCTTGGTTTTCAGTCTGGAGGCATGTAATGGACCAACATGCCAACAGGAAGCAACAGTTAGACCTGGACATGGAACAACAGACTGGTTCCAAATAGGAAAAGGAATACGTCAAGGCTGTATATTATCACCCTGCTTATTTAACTTATATGCAGAGTATATCATGAGAAACGCTGGACTGGAAGAAGCACAAGCTGGAATCAAGATTGCCGGGAGAAGTATCAATAACCTCAGATATGCAGATGACACCACCCTTGTGGCAGAAAGTGAAGAGGAACTAAAAAGCCTCTTGATGAAAGTGAAAGTGGAGAGTGAAAATGTTGGCTTAAAGCTCAACATTCAGAAAACGAAGATCATGGCATCTGGTCCCATCACTTCATGGGAAATAGGTGGGGAAACAGTGTCAGACTTTATTTTTTTGGACTCCAAAATCACTGCAGATGGTGATTGCAGCCATTAAATTAAAAGATGCTTACTCCTTGGAAGGAAAGTTATGACCAACCTAGATAGCATATTCAAAAGCAAAGACATTACTTTGCCAACAAAGGTCCATCTAGTCAAGACTATGGTTTTTCCTATGGTCATGTATGGATGTGAGAGTTGGACTGTGAAGAAGGCTGAGCACCGAAGAATTGATGCTTTTGAGCTGTGGTGTTGGAGAAGACTCTTGAGAGTCCCTTGGACTACAAGGAGATCCAACCAGTCCATTCTGAAGGAGATCAGCCCTGGGATTTCTTTGGAAGGAATGATGCTGAAGCTGAAACTCCAGTACTTTGGCCACCTCATGCGAAGAGTTGACTCATTGGAAAAGACTCTGATGCTGGAAGGGATTGGGGGCAGGAGGAGAAGGGGATGACAGAGGATGAGATGGCTGGATGGCATCACTGACTCAATGGTCGTGAGTCTGAGTGAACTCCGGGAGTTGGTGATGGATAGGGAGGCCTGGCGTGCTGTGATTCATGGGGTTGCAAAGAGTTGGACACGACTGAGCGACTGAACTGAACTGAACTGAACTGAACTGAATGGACCAAAGATGGAAACAGTCATATCACTGATATGAGGAGACAGGTCTTGGAATGCTGGGAGGTTGAGGTGGCTAGAATTTGTGATACAGAACAATATAGAGGAACTGTGCAAGAAAGAGCTATCAGGATCTGTTAGGTGTCTTTATGAATCTCTGATTGAAAAAAGCAGAGGGAAACTTCATAAGGCTCAGCAAAGAAGAAACACTGAGATGCTGCAAGCTGAACAGCCCCCTAGGTTCACAGAGGCCTGGAAGACATTCGTGTTCACACATACCTGATTGGAGAGAAAGGAAGCCAACAGAAGGAAAGAAAGTGATGATACCACTGAACATTGTAAATTCATTAAATATATTAATATTGAGACAATATTATAAACAGCACTAAGCCAATAAAACTGACAACTTAGATGAAATAAAAAAAGTTGTTTGAAAGACAAAATTACCAAAACTAACACTAGAATAAATAGAAAGTATAAATAGCTATATGTGTTAAACAAATTGAATTGATAATTTAAAATTATTCTCAAAATAAAAATTCCCAGACCACATAGCTTCAACTGGTGAATTCTATCAATTATTTAAGAAAAGGCGACACCAATTTTACACAAACTCTTTCAGACATTAGAGGAGGAGCTAACATTTTCCAACACAATTTACGAAGCTGTTATTACCATGACACCAAAACAAGACAAAGACATTGTGGGGGGGGGAAATGTATAGCTCAATAACCCTCAAGAGTATAGATGCAAAACTGAACAAAATGCTAGCAAATGAAAGCCAGCACTTATATATGAAATATGTATACATACACGATGACCAGGAAGGTTTTATTCCCAAAGTGCAAGGCTACTTGAACATTCACTAATCAAGACAAAATCACCATACTACCAGAATAAATGAGGTAATCTGGTGTGTGTTTGTGATAATCATAATATGTATAAAAAATTAACCAAATTCAACATCCATTTATGATACAGTCAGCAAACTAGCAATAGAAGGGAATTTCCTCAAACTGAGAAAGGGCACATTTCAGAAAACCTGCATGACTAAGGCTCATTTTCAAGCACTCAGACTTTGAAGGACTCACTGACTTGCCTTCCAAGATCACCTCCTATTGCTGGATATGTGCACTTACCCATCGTGGGCCCCATTTTCGTGTGAGCAATGACTTTTTGGTCTGCTCAGACTTGCTGTCAGTGAAACTTTGTAGAGTATATCCATGACATGGATTATTTTTAAAGTTTCCTGTATTCATAGTCATTACTCTCACATTGATTTTTCATATTTTCCAATAGTCCGTAATTTCTTTGAATACATTCACACAACTCCTCTACCTTTTTCCCCAAACATTTTATTTATAGAGACTACACATTTAATAAATACTTTGTTGCTGATTATGATGCTATTGTTGTAGCCAATAGCATCACATAAGTTAGCATTTTTGATAATTGTGGGCAAAGATTACAGCACTGTTATATCAACCCTTCCATGGGTTTAAAGTGCATATATTCCTATCATGGATGTTTTGAAAAGGACAGCAGTTGAAGTACTTATGGTAAAAACTCATCACTTTGATAGTGTGAATTTCAATAATAGAAACGTCAACCCGTGATGTGTATCAAGGAACAAATATTGCCAGAGATGTTTTCAAGAAAGAAACATGGGTAATTAAGTAATATACAAATTATTAATAATGTGAGCTTGATTCACATTAGTGGCTTCTCAGTAATTTCTAAATGTTGCTAATTTTCAACAGTCTCCCAAAATATCTGAAAGCAATCCGTTAAACATGTCCTCTCTAGAAAACAAATACAGGAACAAGTTTCTATTTGGTTTTCATTTTCTTTAGTGTATTGTTGAAAAGTGATATTCTTATCCATTAGACAAAAGTAGCTGGAATTGTAACAGTTATATATAACACATCAACACCTGCTTGCTTCTTCTCATTAAAAATGTGATATGTACTGAGATCTGGTTGCATTTGAAAGGGTGAAAATGCATATCAAAAGCAAATCAAAGATTTTGTAAAAGAGCAGTGGTGCAAACCTCCGAGAGTATCACTTCTTGAGGATGATGTATTGACATCTGTCCTTTCTATGAATTTCCATCTGCTGTCTCTTTAACTGGTGAAGTCTCCCTCTCCTAACCTGATGGGTTTTTAATGGATGTGATGGTGATAAGGTGTAGGGCTTTCATATATGTGACTTTCCAGTAGAAGGTGAATAATGAGAGTATTCAACAAACACCTTTCTGACTGCCACATCTTATTCCGCATCACTGTGGAATTTACTTAAAGGACACTTGGACTGTGTTGGCATCTCAAATGTCTAAAAGACTCAATGTTTCCAAGAACTCAAAACTTTTCTGAGGTTTTCAGGATAGTATAGCTAGAATAAATAAACCTGTTCCAAGAAGCATGAACTTGTTTTCATGATGACAAGAGTTTCCAAAGAGAGTTTAAAAGTCTTGGCTGTCTTTCACTTGACACAAGGAGACCTGGATTAATGATCAATTGTATAGGTTACTCATGGCACATTTTTATGCCTGATCTATGTTTCGTCACATCAGAAAAAAATTTAATCAATATGAATTGCATATACATTGTTTTCTTCAACAACTCTTTTCCAAACATGATGAAGGCATCTATGACTTGGTTATATTTAATATCATCCTTAGAAGGGTGTTCTTTACTTAGCTACTTATCCTCTCTTATATTTCTCAATAATGAAAATATTTATTTTTGCTAGTTTACTTCCTCTTGTTTATTAGGCACAAGATACACCAGCTAAAATTTGCTTAAGAAACAGAAACGTAAAAAGGACACAAGAAAGATTTTGTATTTGAATAAATTACAGGCTAATTACTGTAACAAACAACCTCAAATCTGAGTGACTTAACACAATAAAGTTGGATTTTGGAAACGTAAAAGTGAAAAGAAGTCCACTTATTCATTCAGGAGCAAGGTTCCTTCCACATTGTGGCTTTACCACCTTCTAGATCCTAGGAGACTTCTCTATTCACCTGGTACATAAGGAAAGAAGTAGGATAAGGATCAGCAGGGGAGTTTTCACAGGCTGGGAATTTGCCAGAGATCACTTGTAATGCTTTTGAACTGTGGTGCTGGAGAAGACTCTTGAGAGTCCCTTGGACAGCAAGGAGATCAAACCAGTCAATCCTAAAGGAAACCAACCCTGAATATTCATTGGAAGGACTGATGCTGAAGCTGAACCTCCAATACTTTGGCCAGCAGATGTGAAGATCTGGCTCATTGGAAAAGACCCTGATGCTGGGAAAGATTGAGGGCAGGAAGAGAAGGGGGCAACAGGATGAGATGATTGGATGGCATCATCGACTCAGTGGACATGAGTTTGAGCAAACTCCAGGAGATAGTGAAGGACAGGGAAGCCTGGCCTGTTGCAGTCCATGGGGTCACAAATAGTCAGACAAGACTTAGCAACTGAACAACAAGTTGTAATGATGGTTCCAGCTTAACTGCAAGAGAAGCTGAGAAATGCAGTCTAACTGTGTGACCAGAAGCAAAACTGCTGGACAACTGACGGTCAATGTTACATGAACTGGCATGTTGGTGTCAGAAATATAACATGAAACTTAAGGACTCAGATAAAAACCCAAAGCTATCATTGGTGCCTTTAGAATTGTTTTTAGCTGTGCTGGGCCTTTGTTGCTGCATGTGGGCATTCTCTCGTTGCGGCAAGCAGGGACTACTCTCGAGTTGCGGTGCATGGGCTTCTCACGGCAGAAGCTTCTCCTATTGTGGAGCACACAGGCTCAGTAGTCGTGGTGAACGGGCTTAGTTGCCCCGCGGCACGTGGAATCATCCTGGACCTGTGTCACCTGCATAGGCAGGTGGATTCTCAACCACTAGACCACCAGGGAAGTCTTTCTATGAAAAATTTGTTTAGGATGTTTATCCACAAAGCCACTTGGCCAGAGAGATGCCATGCGGTTTTCTTCGATGAAAGAATCACAAGGTACAGAGGCATATCTTCATTCTCATCATCCATTGTCTCTTCGATTGGCCACTGATTGGCAGCCACCTTTGCAGAGTTCCTGAGCTCCTAGGCTTAAGGCAATATTAGTCTTGAGTGTGAAGTTATATATCTCTGAAGCCAAGATTCCCAGAGGCTTGTCGTGTAATTAAAACATTTCCAAAATAACCATCATGTTATATTCATAGTAATAAGTAAGGCTGTACCAGAGGCTATAGAGATGTGGGGAAAAAATAGAGGTCATTCTCCTTTAAATAAAATGTGGCAGATTTTCTACTAAAAATGAAATTTTTTTGAAATAATAGGTAAGCTCTCCTTGTTATTCATAAACATCTTATTTATGCATCTTCACTGTTGTGATAAATTAGCTGGGTTTGTTTTATATTTCCCTACAGTTTACTTTAAATAATCCTTCACAGTCGTTCACCACAAGACCACATAAGGTTCTTTTTTTAATACCCAGAATGCTGAAATAGCATTTTGAGCACAGACTGTAATGCATAACAAGTGTATTATTTCTTCTTAGGAATGCCATGCAAAAACTTGTTCTTCTCATATTGTCTGTTTCAGTTTTATTCTTTAAAGTCACTCAGTATTTTAAAAGGTAACAGTCTTTGGCCTTACAACCACAAATTGCCGCAACTTTCCTTTCCCTAACTCCCCATCAGCCACAGTCTAGCATAACGAGACCCTGAATTTCACAGCCATACAGTACCGACCCTTTAAACGAGAATGTAAATGTAGAACATGGTTCACACTTTCTTTTGTATAACCATCTCCTTAGTTCTTTCACCACCTGAACTGAACTTATTCCACCTTCCTGCTCATTCCCCCCACCTGCCTCACCCAGGCCTTGAGTGCTGACGTCAGTGACAAAGTGTGACTTTTAAAATTTCAAAGTCAGAAAACTGGTTTCCAAATTTAACATACCATCAACCATCCCAAATGCATCCAATCCACCATGAATATCGCTACATATTTGCCCAACTACAGACCATTAGCATACATGATACACCTGTTAATGAGACAGATTTGACCTATTTGAAACTCACTTTAGGTGTATCTTGTGTGCAGACCTGGTTGATCCTGAGGAGCATGACAAATATAAAACTGCTTACTCATCTTTTCAATGATATATTGTGAAGTTGGAGAGAATTTTATGAAATTATTCATTCAAAAGAATTTTGAGTACCAATTCAGTGGATACAATGAGATGACGAGAATGAAGACCTGACTTGGTGAAGTTCATGGCCAAGTGGTAAGAGATGATCACATTAGGACTAGAAATAGGGTGTGGTAAATCTAGGAGCATAGGTCCAGAACACCATACACTTCCACCTTTCTCTGCTATCCCCTCCTGCACAAATGGTATTCCACTTTAAATTTTGAAAACACTGCTCAACCTGTATTACATATTGAACGTATTTATTCATTTCTCACCCTTCCAGAATGAAACAGTAGCTCCTTTGTACTAACAGTAACCTTTCTGTGTTTTCTACATTATGAATATTATCATTTTATATCATAATCATTTGTTTACATATTTTTCTTTCCTATGTGAGTCCTTAAGTCTGGGATCTTTTTTTTTTTTAACTCAATTTTATCTCACTGGTATCTAGTATAGTGCCTAGAAAATAGCATATTTAAATATGAAGTTTTTTGAAATGAATAAATTCTTTTAGGAAACACCAGGACATATTTATAGATGAAATTATCTTCAGGAAGGAAAGAGAGAGAAATGTACCCAAGGCATAAGAACAGTGTGTTCAGAGGCACAAAGACATGGGAAACAAGATTGGGGCAGGGTTAGGGACAAGAGCTCAATGCTTCAGTACTTCCGAAACATGTGGTAGGGGATGAGAAGAAGCTGTGGGAGTGTAGAAAATGAGATTGCTGAGGAAAATCAAGAAGAAAATAAAGATTTTCATAAAGCAACATTCTGAGAAAAATATAATTCAAAGTACTGGTCCCTAAATTTTTTAAGAAACAGTGAAAATAAACACATAGGTTATACTTCCCTGGTGGCTCAGTGGTAAAGAATCTGCCTCTCAATGCAGGAGATGTGGGTTTGATCCCTGGGTGGGGAAGATCTCCTGGGGGAGGAAATGGCAACCCACTCCAGCATTCTTGTTCAGAGAATCCCATGGACAGAGGAGCCTGGTGGTTACAGTCCATGGGGTCGCAAAGAGGTAGACATGACTAAGCGACTGAGCAACGCACATGCGCAAATGCTACTACTATTGATAAAAAAACAAAAACAAAACCTTGCTGGTTTCACTCTCACCTCATTGATCACTCAGAGTTGTGGAAAGTCATGATGCCTTTGGTTTCAGGGTAAATCTAGTGAACTAGTTTAATATACTCCGTTAAAGGAGAAGAGGTCAGACAGAAATCAAGACACCAGTTGCACCCAGGCAGTCACTCAGGATAGAATCCTTCAGTCAATAATTTTTAGAGCCTCAATCATCTTTGGCTTTAGACCTATTATATAGCTGTGTTCCTATGATTCTTTTGGTTTCCCTTAGAGGAAGCTCCTTGGCTCAGGTGCAATGCATTTCCTTAGGTATGTTTTCATATTGTCCACCAGTCATCAGTTAATAAATATTTACTTGGTGTTAAGTTGTCATCATTTAATAAATATTTCCTGAAGATACAAGTAAAGTGCATCTGAACTAAAAGAAAGGAGACAGATCACACATATTTAATCATTTTTTCAGAAGGTATGGCTGGGTATGAAAGCAGAATGACACTAAAATCAGAAACTTGAGTGCTTTCCATTTAAGCCTCACTTCCCTTCACCTCCTGCTATGTATCTATTTTTTTTTCATAATTTTATGTAAACTTTTCCTGAGAACAGTAATTGTTTATCCCTGTACTATATCTTAGACTGAGATCTTTTATAAGCTAGAAATTTTCTCTGAGGCAAGAATAGTTTTGCAAAAATTAAACAGAATATCATTCCATTCAGGGGTTCCTGGGTATCAAAAACATGGAATGTTCTTTGCTGAGACTTTTATGTTTTCTTCCAAAAGTTTCTTTCATTATAGAACTCATTATTTTAGAGGTTTTCAAGCAAATTCATTGGGGGTCATGAGACTGAGGAAAGAATGCAAGCCAGGTTTCTCATTATGATGTCTAAATTTTTGTAGAGAGAATTAGTCTCTATACATTACAGAACCACGCAGTAAATTTACAAATTCAATGAAAAATAATTCAAAACAATGAGTGTATTCATTCAGCAAATCTTTGAATGCCAACTTAATGTTGTAAATATACACATGGTTTGTATTAAATAAATATTTAGTGATTGTGGTTGAGAAATAGGGAAAGTGGCAGAGAAATCTAGTGGATTTTCCTATAAGAACAGAAAATAATAGATGGGAAAAGGAGAAAGGAAAATGGTTTTGTTTGTGCTGGACTTTGAGTGGTTCTGAATTATAGGACTTTATATGGAACCCTGAGAAAACCTTGAGAAAAAAGACTGACATAGTTAAGTAAAGGAAGAAATGATCTTTATTCATCCAATTTAGGCTGAAATAAGTGGGAAGAGGGTTTAAATTATGAATTTTGCAGCAACAAATCTGACTGAGGCAGTTTCTTAAAGCCCCAGAGAAATTATTGTGGTTTTCATCTTCAGGTCGACATTGGCTTTGAATACCAGCCTTAGAGTTTGAAGTTTCCTCTCTGTACTCCTGTTCCCGCCTCTAGCCATCCAATGTTGGAAACCTTTTCATTTCAGAGACCAATTGGGTATGTCTGCCAAGGAGAAAGTTTTTCACTAGATTCACTTCTCTATTTTCTTTCTGACGCAGAAAGTTGAAGCCAGAACTCTGGCCAATAGGAGGGCATTGACAAATCCCTACCCTGGCCAGCACATGAAATATTTATACTCAGAGAGAGCTAGACTAAGTAGTCAATTTTGCAGCACAGAAGCCAAACACTTTGCTAAAAGAGCAAAGCATGTTCAGAAAAGTTCGTCTTTATAGACCAAAAACCAAACAAACATTTCCATAGCAAAAGATTGCTTACCATTCCTTTGGCTGGCACAGGCCATAGGCCTTCTTAAGTCAGCTTGCTTGATTGGAGTGAAGGACACTTTTTTTTTTTTTTAAGTTATTTATTTGCTTACTTATTTTTGCCATTATCAAAGACACCCATTTCTGGATGGAAGGGAGAGGTTTCAAATCGGCGAGAATTTCCTTCCTAGAGAATGAAGTCAGAAAGCCCTTGACCCGGATGGTGGCCTTGGGTGGGAGTTTGGAGCACAGCCTCTCGTTTCACCGCCTCGGCTTTATTTGGAATCTTGGAAAGAGGAGACAAGCTTTGATGCTGAAGATGCTCAAAGGAAAGCAAAGGACAAGAGGAAAAGCACAGCAAGTGTAGCACTGCTGACCCCGGACAAGGCTCTGCTGGTCTTCGTGGCCCGGTCTCGTCCATGGCCGCTCCGTCAGCAGCGAGGGGGCAGAGAGGCCTGTGCTTTCACTTGAAAGCAGAGGGTGAGCCGAGCAGACGGTTCAGAGGGTCATTAGAAAGCATCAAAGGAGGCAGCCTCATGATGGTAATAAGACGGCTGTGAGGAAATAAAGTGGGCATTGATCTGCACTATCGAGTGTGACATTTTAACCGAAGCTAAAAGCCAAGAGCAAATCTAGCCCTCTTATTCATCTGCCTGCCTGTTTTAGTAAATTGTCTTCCCCCTCCCCCTAAACCACTGGCCTCAGAGGTCACTTCATATTAGCTGGCTTGTTAATACTGAGGCAATCAATACTTAATCAACAAGTAATGGGATTTTGCAGTCATCCTGTATGATCTTTCAATAAAGCCCCGAATCCATCTCGGCCCATTCCAAGCCTGACGAAAGGTGTGTGCTTGCCGCAGACCCTGGATTTGATGGTCTGATGCTCTTCGGCTGATCTGCATCTTATTAAGACACCAGGCAGCCACTGTCCTTCACCCCTTTGTTTCCTGATCCCCACTGAGCACAGCATGGCACAGAATCCAGGCATCTGAGATTTTATATGCATCAGTAAGAAAATTCAGATTTCTTTACTGCATACGGTTCAGGACTCTTTGGTAGCATTATGCAGTTAAAAAACTGAATGCATGAAGGAGTGGATAGAGGAGGGAAGCAAAAAGCAGGGGAATTTTTTAAAAAGGAAAAATGGCTGATTTAATATGTGAAATTAGGCCAGGGAGCTGGAATCCCTACATGTCCCAATTATTGAACTCTGGGCTGCCCGAGTTCTTCTCAGAATGGACTCAATGAGTGATGAGGGGAAGGGACACACGGCATGTCATTGGCTCTGGATAACCAAGGGGGTTCCAAAAGAGTCACCTGCATCCCAGTGTACAGAGGGAAATTGGTTTTGTGACGTGGGACTTAGTTTTAAATACTCCCTTGGTACTCTGATGAATAGTGCTCTGTCTACCTATAATACTGCAATAACTTTTTGTAGATGTTTAAAAAGGTCTCACAATAAGAGAGAAGAAGCCTCCCAAAAAAGGCCTTGCTGCAGTCCTCACAGAAACCCTCAAAGCAAGTTTCCTTTGGTAAATTATCCACTTGCCATTGTCTCACCTTTAGACTTTTAGAAAGCGGATCTTGACAGTATATGACTCAGAGTCAATTCATGCTAATAAAGGTCAGTGAGTGTTGAATCAAGCTAGAATGCTGATTTATTAATATACCTTTCAAGCAAACAACCTATCAGGCAAATGGGGCAGACACGCGGTCTCACCAGCATAGCCTCTCCTATCAGAAAAGAAGCTGCATTTTTAGACAATTGATTGGCAATCACAGAATTAGATGAAAAGGAATTAGGAGATGATATAACGGCACCCACTCCAGTAAGCTTGCTTAGAGGATTCCAAGCACAGAGGAGCCTTGGCAAGCTACAGTCCATAGGGTTGCAAATAGTTGGACATGACTAAGTGGCTACCACTTTCACATTCACTTTTCTTAAACATTTAATACAACACTACACTGTGTTTTCATAAACACTAATACAGCATCTAGCACGGTGACACCTGCAACTGGACCGTCAGCTATGCCTGCTCTTCGGCATTTATGATCAAACTTACTGTGTCTGTGAATGCCCCACCCGTTACACACATTATTTCATGACAGCCTAATAAATAGATATTATTAATATTTGCATTGTAGAGATGAATAGAATGAAACGTAGAAAGCGTTCAAGTTGTCTGCCTGAGGTCATACAGGTCACACATAGGAGAGCAGAGCCCGGAATCCACACAAGCCACCCCTGGAGCTGTGGTAAAACCCACTAAGCCATATTGCCTTCGCTCTAGTCTTCACCAGCAACAGGACTTTGAACATGGCTCTTAAAATCTTTATGCCTTCAGTTCTCTAACCGTTAAACTGGGAATAACCACCAGGCCTATCTTCTTGGATTGACAATTAAATGAATGATGCAATGAAAGCCCTTAGCCTAGAGTTTGGTTTACAGTAAACATTCGCTAATATTGGTTATATGATGATGTCATTGTAGCATTATTATACTGTGTTGGTTTGCTCTATTGTTTTCCTTCTTCCACTCCGCTTGTGTGGACTCTGCCAACATTTCCCATTGGAACTCTTCTTTGTTTTCAGCAAAGGCTGATCACCCACTCCCCCACATGGAGCAGATTCCTTTAGCTTTGTTTGTGACCTCAGTCACGAAATAGCACATTCTGGACACATAGGAGTTATTGCATCCTTTTTGGTTAATATCTTATTTCCTGGAGGTAAAACCAATTTCCAGGTACTCTAATGGAAGCTGTGAGTAGCAGGGTGCTTAGCTAAGAAATTTTATGGTTTTCCCTTTGTCTTGCCTGGAGCTGCTATGAGGGAGCACAACATCAAAAATCTATTTTCAGGAAAGTCACTAGATTTGCATTAAAAATAATTTTGAGAATCCTAGCAGCTAGGGTAAAAAGAAAAATTAAAATATACTGTTTCCTTTATCTGACTCAATTTAACAGTTTTCAAGACAGAGGGAAAATATTGCTTAATACTATACTTTTCTTTTAATAGTTCATTCCATTTAAAAAATATCTTTCCTAATGAAAGAAACAATACAGGTTCACCTTTTAAAATTCAAAATTTACAGAAAGCTCCAAACTAAAAAGACAAGGTTTGATGTAATATATCTTCTCAGTTAATCTTGACTTAAGCCATTTGTACTTTCCATCATCCACTTGGTTAGACTGAACTTCCTTAAGTATTGTGTCTATCAGGGCACACAACTACTAAATAACTTTCAATAGCTATCCAATCATCACTCCATGAAGCTCAAACCCTTTCTTTTTGTAGCCCACTGCTGCCCCACCCCTACTTTTCCAGCATGCTTTCTACAGCTCCCCTGAGCAAATTTTTATAGAAGTAAAAGTTGTGCTTACCTACTTTGGTACCTGTCTTCCAGGTGATATTAAGAAATGTCACTCTGCCCCTTACTAAACCATACCTAACTTTAAGGTCCTTCCTTCATGAAATGAGTCCTGAAACTTTAGTCATTTTGCTTGTACTCTTCTCTGAACCTCTTTAGCACTTACACTCTAGACTGCATAATTGGCCTAATTATATTGTCTCATATTTTCTGCTGTTTCCTGCATATGCATCTTGTCTCCCCTATTAGATCACAATTTTCTTTTGGAAGGACCTAATCTTGGCAATGGCACCCCACTCTAGTACTCTTGCCTGGAAAATCCCATGGATGGAGGAGCCTGGTAGGCTGCAGTCCATGGGGTCGCTAAGAGTCGGACACGACTGAACAACTTCACTTTCACTTTTCACTTTCATGCATTGGAGAAGGAAATGGCAGCCCACTCCAGTGTTCTTGCCTGAAGAATCCCAGGGACGGTGGAGCCTGGAGGGCTGCCGTCTATGGGGTCCCACAGAGTCAGACACGACTGAAGTGACTTAGCAGTAGCAGTAGCAATCTTAGATTATCAAGTTTGTATGAAAGCATTAAGTGCAGGGTAGGATTTCACTATTACTTGTTGATTTAAAAGATTGTGCTTAGACAATTTGTTTATGGTAATAATATGAAAACATTATTATTGTTATTATTATTAAACACCATAATAATACATCTTTTATAACTAAAATATGTACACGTGCATGAATGCTAAGTTGCTTCAGTCATTTCTGACTTTTTGCAACCCTACAGACTGTAGCCCGCCAACCTCCACTGTCTATGGGACTCTCCAGGCAAGAATACTGGAGTGAGTTTCAATGCCCTCTTCCAGGGGATCTTCCTAACCCAGGGATAAAACCCACATCTCTTATGTCTCCTACATTGGTAGGTGGGTTCTTTACCTTTAGTGCAACCAAGGAAGCCCACAATACATATGCATGTGACTGCAGCCATGAAATTAAAAGGCACTTACTCCTTGGAAGGAAAGTTATGACCAACCTAGATAGCATATTCAAAAGCAAAGACATTACTTTGCCAACAAAGGTTCGTCTAGTCAAGGCTATGGTTTTTCCTGTGGTCATGTATGGATGTGAGAGTTGGACTGTGAAGAAGGCTGAGCGCCAAAGAATTGATGCCTTTGAACTGTGGTGTCGGAGAAGACTCTTGAGAGTCTCTTGGACTGCAAGGAGATCCAACCAGTCCATTCTGAAGGAGATCAGCCCTGGGATTTCTTTGGAAGGAATGATGCTGAAGCTGAAACTCCAGTACTTTGGCCACCTCATGTGAAGAGTTGACTCATTGGAGAAGACTCTGATGCTGGGAGGGATTGGGGGCAAGAGGAGAAGGGGACGACAGAGGATGAGATGGCTGGATGGCATCACTGACTCAGTGGATGTGAGTCTGAGTGAACTCTGGGAGTTGGTGATGGACAGGGAGGCCTGGCGTGCTGCGATTCATAGGGTCGCAAAGAGTCAGACACAACTGTGCAACTGATCTGATCTCTGATATACATAATCATAGCTGCTAAGCTGCTAAGTCTTTTCAGTCGTGTCCGACTCTGTGTGACCCCATAAGATGGCAGCCCACCAGGCTCCCCCATCCCTGGGATTCTCCAGGCAAGAAAACTGGAGTAGGTTGCCATTTCCTTCTCCAATGCATGAAAGTGAAAAGTGAAAGTGAAGTTGCTCAGTCGTGTCTGACTCTTAGCAACCCCATGGACTGCAGCCCACCAGGCTCCTCCATTCACGGGATTTTCCAAGCAAAAGTACTGGAGTGGGGTGCCATTTCTTTCTCCATATATAATCATAATAATTGATAAATTATTTACCAATCCACCTACCTACATACATTTTGTATTCATTCTTCAAAAAGTGATCTAGGCTCACCATTTTTGCCTTCACTTTAGAGCTCAGAAACCTGAGTTTCTAAAAGCTTAAGCAATTTGACCAAGTTTGCAGAACTGGGAAATGGCAGACTTGCGATTTGAGAGCATATTTACCTGATTCTTATTTACATGAACAACATCATATGAACCATTCTTGAAAATGTTTTCTTTTAAAAATGTTTTTGATCTGTAAATTGCCTCCCGATCTCCAGCTTTGAAACTGACCAAAAGAACTTTCTTTGAAAGACAGAAATTCTATCTTTACTCTCATTACACACAATGTTATTGCCCCAGTCGACTTAGGCTCTCTTCCCTCCAGCCAAGAGCATATGTCTTCACCTGAACGACTCTTCCTAAAACTCAAAAGAATATTTTTCTGTTTCTATTTTCCAGTCTTTCTTTCATTTTATAGAACTGAATATCCAGGTCAAATCCTTAGAAAACTCTTCAGAAGGAACTCTTCTTGTACTATCATCACTCTTGCACCGTGACTCACTCTTCTTTTGGGAAGCAGAAGGATCCACAGGATAACAGATTCCTGAAATTCCTAGAGGGACCTCTCAAAAAGGTGGCAGTTGTTTTGGCTCTACTATTCTCGTTCAGAATTGCCAAATGTATGTGTGTGTATCTTTTGGGAAAGAGATTCTGGTAAAGAGTTGTCTGGGTTCTATTGAAATATCTCTTTTAAAAATTAATAAACCTTATTCTTAGAGCAGTTTTATGTTCATACCAAAACTGAGAGGAGGGTACAGAGAGTTCCCATGTATACCCCACCCGCAGATATACACAGCCTCCCCTATTATTGGGACTTCCAGGGCGGAGCTAGTGGTAGAGAACCTGCCTGACAGTGCAGGAGATGCAGGAGATGTGGGTTTGATCCCTGGGTCAGAAAGATCTCCTGAAGGAGGGCATGGCAATCCACTCCAGTATTCTTGCCTGGAGAATCCCATGGACAGGGGAGCCTGGCAGGCAACCGTCCATAGGGTCGCAAAGAGTCAGACATGACTGGAGTGATTTAGCACACCCTCATCATCAGTGTTTCACACCAAAAAAAGCAGCATCTCTGGGCTAGATATTCCTCATTCCAAACCCCCATCCCCACGCTCCAAGCCTACCTTGATCCATTGTCCACCTCTCTCCATTCTGCTCTGGGCAGGAAAATGAGATATATGAGCTGTTTCCCCATACTCCTTACCCTCTGGCTTACAGTTGCTTCTGGCTAGTGGAGAGCACCAGCAGATCTAAAGGCAAAATGAGAGTGGAGTGGGTATTTTTTCCTTCAGCTCCCATTCTGTGGGGTCCCAGTACTGGAGACACAGCTCCTGTTAGACAGCCTTCTCCCCGGCTGTGGCCAGCCTCTCTGGGTTCCATCACCATTTCCTCTCCTTGTCCATTCAGGCTTAGGAGTGGTGATTAATCCCAACCATTGCCAGCCCCAAAGTACTACACAAACCTTTAGATTATCCCTATCCTTGCTTTTTTAATTTTCCCTTTATTAAACTCTCCTTAATTACCCCCATTTTAGTGAGCTTTCACTTTATGTAATACTATGTATAATATCAAAATAATGAGAAGGAACACATGCCTAAAGACTCTTAAAATCTAAAAAAAAACCCTTAAAATTTGGACAGCTTCCTGAATGAAAAAAAAAGTTGTAGTCTATTTTTGATTTACCTTCTAACTTGAAAGAACTCTTTTAAGTGAGCTCTAAGTAGGCTGTATGTTTATATTTTGGAAGGGGATGGTGGTAAACTTAGAAATTAGGATGAACATCATATGTGAAAATAAATGATTCTGTGAATGGCATACTTCTCAAGTGATTATGATAAAGTCCCAACTCTTAATTTGGATAAATTGCTAACAACCCAGCTTAGCACACCCATTTGCAGTAATCATTATTTTGCTGACTTGGCTCTATGTCTGGCTTGCATTTCAATAGTGAATGCAAAGCCTATAAGCATTTTAGGGCTTTCTTGCTAAACATCTCCCTTTTCCCAAGGAACCCAACCCAGAATCAGAATATCCCAATGCCTGTGTTGTGTTTCTAGTTGAACACTTAGGACTTTCAAAGTATGGTTTAACTCTTAAATGCTATCAAGGGTCTCTTTAATCAGTTGCTGAAGCTGGCTATAAAACTCAAAAGACTTCATTTTGAAAGTAAAACCATTAGCCAACTGCCTTCTTGACATAATGAATCATATTCAGATGGAGCACTTAACCCCAGCCTGCACTCACTCCTTGCTTTGTCACCATGCGCATAAGGCAAGAATGTGAACAAGTGTGTGCATCAGATGAATCTAGTCAATCGTTACCTGAATGTCCTGAATGTTTTTCTAAGGATCAGGCAAATTAGCAAGCTGCCTTATAATGATTTTTTTCCTCCATTAGCCACTCTTGTGAGTTAGGAAATTTCACCAGCCATCAGCCACTACTTAGGTCTATTACTTACCAACCAGCTTCATTGTTTTTGAACAAGTCACTTCACCTCTCAGAGCTTCTGTTTCCTTATCTATAAAGTGAAATAAATGTCAAAATTATTTTCCTCACCAAAAATGATCAAGCCAGACCCCTTCAAATGTTTGTGGGCTCCGTTTCTCCATTTTGATATTATTTCAGTACTTTTTGGATGAGGGTTTGGGGTTTACCAGAGCATCTATTTCCCACATGCAGGCTTCTTAGATGGCGCTAGTGATAAGGAACCCACCTACCAATGCAGGAGATGTAAAGACAGAGGTTCAGTCCCTGGGTTGGGAAGATCCCCTGGAGAAAGGTATGGCAACCCACTCCAGTTTTCTTGCCTGGAGAATCCCATGGACAGAGGAGCATGGTGAACTACAGTCCATAAAGTCGCAAAGAGTCAGACACACCTGAAACGACTTAGTGTGCACGCACACATATTTACACGCCTGGACATCTCCCAGTGGTTGGAAGAAAAGAGTTATGTATTTCAAACATAGATACTCAGTTCCCAAAACACAACAATACCCACCTTTGCGCTCCAGAAACCAAACTCATCTGCTGGCTTAATATCAACTTGACCTTCCGAGTCCATATCCATGTTCCAGGCCAGCTTTGACTTTATTTTCAGCTGAGTTGTCTATTTTTCTTTGATGTGACAGTTTATAAAGCAAACTTGAAGGGACTCTGAAATTGGTCTGGGCAATGTTGTTTCAGCAGGGGCCTTGAACTTCAGTGAAAGAAGGCCAATCATACATTCTGCATGTATTTCACCAAAGATGACAGTCCGTAGCTAATGCCTCAGAGCCTGCATTCCAGAGACACCTTTTAACTGAGTGCAGCTCAGCTGGAGAGAAGGGCAAGGAGAGGGAAATGAACATCTGGCAAGGCCAAGAGTGTTATGAGTTGTATCCAATACCAGGCATGTCCTGATTAAATATTTCATGCTTTCCCCAGCCAGACATAACCTAACTATCAGCTGTTCTCTGCAGCAGGGATAAATTCACCTTTATGGCAGGACATATTAGCATGGGGTTATAGTGGCAAGTTTAAGAAGCTTCATGAAAAGTTTGTTTTTATCTGTTTATGTGATCCACCTCCCCTTTCCTCAGCCCTCCCTCTCCTCTTTTCCTTTCTCTCTCTCTTCCTCACTGTCTCAACCCATCCCTATCTTACACTGATAGATAGATTTCATCCATAAGGATCAGGCTGAAAATATTTTCTCTCCTTCCAACTCCAAATGTCCACTCTAGCCACAAGATGAAGGTAGCTCCAAGTTGGTTCCTTGATCTGGGACCTTCCAGCATTGGCCTGTGTGTCTGCAACTTTGGCATTTATTATTATTTTTTTCCCTTCTGGAGACTTCTTAACTTTGCTGCTAGGTGAATAGGCTTCATGGTTGCTGTGTCTTTTGGGTGGACTGATCATTTTTAATGTATGGTCTTCTGAAACCTATTAGAGCTTTTTTACCTTAAATTTTATTTTGTCAGATTATATTGCTACAGCCTTCATTTTGGTTACTATTTACCCTTTTGCCTTTTCTTTCTCCCCTCTGTCTTTAACTTTGCATTGTGACTGATCTGGAAGATCTCTGTCAAGTAACATATAGCTTCATCCATTTACGCCACTTTAAGAATCTATCTCTCAATGTAGAATTTATGTACTTTCTGTGTGTTTGCACATGCTGTTTGCTTTTAGTGTGATTACTGTATGTTTTGGGTTATTTATACCATCAAATATTGTCCTTGCTGTTTATCATCCTTTTCTTATTCACTTCAATCTTCTTCCAAAGTAAAGAAGTCCTTTCCATTCCTCTCCAATCTTCATCATGTACTCTTTTATCCTATGATGATTTGGAATATATGCATTGCATTTCATTTAATGAGTGCCATTAATTTTTAAACATATTTTCATGACTATAATTTTAAAAATGCATCTACAGCAAGTCAGTTTTTAAAATTTTTGTCCTAAATACTGAAATAATTTTAGCACAATTTAGCTACCCATTAAACATCCCACTTGTCTTGGTTTTATTATCGAAAGTCATAATTTTACTTACATTAACCTAAAAATGAGAGTTTAAGAAAGTGATCAATATATGTGTATGTGTGTGTGTGTGTGTGTGTGTGTGTGTGTGCGCGCGCTTAGTCACTCAGTTGTGTCCAACTCTTTGCAACCCCATGAACTGTAGCCCACCAGGCTTCTCTGTCCATGGAATTCTCCAGGAAAAAATACTGCAGTGGGTTGCCATTCCCTTCTCTGGAGGATCTTCCCAACCCAGGGATAGAACCCAGGTCTCCTGCATTGCAGGCAGATTCTTTACTGTCTGAGCCACCAGGGACACCCACAGCAATCAATATAGACTTAAATTATCCTGTTACTTCAATTAATCTTTGTAATTTTCACAGTTTATTTTCCCCTAAAACCTTTCTTATATTATATTTTATTTTAGATTTGATTTTATTTTGCCACAAGCATATGTTTAAATGCTCTTTTAATAAAGGTCTATGTGGGGAAAAACATGCCTAATTTTTGTACATCTAAAAATGTATTTGTCTATTTTGTTTATTTTTGAATGATTGTATAGCTAAGCATAAAATTCTCAGGTTTAACAGTTAATTTCTGTGAATTCATTGAAAAATAAGAATTCACTATATTCTGGTCTCAATGGTTGCTAATAAAAACCTACTGCCAAAAATCTGCCATCTCCTCTGGGTAACATGTCTTTCTTTCTGGGAAGTTTAAGATTTGCTTATTTACTTATTCATGCATTTAAAATAGAGGATATAGGTTTAAGCATGAAATCATGGCTCCATCTTGAATGCAAACATCTTTTTAAAAATAAGGTATTCTTTTAAAATGCTAATTGTTAAAAATATAAATGAGCAGTTTTTTCTTAAATTTTTTTCTTACAAATGTTAATAAAGTTTTCCAATTTTTAAGAGATAGCCATCTACATCACACTTTTGAATGAGTTCATAGAACCAACATCTAGGCTTTAGCTACAGGTACTCACTGAAACTTCAGGGAAATAACACAAATGTTTTCCAGCTTCACTCTTATTATATTCTGGGAAATTCTTTAGAGCGTGAGGAAAGAATGATGCTATATTCATCTCATATTTTTAGGAAGTGGACGGTTGGAATATTGAGTAAATAATGAAGGACTGAATGTACAAATATATGGGGAAATGAATGGTTGGTCATATGAGCAAGAAGATTGTTACAAGTTGCTCCCTAAATGGTTGGTCATATGAGCAAGAAGATTGTTACAAGTTGCTCCCTACCCTTTACCCACCCATCTTCCCATTATGTGTTTGGAAGCAAGGCTGCTCTTAAGATCCTTAAGGCTTCCAATCACCAACATGTCCTAGTATAGTGCCAAAGGATAAAACTAAAGTATTTGAAGCATCCTATTTTATAAAGAGTAGCTCTATTGCTGCCTCTCAGATTTCTCTCAGGTCCTGAAATCATTTAAAGGATCGTCAGATTTTAAGAATAAGTAATTTTATATTTTTTTCTGGTTAGAAGAGTGAGTCCTCTCACATCTTTGTTTACATATATTAGAAAGGTGTGGGTGGGGTATGGGTGTGTTTGCACACACACGTGCACACGTCAAGCATGTTATTCAGACTAACTTCAAGAATCTCTGCATGAAGTTCATGCATGGCTGAGGCACAGGAAATCTATCCCTTGCTGGCAGTCAGTAATGGCTACCAGGGTCAGTATCCTGATGAGGGACTGATATACCATGCTCTGAAGGTGCAACATGAGATGAGTTAAAATCTTGCTTGGGTTTATTAGATCTTCAATAGAAAAGACCTTCTTTCTTGACTAGAAAATACACCCTTATATCTAGCCATGCTCTTTGTAACTAAGAAGACCAGGAAAGAGATTGTATATCACTTGAGACTCATCTCTCATACCAGAAAATAATTCGATGCTTGTCATCCACTAATGGTTGGTAGGTAAAGGCTAACACATGTTTTGAAAATCATCATGAAGATAAAGCAGTAAAATTTAATTTCTATCCATTAGAAATGTCTAATAAGTAGTGATAAATCTTAAATTGAGAGAACTCTCAAGAGAATATTTCACTGTGTCTCCTAGTCATGCAGGTAAAATGTTATCATTCTCTATTTCAACTATCACTAATAACACTGTGTTTCAGGCATTGTGCTAGGCTCTGGAGCACAGAACACAAACCCTACTTCCTAGCAATTTAAGGTTCAACATTTTACAGGTGAGAAATCTGATATGCCTCATGTGTTGAAAAGAATCTTGCCCAAATACAGACAGCCGATCTATGATGGAGAAAATGTTAGAACTGATGCTTCTTGCAAATAAACAGCCTATGACCTCTTTGTGCATGTGTGCTCAGTTGCTTCAGTCATGTCTGATTCTTTGCAACCCCATGGACTGTAGCCCGCCAGGCTCCTCTGTCCATGGGATTCTCCAGGCAAGAAGACTGGAGCCGGTAGCCATGCCCTCCTCCAGGGGATCTTCCTGATCCAGGATACGAACCTGTGTCTCCTGTAGTGTAGACAGATTCTTTAATGCTGAGCCACCAGGGAAGTTTCATAACTGCTTTATGCTGCTGCTGCTGCTAAATTGCTTCAGTTGTATCCGACTCTGCGTGACCCCATAGACAGCAGCCCACAGGCTCCTCTGTCAAACCAAATAATACTTATATTAACTGACATTGGTATGAGAAAGTTTTTAAATGGAGTTTTAAGACGTTAAAATAAAAGTTATCTAAATGTTCACCTTCAGTATCATTTACTGGAATAGCAATAGTTTTTAACATTGAAATAGCCCTACTTACGTTCCAGATATGTTCTTACTTCCTTATATTTATTAAATAACTTGCTTCTCATAGCAACCTGATGTAATAGGCTTATTAAACCCATTTTATGGAGGAAAAAACCCTAAAGCACTAAGTGTATAAGTAATTTGTCCCAAATAAAAGATCTCATCATTGGCAGAAGAGTATCTAATATCCTGGCAATTAATGACTCTGCTGTCTAGATGCATGAAGGTGATCACTGATGTTACAAAGTCAGAAAGTATTTTAAGATCATGAATGCAAAATAAAACTCTTCTTTGCTACATGCTCCCTGTTTTCAAGAATTCTTTGAGAACTGTTTTAAGTTCCTACTAATTAGAAGACCTTGTTTCTTGATTATATCTCCCCCAAAAGGTTATATTTGAGTGTAGTAGTTCCCATTTCTCTTTGGAAATGGATACCTTTTTAAACATTTAATGTTCTTACATTCCATTTCTATATTTAGTTATGCACACATTTCTTGTTGAACTTATAGATTTCTAAGTACCTTATAATACTACAAGGAGAAGGCAATGGCACCCCACTACAGTACTCTTGCCTGGAAAATCCCATGGGCGGAGGAGCCTGGCAGGCTACAGTCCATGGGGTCGCAAAGAGTCGGACACGACTGAGCGACTTCCCTTTCAATTTTCACTTTCATGCATTGGAGAAGGAAATGGCAACCCACTCCAGTGTTCTTGCCTGGGGAATCCCAGAGACGGGGAAGCCTGGTGGGCTGCTGTCTATGGAGTCACACAGAGTTGGACACGACTGAAGTGACTTAGCAGTATAATATTACAAAATCCTCCAGATCCTAACATTAGATTACCTCTGGATTAAAAGCATTTTAAAAACAGATATGTATTATTTGTTCTATATTTTAAAAATATCTGTGTCTTAGTATTTATTTACCCATATTATGTTTCACTGAAATAAAATTAATAATTTTCACCTTGGTTTTCCATACTTTGTAATGATTCCACCAGGAAAGGGATGGGCTCATAAATCTACAATAAAATAGAAACATTTCACCAGGGAAATATTTTATTTCCTTTTTTATCTCCCATAGTCATATCTCTCATGAAAGTGAACTTCACACTTCCACCTGCCTATCCCCTGTAACTCCTGTAACAAAGAAAGGGAAGGAGAGAAAGGAAAAAAAGAAGGGAGGGTGAAAGGGAGGGAGTGAGGGAGGAAGGAAGGAAGAAAGATGGAAGGAAGGAAGAAAGGAAAGGTGGGCAGAAAAAGGAAGAAAGTCTTTGGGAGATATGGAAGTATCACATCAAGCTCTAGATCGTGCTTTTGGTCCTGAAAACTGAAATTTATAATAGCATATTCTCTCTGTGGTTGCAGTTTAAATATAGAAACATATTTTCAATTTCTCAAAGAAGAATGTAGATTCTTTCTGACAATTCAGTAACACAAGCATCTAGATCCTATATAACACAGTGCCCAATACATAGTAAGAAGTCAATATTCTCTGGCTGGTTTGCTTGGTATACTACCATTGGCAATAAGCCATTACATGCATGAGCTAATATTTACTCTTAGCCTATGGATATCACTGCAGCATTAGCAGCATCAAGAATCTTGGTCTTCAGTCTCTGGTTATGCTTAAGGTTGGCTTTGAGACATTATCAGCTCATATATTCTATCTGAATAGTTAAACCATTGTGTATATAGAAAGAAACAGGTATATATCCTACTGAAACATGAAAGGTAACACTCAAATTTTTATTTAAAAATGATTAGCTTTATATACAAAATTTGGGCAATACATGCATCAGAAAGCAACCCCTTGTGCCTCATTATGAAGAACTCAGTGGTAAATTTCTTTGGAAAATTGAGTATGATACAAAATTAAAAGTGTGTTCTTTAGGAGAAACACAAATGTAGGGAAGGCCACTGTGGACAGAGGCTACTAGTTATCCCTAAATAAGTAGGTTCCCCTTTACTTATACTTAAAGGTTCAAATTCATTTCCATTTCTGGTCTAGCCAAATAAACTTCTACTAGCTGACCTTCTCACAGATATAAACTATCGACAAAACAGACAATGACTCAAAGGCACTGGAGATTGAACAAAGCAGGTGGATGCTGAAGGGAGATACATTACGAAAAGAGAATGGCAGGTTGACTTGCCAATTTTTATGGCTCTTAGAGTGAGGGCAAGCCACAGCTGCACTGAGTAAAGCACTTAAAACTCTAATAGGAAACCCACAGGCTTTCTGCCATAAAGGGACAGAGGGAAGAGTTTGAGGCAAATGCAGGGACTGAAAAGTAGGAGTCCATCTGAGAAAAGAGGGAGGCAAAGAGAATAAACCTCAATTTCTGTGCCTAAACTCTGCACAGACCTCTGGCTCTACTCAGAACCATGCATGGGCAGAATAGAATCCAGCAAAATATTAAAGAACTGAAGTTGGATTTGACCTATAACCCAAGAGACAAAATTTTTGGTTTGAATCCCACCAACTTAATTGTCTCCAAAACAAATAAAAAAAATCATCTCTCTGGAGGAATATAAGGGAGTCCAATGTCTTCATAACAAAATCCTTACAATGTTCAGAAATATTTACAAATACTTCAAAATTTTTTGACATCCAAAGATCCAGGAAAATGAGACCCCTCTTAAGATAAAAGACAATCCATGAAAACCAACCTTTTGATGGCCAGGGTGCTGGAACAATGACAATGACAATTATGCACAATAAGGTAGAGAATAATATGCTTATGATTAATGAAAAGATAGAGTAGCTCAGCAGAGATATAAAAACTTTAAAAAGAACCATATAGAAGTTGTAGAGCTAAAAAACTATGGTATATAAAATAAAAATGTAACCCATGGGCTTAATAGAAGAATGCAGACAACCAAGGAGAACTGAATGTGCAGACAGGTCAACAGAAATTATTCAGCCTGAGAAACAAAGAGAATAAAAAATTTAAGAAGTAACCAGACTCAGGGGCAGGTAATGTAATAACAAAAGGTCAAATATATATGCAATTGAGTCCTAGGAGGAAAGAATGGGCTAGAAAAACTATTTGTAGAAATAATGGGTGAAAAGTTTCAAAGTTGGGCAAAAGACACAAACTTTCAGACTCAAAACCTTAGTGAATCCCAAACAGAATAAGTATGAAAAAAAGCTGTGCATAGGTACATCAAAATCAAGCTATGGAAAACCAGAGATAAGTCATCCTGGACTGTGAACAAGGTTAGCATCCTCGATAAGACAAAGTGGCACCAGTGATAAAGATCTGCCTGCAATGAAGGAGACAGAAGAGACGTGGGTTTGATCCTTGGGTCAGAAAGATCCCCTGGAGGAGGAAATAGCAACCCAGTCCAGAATTCTTGCCTAGGAAATCCCATGGACAGAGGAGACTGGCAGGCTACAGTCCCTGGGCCTACAGAGTTGGGCACAGCTGTGAGCATGCACACACACACCGCAAGGTGACGGCTGGAAAGGAACACCGAGTTTCTTAAACACAGAGTACTATTCTGGCTTCCAGAATGGGACTTGTGATGGTACGTAAGATGACCTTATGGAATTCCAGCCTCCGAATCCTGTATGGGACAGAAATGGATTTATATCTTTTTAGCTTGAAAAAAATGAAACTTTAATCTGTTGCTTTTGATCTTCTGATCATGCAACTAAGCCTGTATCAACATCAATACAGTTTGGATCTACCTTAAAACATCTTGGATCAGTGTCAGGGCATACTACACACAGGGCAGAAAGCAAAACATAAACTCAGAAGTCTGAGAAAGGAGTAATTAGATTTTTTAAAAAATTAAACTTTTAATAACCTAAGAGTTTATTAGTGGAATCAAAGTGCTCTTTGCTTTGGTATTTTTCACAAGCTTAATGTGAGTAATGCTTTGTTCAATAGCTCAGAGAAGTTTTCAATCAATCTGCTTCAAAGAGACAAAGAAAGAAATTCATAAACATTGTTCAAGAGGTCTACCAATATTTTCCATTTTCCTCCCATCCTGGTATCGTTATTAAAGCCAGTGCTCATTCACCATTTCTCACCTGTTCTCATCTAACTTTTCTCCAAGGTCTGGGCTTGCCCTGCAATTTCCTTGGGCCTCTATCTCCTTTGACTAGACAAGAAGTCTCCATTACATCAGCATGTGCAGGATGAGGCTTGGTTCTCCGTTCTGTGTTGGTGCAGAAGGTGTCATTCCCTCGTGGGACCGTAAATTATCACACGTTCTTCTGCATGTCTCAGTGCACTGGCCCCATCCTCACAAAGTTTTCAACTCTGCTCCCCACTCTCTCTGGGGATGAGATAGTTCCCTTTTAATGATATTTCCCTGGGTGGGTATCAGGTACCCCTTATGTACGTTTTCAGTATGTGTTTTTTTAAGAATAGAAATGACCCAATATTTTTCTAAACATTAACAAAGACACCTTTATGTATCTGAATCTATAGTTTGTCTACACAGCATCTAATATATAGATGTCTATATAGCTCTATTTCTATGTTAGACAAAGTGTTTAGAAAACAAACTATTCATTTAAAGCAGAACCTTAAAGTAAAACACTTCATTAAGCTGCTTTAGTTGGCTGACTATCTATTGGTGAATGTTTCTCCAGGTTTATCATTCTTGTTAGTTGCCTCTATTAAGGATGGCCTGCCAGCTCTCACATGGCTCTCACATGGCTTCTTTACCAGCAGCTTTCAATGCTCTAATGATCAATACTTTAGAGCTAAACACCAGGCCAATTTGGTATCCAGGTTTTCCCACTAAACAGTGCTGCCCAACCAATACCTCCTGTGAACATGTGTGTGAGGAAGCAGGCCTTTTCTCTCTGAGTCTATTTAGCACTTGATTCCAATTTAAATTAAACACAAACAAGAAGATGGAAGCCACCCAGCTTCCTTCATTCCCGTACTTGTATTGTGACCAAGCAGGTATATTTGGGCACTTTGCAAGCTGTAGCATCTTCTCTCCTGCGTTACCTCTATAATATCACTATGACCCAGTTTCTGTGGCCTCCTCAAACTCAGAGCTCTGGCTGACCTCAAAAGTCATCACATTTGTTTTAATGCACTCTACTTTTCAACCCATGCTTATTGTTTTAGTCAACAAGTAGTACTATGTTTAAAGGATCAATCACTTTTTAAAAAATGAATATAGAGTTAATGTATTTTGGACAAGTAAAGAATAGGTCTTTATCCTTATATCCTTTATCCTTCCCTATATAGCACAGGGAATTCTACTCAATACTCTGTAATGGCCTATATGGGAAAACAATCTAAAAATGAGTGGATACACATATATGCATAACTGATTCATTTTGCTGTACACCTGAAAGTAATACAACATTGTAAATCAAATATATGCCAATAAAAATTAAATAAAAAGAATGGGTCTTCATCAATAGGTGACTAATCTCATGAGATTTTTGTTCTGGAAATTTTTTAGGCCATTTCGTAGAACAAGCTTGTAACCTGGTTCCTGAAGATGCATGACTGAAAATTAAAAGCAGAGACTAAATTGCTAAAGAGAAATACAGAATACGCAAGTCTTCTGATAGGAGGCTCTGGTAAAACAAGAAGTCAATGTACAAGGTACCTGCGTTGTTCCAAGTGTAGGGCAGAACCCAGTACAGAAGAATTTATCAGAAAAAATTGCTGTTCTAAAATCTAAGAGCAGAGCAAATAAGGTGGTATCAGGAAAGTACGTTAGCAGTAGCTAGGAGTGGCCATTTGGATCATGTAAGAAGAAAGGTTTACAGAGGCCACACACAACTTTGTTCCTAAGACTACTTTCACCACTGAGGAGTCACCGCAGTTGGCGGTTTCAGATGACCAGTGCTTAGAAATATGATGATGACCTCTCAGAACAAAGTCAGAGATAATACAAGAGAGACTCGATGTCGAGTCCCAGAAAGCGGAATGGATGCTTCTTGACAACTTCTTTCCTATAGTGTGGACTCGACCAAGAACTTGGTAATAGTGAGTCTACCATCTGAATCCAAGGTGCTGCCTGGAGGAACAAGATGTCTACAAACAAGGTTTGATGGACATCTTCACAAAAATCTTGGGCAGAACATTTCTGAAGACCATTGTGTATGCACAGTAGATAGGAAGGATGAAAATTTGTTCTCATTAGCCTTATGTGAAACTTGTGATGACTTTGCTTCTGATCTTTTCTTCAAATATTTATTGTAAAGGGAAGTAGTTACTAAGTTTCTACTACTCCATGCAATGAGTGTTTTAAGAGCTGAGGGTGATACACCTATACACAGTGTTCTCCTCTAGTTAAAGGTACAAAATACATATGAAATAAAGACAATTAACCACATCACGTGCATGTCCAACTCTTTGTGACCCTATGGACTGTAGCTTGCCAGGCTCCTCTGACCATGGGATTCTCCAGGAAAGAATACAGGAGTGGGTTGCTGTGCCCTCCTTCAGGGGAATCTTCCTGACCCAGGGATTGAACCTGCATCTCCTGCATTACAGGTGGATTCATGACCCCTGAGCCACCGGGGAAGCCTATTAACCACATTGTGAGATTTAAAATAAGTTTCAAATAAGATATCCAGATGAGTCCTATTAGAATTTCAAAGAAAGAACCTTTTTGAGCCCAGGTGAATATGGGCAGAGACGGCTTAAGAAGTAACTTGTGTCTGAAAGGAGCAGCAGGAACTTCGAAGTTGAAGATTAGGAGAGATTTCCCTTAAAGGCAAGGATGTAACTGTTACTGTTACAGGTTGAATTGTTCCCTGCCCCCAATAAAATTCACTCGTTTAAGTCCTAACTCCCAGTTCTTCAGAATGTGACTTTATTTGGAAATAAAGTTGTGAGAGATGCAATTGGTTTAGATGAAGTCATATTGGAGTAGAATGGACACCTACTCCATTATGGCTGATGTCATATTATAAAATGGGAAATTTGACTACAGACATACACCTATAGAAAAAATACCATGTAAAAATTGGAGTCAGGCTGTTACAAGACAAGGATGCAAGGAGAGAGTCCTGGAACAGATCCTTTCCTAGTGCTTTCAAAGGGAGCCTGGCCCTGCCAACATCTTCATCTCAGATGTTTAGGCTCCAGAATTGTGAGACAATAAACTTATGTTGCTTAAGCCACTCAGTTTGTGGTACAGCAGCCATAGGAAACTGATACAATGATCAGAAACCCAGAGGAAAGAAGGTACAGGGTGGATTCTGGGAAATGCTAAGTCAACAGACACTACTTTTAAAGAGATGGGAGTACCAGGCCCCCTTCCTTGTCTCCTGAGAGTATGTCAAGGATGTATATTGTCACCCTGCTTATTTAACTTCCCAGAGTACATCATGTAACATGCCAGGCGGGGTGAATCAAAAGCTGGAATCAAGATTGCCAGGAGAAATATCAATAACCTCAGATATGCAGATAATACCACTCAAATGGCAGACAGTGAAAAGGAACTAAAGAGCTTCTTGATGAGGATGAAAGAGCAGAGTGAAAAAAATAGGCTTAAAACTGAATATTCAAAAAGCTAAGATCATGGCCTATGGTTCCATCACTTCATGGCACATAGAAGGGGAAAATGTGGAAGCAGTGACATTTCATTTTCTTGGGCTCCAAAATCAATGCAGATGATGACTGCAGCCATGAAATTGAAAGATGCTTGCTCCTTGGAAGGAAAGCTATTACAAACCTAGACAGTGTATTAAAAAGCAGAGACATTACTTTGCCAACAAAGGTCCATATAGTGAAAGCTATGGTTTTACCAGTAGCCATGCATGGATGTGAGAGTTGGACCATAAAGAAGGCTGAGTGCAAAAGAATTGACGCTTTTAAATTATGATGCTGGAGAAGATGTTTGAGAGTCTCTTGGGCTGCAAGGAGATCAAACCAGTCAATCCTAAAAATAATTAATGCTGAATATTCATTGGAAGGACTGATGCTTAAGCTGAAGCTCCAATACTTTGGCAACGTGATGTGAACAGCCGACTCATCGGAAAAGACCCTGATGCTGGGAAAGACTGAAGGCAAAAGGAAAAGGGGCGACAGAGGATGAGTTGGTTAGATAGCATCAGTGACGCAATGGACAAGAATTTGAGCAAACTCTGGGGGATAGTGGAGGACAGAGTAGCCTGGCATGCTGCAGTCCATGGGGTCATAAAGAGTTGGACACGACAGAGACTGAACAATAACAACATAGATACTACTAACATCTAACATTTTCAGAATGCTTATCCTGTGCTTCATGTGCGTTTTTCATTTGATCTTCACACCCACTCTATAAGGTAAGCTCTACTATCATCCCGTTTTATGGATAGGAGACAAAATTTCAGACTGGTTAAGGACTGTCAAAGGCCACATGGCCAGAAAAGTAGAGAGCTTACTAAGAGAGATGTTTAAAGAGATGAGGAGCTGAAGTGGGACAGGGTGTTATGTATCTTTCAATCTTTGTCATTGATACATTTCTCTGTACCAGACACAAATCACAGACTAGCAAAAATACCTGCTGAGGAAAATACAGCAAGCATGTTTTATATGTAGAAAAGACCAATAAAATGGTGCTGAAATTCTCTCATCTTAGCAATGAGAACTAACATCCAAAAGAAATTACAAATTTGTACCAGGGCAAATCAATAGTGTGAAGTTATCACTAGGGACCATGCCTGTAACTCTCAGCCTGGTATCTCTTCACACCATCACTTACCTGTATAAACAGTGGTGACCAAGGAGGCCTCTGGGCCATGTGCCCAGTCTCCTCTGGCTTTCCTTTTAAGGGAGATCAGCAGAGTTACCGCTGGCTAGAACTATCCCCCCCCACACCACCAGGTCCAGATAGGAGATATGCAATCGGTGGTGCCCTACTGTGGATTTTACACCCACTCTGTGTTTGGACAGAAAGAAAAATGATACCTCTTCTCTGAATTGACACATCATTCTTTCCCAAGCATGCAAAGTGCTCTTGCCAGCCCCTCTTGGTAAATATTTACCTTGAATCATCACAGGCCTGAAACATCAGCTATCCAGAGAAAACAGGATGGTGATTTTGGACATTTGGAATCTGGAACCTGTGATGAATAGAAATACAACCTTGTATGCTGTCAGAGGCTCTGGCCTGCCAAGGGGAAATGTACTTTATACAGCCACAAGCTTGACCTCCGAGAGCCTTAAAAGGCCTCACATACTCAAAGGTGCATTACTGGGCCTTACACTAATTCATCATGATAGCTAAAGTGGTCTGTGTAAACCACAGGAGATCTGAGTCCCCTGGGCATCCAGGAGTCAGCATTAATTGCTTCGAGTTTAGCATAGGGAACCGTAAGTGAATGTAGGGTAAAGACTATTTGCATATTGCTTGCAATAAAGCTTGGAAATGGTTCCAGATGTCCCAGCTAAAACCTTCTCCCCAAAAGTTTATCCCAGTCTGGGAGCCAGCCCAGGCCAATCTAATAGAAGTTCTACTCAGCCTCTCTCTTCCGAATTTTGAGTCACAGTTTGCAGGTTGCAACAAAAATCCTCAAGGCAAATTTTTATTCTGAGCAGGCTGAATATAATTTATTAATTCACTTTTGAAATAACAATTGCAATTGGGAGGGATCAGCTGAAAGCCTTAATTACATTAGAAAATATGCCTCACTCTCGTCCGCCCCCACCCAGGGTACAAGAACACATAATTATCATAATTTTCAAATTGTATTATTATTATTTGAAAAGTCTGATGGACAGCAGACTCTATCGACTTAGCTACTCTGAAGCAGTGGCCGAGACACATTTGAACCTTCGAATAAGGTTATTCCCTCCCTTGCTTATTAAGGCCCTGAAATGGTTTAGCATCTACTGGCTGTTTCCAGTCTCAGATACTATTTGTCCAACAGAACTGGCTTCCCGGCCCCTCTCTCCTTTGTGCCGAGAGGGAAATGCTCAGGTGTGCTGTTGCCAGAGTGATTAGGCCAGCCGGGAAGTCTCCTTGGACAGGAGGTTGGAAAGCCTCTGGGATCACGGCCTCTCATCCTTGTTAAATGACTGTGAGTGCGCGTGTGTCTGTGTGCGTGCTGCCACATGCACACCTGCCTAGAGGGAAGATGTTTGTTTTCATTTTTAAAGGCCCAGAGTGTTTTTAAAGAGAAAGTAGAACATTTCCAGAAATGAAGTTGGGGATCTGTGTCAAGCAGCCAGGGTGCCGGGCGGACAGCCTAACTGTGATCATTGGCTTTGTTATCAACTCCCCGCGTCTTTAGAGTGCCTCTGTCTTCGGGTTTCTATCTGTCACCCCAGGCCACGCAGACCCTCCCTCTGCTTCTCTGGGTGGCTGTGATGTTTATCAGGCTAATGAGTTCAGTTCTCAGGTCAGCGCTATAGTGGCGAGTGTAGCCGCCCTCTGCCCTTGGTTTTTCCTCTACCTATGGATTATCTGCCTTCTGTTTGCCAAGCCTCCTCATTCCAAGTTTCTTTGATCCTTGGATATTAAGGAGACTAGAGGTTGAGTTAAACCCTTTTGAATAATTCAAACTCTCTGTTCAAGTGAATCCCTTTAGAAAAAACAAAACATTAAAAAAAATAAAAAGCAACAAAAAGGAATAGGAAACATTGGTTTTGTTTGAAGATCATCATTTTCTTGAAAACTCTTCTATTCCAGAAAGGTAACCAATGGTTTTCTGAATTGAGGGCAGGAGAAGAGAAGCACACTTGGTTTGAACCAAGTGACCTGGAGCTGAGTCTGGGTGCAGCCAGTCTCTGGGGCTGAGACCTGGTGAGCGAGGGTCACGCTGTGCACCCTGGCTTCCATCTCCTCACAGGTGAAGTCAGAGGCAACACAGTACTGGGTTCTTTTACTCAAAGGACTTCTCTGAGGATCCTATAATACATGTCATGTTGGTGTTGCTTAAGATCGTTTGAAGTGCCCTGAAAATTCAAGAATGCATTATCAGAACCGACTCAGAGCCTTGAACACTGTGGGAACCAAATAAACACTTCTTGAAGTGAGTAGACTCCCTATTTTCCATTTGAGAATAGGAAACAACATGGATGCTTCACTGTCCCCTGAAATGACCCGGTTCCTGCCTACATATTCCCTGAGTGCCTGCACTCAGGTTTTCTTAGTGAAAAGAATTTTAAAGGCAAATCTATCCCAATCTCTCTGAGAAAGAAAGCATTTTATTCTCACCCAAGGACATAGACAAAACATGTTTATGTGGAGCAAATGATGACATTTTAGAGTCAGGAAAGTCTAAGAATGAAGGAGCCTAAGAGAAATTAATGTCAGCTTTATTCTCCCCACTTCACTTTCAGAAAAAGAAATCAAAGTTTCAGTGACTTTCTTGAATTGTTTGGCTTTGTCAAGCAGCCAAGGAAGGTCTCTGATTCCCTGCCGGTTTCCATGCCCCCCTTTCACTAAGCATCAGGTACGACTGCTCCTCTGTAAAGTGTAACTTCAGAAAACTGCCCTTTTCTAAATGCCTTGCTTTACAGAAGAGGGGGATTCCTAGGTGGCGCTAGTGGTAAAAAGCCCACCTGCCAATGCAGGAGAGGCAAAATTTAATCCCTGGGATGGGAAGATCCCCTGGTAGAGGAAATGGCAACCACTCCAATATTCTTGTCTGGGAAATCCCATGGATAGAGGAGCCTGGAGAAAACAGTTGGACTGAGAAACTGAGCACACGCACACGTGTGCGTGCACACACACACACACACACACACACACACACACACACACAAAGGAGGAGCATGAAGTCCACATGGCCCTCTGCTGAGTCTGAATGAGGAGTAGCTACTGTTGCCTGGAAAGACAGAGGAAAGCTCTTTTCTCCAGGCTCCAGCAGCTCCCTGGTGACCTATGGTGGACAGCTGTTTTTTCGAGAAGCAGCTGTATAAAACTTTGCTTCATAGCTGCTCTATTCGTTTCTAAGGCTGTATTTGACAAAGCGCTCGCTACTTCAGAGGTCTCTGGTAGAGATGACCAGAGGCAAAGATGCTGGGTTCAGAAAAAAATGCTCCTGCCCAACCTCTCCTCATGGGGAGCATCCACTTCTCTTTTCAGGTAACAGGCAAATATCATTGTGTGCCTGCTGCTCCTCCCAGCATTCACTTTGGTTTCCTTCACCCAAGTGGATAAGTCAGTCTCCTCCTCAGGTTAAGAAGGAAAAAAGGTTCCTTTCTTTGGTTTTCTTGGTTGGGATGTATGAGATCTGACAAGGAAGCATACAGACCAAGGAAAGAAGTTTAAGAGCCAAAGCATCTTTAGGTCTTCCTCAACAAAAGTAAGTTCCCCTGTAAACAAGCAAAGACCATGTGAAGCTGGAGCATTCCTTCTTTCTACCCAGTGGTTTATTGACTCAGCTCTCTGATACCTACGGAAAAAAAAAAGATTAAAGTGTTCCCTGAAAAACATGTTACCTCCAAACACTATTATTTCAGAGGTCAGAGCCTATCCACTTAGACAAACATCCTGGATACCTGAAAGGAAGAGGAAAAAATGGGCCATGTAGCCCCAGGAGTAGAGGCAATAAAATGACATAGTATCCTAAATCTGAACATACTATGCTCTACTATTGGTTTTAAAAATTAAAGAATATCCACCTAGCAGTTACACTATTTGCCAGCACTTCAGTACGTGCGGAGATACCTGTTCACAGTTCCCCGGATGGGGAGAGTGTCAAGAGGAGAGCTGTTTCAGCTCTACCCATAAACACCTCCTCCTCCTCCTCTGCTCTACTTCCAAACTTCTCTAGGACAATTGTCCTATTCTTTAACCCATCTAGATGGTGTTACTGGTAGTGAAAACATCTTGATTATGAAAAATTGGAGAACATTGAGATGAGCCCCACTGTTTGGAATGTAACATAAGAAGAAAGCCCATTCTTCCCGGGGAGTGCTGAAATCAGCCTGAGAGGCTTGCATATCCTCTGGTCTTGCAGTCTAGTTTCCTCCGTCTCCACCACTGTAGGATTTCTGTGTTTCCAATAAACACATCCCTTTGGCCCCTCTCCCCTTTACATCTTATTGTAGATACAGGTTTCAAATTGATTTTATCTGTTGGAGATTGAGTGGAACATCACAGTGCCTTGAGTGAATTTTTTGGTCAACACAGAGGATGGCAGAACTGACCCCATAAGGTATAAAGAAAAAGTGGAAGGTAAGAAAGACCTCAGTGAAGTGGCCAGAGAACATGCCAAGGTGATTCAGTCAAGCAGGAGATTGAGCAATACCACCTCTGGCAGCTTTTGGGGTGGTGGTGAACAGGACACAAGGTCAGCAGAGGCTCAGTACCTGGCAAGACCAAGGGTGCTCACTCCCTGTGGCTTATCCTGAAACTGAAGAGTTGCCGTTTTTGCTCATTTGCTTTTAAAAAATTCTTCCCCTCCCTTGTCTTCAATGTTTACTGTCAACAGCCCTCCTCCTCCTCCCACTCTTCTCCCAACTTTGGAAAGGTGTAAAAGAGGTACCATATGTGAACTCCCTCTGCTGACATGTTTCAAAAAGACCTTGTCAACTGGCACTAATTGTTGTGACTGCAAACTTTCATTCATCCTGGGTGCTGCTGCAGACTTCCTTTGCTTTCACATTCTGGGCCAATCCCACATTCCCATGTTGTTTCATCGCCATTAAGGAGACGTCAGCTTCCAGAGCCTTCTCCTTCACCATCACAACAGCCTTTCTATCCATCTTTCAGCATATAGCTCTCGATTTGTAGAGCTCAGTGTAACTTTAGCTCAGGCTACATGCAACCCGTTTCCCCCCTCTGCCAGGAGAGCCCAGGCATCACCGTGACTCCTTTATTCATGGTGGAAGCTGTTGAGCAGCACATTCATTTCGGGTGGGCTGTGTTCAGGAACTCAGGGCACATCATTCACAAGTTATCTCTGTTGATATGCGCATTGTTGACCCTCACCTCACAAGGCCACCAATCAAGCCTACAACTTTCTTTCTCCAACAAAACCCCTGTGATCTGATGGACTCACTGGGCAATATTAAAACCTGAGGAGGGGAATCGAAAGGGAGGCTTTATGAAAGCGACTTCAGAACACTATCCAATTATTAGTATGCTTTTTCATAATACTGACGGTTTCACATTTTATTGAGAGAGAGAATTTTTCCCTGGCTCTCTTGGGAATGATTTTATTGAAAGCATCAGAATGAAGAAGATGGCTGCATCATTTCTGCAGTGCCAGGGGTCAGAATCTTTGACTGGTTTGGTGTAATGTGCACATATAAAATTTCACTCAGTGCTTATTTATTGCCTTTTATTTAATATATAATCTGGCTAGATCTACTTTTGTTTCTTTACATTTACTGCTTTCCTCCATTTTATTCTTCCTTTGGCTGATTTAATATGTATATATTAAATTATGTATGTATATATATATATATATATATAATATACATATATTTTCTATTTTCTTTGATCGGAAGTCTTACATGAAAGAACACTCTGCTTTTGCTCTTTTACATAGTAAGTCCAGTGGCAGAGGTAGAAACGTGAATCTAGCCATAGGAGAGCACTTCATTGGTGATAGTCATTTATTTGAGAACACTGTTGTTCCTTCAAAAGTAAATGCTGGCTCCTTTCCTTACCTCTCTTTCATTTCTCTGTATTCCATCCCCATCCAACTAAAAATCATTCTCACTCCACAGTCACCAGAAAGTACTTTAAAATACAATAGATTTTTTTGAGTTGAATTACTAAAATTCACAAAACCAAATCCAAGAGCTAAGTTTCTAAGCAAAGCTTTCTGACTAAAAGCTTCTCATCAAAGGGATGCGACCCAAAGAGACAAATGAGAAATGATCATTTTTATTTATGAGGGTCCAATAACTTTCAAAATATGGGACATCTTGATAAAGCTGGCTTAGAGGAGGATGTCACAATCTGGACCAACATGGTTGCCTCTTATATCTCCCCTACGAAATAATGCTTAACTGACTCAGGTTGAAGGATTGACCTATAGGTTGCTAATCTGTTCAGCAGCCTATTATAAAAAGATCAAAACCCATTGCCTAAATAAAACAGAAATGTATTTATCTCCCACTGAAGAACTCTAAAAGGAGGCAATCTAGGGCAGCTGGGGTAACTCCACCACGTCATCAGGGATCTAGATTGCCCCTAGGCTGTGACTCTGCTTTACCAATATGATGCGCCTATATCTACCTGTGACACAACAAAGTGTACCCCTCACTCCTTAAAGAGAGTTTTCAAATATTCCATGTAACACTCTCACTTCCATCTCTGTGGCCAAAATTTATACAGTGGCTATACTGACCTGTGAAGGAAGCTAGGTCACTAATTTTGTAATACTGGACCCAATAAACATGAGGATTCTGATTTCTAAAGAACGGTAGGAAGAACATTAGAGGTACCTAGCAGTCACAACATGGAGAAGGAAATGGCACCCCACTCCAGTACTCTTGCCTGGAAAATCCCATGGATGGAGGAGCCTGGTAGGCTGCAGTCCATGGGGTCGCTAAGAGTTGGACATGACTGAGCAACTTCACTTTCACTTTTCACTTTCATGCATTGGAGAAGGAAATGGCAACCCACTCCAGTGTTCTTGCCTGGAGAATCCCAGGGACGGGGAAGCCTGGTGGGCTGCTGTCTATGGAGTCGCACAGAGTCGGACACAACTGAAGTGACTTAGCAGCAGCAGCAGCAGCAGCCACAACAAAACTTAGCTGTGAAAGGATTATTTCTACAATCTAAATCTAATCTTGTCTTCTTTCTGTTTTCTCCGCATCACCTATAATATAAAAGCCAGTCTTAGAATCATGATGTGTAAGTAGAATGACCATATAATTTATCACCTAAAGTACGATATCCTTGAGAGTAAAAAGTATACTGGGACCACAGGAGTACAACTAACTGTCCCAGGCAAATGGGGATGAATGAATCGAGTCCAGACCACCTTTCAGAGCTCATCTCCCTTTACTTTTCCAATTGTATTTCATTCTGTATCTATAAAAATAATTAAAATTTCCCCAAACACAACATGATTCTCTACACATCATGACTCTGGTCCTGAAGTCCCGTGCCAACTTTATACCTCCTACCTCCTACCGCAGATCAGCTGTTATCCTGAGAAATCTCCCCTAATCAATCTTGATCAATTTTCTGAAACTTGATCAATTTATTTTCTATGTTTTTGTCCATTGACTTCACTGGCAGAATGAGCAACAACCAGAGTATCAACATTTATTTATCGCTCGCACTTTATGACCAACTCCAGTTGGCTGAAAGGCTCTGCTCTTGGTAGTTTATTGTAGGCTGACTGATGCTAACAGTGAATTTGAAGTTAGTATCCAAACATCTGTGTCTGAAAGGACCCGCCAAGCCAGAAGTAAAAAGGTGGGAAGTGGGCTACAAGAAAGAGATTGGGATCATCATCCTACTTCTCAATCCAGATATACAGTATAGGTCAATGTTTCAGGGCTTATAGGATAAATGATCATAGATCAGAGATAAAAGTTGGCTGAATTCTGCACTGGTATCTAACACCCTGCCAGGAACATGAAGACAAGGTTTGGTAGATAAGCACTGAGCAAAGAAAGAGAAAGAGAGTGAAAGTGAGAGAGAGAGAGAAGACATCCTTGAAAGTCCTTCAGATGGAGGGTTGGTGTTGTTGTTCAGTCGCTCAGTTTTGTCTGACTCTTTGAAACCCCATGGGTTGCAGCATGCTAGGCTTCCCCATCCTTCATTCAGATGGTAGGAGCGAATGAGATACCTAATCTAACAGGAGGTGCATGCATGCTTGTGTGCTAAGTCACTTCTGTAATATCTGACTCTTTGTGATCCCATGGACTGTAGCCTGCTAGGTTCCTCTGTCCATGGGATTCTCCAGGCAAGTATACTGAAGTGGGTTGCCATACCCTCCTCCAGGGGATCTTCCCAATCCAGGGATCAAATCTTCATCTCTTATATCTCCTGCCTTGGCAGGCAGGTTCTTTACCACTGGTGCCACCGGGGAAGCCCAGGAGTCATCCTGCCCATAACTGAGGAATGGTTGGTTATTGTCAATAAAACTAAGTCCATCCTTCCTACCCATGTTTTCATGCAGACTTGCTTCATCTTTTCTCACCTGAGTCATCAGAGATGCAGTTGCCACCGGCTGAAGAGCTGAGTAAGTAAATGAGAATTGAGTGCCCTTTTCACAGCAAGTTGAGAAGGATATCCCATATAATAGTGTACCCTTGCATGACTAGGTCTGGGTCAGTAAGCAAGCTATCTTCTTAACTGTTAATAAAGTATGATAGGGAGGCCTTTGGTAGGAAAACATTCTGCAAAGCAGAGCCATTCTAATTAAAACTCATTGTGGTGCATGTCACCCTCATGGAATGGCAACTATTAATAACAATGGCAATAACATACAAAATCCTTTAGAGTATATGAGCTAGGGGTCACCATATGGTTTTCAATGGCTTCTCATCACACCACCCAAAATGTTGTTCAGGGCCAAATATATAAAACATTTGGCTCAAGGGGTGTAGAAAGTGTTCCAGTGATGCATTTGCTGTTCAGTAAACAGAGCAGCCACTGGAGTCACAGGCCAGGCATGGCTGAGGCCTACATCATGAGATGGCCATGTGGCAAAGAGATGGACTGAGAAGCAAGAAACAAGAAAAAGGACATGGAAGCAAAGACCTTAAAAGAAGTAACAGTGAGCTCCACTCCAAGCCTGAATCTATGAAAACATTGGGCCAGCACAAAATAAAATGGCAGCGTCATTACTTGTAAGAGCCTCACTGTCCAGCGCTATTATTCCAATTTCTAACACTCGAATGAAATGTGGTATAATTGAGTTTCCAAGCCTCCACATCAGGCAACATCAATTGCCATTTTGGGAAATGATGGTGGTGGGGAAGGAGCTTCATTTTTCTTTTTAATGTTTTGAAGTTGCCACACTCTCTGTGCTACTTGTACATGAGAAGGGCCATGGGACTTCTGGGAGGGTCTAAAGTGCAAGTGGCTGAGCCTGTGGAGAGAGATGGTAAGTTGATGACAGGTGTGGCAGAGGAGGCAGGATAATAGTGGGTCCTCTGACATGCCTTTCTAAGTCTGTCTTTTCATGCTGTTTTTCTTCCCTATTAAAGAGTGGGGTTCCCCCTCCTCTGACTTTCCTTCCCTCCATTTTGTGTATAGTGACTGGGATCTTGTCCAGCTTTGGTATTTTTTTCTTCCCTTGGACTTAATAACATGACATCTATGTTTGTGAGTCAGAAAAACTACTGTCTTGAAAACAAAGCCTATTCCTTAGAAAACAAGTAACTCCTTCCCTAGTGTGTCACTGTGGATACACCTGCTTTTGTGTGTGCTGTTTGCCTCAATTCTCTTTCCAGCTTGTGGGTGCAGGCAGAGTAAAGAATTTGGGGGAATTTTTAAGCATCTTTCTATTTTTCAGTTATGCCAACATAAAGGAAGCAAAGTTGTGCTTTTTTTTCTTAATGTTTGTGTGTGTGTGTGTGTGTGTGCGCGCACGTGCGCTTAGTCACTCAGTCACATCCAACTCTTTGCAACACCATGGACCATAGCCCACCAGCCTCCTCTGTCCATGGGATTCTCCAGGCAAGAATGCTGGAGTGGATAGCCTTTCCCTTTTCCAGGGGATCTTCTCAACCCAGGGATTGAACCCGGGTCTCCTGCATTGCAGGTGGATTCTTTACCATCTGAGTCACCAGGGAAGCCCCAATGTGTGTGTCTATATGTTTGAAAATTGTCTTTAAAGCAAAAAACAATCTGAGTTTTAGACTTTCCTCCAAGCAGTGCAAGGAGTTGGAAAAGTGAGGAGCAGAGGAATATTCAGAACACAATTCCCTGTGGTCTAAAATACTTCCCCATCACTGAGTGTCTCCTTCCCTCAATTAGTCTTAATGGAAGAAAATAAATACAATTTGCAATGTAATCTAGAATCTTTGCTCCAAAAGTCCCTATGCCAAGTGAAAACTGGCAAATACAGTTTAAGCAAATGTTTTCCAAAAATAGTTCTTATATTATCAGGTTTTTTCATGCCCAGATGAGGAATCAGAGACTCCTTCTATATGACGTTATATCATCATATGAAACTAAAATAAATATGCAACTGTTATGTTATGACCTTCTTTACAAAACTGTAATATTTATCCCTAAGCATATAGTCAAGTGGGAAATAATAAGAGATTGGCACTGATTCTAAAAAAAAAGGAAATGCTTTTTTTTTCACCCAACTCCATGTGTCACATTATCAAGTGTGGGGAAATCTTAGAGTGTTGCTAACTCAAGCACTGTGGTTTGTAAGAGAATAGTTAAGTGACCTCATTTTTATTTCATATAAAATGTTGAGTTGATTAATGTGGTGGTCTTGGGAGATCCACTTCCTCTCCCTCACTTCTCGTCTGTAAGATGGGCTAATAAATTCTTCTCTCCATACCCACCAATGTCCCGAGAAGAAACTCACAGTAGAATCACTAATTCATCACACATTCATTATTCAATACATGGAAGTGTACCAGGCACTCTCTAAGGGGCTAGTTATGTATGGGAAAGCATCACCAGTCTTGACATTGCTAAGACTTCCCTTCCTCACAGTGACTTCTCTAACAGCACCCTTGATTGCATTTGTTCTTTCAGCTGTGAAAGGTGGGAACACCAGATTGTCCCAGCCTCCAACTCCTAAGGGTACAGGAAACAGACACAGACTGCCTCCCACCTCTTTCTGTGTGTATAATGGCCTTGGATGCAGTAGATACTGGGCTGATGCGTTGAACCAGTCGGTCATTTCTGACAATGTGTTTCTGTCTTTGTAACTAACTACTGGAGAAACAGGCCCCAGGCTGTTCAGGGGGCTGCTGTGAATTCCTTTGGCCTTCTGTGAGGCCAACCCACAGAGGCGATAGGGACTGTGAGAATGTTATTGTAACTTCTTAATTCAAAACATCACTAGAAAGAGACTTCCTGGGATGAGGCTGGAGGAAACCGGGCTGCTCAGCTGGGATGAATTACTGGAAGTGCCGGGTTGGTTTTGCCCCCTAGTGGTTACGGGCTTAGGGACCCCCATGAGCTAAATGGTTTTCAGCATCAGGAGGATACTCACCTCTGAGAGAAGGAGGTTTGGGTGGAGCAGACGGACATCACATGCAATCAGCACATGGTCTGACCTTAGCTCTCATGACCCCAGTCCCCACACTTGCAAACTGAAAAGGATGGACTAGATCACAAAGAATTCTTTCTTTCACATTTTTTTAAAATGGATTTTTTTTTTTTTAAATTGAAGGATAATTGCTTTACAGAATTTTGTGTTGTTTTCGGTCAAACCTCAACATGAATCAGCCATAGGTATAGATATATCCCCTCCCTTTTGAACCTCCCTCCCATCTCCCTCCCCATCCCACCCCTCTAGGTTGATACAAGCCCCTGTTTGAGTTTCCTGAGCCATACAGCAAATTCCCATTGGCTATCTATTTTACATATGGTAACGTAAGTTTCCATGTTACTCTTTCCATACATCTCACCCTCTCCTCCCCTCTCCCCATGTCCATAAGTCTATTCTCTATGTCTGCTTCTCCATTGCTGCCATGTAAAATTCTTCAGTACCATTTTTCTAGATTCCATATATGTGAACTAGAACATGATATTTCTCTTTCTGACTCACTTCACTGTGTATAATAGATTCTAGGTTCATCCACCTCATCAGAACTGAGTCAGGTGCATTCCTTTTTATGGCTGAGTAATATTCCATTCTATATATGTACCACAACTCCTTTATCCATTCATCTGTCAATGGACATCTAGGTTGCTTCCATGTTCTAGCTATTGTAAACAGTGCTGCAATGAACAATGGGAAACAAGTGTCTTTTTCAACCCTGGTTTCCTCAGGGTATAGCCTAGGAGTGAGATTGTTGGGTCATATGGTGGCTTTATTCCTAGTTTTTAAGGAATCTCCATATGATCTTCCATAGCGGTGGTATCAATTTACATTCCCACCAACAGTACAAGAGCATTCCCTTTTCTCCACACTCTCTCCAACATTTATTGTTTGTAGGCTTTTTGATGATGGCCATTCTGACCGATGTGAGGTGATATCTCATTGTGGTTTTGATTTGCATTTCTCTAATAATGAGAAATGTTGAGCAACTTTTCATGTGTTTGTTAGCCATCTGTATGTCTTCTTTGGAGAAATATCTGTTTAGGTCTTTTCCCCACTTTTTGATTGAGCTGTTTGTTTTTCTAGCATTGAGTTGTATGAGCTGCTTGTATATTTTGGAAATTAATCCGTTGTCAGTTGTTTCACTTGCTATTATTTTCTCCCATTCTGAGGGTTGTCTGTTCACTTTGCTTATAGTTTCCTTAGCTGTGCAAAAGCTTTTAAGTTTAATCAGGTCCCACTTGTTTACTTTTGTTTTTATTTCCATTACTCTAGGAGGTGGGTCACAGAGGATCTGGCTTTGATTTATGTCATCCAGTGTTCTGCCTATGTTTTCCTCTAAGAGTTTTATAGTTTCTGGTCTTACATTTAGGTCTTTAATCCATTTTGAGTTTATCTTTGTATATGGTATTAGGAAGTGTTCTAGTTTCATTCTTTTACATGTAGCTGTCCAGTTTCCCAGCACCATTTATTGAAGAGGCTGTCTTTTTCCCATTATATATTCTTGTCTCCTTTGTCAAAAATAAGGTACCCATAGGTGCATGGGTTTATTTCTGGGCTTTCTACCTTGTTCCATTGGTCTGTATTTCTGTTTTTTTTTTTTTTTGTGCCAGTACCATACTGTCTTGATGACTGTAGTTTTGTAGTATAATCTGAAGTCAGGAAGGTTGATTCCTCCAGCTCCATTCTTCTTTCTCCAGATGGCTTTGGCTATTCAGGGTATTTTGTGTTTTCATATGAATTGTGAAATTTTTTTGTTCTAGTTCTGTGAAAAATGCCATTAGTAATTTGATAGGGATTGCATTGACTCTGTAGATTGCATTTGGTAGTATAGTCATTTTCACAATATTGATTCTTCCTACCCAGGAACATGGAATATCTCTCCATCTGTTTACGTCATCTTTGATTTCTTTCATCAGTGTCTTATAATTTTCTGTGTACAGTTCTTTTGTCTCCTTAGGTAAGTTTATTCCTAGATATTTAATTCTTTTAGCTGCAGTGGTGAATGGGATTGAGTCCTTAATTTCTCTTTATGTTTTTTTCATTGTTAGTATATAGGAATGCAAGTGACTTCCGTGTATTGCATTTGTACCCTGCAACTTTGCTAAATTCACTGATTAGCTCTAATAATTTTCTGATACTATCTTTAGGGTTTTCTATGTACAGTATCATGTTATCTGCAAACTGTGAAAGCTTTACTTCTTTTCTGATCTGGATTCTTTTATTTCTTTTTCTTCTCTGATTGCTATAGGTAGGACTTCCAGAGCTATGTTGAATAATGGTGAAAGTGGACACCCTTGTCTTATTCCTGATCTTAGGGGGAATGCTTTCAGTTTTTCACCATTGAGAATAATGTTTGCTGTAGGCTTATCATACATGGCCTTTACTATGTTGAGGTAGGTTCCTCTACGCCCATTTTTTGAAGAGTTTTAATCATAAATGGGTGCTTAATTTTGTCAAAGGCTTTTTCTGCATCTATTGAAATGATGATTTTTTTTTAATCTTTCAGTTTGTTAATATAGTGTATCACATTGGTTGATTTGTGTATATTGAAGAATCCTTGCATTCCTGGAATAAACCCAACTTGATAATGGTGCATGAGCTTTTTGATGTGCTGCTGAATTCTGTTTGATGAAAATTTTGTTGAGGATTTTTGCATCTGTGTTCATCAGTGATATTGGCCTGTAGTTTTCTTTTTTTGTGTTGTCTTTGTCTAGTTTTGGTATCAGGGTGATCACAGATGAGTTTGAAAGTGTTCCTTCCTCAGATTTTTTGAAAGAGTTTTAGAATAATAGGCATAAGCTCTTCTCTAAATGTTTGATAGAATTCTCCTGTGAAGCCATCTGGTTCTGGGCTTGTTTTTTGGGAGATTTTTGATCACAGCTTCAATTTCAGTGCTTGTAATTGGGCTGTTCATAATTTCTATTTCTTCCTATTTCAGTCTTGGAAAATTGAACTTTTCTAAGAACCTATCCATTTCTTCTAGGTTATCCATTTTATTGCCATATAGTTGTTCATAATATTCTGTTATAATCCTTTGTATTTCTGCTTTGTCTGTTGTAACCTCTCCTTTTTCATTTCTAATTTTGTTGATTTGATTCTTCTCTCTTTTTTTCTTGATGAGTCTGGCTAAAGGTTTGTCAATTTTGTTTATCTTCTCAAAGAACCACCTTTTAGTTTTATTAATCTTTACTATTGTTTCTTTCATTTCTTTTTCAATTATTTCTGCTCATATCTTTATGATTTATTTCCTTCTACTAATTTTTTTTTGTTCTTCTTTTTCCAGTTGTTTTAGGTGTAAAGTTTGGTTGTCAATTTAATGTTTTTATTGTTTCTTGAGGTAGGATTGTATTGCTATAAACGTCCCTCTTGGACTGCTTTTGCTGCATTCCATAGGTTTTGAGTTGTTGTTTTTTCATTGTCATTTGTTTCTAGAAATTTTTTAAATTTCCCTTTTGATTTATTCAGTAACCTATTGGTTATTTAGAAACATATTGTTTACTCTCCATGTGTTTGTGTTTATTACAGTTTTTTTCTTGTAATTGATATCTAGTCTCATGGCATTGTGGTCACAGAAGATGCTTGATATGATTTTAATTTTCTTAAGTTTACTGAGGTTTGATTTGAGACCCAAGATGTGGTCTATCCTGGAGAATGTTTCATGTGCACTTGAGAAGATGTATTCTTCTGCATTTGGATGGAATGTCCTGAAGATAGCAATGAGATCCATCTCTTCTAATGTATCATTTAAGACTTGTGTTTCCTTATTAATATTCTGTTTTGATGCTCTGTCCATTGGTGTGAGTGGGGTGTTAAAGTCTCCTACTATTATTGTGTTACTGCCAATTTCTCATTTTATGTCTGTTAGTGTTTGTATTATGTATTGAGGTGCTCCTATGTTGGGTGCATAGATATTTACAATTGTTATATCTTCCTCTTGGATTGATCCCTTGATCATTATGTAGTGTCCTTCCTTATCTCTTATAATCTCCTTTATTTTAAGGTCTATTTTGTCTGATATGAGAATTGCTACTCCAGCACTGTTTTGCTTCCCATTTGCATGGAATATATTTTTCCATCGAATATATTTTTCCATCTTCTCACTTGCAGTCTATATGTATCTTTAAGTCTGAAGTGGGTTTCTTGTAGACAGCACATATACCGGTCTTGTTTTTGTATCCATTCAGCCAGCCTGTGTCTTTCGGGTGGAGCATTTAATCCATTTACATTTAAAGTTATTATTGAATTGGAGAAGGAAATGGCACCCCACTCCAGTACTCTTGCCTGGAGAATCCCAGGGTTGGAGGAGCCTGGTAGGCTGCAGTCCATGGGGTTGCAAAGAGTCAGACACGAGTGAATGACTTCACTTTCACTTTTCACTTTCATGCATTGGAGAAGGAAATGGCAACCCACTCCGGTGTTCTTGCCTGGAGAATCCCAGGGACAGGGGAGCCTGGTGGGCTGCCGTCTATGGTGTCACACAGAGTCGGACACGACTGAAGCGACTTAGCAGCAGCAGCAGCAGCATATTCCTATTGCCATTTTCTTAATTATTTGGGGTTGATTTTGTAGATCTTTTTTTCTTCTCTTGTATTTCTTGACTATATAAGTCCATTTAACATTTCTTATAAAGCTGGTCTGGTGGTCCTGAATTCTCTGAACTTTTGCCTGTCTGAAAATCTTTTCATTTCTCCATCAATTTTGAATGAGATCCTTGCTGGATACAGTAATTTTTGTCGTAAACTTTTCCCTTTCAGTACTTTAAATATATACTGACATTCCCTTCTGGCCTGCAGAGTTTCTGCTGAAAAAGCAGCTGTTAGGCATATGGGGTTTCCCTTGTATGTTACTTGTTGCTTCTCCATTGCTGCTTTTAATATTTTTTCTTTGTGTTTAGTCTTTGTTAGTTTGATTAGTATGTGTCTTGGAGTGTTTCTCCTTGGTTTATCCTGTATGGGACTCTTTGGGCTGCTTGGACTTGATTGACTATTTTCTTTCCCATGTTGGGGAAATTTTCAACTATAGTCTCTTCAAAAACTTTCTCATACCCTTTCTTTTTCTCTTCTTCTTCTGGGACCCTTATAATTCGAATGTTGGTTGTTTTATATTGCCCCAGATGTCTCTGAGACGATCCTCAGTTCTTTGCATGCTTTTTACTTTATTCTGCTCTTCAGAAGTTATTTCTACCATTTTATCTTCCAGCTCACTGCTTCGTTCTACTGCTTCAGATATTCTGCTATTGATTCCTCATAGAGTATTTTTAATTTCAGTAATTGTGTTGTTTGTATGTTTATTCTTTAATTTTTCTAGGTCTTTGTTAATTGATTTTTGCATTTTCTCCATTTTGCTTTCAAGGTTTTTGATCATCTTTGCTATCATTATTCTAAATTCTTGTTCTGGTAATTTGGTTATTTGCTCTTCATTCATTTGGACTCTGTTTCTAGTTTTTTCCTTCATTTGTGCAGTATTTCTCTCCCTTTTCATCATTTTTTTAAACTTATTGTATTTGAGGTCTCTTTTTCCCAGGCTTCAAGGTTGAATTCTTTCTTCCTTTTGGTTTCTGTCCTCCTAAGTTTGGTCCAGTCGTTTGTGTAAGCTTCCTATAGGGTGAGATTTGTGCTGAGTTTTTGTCTGTTTGTTTTTCCTCTGATGGGCAGCACTGAGTGAGGTGGTAATCCTGTCTGCTGATGATTGGGTTTGTATTTTTGTTTTGTTTGTTGTTTAGATGAGGTATCCTGTTCAGGGTGCTATTGGTGGTTGGATGATGTATTGTATCCAGTGGTCTTGTATTCCAGTGGTTTCCTTTGTGTGAGTTCTCACTGCTGATATCCCCTAGGGTCAGTTTTTTGGTAGTCTAGGGTCTTGGAGTCAGTGCTCCCACTCCAAAGGCTCAGGGCTTGATCTCTGGTCAGGAACAAAGATTCCACAAGTGGTTTGTTATGGCATTGAGTGAGATTAAAACAAATATGCAAAATCAAGAAACCAAAGATGAACCCCAGACAAATGGCATTACAAAATCATACAAACAATAATTAAAATTATGAAATATACACATATACATACACACTCATGAGCAAAGTCAAAACAGTCCAACAAAAATAAAGGACCATAGACTGACCTGGTGAACAAAGGAAATCAAAAATTATATTTACCAGTTAAGAACAAAAGTAAATAAAGCACAAACTGGAAAACAAACTAAAGCAAGGTCCCAAATGGGGAATAAAGCAGTGAAAACAAAACTAACAAATATGTTGAGAGGAAAGGAAAGAAAGAAAAGAAAGAAAGAATAGATATGCAAAGTTAAATAGAGGTAGATGAGGCAGATTCATACACATTAAAGATTAACTGCAAGGGAAAAAGAGCAGTAGGAAAGGCAAACAAAGCAATAATTGTAGAAAAATAGAATAGGTTTAAAAAATGTTTAATTAAAATTATAAAAAAAGAGGGGAAAAAAGAGAAGAAGAAAGAGAAAAGGAAAAAAAGGAAAATGCCACAAAACTGCAAAGGCCCAATGTAGAGGCAGAGGTTTATAGCAACAGTAAAAATTGTGACTGAATATACACACATACATACATATACACCCATAAGCAAAATAAAAACGGTCTAATGAAATACTGTACAATAGATAGACCCAGCAAACAAAGGGAACCAAAACTTATGTCTACCAGAACAAAACTGACTCAAGTACAAACTGGAAAACAAAACTAAAGCAAGGTGCCAATTGGGGAATAAAGCAATGGAAATAAAACTAACAAACATTTTGAGACTAAAGGAATGAAAGAAAAGAAAGAATATATATGCAAAGTTTAACAGAGGTAGATAAAGAAGATTTATTTATATTAAATATTAACTGTAAGGGGAAAAGAACAGTAGGAAAAGCAAACAAAGGAATAAATGTAGAAAAAATAATAATAGTTTTAAAAAAATTTTTAAAGAGAAAAGAAAAGAAAAAAATGTTCCCCAGAACTGCAAAAGCCCAACATAGAGACAGAGGTTTATAACAATAAAAACTGTGACTGAGAAAAAAAGAAAAAGCTCAAAAGCTTAATTAGATTTCACAGTGCCAATGATATCGACAGCTACAACAGAGTGGGGAAAGATTCAAAAGAATCTGCAGAACAAGTCAAAACATAAGAATAATAAATGTTTTTCATGAGTCACTGCTGTCAGAGTCCTTTCCCTTGCTGGGAGTCACAGTCCACTTCACCTCCCTAGGATGCCCTCTAACACTTTGCTGATCTCTGGACCTGCTGTCGGGGCAGCTCAGATTCTAATCTGGTCCTACTCCTTTCTGTTCTTGCCTCCAATATCCACAGCTATCAGAACCTGTGTGTTTTCTTTTGTGGGAGCTCTCAATGACCTTTTATATATTCCATAGACACAGAGTCTGCCTAGTTGATTGTGTGGATTTAATCTGCAGCTTGTATAGCTGGTGGGAGAGTTTTGGGTCTTCTTCCTTAGTCACACTGCCCCTGGGTTTCAATTGTGTTTTTATTTCCACCTCTACATGACGGTTGTCCACTGGGGTTTGCTCCTGAGGCTGCCCTGAAGGACTTGGGTTTGCCCCTGTGAGAGCCAGGTGTGGAGGTGGTGCAGCTGCTTGGGTCGCAGGGGTTCTGGCAGCAATAGTTACTCAGGAGAGTTGGCGGCTAGAGCAGTCAGAAATATAGTGCTCTAGAAGGGTTTGGCAACCAGTATTGGCCAATACACTCCAGTATTCTTGCCTGGAGAAGCCCCCTCCCTGACAGAGAAGCCTGGCAGGCTACAGACTACAGGGTTGCAAAGAGTTGGGCACTACCAAAGTGCCCCTATGCACATAGGTGCAAGACTCTCTTTGCCTGTGTCAGCTCTGCCCCAGTGAGAGTTGAGCATGAAGGTGGTGCAGCTGCTTGGTTTGCAGGGACCCTGGCAGTGCCAAGTGTGCAGGGACATGGACTGCTTCCGTTGCACAAGTTATGGCCCCATCAGATTCTTTTTTTCAGCCTCTTGTAGCTGGCAATCAGAAGGCCTCTTTGGCCAGTCTTTCCCTGTAGCTCCACCCATTCAGGCACATCGAGGGCTTCCTTGCCTGGGGTCCTTGTCTGTTGTTCGGCACATCAGGCACATAGAGTGGCCCCCCAGTTGGGGTCCTACTCTGTAGTTCAGCACATCAGTCACTTAAAGGACCACCCTGGGTGGGGACCTACTCTGTAGTTCAGTGTGTCAGGCTTTTGATGGGCCAGCCTCTCTATTGTTCAGCTGCCAATGCTGGTATGTGGGGGGAAGAGAGGCTATGGTGATGGCTGCACCCCTTACGCATGACTCAGCAGTATTGCCTTGCTTCCATGGCTGCTTGGCTTTCCTCCACAGGCATTTCCCACCACAATCTCCTCCCTCACATCCCCTCGATTCATCTCTCTGCAGTCAACAGCAACTCTTGCCCTGGGATTGTTCCACAATCCCTGAACTCCAGCTCTCAGCCACTGCGCCATCTGGGGTTTGTATGGCTGTGGCAAGGACTAATCTGATTCTCATTCCATTTAGGCTGCCACAGATTAGTTGTTCCACTCTCAGCCTTAAATATTTCTCCTCTGACTCAGACAATTGCCCCGATATGGGGATTGGACCCCTGCGTCAGTTCCCCCACCTGCCAAGGGCAGGTGCAGTTCTACTAATACTCCTGTCTTTCCCCCTAGTTCCTTCATCCTACCGAGTTTTTCATGGGTCTATATATTCTTTTGTGCTAGCCAGGTACTCCTGTCCTCTTTCAGCTGGTGTTCTGCATGCATTTCTGTGTCTGAAGGTGTATTCCTAATATATCTGTGGAGATACTCCTCATCCACCTACTCTTCTGTCATCTTTTTCTCCTCCCTTTCTTTCACTTTTATTAATAGATGACTCCAGTAACATAACCTGTGGCACCATGATTCCCATCATATGTTTCCTGAGGGCAATAGAGGTAGAATGTTAGGTACTAATGGTCTCTTATCTAGGGGCCAGTAATATCTATGTGGTAGGCTTCCCAGGTAACACTAACAGTAAAGAATCTGCCTGCCAAAGCAGGAGACATAAGAGACACAGATTCGATCTGGGCTCAGAAACATTCTCTGAAGGAGGGCATGGAAACCCACTCCAGTATTCTTGCCTGGCAAATCCCATGGACAGGGGAGCCTAGCGGGCTATAGTCGATAGTGGCACAAAGAGACAGGACTAAAGTGACTTAGCATGCACGCGTGCAATATTAAGTGAGAGAAAGGCAGAGAGCTTATTCCTCAGGGCATTTGGGATAAAGGCAGCTCAAGAGAATGAACCTGTGGTGACTTTGGAAACAAAATTTCTTTCTTTCATGGACGTTCTTGGTGCCTCTGAATACCCTAAAAGCGAGCAAGGAGGAGAAACAACTGGGCAGACAATCTATTTCTAAGCCCCCAGTGAAATTAACTTAGAGATGATACCAAATTCACATGAACTGGAAGATGTGCCCCATTGAGCTTGTCCTTTCTCACCTCCCAGTAGCATATGGATCAGGAATTACAGAAAAGGACCCACTCTAACCCAGAAAGGGGTAAGACCACCCCCAGCTGCCACAACACAGGGGAGGAGGAGGTTGACTTTTATGTTTATGGAGTTAGATATAAAATAATTGCTTTAAATTGATGGACTGTTGACCATGGCATCCAGTTCCATCACTTCATGACAAATAGATGGGGAAACAATGGAAACTGTGACAGACTTTATTTTCTTGGGCTCCAAAATCACTGCAGATGGTGACTGCAGCCATGAAATTAGAAGACGCTTGCTCCTTGGAAGAGACGTTGTGACCAACCTAGACAGTATATTAAAAAGCAGAGACATTACTTTGCCAACAAAAGTTGGTCTAGTTAAAGCTATGATTTTCCCAGTAGTCATGTATGGATGTGAGAGGTGGACTATAAAGAAAGCTGAGTGCTGAAGAATTGCTGCTTTTGAACTGTTGTGTTGGAGAAGGCTCTTGGGAGTCCCTTAGACTGCATGTAGATCAAACCAGTCAATCCTAAAGGAAATCAGTCCTGATTATTCACTGGAAAGACTGATGCTGAAGCTGAAGCTTCAGCCAAAGTATTAGTACTTTGGCCACCTGATGCAAATAACTGACTCTTTGGAAAAGACCTGATGCTGGGAAAGATTGAAGGCAGGAGGAGAAGGGGTCAACAGAGGATGAGATGGTTGGATGGCATCACGAATTTGATGGACATCAGTTTGAGCAAGCGAGCTCTGGGAGGCATGGACAGGGAAGCCTGGCATGCTGCAGTCCATGGGGTCACAAGAGTCAGACACGACTGAGCGACTGAACTGAACTGACCATCTAATCTCTGTGTGAGAATGAAATCCCCTCAATTTGTACAGCTTGCTCACTGAATCTCACGATGCTGTGAAACATGTGAACATGCTTTTTATTTTTTTCTCCCTGTGTCAACTTTTTAGGCTTTCTGATGCATTCCACTACAGTAGAGGAATAATTCTCCATAGCATCTGTACAATTTAAAGGTCAAGCAGCAGACATGCATTTTTCTGGCTAGTGTTTCCAACTCCTTACCATTTCTTCTTATCATCTGGCCTAAAGAGAAATAGATGGTGTGCTCTTTTCTGGTGCTATACCAGGTTTTCATGAAACTAAAGGTATCATTTCATCAATGCCAGTCAGATTGAGAGGATGAAATGGATTTGGGGTACATTATTCAAAAGAGGGTTAGAGTTAATTTTTCAGGCCAGGAAAGTGACCCTGGGCCACAGAAGAATTTCAGGTAACTAGGAAAAAATGAATTACACAGAAGTGGCAGGAAAAAAATAAACCCATAAACTCCTTTACTAAAACCTGTTTGTCTGGCTAGAGTGAAAATGGAGACAATTAAATCATTTTCAGCAAATTATTGGTGTGATATATGTATTTTTTTTCCTTTCAAGAAAAGGAAACTAAAGGATGGTTGTGGCCTTTTGTTGTAGATAGCTTTTCAGAGCAGTGTAACATAAACAGATTATCTGCAGTGTTTATTCAGTGTGAAAAAACAGTTCCAAGAGCCCCAGGTGCTTGCCAAGATCATAATTGTACCTTCTTAAATACTTTCATTACTTGGAAGTACAATAAGCGAGGCTAGGACACATGCTTTCCATTTTCTTGTCAACAAAACACCTCCAAGAAATTAAGCTCTATTTTCTCCAGAAAATCTCTCTAGAACTGTTCAGGGTATATGAAAAGGAAAGGGAGGTAGGGCTTTGGTTTAATTTCTTTATGACCTTGAAAAGAAGCAAAGTTAAATCTCCCCTCCAAAAAGAAAAGAATAAAGGTGGTGGCTCATATGTGTAGTAAAAGTTTGCCGCAAAACTAGAGTATTCCATCCAAGGTGGTTTCTGGTTGGTCCAGCGTGGATGCAAGCGTGTAGAGTGTTTCGCAAACATGACGGGATTCACACATGGTAGATTGGAAGGAGCTGAGCCACCCTAGCGGGGTGAGGGGTACAAGGAAACCACAGGACAAAGTTTAGAGTATATAATATCTGGGAAAGCTCAATAAACAGGGCCCCCTTCCACAGGAGCTTGCCTGGTCATAACGTGAAAGGGGATCCCACTCTGCTGGTGCATTTTCATTACTGACTTATTTTTAATTTGTTAAAATTTAAAAAAATCGTTATTGAATTTGTTACACTATTGTTTCATGTTTTAATTTTTTGACCCTGAGGCATGTGGGATGTCAGCTCCCTGACCAGGGATCAAACCCACATCCCTTGTAATCAAACCCACATCCCTTGGAAGGCAAAGTCTTAAACACTAGACAGCCAGGAAAGTCCCATGCTGGTGGAGTTTACTAACTTTGGCATAATCAACAAGCTGTCCACGTACCCAGTCTCAGGGTAAAATGTTCAATCGGCCTCCGTGCCCCCAACCTCAGAGGAGGCTTCATTCATAAGAGCTTCTCTCTGCCCTCCTCCTAACCTGTCCTTTCCCCTTCCACCTTCAGTCTCTGTATTTTCACCAGCTTCCTCATCCTGCTTCAATCCTCTGACAGTTGCTTGAATATCTGTAAACATTTACCTTCATGGAGCCCCTACGACATTTTTATTAGCTTGATTGTCATGTGATAGTGTTGAAAGTCCTCCTAGTTCTGAAGGAGACTGAAAAGATACAGAAATCAGAAACAATGCAAGTCAAAAATTCAACAAATTTTCCATATCTCTGTTCCTCTCTTTGATCAGATGCCCCTCAAAACCACTGCTTAGAGGGATATGCTAGCTTTGAGAGAATGTGAGAAAGAGACAGAGGGAGGGAGAGAGAGTCTGTGTGTGCCTGTGTAGGAATTGAATTAACTGGAACTTGTCTAATTAAAATGGTCAATTAATTAGAATTTTTCTGCACCTGAATTTTAGGAAAAATGAAAAGGAAGTGGGGAATTCACAATATTAAACTCCTCTGCCAGACTTCTGCATGCAATATTTGGGTTAATCTCACATTTACCCTGCCAGGTAGGTTTTTCTAAGCCCACTCTACCAAGAAGGAAACTGAAGCTCAAAGAGTTTAAAACAGAAGCCAGCAAATAATGGCTCACAGCCAAACCTGCTCCATACTTGCTTTTGTAAGAAAGATATATTAGAACTCAATGCTATACTATTTACAGTAGCCAGGACATGGAAGCAACTTAGATGTCCATCTACAGATGAATGGATAAAGAAGTTATACAGTAGAATATTCACTTCAGTTCAGTCGCTCAGTCGTGTCCGACTCTTTGTGACTCCATGAACTGCAGCATGCCAGGCCTCCCTGTCCATCACCAATTCCCGGAGTTCACTCAAATTCACGGCCATCGAGTCGGTGATGCCATCCAGCCATCTCATCCTTTGTCGTCCCCTTCTCCTCCTGCCCCCAATCCCTCCCAGCATCAGAGTCTTTTCCAATGAGTCAACTCTTTGCATGAGATGGCCAAAGTACTGGAGTTTCAGCTTTAGCATCAGTCCTTCCAAAGAACAACCAGGGCTTATCTCCTTTAGAATGGACTGGTTGGACCTCCTTGCAGTCCATGGGACTCTCAAGAGTCTTCTCCAACACCACAGTTCAAAAGCATCAATTCTTCGGCGCTCAGCTTTCTTCACAGTCCAACTCTCACATCCATACATGACCACTGGAAGCACCATAGCCTTGACTAGACGGACCTTTGTTGGCAAAGTAATGTCTCTGCTTTTGAATATGCTATGTAGGTTGGTCATAACTTTATTACTCACCCATAAAGAGGAATTAATCTGAATCAGTTGAACTGAGATGGATGAAACTAGAGCCTGTTATATAGAGTGAAGAAAGTCAGAGAAAAGCAAATATTGTATATTAGTGCATGTACATGGAATCTAGAAAAATGGTATTTTTCAGGGACGGAATAGAGACACAAACACAGAGAGCAGACTTGTGGACACGGCAAGGGGAAGAGAGGGTGGAACCAACTGAGAGAGTAACACTGAAACATACGCATTACTGAATGTAGAACAGATAACTGGAGGGAAGTTGCTGTACAACACAAAGAGTTCAACCTGGTGCTCTGTGACAGCCTTAGAGGGGTGGGATCGGGGGTGGGGCAGAGTTCAAGATGGAGGGGACACGTGTATTCTTATGGCTGATTCATGTTGTTGTATGGCAGAAACAAACACAACACTGGAAAGCAATTATCTTCCGATTAAAAATAAATTTAAAAAAAAGAACATGTATAATATCATATAAGAAACGAATCGCCAGTCCAGGTTCCATACAGGATGCTTGGGGCTGGTGCACTGGGATGACCTGGAGGGATGGTACAGGGAGGGAGGTGAGAGGGGAGTTCAGGATGGGGAACACATGTATGCCCATGGCGGATTCATGCTGATGTGTGGCAGAACCAATACAGTATTGTAAAGTAATTAACCTCCAATCAAAATAAATCAATTTAAATTTAAAAAATAAATAAATAAATAAAGAACTCGATGCTACTTGTAAGTTTGGGTACCTCCTTCATGTTACCATAGCATAGTTGGGTAGTTGCTCCAGAGACAGACTGGCCTAGAAAGCCTTAGTGATGATCTGGAGTTTTGCTGAACAAGTTTTATCCACCTCTTGTTTCAATAGAATCACTGTTGTCACCAAATAATATGTGATATAGAGGATTTGACCTTTAACCTTTACCTTTCTGGTTCCAGACCCCAGTGAATTTTGAGACAAGAGGCAAGAAAATACAGTGATGTCAGGATTCTTCATTGACGAATCATAGTTGCAAATAACTATTTTATTTATAAAAAAGAAAAACTACACTGGAATGTTCTGAGGTCAATTTTAGAATTAACACGATCTTTTCAATTCCTAAGTCTGTCCTGGAATCCAGGGATGACAGAGAAGAACTACACAATCTTCACAATTATACATATGTCCCTATTCTGATGAAGGCAAAAATTGGGTCAGGACAGTGCTTTTCAAACATTAATGTGCACACAAACTACCCAGAGTTTCTTGTTAAAATGCAGACTTTGATTCAGTGGTTCTGGGCCGGTGCTGAGAACCTGCACTCATAACAATTTCTTAGCTAATGATTATGCCGCTGGTCCTGACATCACACCCTGAATGCAAAGGGTTAATACACGAATGTCAAAATTCTCAACCAGAAGGTTTTTTGGGTCAAACCTAAATGACTCAGAAAAATCAAATAACCTCTACATTTTCCCATAATCATCGGCTTAGTAGGCATTTGATGAAAAGTGACAGATTCAGGTTAGTGTACGTCACTGATTCTCAACGTGTGGTCCCAGGGTAGAGCAGCATCAGCAGCCTTTAGACACACCTGTGTCCTGTGTTCTGCCAGCCCTTCCAGGTGATTCTGTTATACCAACCCCTTCTGGTGATTCTGATGTGTGCTAAAGCTTGGGAGCCACTGGTTTATGCTATGGATAATTAATCAGGGTTTGTTTGTTGGTTTATTCTCTGAACATCCTGTAAATCTATTTAATATGTTCAGTCTTTGTTTATATAGAGTACATCAGTAGAGGAGATAGGAAAATATTGAAGTGGGGAGAAACACATTCTGACATGATTGCATGCCTTCTCCTGGTGAAGGCTACAGATATTCCCTAGCATGGTTATTTTTTTTTATATCAGTTGACATGCCTATATCAAAGGGTCTTATTTGGTAAGTAGTCTGCTCTGTATGCCTGCCCCACGTTCATCTAAGATGAAATGTGGCCCCGATGCATCTCAGGAAAAGACCTGGGAGGGCAGGGGAAGGTGTTTTGGATCTTTTGGAGTTCTTGTTCAGTGTCTTATTATTCATTCTTCTAGTACCATGGTGCTGTCTTTTAGATAACTCTCTGAGGATTTTAAAAATGATCGTTTCATGGAATTAGGAGAATAGCCTTAATCATACAAGTTGGACACTCAGGCACATATCACATGTGCCACCTGAGGTGACCTCAGATCATTGGTGAAGCTTTTGGCCACACAGTTACCACTTTGGGAATCAACAGGTCTGTTTGCATCCTCCCCTCGCCCTGGCTTTTGCCTGTGTTAATTCCAGTGTGAGTGATGCTACAGGGCCACTGAGGACTCGTGTGCACGGCCATAGAGTGTGGGGAATCTAATGCCCCGTGGAACGAGCCTTTGACCCATGGTATAGGCAGAAGCCAGCAGGTAAATCTACACACACACTAATCAAATGCTGTGAGACACAGTGTCACACAGGGTCCTTTCAGGATCAAGCGGATGACAGGGACATGAGGCCAGCGGCAGCCAGCTCAGCAGTGCCCCCTTTTTCCCCTCTCATGCCCTCTTTTCCCTCACTTTGCTTTCCTGGGTTTTCAGTTTCTAAGCAAACCAAAGCACATTCACCATTGCCTGGTGTCTGCTTCCTCTGAAACTCAGGTGAAGGTGCATATTATACAAGGACAGAGATCAGAAACTACTTGGTTGACTCATCTCACACCATTGTCAGTGGAAATTCTAGCTTGTGGAGGACTTTTAAAAAAATGGCCTGGAAGCTTAGGTGATGGCAATCAGATTACTTAGGGTGGATGCAAAGAGCTCCTTGGGCATGGAGGGTCAGTAGGGTTGTGGCAAAGTACAGAAGTTACTCAAACAGGGTCATTGTGTGGGGGGAAAGTCCACATTACTGCCTGAGCTTCAGAAACACCTTCAGAGGAAGGCCCCAACCCCTGCCCAGAATCTCCCGGAGTGGCTATTAAATGCTGACTGTATTTTACAGCTCCAAGTAGTATTCTGGTGGGCAAGTAGGGCTGTAAGTCATTTTGCCTAAAAATGCACATTGGAGTGAAGAGATGTTGTTCTGAATATATGGCTATTTCCCTTAATTGTCTCAGGACCTTGGATAAGTGATTTACATTTTGTGAACATCAGTTTCCTCATTGCTAAAATGGGGATGATGGTAATACCAATGTCAAAAAATTGTGATGCTTTAATTAGCTCATCAAGCACCTGGTACAAAGTATGTGCTCAACAATGGTTATTTCCTGGCCCCACTCCCTCCTTTCTTTTCAATGTTCCCACACTGAGCTCATCCTGAGTCCTCTCTAGCCATGCTCCACCACCTGAACCCCTGTGGCTCATACCTGGCTCCTCATCTTACATCCTTCCTTCCTTGCTGCCCCTCACTGCCTGGAATTCCCATTCTCCAGGTCTACCTGGATTATGGGTTTCCCTGGTGGCTCAGTGGTAAAGAATTCGCCTGCAATGCAGGAGACACCAGTTCGATCCCTGGGTCGGGAAGATACCCTGGAGAAGGAAATGGCACTCCAGTATTCTTGTCTGGAGAACTCTCTAGACAGAGGAGCCTGGTGGATTACAGTCCCAAGGGTTGCAAAGACTCAGACAGGACTGAGCCATTGAATAGTGACAACAACCTAGATTGCACTTCTCCTGGGCGATCCACCTACATCCGGCCCTATCAATAAAGCTTTCTTTACCACTTAATATTGCAGTTCTGTCTCCACAGCTGAACTTTCTGGTACTCATTGTCTTGTCCACTAAACTTTGATTCCTTTGCCTCCTTGTTGTAACTTTGCATATCCTGAGTTATCATCTGAGGAGATCATATTGTTTGGAGGAAAGGACCGTGAACCAGACTTCCCAAGACACTTCAGAGGCAGGCACTTCCAAGTATGCCTGCTAGTTTTGGTTGGAGTGGCTATTTTTCTTTTCCTGGAGAAAATTGAGTGAGTATGAGAAAAATGCTACCAATTACCTACTCCCAGCCTCCAATCCTGAATCCAGCCAAACTGCTTAACAACAGAAAAGTGTCTGTTTTTCCCAGTTTGGTTTAATGATTTTCCTGTAGATCCACATCTCTTTCTATCACAAAGAAATCACTTTATCCTGCTGGGTAATTAATACAAATGTACAGTATGGCAAACACATTCCTGTAGACTGCTTATTTTGCTGGTAAATTACAGGAAATCCTATACAGTACACCTGGGACACCCTGCAGTTTGAAATTAGAATATAAAGTGCCTCCCCATTCCTCCTATTTGGCCAGGATACTGGTCTGATTGTGAAAATCTTTCTAGTTAGACATGTAATAAACTGGGATGATGGCAAATTCATTTACTTCCCTTTAGCTGAAAATTAATAAAGATTTTAATTCAAAGCATAAAAAAAACCTCACCACCCTGTTTACAGCCCCCTGAGTTACAAGAGGGGATGTGATATGGTGTTGGCTCCCAGTTGTGAATTCATTCAGAAAACATATGCCACATACAAATTTGTAACCAAATCCTTAGAGTTTAAGGTATTTGCCAGTAAAACTCCTTGGTCAAGCTTTAGTTCTGTGTGATGTCACTTCTATACGAGCCCTGTGATAGCATTAAACTGGTCACAGCTGTTTCTGATTGAAGCTCTAGAGCCCTCTTACAGGCAGGCTGTACCTCCTCCCTGCCCCTTCCCTCCTTCGTCCAGAGTGGCTTTCTTTAACAAAAGGACTCATTTATGAACATGGCCACTGGGCTCTAGCTGGTTATTCTCACAGAAAGTTTGTAGTGACTTGGTTTGGCCTTGGAATGGTTTTATATACCCACATGCGGGGAGCGTGCAAGGCATGCGCACACGCGCACGCGCGCACACACACGGTCCGGAAAGGCTTTCTTCTTGATAATTGGTGTGTAAATCTTCCCTAGGCCTGTGTACTGAAGTACAAAGCAAACACCTTGGCATCTTCCTTTCTAGAAAGAACAGTCCAGGTCAGGGCAAACAGTCTTCAAGAAATACCAAACCTCCTCTCTTCTTGGAAGGAGAGGGTGTGCCATCCAGTTGGGTGGTGTACACTTATCTGAAATTTACTCCACCTTCCTGCTACTTAGTATATCCTAGTTCAAGAGGGGTCCATAGAGTGTTTCTTAAAGGGCCAGATAGTAAATAGGCTAGGCTTCAGGCCACATACTCTGTCACAACTACACACTTCTGCCATGGTAGTGGGAAGAATCTGCCCTGGATAATTCGTAAGTGTCTAACAAAGACTTATTTACAAAAATGGTGCATTTGGCCCATTGGCCTAGTTAGTCTTCTGGCCCTGCTCTGCTCAGAGTGTGGTGGCTGGGTGCCAGTTCAAAACTGTTCAGAAGTGTTCCCTGACACAGTAAGTGCAGAAACTGAAGGGAATGCTTAGCTACTTTTAAAGCAACTTGATGCTGCCACAGCAGTTGAGTGCATGAGCAGTGCCTTTCTTTCCCTGAAGGAGCAGGGCTGTTGACCTTATGTTGGAGTTTCTACAGTTGGTGAAGCCATGTGCCAATCATGCCCAGTAGGACACATAAAAGACAATGATGGATATAAAAAGATAAGTCAATAAAAGTGATGGATGTGTTGCTTCCTGCAGAAAGAGAGGCTGTTTTCACAGGCACCAAGAGGGATTCAGGGTTCCAATCCCACCATCTTGCTCCACTAGCTTCTCTTGGGAAGGGAAGAGAAGGGAGAAGAGTAGGGAGTCTCTACTCTGCCTGCTGGAGACCATGCCACACAGAATCTCCATCTGCCTTGGAGGTCTTTTAGAAACAAGGATGCTGTGCTTCTGTCTCTGGGAAAGGAGCCCAGTAGCATCAGTTCTCATATATCATGGGGAAGATTAGATTTTTTTTCTATTTTGGTCTTGTGGGGAAAATTACTGGTTAGCACAGACACACAGGGAATGGTGAAGGATGTGGGAGTGGATGAACCTGGAGAAAAAGAGCGTCTTGCTGCTTGAAACCACCCTGTGTTCCGTTTTGTCTCTCTTCTTGCTCTCCATCCAACTTCCCTCCAGTAAAGCCACCTTGCCAGCCAGGCCTCTTTTATAGGGTGCTATTCACAGGGTTGGCCTCACAGTTTGTAAACACATAGAAACTTATCTGGGATCTAAGGTTGAAGTCTTCAAAATCCAAAGAAAACTTTGGAAACTTACGGTTGTTAAGGAAAAGTATCAAATGCCAATTTTTGATGGGTTGGGAGCATTTTAAGATACTAGTGCCACTGAGCTCCAATCCTTAAAAGCCATGATGTCACTGTAGAGGAATATGATGTCAGGCTATAAAAAGATCAGAGAGCTTTTGAAAAATTCCTAGGCCATGTTGGGAAGTTTATATGCAATCCTGAACAGAAAATACAGTGTTCTTTTTCTTCTTCCCTCCACCTCCTTCACAAGTACCCCTGCCAAGAGCATGAAGGTGAGGCAAGCACTGCCCGGGAATATAGCTGGCTTTTATTACGAGAACTTGTTCGTTCTTTAAGAGTTGCAGTAAAACTTTTTTAAAAAGTTCCTTGACTTAACTACTACACGAAGTATTAAATGGTCAGCACTTATGTTTACTTTCCATGAAGTGGGAGAGCTGATTTTCCTTGTTTTGGCTCATAGTTCTGGATAACATGACAATTATTTGCGTATTTTCACTTAAGACTCTGGAATTCTTGTCCTAGCTCTCATTAAAGACATTGTGCTTCTCTCTGCCTCTCTCTCCAAGGACTCAGTACTAATAATGCTTTTTAAATAATTTATATTGATACACTTTCAAAGACAATGATCTCACATTCTGATGGTAAACTATTGGATAAATCATCTGTCAAGAATGATTAAGGGCCCTGATAAACTGATTTATGAGGAAAGATTAAAAGAATTAATGTGTAGAGCTTGGCTAAGCAGAGACCAGGGGGAAGCTGATAGGCATCTGCTAAAATCAGGAAGGCATGGAACTGGAGGAGAGGGGAAAATTAGCTCACCTGAAACTGGGCTCTAACTGAGAGTGATGAGAAGAAATTCAGAAGAGGAGGATGTGAGATGGGTATCATGGAAGTCTTTCCAACATCAAGATCCATTAGATGGTGGGCTCAGCTCTCTGGAGAATTGGGGAAGGTCTCTCCCTTCCTCTGAAACATGAACAGTTGGCTGGAGAGCAGCTCTCTTTTGTTCAGTTCTTGTTTCAGAGGGTGGTCATTCCGATGCCTTGAATCTTCACAAAATAATGTATAACAATAGCAAAGAAAACAAATGAGGAAGTTGAGTTGCTGGTGAGCCTGGGGCCCATACCTATTGATTTTCCCAGTCCTCTTATTAAGAGATTATCCCCTTTCCAAGTATCCCAAAGCCTAGTAGATACACAGTGAGTTAAGTGACAAAATTAAATAATAAAGATAAAGGCAAAGGAAGAAAATACCCACTTTTCATACTGATTTGGGAGACATAAAGTACTCTGAACATTATTAGTGAAAGGAATCCCACTGAAAAAAAATAAACAATGTTAACAAGTCACTGTATATCATTTTGTACTATCATTTATGCATTTAATTGGAAAAGACCCTGATGCTGGGAAAGATTGAAGGTAAAAGGAGAAGAGAGCAGCACAGGATGAAATGGTTGGATAGCATCACCAATTCAACGGACATGAACTTGGGCAAACTCTGGGAGATAGTGAGGGACAGGGAAAACTGGCATGATGCAGTCCATGGGGTTGCAAAGACTCAGACATGACTTAGCGACTGAACAACAGCAATGCATTCAATAATTTTTACTACTCTTGTTTTAAATTACTTCAAGTTTGGGGCACTTATATTGGGTTGGGCAAAAAGTTCATTTGGGTTTTCCCATAAGATGTTGCAGAAAAATAGGAACAAACTTTTTGGCCAACCCAATGCTTTCTACCACACTGCATGTTTGATCCAGAGAAGGTAATGGCACCCCACTCCAGCACTCTTGCCTGGAAAACCCCATGGACAGAGGAGCCTGGTGGGCTGCAGTCCATGGGGTTGCCAAGAGTCGGACACGACTGAGCGACTTCACTTTCACTTTTCACTTTCATGCATTGGAGAAGGAAATGGCAACCCACTCCAGTGTTCTTGCCTGGAGAATCCCAGGGACGGGGGAGCCTGGTGGGCTTCCGTCTATGGGGTCGCTCAGAGTCGGACATGACTGAGGCAACTTAGCAGCAGCAGCAGCAGCAGGTTTGATCACTCCAAGCACAAGCAGAGTATGATGCTAAGGCTCAGGTGGTTTCGTTCCCCCAACTAAGCAGAGCTCTTGGTAAATGGTGGGATTGTAACTGACCCACTGTGTAAATCTGGGCCAGAGTCTGTTTACCTTATTTGCATATGAGAGAGGTGAGGCCGCAAGATTTTAAAATAACATTTCTTTGATATTTATTATTTTCTTCTTTTTTTCTGCCCACTGAGTACAAATAGGGAATTATAAAGGGCAGATGGGGCTATGAAAGTGAGAGATTAAAAGAGAATGATAGTGAAGGGAAAAAAAAAGAACAGAGAGAGGAAATAAAACTGATTTCAAGGGATTTACAATCTGGTTAATAATCCTCTCAAATCCCTAAGTTTCATATGTATTTTCCCTCTGAAACACAGTATCAGCATAAGGCTAATATTAATTTGAATGTCTTTTAGCAGCAGATAAAATATCCTAAAATTGTGATGTTATTTAAACAAGGTCAAGAGAAAGAAGGGCTCATAGTGATATGACAAGTCACTTTGAGAAAAATAAGATTATGTAGGTGAGAAAAGATCATATCCAGTTAGGAAAGAAACTAAATTTTCTGAATTTTGTATTGCTGCCCATGCAAATAAAAAGCTCAGAGAACACCATGGTGAGGACTAATACTTGGCAGATTTCACCTGACCTATATATGAAACAAACACATTTTCTGATATACTGATTTTTTTCAGCATGAATTCAAACCTCTGCTATTACAAATGAAACTAGTTGTTCTCCTTAAAAGTCATTATGTAAATTTCAGTTACTGGATATTTAAGTACATTGTTGAAATGTTAAACTTTCAAAGAAAACCTTGGTATCATGAAGACATAACCTAAAAGTTCTTTGTTAGACCTCCATAAAATGTTGGAAACAGTATCTAAATTGAAAATGCTATGTTCCTTTACCCAATATATTATCCCCTCATGTTGTATGGAATATGTAATCAGTCATCAAAGAGAGAATGCCAAGCTGTACTTCATTTTTGTGTGTTAATACTAATAGAAATGGAGAAACTAGCCCTGCTCCCCTCCCTCGTCAGCTCCAGCTGACTTTTTTGCATCTCCCTTCCACATATACATGCCTGTAATAAAAGAAAACCAAAAACAGATTTGAATCTTGTCTCTAGATTTTCTGGGTTTTCAATTTTGTTTTCCTCTGCTGTTTGTCACTTTTGTGGATGTTTTGTGGGTAAGAATGTGTGTGTGTGTGTGTGGTTTAATTATATGAAAATTATACTGGGGGTTCAGTAACCAGTGGCTTGAAAATTAACTGAATTATGAAAGCTGAAATGTTGCTCATAGCATCAGTTAATGACAAGGTCGCCGCCACTGTCATATTCAAAAGAAATGTCACACTTGAATGGGGCTGAGACGGCTGTGTTGTCCCAGGGTCCCAGGTAGAGACAATGAAACAAGGGCTCCTAGCATACTGTTTCATCCCATATTTGAATCTAATGCATTCTTCTTTCAGTTCATTTTGGTTCTGCTGGGTTCCCATAACATATGGAGTCCCAAGGTATTCTGCTCTAACATGGAAACTTTTGGGGCTGGGAATAACAGATCATGAATAGATTGGAAATTCTCTCTAAATGCCCCCTTGGGTGGTTGATGTAAAGGCTCATTGTGTATTGCTTCTATCTTTTGCAAAAATCAAATATGTCTAGAATTATTTGAGTCCGACAGACTCTATTAGGGATCTGAATGCCAGCATACCCCATACACTACCACATAAATGATGACAGATGTATGCCCCTAGTATCTCCTCCTATCTCCCCAGCTCTGGGCAACTGTAGTTAATTGAAAAAGAGGAAAGAGGAAATTGAGTTTGGGATGGAGTCAGTTGGAGATGAAGGGAAAATCCAAATAAAAGACTTTGATGTTAAGCCTGTCCCAAACCAGTTGGCAGAGTTGACATAAGTACTACGTGGGGGCTGCAAGAGCAATGATTCTGCAGAGCAGTGAGCCAGAGAAGGAACATGACTGACAGGTGGCTTAACCCCCAAGGAGATGAAGTGCATCTCAGCTTCTTTGACTCCAGTGAACCCCCAAGAATCGGAACGGGGGTTCAGCACAGCAGGATGCCGGTGGCTGTCCTGTCACCCCAAATATTACAACCTCCTCCTCCTCCAGCAGAAATACATTGAATCCGCTATTGTACACACATTGTTTGTTTTCTCTCCCTTTCTCTCAGAAGAGTTACCTAAGACATAAGCCTGGAATACATAAATGTGACTATACTTTTCTTCTTTCAGTTTCTTTCTTTCCCACCTGGAGTCCAGATTCAATGCATCACTTTAAGGGTCTTCAAAGGAAAAAAAAAAAAAAAGGACTAACAGCTACTGTTATCCTGTCACTGTGTAAAGTCCTTTACTTATAACATCTAATTTAATCTTCACAATAGCCCAGTGAGGTTAATAACACCAGGATTTTAGAGATGAGAAAATCAAAACTTGGAGAGGAAAAGGAAGTAGTCAAAGACTGGCCAGTTAGAAAGCAGCTCAACCTGATATGGTCACAAGTCTGTCGGAAGCCAGAGTGTGTACATGAGCCCACTTGCAAGCTGCTTCTAAGCAAATGGGGTCCATAGCTAGCATAATCTCAATTGCTGCTCTGCCCAGGACAGAACTACTTTATACTTGTGTCCCAGTTTCCCACTCACTTGACATCTGCCCTGGGCAAGAGTTTCCTGGTTGGCTGATGTGGTCATGCTGCACTGCACAGACCACAGCTCACTGGTGTATGTTGCTTAGTCACTCAGTTATGTCCAACTCTTTCTGACTCTTTGGACTGTAGCCCAGAAGGCTCCTCTGTCCATGAAATTTTTCAGGCAAGAATACCCGAATGGGTTGCCATTTCCTTTTCCAGGGATCTTCCCAACCCAGGGATCGAACCCACATCTCCTGTGTCTCCTGCATTGCAGATGGATTCTTTACCCGCTGAGCCATTAGGGAAGACCCTCACTGGTATGCTGACCAGGCTTATTCCACTGTGGTTCCAGTAGAATAGAGCTTCAGCTGTCACCCCAGGTGCCCAGGTCAGTGACAGTGGCAGTCAGAAAGGTGGGATACCTGTCCCAGGCTGAGTGCTGAGTGCCCTCAAGACAACAGGAGGTGTGTAACATCTTTCTCTTCTCCATGTGTTTATTAGCTCAACTTCTCTAGAAATCAGAGAAGGTAAAAAAAGGGAGCAGGGAACCTTTAGTTGAAACTTAATCAATAATTCTGTCTAATTAAATGACTAAATAGTACACTGCAATTTTCTCTGATTATTCATCCTGAAACAATAACAAGCTGGGGAAGGATATTACTCAATGTTTATAGTAAGCAGAATGAGAGAAGTTGCAAGGAACATTTTTGCAACTCAATCTAAGGGAGAAAAATGTATAGACCACTAAAGAAGATCTGTCTCAACCTTTGGGCATGAAATAAGAAAAGTATGGGATATACATATTGCTGAAGAAATGAAGCTCCAGGAAAGAAAGGAAAAAAATATTGACCAGAAATTCCATAAGTCTAATTCTAATGATACCAGTGTCATGGTAATCCTGCAGATATGAGTGACCCTCTAGGACAATCATCCTGTGTGTGCTGTCCCAGAGACATAGGAGGCTTTGATCTAGTGGTCCCACTGCTCAACAAAAGACCTCCAAGTTTACCATTTTAAGGAGTGAGAGAAAGGCAAGGCTGCCCACTGACTCAGCGTGGAAGTGACATGCATCACTTCCTCCACAGTTCATTGGTCAAAATTTGTCATGTGGTCCTGTCTAATAGCCAGAGTGCTGAGAACTAGTTATCCATGTGCTAAGATATTAGTAAGCCTATTTAATAGCTATTACACATTCTAAAAGTCAGCTTGTATTGTTATCTTTGATTTTATTGCAGATGAGGAAACTGAGGCTTAAAAAATAAGTAAAGTAACTTGCCCAAGACCACACAACATTGTTGTTGTTCAGTCACTAAGTCATATGTTACTTTGTGAACCCACAGACTGCAGCACACCAGGCTTCCCTGTCCTTCACCATCTCACAGAGTTTGCTCAAACTCATGTCCATTGAGTCAGTGATGAGTCAGAGATCAACCATCTCATTCTCTGTCACCCCTTTCTCCTGCACTCAATCTTTCCCAGCATCAGGTTTTTTTCCAATGAGTCAGCTCTTCACGTCAGGTGGCCAAAGTATTGCACACACACAACATAGCCAAGCTTTTAATCCAGACTCTCCACCTCTCTGTTTCTTGGTATCACCAGATCTCATTTTTACCACGGGATCTGTGTAACAAGCTCCTTTATACACATCCCCACTTCCCGCCCCCTCCCCCACCCATGAAGGAACTGTTTAGAGAAGAGACCAAAAAATCTCATAGAAGGAATAGTTTCCACAATCCTTTTCCTCCTTTGTAGGCTATACCCCCTTTACTTTTCACCAACACTTAATGAACACTGACCTTAAAAGAGAGAAGAAAAATATCTACTCCCCCCCGCCCCAGCCCACAACAAGCGCAGACTAGTGATGCCCTTCTGCTGTTTTGCAGAATAGAGAGAAAACAATGGGTCTCTGTATAGAGAGTTCTAAGTCTTTTATCTTTCTACAGATTCAACCACAGTATTGATTCTTTATTGACCTAAACTGTCCTAAGCATGGCTGTGGTTTTTTCTCATATAGTGTATGGGGGAGTTAAGGCAGATACTACTTTAATATTGATTTTTGTGAAAAAGGTGCAGGAAAGAGGGCAATTTGTGTCTGCAGTAGCTCTTCACTATAAAAGATACCATTGTTAGGAGCTTATAGCATTATATCAAGGGTCTTAATCTGTAGCAATCTTTTTTTACAACTTAGAAATAGGCTTGGGCAAATGTGTTATTGGTGTTAATGATATTTTGAAGTGAAGCAAATTTGTCAGCCTTTCTAAGTAAACTGCTCAACTTAACTATTTGAGGACTTGACAGGTTGACTCTGAGTGTGCAGAAATCCTACAGTTTATTTATTTATTTGAAAGTCCTTTGGAAAGAACATTTTGTGATATAAACAATGACAACAATGTTGTTCAGTGAGTCTTTGAGAAATGAGGATTATTGTCTAGGGTTGAAATAAGCTATCCATCTCTCTCTATGGGAACAGATCTTCTTATTTTAAAAATCACAGTGTTCTGGGTTCTGGAGTTTTGTGTTTGAGAAGAGAGGAGGGGGGAAAAATCACTCAAAAGAAGGCAATTTTATTGGCCAGAGTAGAATAATCATTGGACTTGTGGGTAGAGTTTTCATATTTTTGAATGAATAAGTATTTTTAGAAACAGATTCTGTTGTACGATACAAAAGCTTCTGAAAATGTTTCCAAAAAGCCCCAAGAGATGATGGCTTTTCTGAATCTGACCAGCTTAATTTGTTTCATTTTTAGCAAGTGCACTAAAAATGGACATTACTCTCGAAGGCTAGGGAGTTTTTCAGCCACTACAAGGTGGTTTTATTGAGGTTATTTTCTTCCCTTCACATGGGGACAGCCAAAACATCAGTGAGAAATATTTATTATATGTCTCCTGCACACAGAACATTCCCGAGGACACTGGCCATAGAGGAATACAAGAGAGTGATGATTTAGAGCCATGACCCCAGTAATGATGACCAGTGACCGGTATTTTATTCCAAGGCACTAAGCTCTTGGCGGATGTGGCAAGACTCCTGTTAACTTATTTTTAAAATCTTAAAGGGTGGGGTCCTCCCTCAGCCACTGGGTAAATGTTCTATGACAGCTCCCAAGGTTAGAAAGATCTAGTACTTCTCAAGATGCTGCAAACTGCCATCCTTATAGGAGTCTATACACTGTTTAATGATATTAAAATGATGACTTCCGTTGATGAATGCTGTGTAAGGGAGCCTTAGCACTCTTGCTACTGGGGAAAATTCATCTCTTGGGTCTGATTCTTGCAGGCAGATGCCAAGATGTATCAAATATTCAAATTATCACGTCCTTGTAACACCTGGTTTGTGTTTAAAACCCCAAGAAATTCCAAAATAACACCTGCTCTTCAGATCATTAGTTGATATTTTAAACATTTTTCTTTTATCTAATGCTGTTGTCTAGAAATGTATAGTATTGGGACTCCAGTGGGCTGCCTTATATATATTAAAATATCTTAGTGCCTCTACAGGTTATATAAGAAGTCCAGAACAGGGACCATTCCAGAAGGAATAGAAGGACTGGTGATTTGATAACCCCCTTAATCATCTTTTCTTTCTTCCATTTCATTTTAAATCCCATATTGAGTTACCTGACAAAATTTTTAAATGTGCAAAAAAACAAGTCCCATATTGATCGACTCTTTGACAAAAGAGTAAATTATACTTACAGTTCATAAATATATTGCCTAGCAAACACATGTACAGACACCACAGACACACACACACATAGATACACACCCCCTCACACATTATGCCGCTTGAAAGCTGAACAGCCTTGAAAATAAACAGGCTCATGGGCCAGGCTCTTAAAGAAATCAGACTCGAAGATACAGTAAGTTTTTATATCCTTTTCTGCTACCCACAATTCTCTTTTTAAAAAGCATTTACTAAAATTCCTACTTTGGGGGAATTTGGACTGTCAAGTTGAGGAAAGTGAAAGTGAAGTCGCTCAGTCGTGTCCGACTCTTTGCGACCCCATGGACACCAGGCTCCTCCGTCCATGGGATTTTCTAGGCAAGAGTACTGGAGTGGGTTGCCATTTCCTTCTCCAGAGAATCTTCCTGACCCAGGGATTGAACCCAGGTCTCCCGCGTTGTAGACAGACACTTTACTGTCTGAGCCACCAGGGAAGTCAAGTAGAAGCCAAATCTTATGGCTTCAATGCTAAGGTGAACTGGAAGCACTGAATGGCCAGCTGGGGAGATCTCCATCTCTGTTGAATTTCTGAGCTTAGGAAGTGAGGGGAAGGGTGATGGAACAAATACAAATTTTTGGTATGTCTTGTTCAAATGAAGTCTAACTGTGATCTCAGTGAATAAATGGTGTGCCTTTCTCCCAAAAGTTTGGACAGCAGTGGAATAACTGGAGCCTGAGAATCAGTGACAGGAGGCTGTCACCAGGATCCAAAAACATAAAATTTGAAGCTCAGGGATATTCAGGCCTGCAAGCTTCCTTTAAAAAATCCATGTTCCTCCATTGCACAGATTCTTGTTTTATAAATAAATGTTTAATAGCAGTATCATGATATTAAATAGAAGTAACTTTTTTTTGCAAATATCTGCATTTGATTTTAGGAAAGTTATTTAAATGAAGAAAAGAACACTGTTCTGAGAGCCAAAGATAAATTTTAAAAGAGAAAGTTTATACCAAACTCATTTATGAATTTAGTTGATTAAATAAAACATTGGTAAAACAGAGTACACCATTACCAGGTGAGATTTATTCTAAAAATGTAGGGATATTTCAGGTTTTTTCAGTGTACTATAGACATTAATAGAAAAATCAGAATCATCATAATAGATGACAGTAAAACATTCGGTAAAATTTAAAATTCATTCACTGTGTATATTCTTAACAATACCCATCAAGGGAATGGGGGCAAGAGATGAAGAGTAATCTTGCCTCTTACAGTATATTTTGAAATCTTAGGAAGCATTATTGGTTATCACAATGATCTTGGCCAAGGCTTCTAGGTAACGCAAAATGAACTCCCCTCTCTCCTACAAAACCTTAAAATTCCCTACAACAACTGCCTGTAAGTCTGCAACTAATCCCACCTAGAACAAATTCTAGTTTAACACTTACATATTTGGCACAATTTCAACATACATTGACTTTTTCCAGAGTGTTACCACCCTGTAAGTCAAAGGAGAGCATACTTTGTTTCACTGGGGGTGATGCCAGCGAATTGTTTGCTGTTTTGGACAGTCACATCACTGACCAGCCTATGGTGTTGGATTCACCACTTAATCCACCTGTACTTCTCTGCCTGCATTTATAGCTATTTGACATGCACTAGTGACTCTATATAATTTCAAACATTTGATTGTCCTATGATAACATATAACAAAATATGTTTTAGGAAAGAATTATTGAGTCTGATAGCATTGGGAACTACTGAAAATACATACATACATATATTAAAAGAGTTCAGCTTATCCGTATACTACCTTAGTTCTGAATAGTTACCCATACTTGATTACTTCTAATTTCTGACTTAACTCTGTTTTTTATTCTTTAGACTAGGTGCTCAACACCCTTTTCCTGGCCGCAACCTGGCTACAGTGCCCTAGTCAACCTTACATAAACTTCTTTCTCAAATGAACCCAACTGTGGTACCAACATCAGTTTGTCTCCACCCTAGAGCTAGAAGAAACGGTGATGCTAGGATTCAACTTGCTCATTTGAAGACAGCTAAACACAGAGAGTTTGTTTAAGACTTATCAAAGTTTGTACTGTTTTCATAGAGAACACGAGGCAAATAAAACTGTGCCCTGAGAACTAATTCTTCCAATTTACACATAAGGATTGGAGCCCTGTTCAGCAAAGTTACCTTCAAGAGACTTAATGGCTCCTAGGCTTATAAGACTGTACTGTGATATGATTGACATCTTCTTTTTTCAGAAATGCTAATAAGCATAATCGAAAGCTTTGTAGAAGAAAAGTTGACAGTAATCTTCCAAGTTCCATCTAGGACTGAGGAAGTATAGGCTGTTAGGCTTTGAATGTTCAAGTCCTATGAGCAAGATTATCTCTATTAGCGACGGATGAGTCTAGCTAAGCCTCATGCTTCTAACCTCTAGTTCACCTCATTAACTTCCTTGCTCTGAGTCCATGCTTACCATGGTTAGATTTGGTTCTCTAAGGAGGAAATAGGATGGTTACATGGGCAACATCTAGGTTGTCTCATCATTTTTATTGTAAATAAATACATTGGCAATCTTTAAAATTAAAAAAAAAAAATTCTGCTTGTGGTCTTGCTTTTTCAAGTAGCTTGACTGCAGACTACAGAGAGGGAATGTACTAATCATGCTGGTGCAATGACTTCTCTTCCAAGCAACTAGTATTTTCCACCACATTAACATTCTGGTTTTACTCACCAGTTTCTCTGGGGTTAATTTATATCTAGTTGGTTGACCAAAAAGGTCGCTTGAGTTTTCCATACCAACTTAAGGAAAAATCGAACTCAATATGGGTGCTTGTTCATTAGGCTTCTGATCCTGCAGATCTGAGACAGGTGGTATGAGCAGAAATTTTCCCCCAGAATGTAAACTCCATGTGGGCAGGGATTATTGTTTGTTTTATTCACTGCATTATTCCCAGTGCCTAAGAACATAGGCATATATTTTGTATGGATGCATATTCCTCTGGAGGAGAGAGATGTCTAGCTATTCCTCAGGGGGATACTCCATCCCCACCCCCACACACAGTGTCACCATTGGTGTCAGTCACATCTATTTCCGCACCGTTGTTAACACACCTTGGACTAGGTGTCCTGACTTTGTCTTCCTTCCCTTTATGAGACTATAGCATCAGCAGGAAAGGGAGTGAATATCCCCATGCAGGCTTGTTCAGATTCAGAAATGATAAACAAGGATAGGGATGAAATGAGTAGTTTTTGTGTGTATGATTTGTCTTCTGGCAGAACTGAAGAATGAGAGGAAAGGGGAGAAAAACAAAGACATTAACAGATGTTTTCTCTTTTATTCATGGTACTTCTATTACCTTTCATACTGTATTTGGCACGTAAAAACATGAATCATTTAGGCTGAACTTTATGAAAGTAAAATTTAGGAAGGAAGATAAAAGGTGCCAGTTTGATTTGGTAATATATCATCGTCAACAAAATGGTGGGGACCTGGAATAATGACTGTGGCTTGAGGAAGGAATGAGAGGATAGATCATTTTTCCTGGAAAACTGAGTCTGAAGGAAAGGAGAGAAGGCTTCCCATGTCATGCTAGTGGTAAAGAACCCACTTGCCAATACAGGAGACATGAGACAGGATCCGGGATCCAGGGTTCAATCCCTGGATCAGGAAGATCCCGTGGAGGAAGGCATGGCAACCCACTCCAGTATTCTTGGCTGGAGAATCCCATGGACAGAGGAGCCGGAGAGCTACAGTCCATAGGGTCGCAAAGAGTCGGACATGACTGAAGCGACTTTAGCATGCACATAGCTAGAGGAAAACTTATAGTCAAAAGAGGCTTGTATTTGTTTTTAAGATAGGACATACTTGAGTATATTTGAGCCTCTAGTCTAGACAAAGAGCCATTAGAGAGTTTCAAATTGACCATACTGTGGAAAGGGACTAATAGATGAATTAAGATTCTGAATGAGATGGTAGAGGAGAATATCCAGAATGAAGACGCTTCCTAAAGAACTGAGAGGTGGTTTCTGAAGACACTTGCCGCTTCTGTTATAAATTAGAAATCTCACAAGAACTCTCTTGAAAATACAGATCTTTGACAATATTGCAAAGAAGTTCATACTATAGCTCTGAAGATACCTAGAGTTCAATCTAAAGTTATTCCATAACTTCTCCCAGATACAAGGCTGACTCCTACTTGAATTAGTTCATGATATCTAGAGAACTAATAGAGGCAAAATGATACTTTTCTTCCTTCTTTAGAACAACCTTATAAGCAGAATTGTTTTATAATAAGTTACTCTCTTGACATCAGTCCATTGCAGCACGGTGCTTCTGTTTGCTGCAGTATGGTGAGAAGAAAGTCCTTAGACTTGGTTGAAAAAGGGTATGAGCATCATAATAGATGAACCTCTGCCTGCAGAATAATCAGAGATCCCACACAAAACTAACAGAAATCAGAAATGACAGCCAGGTAAGTCTCTCAGGTAAGTCCTTAACAATTTGAGTATATAACCACTTAAGTTCTTTTTTTTTTTAATGACAGATTCTCAATACTTATATGTCAAGGATGGGATGAAGGAAGAGTTCAAACATGTCTACTCAGTGAACATCTCCAATCTGAATATAAATATACAAATACAGGGATGCAAATGTCAATCATCACATAGAAAACTCTCATCAATTCACTCCAGCCAGCTTTTCTGCAAACAAGTTCTCTAACACAGCATCAAAACAAATATTGGCAGGCCTTTAGTTTATGGAGACAGTTATAGCAATAGTCCTTATCCTCAGCATATGTGCCTTTCTGTTAATAGAAATTTATATAAGACTCACTTTGAAAAATCACTTGCCTTCATTCTTTAATGATATAAGTGCTAGCACAAGCATGGACATTTAGGCCACAAAATATATTTTACTCACCTAAAAGGATAGTGGTCATGTATGGATGTGAGAGTTGGACTGTGAAGAAGGCTGAGCACTGAAGAATTGATGCTTTTGAACTGTGGTGTTGGAGAAGACTCTTGAGAGTCCCTTGGACTGCAAGGAGATCCAACCAGTCTATTCTGAAGGAGATCAGCCCTGGGATTTCTTTGGAAGGAATGATGCTAAAGCTGAAACTCCAGTACTTCGGCCACCTCATGCGAAGAGTTGACTCATTGGAAAAGACTCTGATGCTGGGAGGGACTGGGGGCAGGAGGAGAAGGAGACAATGGAGGATGAGATGGCTGGATGGCATCACTGACTCGATGGACGTGAGTCTGAGTGAACTCTGGGAGTTGGTAATGGACAGGGAGGACTGGCGTGCTGCAATTCATGGGGTCACAAAGAGTGAGACACAACTGAGTGACTGAACTGAACTGAAAAGGATAGTATTTTAAAAATTTTGAGTAAAAATAGCTTGCTAAAAATAGGTGATTTTACTTTATTTTTTAAATTACAAATATCAGTTTACCATATAAATTAATGAAAATAGAGTAAATCTAGGGAAAGAAAAACATCCATAATCCTAACATTCAGAGGCCTAAGATATCTCATTTCCTTCCAGTTTCTCTTCCATGAATTTTGTACATTGTTGATATTATGTTACATAGCAATTTAGTGTTCTGATTTTCTCATATAACATGACAGCATTTCTCTTATTATTCCAATTTTTTCAGAAACATATTTAACAAATGTGAAAGAACCCATTGCATATATTAGAGTGAATTTTACAAAACTGCTTGTTATTTAACCTTTTTATTTTTAGACCTCTTTAATTGGCAATTCATAGAGTTCAGCTTATGTATAAAAGAATTTACCTATCATTTCTCTATTAATGTGATGGATGATTTGGTTGTTTCTTGTTTATTTTTCATTATTAAAAACATATGAAATGAGTGTCTTTTTGCATACATCTTTATTAACATATCTGACAATTTCCATAGACTAGATTCTCAGTAGTGATGTAATTTAGATGAGAATAAACATCTTTATGGTATTTTAACTTCTATTAGAAAAGTCCTTTCTGAAATATTGAGCAAAATTAACTCCAATCAACAAAGTATGAGAAAACCTGTGTATCTACATGCTATCAACACTGAACTTTTTATTCCTTCATTTTATTGGTAAAATGGAATAGAAATACAAACAAAAACCAGAACCAAATAAAAGCCTAGCAACTTGCTTACATTTACCTTTCTTCTTTAATAGTCAAATAAAATATTTCTCCATGTTTGTTAGTCATTTGAATTTTCCCTTTGGGGAATTGCCTTCCTCTTGACTTTGCTTATTTTGTTTTGATAGCTTAGAATTTCCTCTCAAGTTTGTTGTATTTGCAGCCTTTTCCCTCCAGTTGTTTGCCTTTGATTTTTTTTTAATTTGACATAACAAAAAGTTTTATATCTTTTGGTTGACACAAAAATGGTATTTCAAATCAATTTTCAGAAGTTATATATGCATAGTTCTAAGTTCCATTAAAAACAAAACTATCTTTATAGCCCAGTGTTGGATTGCAATAATAACACTCTCATATAGCATAATGGAAAAGCTGAAGCTCCAATACTTTGGCCACCTGATGTTAAGAACTGACTCATTGGAAAAGACCCTGATGCTAGGAAAGATTGAAGGCAGGAGGAGAAGGAGACGACAGAGGATGCGATGGTTGGATGGCATCACCAACTCAATGACATGAGTTTGAGCAAGCGCCGGGAGTTGGTGATAGACAGGGAAGCCTGGTGTCCTGCAGTCCATAGGGTTGCAAAAGGTTGGACACGACTGAACAACTGAACTGAATGGAATTGAAGAGCATAATAGACAATATCATGGGTTTGGATAAAAAAAAAGAAAACACAAATTCAACTTAGTCATTTATTAGCTTGTTGACAGTGGACAAATTGCTTAATCACTAAATCTCAATTTTCAAATCTATAAAATGAATGATAAAACAGTATGTAATTTGATGGAATGTTGGGACTTCCCTGGCTTTCCAGTGTTTAAAACTCAGAGCTTCCACTGCAGGGGGCACAGGTTCAGTCCCTGGTCAGAGAACTAAGATCTTGCATGCTGCATGGTACAAAAAAATAAAAAGAATATCATGAGGGTTAAGATGATGCATGCAGAACACATACCTCAGTGTCCAGTGTATAGTAAACATTCAATGATTGACTTACATTTTTTAAAAGTATATATTTTATGAGCCTTATTCCTCTCATATGACTTATCTGGATCCTGCAGGAATTATATCTCTCTATATAATGATGGAACCAATACAAGACTTTCTAAACCTTAATTTTAATTGAACAGTAGATTATTATTTTGGATAGAGTAGGCAAATAGGTAAGAGCAGTATCCCTCAATATCATACCATTACCATCTTGTGGAAATAAGTAATACAACTGACAAAAAGATTAAAAAGTAAATTAATTTATTATGGAATTTTTTGTGTTCCCTTTTTCATAATACCACACTACCTTATTTCTGCTTCACTATAATTTAGTTAGGAACAGCTGCATAATTGTAGTAACATTAACAGTTTATTGATTTCTAAATACTGTGTATGCCAGTTTCTGTTTTAACACTTTACATGTATGACTCCTTGAATTCTCATAACAATCCCACGAGGTAGATAACTATGACCCCTGTTTTATTAAAGAGGAAATATTCATGGAAAGCTTTACACTGGCAACCTATAGTAGTTTACTTTGGCTACTGTAACAAGGTTTCACAGATTGGGTGACTTAAACAACAGAAATTTATTTATTCACAGTTCTGGAGGGCAGAAGTCAGAGATCAAGGTGCCAGTAAGGTTGATTTCTTTTACACTCTCTCTCCTTGCTTGTAGAGGTTGCCTTCTCCCTGTGTCTTCACATGACCTCTCTGCATGCATCTCTGTCCAAATACACTCTTCCTGTAAGGACACCTTAACTATTGGATTAGAGTCCACATTTATGACCTCATTTAATTTACTTCTCTAAAGACTCCATCTCCAAATGGCAGACTTTTGGAGGGACTGGGGTTGGGACTTCAACATATGATTTATAGGGGATACAACCCAGCCCATAACACTGCCCAAAGTAACAACTTCATAGCCAAGAGTCAAACATGGACACTCAGGCTCTACACTCATATAGTCTCCTTTTTAAACTTTTTATTTTGAAAAATTTCAGACTTAAAAGAAAGTTACAAAAATTGTACAGAGACTTTCCATATATTCTTCCCACAGAGTCTCCTATGTTAACATTTCACCGCATTTATCATTCTCTCTAAATGTTACCATACAATTTATCAAAATAAAGAAATTATCATTAACATAATATGGTTAATCTAACACTTAGACCTAAAGACAATTTTATCAATTGTCCCACTATTCTCCTGTATAAAGAAAGAAAAGTCAAGTTTTCTTATGGTTCAAGATCCAGTGTTGTATTTGTTGTTGTTGTTTTTCATAACCCTAACATTTTCAAGAGTACAGGCCTAATATTCTCGAAAATGTTCCTTAGTTTAAATTTGCTAATATTTCTTGGTAATTAGTTTAAGGTCATGCATTTTGACAGGAATTCCATGAAGAAATACCATTTCATTCTCATGCATCTTATTAGAAGACCCATGGTATTGATTTGTTTTCTTACTTATGATATGAACTTTGATCATTTGTTAAGATACTATCTGCTAGGTTTTCATCTACTATAAATCACTATTTTCCACTTCCAAAATTACTAAATGTTTTGTCGGGAGATAATTTAAACAATACAGATATCCTGTTTCTCACCACAATTTTACATAATAATTTAGCATCTACTGATATTTGTGCCTAAAATAATTATTATACTGATTTTTAAAAATATATATAATTTTTTCTTTATCTGTGAATCACAATTCTACTGTTTAGAAGAAATTTTCCCCACCTCATTTATTTATTAACTTACTTATACCATTTTATGCTCATAGATTCTTTTTTTATTCAATGGGGAATAATCTCTTACTGCCATTATTTACTTTGTTGTTCAAATTGTTCTGGGATGGTCAGTAATGGTGACTTCAAGTTGCTTCTATATCCTTTTGACAGGTCCCTATTGTTCCTTGAGCATGTTCTTAATTTGTAGCACAAAAGATGTTCCAGGATCATCTTGTATTCTGTTTCAGTCCTAGAGTTATCTGTCTCATCAAGGAGTCAGGTTTTCATTTTCTTGAGAACAGAATCTGGGTTCCAGGTGTGCCCACTGTTTCTGAAATGTAATCAGTTCTAAGCCCACTTGACAGAGAACTAGAAAATATGTGTTCGTGTTCATGTTTTAATACTGATTACCTATTATCTTTCTATCTATTTACCTATCTCTAGATTGATTCTGTACATCTAAACATGTTAATACCTTTGTTTGAAGTAGTAGAAATGGTCCTGACTTTACAGTCCTTCAAAATCTAGGTTTAATAAGATTTAACCTCCTTCAGTGAAAAAGTTGGCTTAGAGCTCAACATTCAGAAAACGAAGATCATGGCATCTGGTCCCATCACCTCATGGGAAATAGATGGGGAAACAGTGGAAACAGTGTCAGACTTTATTTTTCTGGGCTCCAAAATCACTGCAGATGGTGACTGCAGCCATGAAATTAAAAGACACTTACTCCTTGGAAGGAAAGTTATGACCAACCTAGATAGCATATTCAAAAGCAAAGACATTACTTTGCCAACAAAGGTTCGTCTAGACAAGGCTATGGTTTTTCCTGTGGTCATGTATGGATGTGAGAGTTGGACTGTGAAGAAGGCTGAGCGCCAAAGAATTGACGATTTTGAACTGTGGTGTTGGAGAAGACTCTTGAGAGTCCCTTGGACTGCAAGGAGATCCAACCAGTCCATTCTGAAAGAGATCAGCCCTGGGATTTCTTTGGAAGGAATGATGCTAAAGCTGAAACTCCAGTACTTTGGCCACCTCATGTGAAGAGTTGACTCACTGGAAAAGATTCTGATGCTGGGAGGGATTGGGGGCAAGAGGAGAAGGGGACGACGGAGGATGAGATGGCTGGATGGCATCACTGACTAGATGGACGTGAGTCTGAGTGAACTCCAGGAGTTGGTGATGGACAGGGAGGCCTGGCGTGCTGCAATTCATGGGGTTGCACAGAGTCGGACACGACTGAGCGACTGATCTAATCTGATCTGATCTGAACCTCCTTCAGATGAAACTGCTCAACTTTAATTTCCAGGTGGCTCAGCATGCCGCCTGATTTTTATTCTGGAGGTTAATACTATATAGTGATATCACAAGTCTAAGATTAGGAGTACAAGAAAGTTAAGTAATATTCCAAATAAACCACGTAGAAACTAATCAGAAAACCTACAGAGAGAATTATGACCTTTTCACTTTGTAGGTTTATAAAGTACCTTGCTGCTGCTACTGCTAAGTCACTTCAGTCATGTCCGACTCTGTGCGACCCCATAGACGGCAGCCCACTAGGCTCCTCTGTCCCTGGGATTCTCCAGGCAAGAATACTGGAGTGGGTTGCCATTTCCTTCTCCAATGCATGAAAGTGAAAAGTGAAAATGAAGTTGCTCAGTCGTCCCCGACTCTTAGCGACACCAAGGACTGCAGCCTACCACGCTCCTCCGTCCATGGGATTTTCCAGGCAAGAGTACTGGAGTGGGGTGCCATTGCCTTCTCCATAAAGTACCTTAATCAAACCTTAAGGTTTCAGAATTACTGATTCCCTAGTATCCTAGCTGAAGGATAGTTTCAGGAATACTGAATTTTGTCATAGATCTGGCATCCATAGAGCTCTGTGCACTGATTAGGGGGCTACATCCATTCATTTTTATATTGTCTAAGGCTGCTTTTCCACTACAATGGCAGATGAGTAGCTGTTATAGACTCTAGGGCTTGCAGAGCTTAGAATATTTACTATCTGGTCCTTTACTTGAAAATGTTAGCCCATTCCTAGATTGTTTTGACCCCTGATGTTGGTAATTTCTTGCCATATATGTGTACATATGTATATGTGTACAAATACACATACCACTGTAAGACAATACTATTAAGAGATATTTTATATATGAGTGCTAGCTGAGGGCGAAAAGTCCTGCCAATGGTTGACACCATAAAACATCGATGTAATTGCATTGGCATGAAGGCCTTTTCCTAAATTTCAAAGTATGCTATACCAGACAGTTCATCAAATTAATCTGCCTATCCATTCTGTATGGCATGCAACCTCTTTGATAACTGTGCAAATGAATGTAACCTCCACATTTGGCAGCTTATGTCAATTTTGTATGACTTGTCAGTTTGGCTTTTGTTCATATTTTTAAAAATATGTCTGCATTTCTCATTAATTGTGTTGATGTCTATAAAGAAAGGGAGACATTCTTTGGAAAGACTATGGATACAATACCAAGTTAAAAGCCATATGGAATGGTGTGATGTCTGCTGGCAGTGCCAGATTACTGCGTGGGTGATCCACTGGCCAAAGTTAATAAGACTGCTAAAGCAATCCAAATCTTCATTCCACCCCTAATCAGACATGTAGAGATATGGATACCAGCAATACGCGCTGAACCCTGGTTTCATCTTATCTTGGCTAATCAAAGAAGAAACTCTTGATTGTTGACTTGTTTTTGTTTACAGTCTCTGAGCTTCTCTGACTCCAGTGTGTGGAGGGCCTTCTGAACATGCTATGGGTGCCATTAAATTGTTTGCCTGGAATCAAAATACTCTGAGTCAGAATCTTTCCTTCTTTGTTTTCTGATGACTCAGGCTGCTCCTTATTTTGTGCCCCTATCAAGTGTATTGTGTTTTTATAGCCACTTCCACCTGCCATAAAGCACCATCAAGGGGCTGTCCGCTAAGCCTTTTGTCTTGGGGATGGTAAGAAGGACACATACAAACACAGACATCAGTGTTAACTCAGATTTTTTGAAAGCGCTTCCTCTAGCCATGCCTGAGATTCAGGTTTAGAAACTGACTAAAGTTTACTTTTACAATGTAAGAGTTTTTAATCTGTCTTTTGGTCATTTCCCAAGATTCATGAGTTTCTTAGGTGAAACTTCTTTTCCTCGTATTGTAAAATTATTAATGCTGTAGGAGTGCAACATTTTTAAAGAGGTAATCAATTTATTTTAATTTTTATGGGAGTATGGTTGACTTACAATGTCGGGTTAGTTTCAAGTGTATTGCAAAGTGAATTAGATATATATATATATATATATATATATATATATATACACGTGTGTGTGTGTGTGTGTGTATACACAGGCACAAACATATATCCATTATTTTTTTAGATTCATTTGCCAAATAGGTCATACAGAGTACTGAGCACAGAGTTCTGTGCTATATAGTAGGTCCTTGTTAGTTATCTATTTCATATGTAGTAGTATGTATATCGGAGAAGGCAATGGCACCCCACTCCAGTACTCTTGCCTGGTAAATCCCATGGACAGAGGAGCCTGGTGGGCTGTAGTCCATGGGGTCGCGAAGAGTCGGACACGACTGAAGCGACTTAGCAGCAGCAGCAGCAGTGTGTATATGTCAATCCCAGTCTCCCAATTTATCCCCTTCTCCCACCTTTCCCTACTGGTAATCATAGCTTTTAAAGAACTGAAAATAAATATTGCAGGACACTTGAAAGTAAGAATATTACTTTTCTTATAGAATAACAGAGGCAGTATTTCAAATCTATTTTAACATTTAGCTCTCATTTTGATATCAACGATATTGCTGTTTGCCCATGCAAGATTTGAGGTTCATGAGCCTCAGTACAAAATGCACACCATTCATGTTATGCATTTGTCTCTATCTGAAAACTCCTGTAGTGCTGAGTGGCACTTAGCACTCATGGCCCTCCCATTGCCATATTATACTTGATACCCTTAATCACATTCAATAATGAAATCTCTTTTAAAAAGTATTCTTTTATCTCAGAGTTGTGACATCTTTGTTCCACTAAATCTAATCCAAAACTCTTGGGGCCAGATATTTTTCAGGATTCAGAGTATTTTGGAGTATAGAGAGATGTATAGTGAACACTACACCACCACCAGCAGGATCTGGGCCAACTCCCTTTAATAAAGCATATCAGCATTTCTTCCACGAATCATACAAATATTCCCAGTGAGATAGATAAAAGCTATAAATAGGCTCAGATCAATTCAGCTAAGGTTGCACCATTGCTACCAAACCAGTTCAAGTTTTGCTGCCAAAGTATTTTTAAAATTTTTAGATTTGACACATTGCAAATAGGAGATTGTTGATCAACAGGAAGGGTGAGCAAAATTTTTCCATGAAAAGCCAGATAGTAAATAATTTAGGCTTTTCAGGCTATACTGCCTCTGTGTCAACTACCACTCAGCTGTTTGGCCCTTGGAAATTACACACTGGGGTGTGGCTGTGTTCTTATAAGATGATTGACAAAATAGATTAATGCCCAAATTTGGCCTGTGGGTCAGGGTTTGCCAACCTCTGATCTATAATCTTCCTTGTTTTAAATTCTCTACCCTGAGTATCAACTCTACCGACTAGTTTGCAATAATTTCTTTGAGTGAGCATTTTGCGAATGGGAAAACTTTAAGGAGAAGAGATCTCTGCTACTTGTCCCACCCATGTTGTTACCTCCTCTTAATTTCACAAGCCCAAAGTGTATACAAAAATAGTACTTAGACCAAGAGTAGTACTTAGTACTGAGATCTGTGTGAAGTCTGGAATTTAACCAGTCACTGACTTTGTTGTTTCTGAGATGTTAACATTTGCAAACAAGGAGTGGCTAGAACCTAGAGGTGCCAATGATGGTCCTGTTAGTGATTTTAAGGGGAAAAAAAACAAACAGTTTATTCAGGCTCAACTTTAACTTCTGCTATTTTGTGACTGAAAATATAGATTGAACATTTGTTCTTTGGATCCTTCTTGCTTAGTTTTGCATTTATTTAATTATAAATGAGAGAAAAGTGAATGGCTGGACTAAAACAGATGACGTTTACTATGTGCAAGTTCTTCATGGGAGTTTTAGCTTTTCTCTGCTCAATATGAGCCAGAGTTTGATGGGTCAGTTTTGACAGGCATCTTTGAATGGGCTTGTTCTTTTAGTGGGTGTTGTATTTCTGACCAAGGGAGAAAAGAGAGAACAGAGTAGTATCTCCTATGTATGCTGAGAAATTACGAGTTCTCAGTAAATTATTGATGGATAATGTGAATGAGATTCAATTTAAGAGACCTGCCTGACAATACCTTTAGAAAATTGGAAGAAATTTTGTTAATGAATTTTCAGCCATGAAGACCTGATTTTTAGCCTGACTGTATGAAACGGACAATTGAAATGACCAAAAATGACCCTGACATTTTTGCCAATTATCAGCTAGGCTGAGTAGGGACCCAGACCAGATATGTCACATGTTTAGGCATCATTTCCTAGCTTGTATCTGCTTTCTTGATAATTCCTCACCTCCTACTGAGGAACTGCCTCCATAATTGGTTTTAGGATTATCTGGCCCAGCTTTATGTGGTTTGAGGGGCACTGACCTTTTTCTCTTTGTAGTTAAAACCTTTCCAGACCTGACCTTAAGTCTTTAGGGTGCTGTTCTTCAGAATTTTCTTGTGTACCTTGAAGATATTTTTTCACAGTGCTTCTTACATGGCTTCATAGGCTGGTGTTGCTGCTAGATGATGGAATCCTTGAGAGTGGGAATAAGATTACTGAATGTCTGTAATCTCAGCATCTTCACTCATACCTGACGTATGAGACACTAGGCTTTGGATCGAATAAACAAATATTCATTAATATGTGAACATATTGTAATGGCTGTTGAAAGTTAATGTAGATCAAGGCAATGAGAAACAATATTGGCATTTTTATGTGAAACAGTAGTAGAAAAAAGAAGAGTAGATTGGATGGACAAACTTTGTTGCTTTAAACAGATTTAACTTGACCAACTGTAAGGACATCTACAAAAAGAAAAAATACTGATGGTAATAGTTTCTGCTTAACTTCCCCTGGATTTAACTTGGCCATTAACCGATTTGGTTGTCTTAAAAGACAATGAATTACATCATCCATTTCTCTTTAAGGGCTTTTAATTTAGCTAGTAAAGAAAGAAATTGAGATTAAAAATTACTTTCTCAGATCTGAAGAGAAGCTTGGTTTAGGATGACCAAGCACAAATAAAGACAGACAGCTTTAAATCATGCAATCATTGGTTGAAAGAGTATTGTCTATGAAGATCCTACAGATGTATATTGCATATAAACCATTTCTCTTCTAGTCTGAATGTGTTATAGGAACAATCCCACCTCCCTTCCATCCCATCTAGAAATGAGCACCGTGGAGTAAGCAGACAGTGACATCAACCCAGCTGCCAGGATTGTGCAATGAATGGAGCAGTCCCTCAAAAAAACTCTGAATGGATTGCCAATTTTTAGTCTGTTTAAGGCAGGCAGTAATTTCAGTTTTCAATTCCACTAAGTAATAATAGTTATTAATTAGTAAATTAGGCCACTGGGTTCTGAAGGTGAGTTAACAGGATGATTAAAAAGGAGAAAGTGAAAATTCACAGATAATGCTCAGGTTTCGTAGAAGCCTGCCACGATTGAGGGTGTATGTTTGTACACCTCTTCAGAATGGATTGCTGCACTTAAGAGCAACCTGCATTGCCTACAGTGCTGTCTGCTCGGTAATTGCAGCAAAGTGAGGTGCTGCACCATACATTGTCATAAAGATGTCAAGAAATGAAAGGAGACGGTCGAGGGCTCAGTTTCTCATACTTACATTTTAAATCCAGGGCATTAAAGCCAGGGAGAATTCCTGAGGTTTTTCCCCCTGTACACCAACAAAGAGATTCGATGTTTCTTGAGTAAAGGCTCTGACATCACCTCTAGGAGGCTTTCTGGACTCCAGCTAAGTCTAATTCATTTTAGAGTCTAATTTTTTGAGCTTCATATTTCAAACATGATAGCCTACATGGAGGTTTGTGGATTGTGTTTTAAAGTACTTTCCATAGTTGTATCTGGATGATAACAAAATCTCTGAAATATCATTGAAACTCCTCAAGGACTTGAAAGGCTAAAACTAAAGTTTATTTTGCAAGGTTCTAGATGGCAAAAATGCAGGTAATATATCTTAAGGCTGTTGGAGTATATTCCTGATACTAAAAGAAATGGTTGAAAGTGGAAATATCAATCAAACTTATCCTTAAGATCGAACTTGTAGCTTTTTGTTGATGTTCAATGTGATTTAAAAAAAAATGAATAGAGGCAAACCAGATCTATGTATAAATACAGACTATACCTATAATGGCAAATGAATCAAATAATTGAAACAGATCACAGACTCCTCTTTTTAAGAAAAATAGCATATCTTTCTATTAAAATTAGCTATAGCATATATTTTGTTTAGATGAAATATTGATACAATTTACCTTTCTTATGTAGAAATAAGCATTACTTGAGACTTTAAGACAAATTTCCCAATCCAATTTTTCTTTCATCTGAACACACTCTGCCTGCCTTATAGGTATTTTTGTTCCCTCCATAGAAATTCATGTTTCAAGGTTTTTACTCTCAATTTTTTCTTTTCTTTCTACTTTTCTTTTTGTCTTTTCTTAATATTTACCTTTAAAGTCACCATGAAGTACAAGAAAGAGTAGTTTTTAGTCTGATAAACAGATCAAATCCTTAACTCCACTATTCACTAGTTATTTTTACCTTGAGAAAATTGATCAACCTCTCTGAGCTTCTGTTTCCTCATCTGTAATGTGGGGAATTATATTAATATAATACCTACCTTGCATAGTGGTTTCAAATTTGCTATCATGCAAAAATGCTTGTTCTTGGACTAAAGAAAGGAAAATAACCTTAGAACTGGTTAGTTGGCATATAGACAAAATCTTTTGTATTTTTGTTACACTGGATTAATTAAGACATAATCATTTAAGAGGTAATACACAGTACAACAGACTTAGTACTTATAAAGTACTAAGTAGTACTGAGATTGAGTATTTAACTCTGATAGTTGTACATACTTAATATATGAAAGTTCCTTTCCCACCTTCCTGACCCTATTGTCATCTCAGACCTCTAGCCTACACTTATCTATCTCTAGTTTCCAAAGAAGAGTGTAAATTTCCATATTTTATCATGTGGCCCCATTCCATTGTTTTCTTTTTAACTTTAATGTATTAGGAAATCTCATCTGCCACAAGAATGAATGTCAGGCCAATCCACTGGGTTTTGTTATGAGAAGCCCTCATTTAATTTCGAGTCTATACTGTAAAAATGTATACCTCTTAACTTCTATTGGTGGAAGATTAAGCATATTTTTAGAAAAATGTTAAAAACACACTGGAAAGAGAGGAAGAAAGGATTGATAGTGTTAAACAGATATAGAGTTTCAAATAAGATTTGAAATAAGATCAAGTTCATCAATGTTCATTGTAAAAAGTCAACCTAATCATCTCCTTAAATAACCCACCAACCAACCAATAAAATAAACAAAACCCAGAATGATCTGTGAGGGCAATCAAGAGATTAGGTCTAATATTTGAAATATCAACACATTTTTCATCAATTGACTAAGAAAGACAAATGTCTCTGTCTGTATCTAAGGATGTGACATGTAAGTTCCTAGGGAGCTCATCCAAGGCTGAAAGGGAAGTTCAGCAAAGAAGCAGACTAGATTGGAAAAGCATTTGAAAGTTAAGATACTCTCCAGGAACTTCTGCTTCAGTCATTGCTATCATTGAACTTTTCTGCCTTTAAGGGTTTGTAATATCTAAATTCAAATTATTCCATATCTAAGGCTACTCAGTGATTTTTTTCCCAACCACCAGCACAATGCAGTTTTCTTTTTCCTGTCACCTTAAATCATCACCTATGACACAGCACTGCACAGGGAGCACAAGCCTGGAGCTCTCATTCAAGGTCACCTCAAACCCTCCATGGTGAGACATTTGAATGACTTAGAATTATTTTAACTAGATACGTTTGTAACTGTCAGACTCCAATCCACATGGTTCATGGAGGCTCAATTTCTTTTCTGTATTAATAGCTTATTGAGCAAACATACAATGCCAGACCACACACACACGTATTTTTTCTTTTTTTTTTTTTTTTCAGTGAACTCAGTTATCTTGAAAACCCAATGAAAAATGTTTCTATTATCTTTGCCTGTTTGCATTTCAAAAACTGTAACAATGCATTGATTTTTGAGACAATTATTGGGGCTTATAGAACTTATCCTCCTGCTTGGATATGTCTTTTAGAATTAAAGGGTTCATTAGATGTCCCAAGGGAAGTTTTCATATTCCAGGACAGAAAAGAGATACCCTGGGTTATGGAAATGGCTCTGTCAAATGTGATGTAAAATACTGGTGGAAATTGACAATTGCAGTCAAACATTTGAAGGTGTGACCTGTGTGAGATTATCTATAAAACATTCAGGAAACCTATTAAGCTACACTTTTTTCAAAATTTCTTTACATATCATGGCTTATATTTGATACTTAATTGTATATTAATTAAGCTATTACACCAAGTAGAATATGTACTCAACCCCTCCCAGGAACAGTGGGCAAAACAAAGACATTCTGAGGCATTTAGCTTGTAACTGATAAAATAAGCCTTATATAGAAGAAACAATTAGAAAATTGTTGAACCACACAGTGAGTGACTAATCAGCATTGGAAGAGATAGATCAGCGTGGGATGTTAATAGTAGATGATGACTTCTTGGAGGAGAAAAAATTTAAGAGTTGGTATCTAAACAGAGATAAAAGGGGTGTTGGGTACATTTCACTGTGGGAAAATAGCATCAACAGAAGTCTAGAAATAAAAATGGACAGTGCAAGGCAGCTTAATTAAGAAGGAAGTGAGAATTGAGAAACAGTAAGAATAGTTTGTCCATGGGTGTCACAAAGAGTCAGACACGACTGAGTGACTAAGCCTGCATGCACATACACAAGAATGATTTGAACCAAGTAAGAACAAAACAATTTCTAGAAGGTCTTATAATCTGGCAATGAAATTTGAGACTGATACAAGGGATAATAAAAATCTTGTCCAAACTGCTTTTAAGAGTGATGTAGCATATATGACAGTGGTGGCTTTGTACTGTTATTACACTATGATAGCATATGTCAATGGCACTGGGGTTCTCAGGTGTCTGGTTTTGAGTAATTATACAGAAACTCAGAGGAAACATACATAAAAGGATTGTGGAATTCTCGTTATCCTTTGGGAAATTTTGTGAAAAATGGGAATGGTACAAGAAAATAGGAAATAGGTGAATGTTCTGAGGGCAAAAAATTAGGAAATGTGCATTATTGAAACATGTTAATATCATATCTGTATCTTAGAAGTTTCAGAATTAATTTTTAAATTTACATCTTGTGAAAAATAGGTTTTAAGAAAATCGTCAGTATTGAAGCCTTCACTGGTTCACTAAAAGTAAGTGATGACAGGTGGGAGATATTTTAGTTTTTATAGCAATTCTGTGCCATCAGGTGTTAACCTTGTATTGTAGGTAAGGGTCTGATACAAGGTAGAAGCTTAAGAAATGAATGTTGTGCCATGACTTAATTATATAAGTCAGAGGAACAGATTTTTTTCAAATCTAAATTTTTCAAGGTTTCGGATTATATTCTATGGGGAAAAGACAAGGACAGTTTTATAGTTAGGTTAGCCCATTCCTTGTTGACTAGCCATAGTATTTTTGTGATTATATCAATTACAATTGGGAATGTTACATCCAGTGCCAAGAAATAGGCTGTATTCTTGGTCCTGTCTCCCCAACATTTCTATTAAAGTTTTCCATGTTGCAAAAAATGGAATGCATATTACATTTGTATGGGTGACACCAGGTTGAAAGGTTGACAGATTCAGGATAAAAAAAAGATTTAAACAGGCTAGAGTAATACCGCCCCCTCCCCCAAATAGTTACATCCATAACTTGAATCAAGGAGTGTGACTGGACTGCAAGAACAAAGAGAAAAGAGAACAGAGAGAATGTTAGCGGAGGCATAAAGAACAGCCAAAAGACATGTCTGGGTTCACACAAAAAAGAGAATGGCCTCTGGGGCAAAGACGCCCCAGTTAATTACGTCACAACTTCTCTCTCTTCCTGGAAGTGAAGGTGGAGAACCCAGAGTTGGCCTTTATTAAACTGGCACTGTGACTTGTTGCCATAATGTCCCTTTTAGTCCCTGTTCATTTATTAAGTGGAGTTACTCTCCACACATAGTTGATTACTATATAAATAATTGAAGCTCCCCCAATGTGATGATTAAGAGAAGGCAGCTCTAACAGGGACCCCTTCCCATTAGCCACAGGAAGGCAGAAGACATGCACTGATTGAATACAAATGTGAACAGTTTGCAGTCACTCTTTTTCTGTCCCTCTCTGGACAAGGATTGGTTCCAGGCCACCCTTCAGCAGGAGAATGTCTGGTCATGACGGTCTAAGGAAACTTGTCTTTCTCTGGTGGGGTAGTGTAGGCTTATCCTCAGATGTTAAGTTCCTGACTGATATCCCATACTTACCTTAAGAGGCAGGTAGTTGACTCGAATACTCATGATGCTCCTGTGGTAGCCCTTCTTGTCATTTGGGGGATTTTCCCCCAAAACATACTTTTCTTCTAATTCCTTTTAGATGTTCTGAGTCATATAGTATAATGACCCATCTATACCTGTCCTTGAGAAACATCTCAGGCCTCTGCTCAGGTATTCATTCATTTATACCAAGTCTATCCATCTTCTCTCTCTACCTCTCTCTTTGAGTTTTATGAGGTAGATAGTTATCTAATGAAAAGAAATGAATCAGTGAAATTCACCACTCCCCTTCCCCACACCCAGCTATCCCACCATTCTCCGCTTTAGGGGACAGATGATGTACCTCTGTGTGACAGGATCCTTCCTTACACGGCCCTAAAGGGGATGGCCTTGATACCCTAGCACCTTAACAAACTATGTGGTGGGGTGGAGGGTAGGTGTGGCAGTTTCCAGAACAAGTTTGGCACATGGTGACTACTCAGCAAATATTTATGAAATAATTGAATAACGATTCCCATTCTATTTCATCTCTGTAGCAGTATGAACTGTGACTAATTACTTCACTACTTTTCCTAACAATCACTCACACCAAGATATGTATTTTTTTAAATAAAAACAAAGCTGTCTCATAAGAGAGTTAACAGGATTTTTATCCTGCCAATGTTGAAACAATGATATAGAAATAATTTTTCTAAAAATATTTGATTATTTTCTGAGCAGAACTAGAATTTCAAGAGCTACAAAACACTCTGGAGGGATGGTCTCCTTTCCTTGCCCCTAAAAGACTGGGTGTTAAGGCTTCCAAACCAATCCACCCGTCCAATAGGAGAAGTCATTTACAAAGCTCGATTATGTGCCAGTTACCTCACAAGGTGCTTTACATACACTATTGATTTCATCTTTAAAATAATCCAATTAGGTAGCTATTATTTTCATCTTGAAGATGAGAAAACAGGTTCATAAATATTGTGTTCCATGTCACAAAGCTGGGTAAGCAACAGAGCAGAGGTTACAAACAAGTGGTCTGACATTTTGATCTTTCCAGAAGAGCAGTGGATCTGAGCCAGGGTGTCTGGATTCAGTCCTGGCTCTGCCACTTACCATCTGTGAATTTAGTCAGTTCAAATAACCCCACTGCACTTCAATTTCACCATGAGAAAAAATGTGGAAGGTAATGTATTTATTCACAGGGTTATCCTAGGATTCAATTACTTAGTTCATGTAAAATATTTAGACTAATGCTTGGAACATAGTAAGCACTTAATATATCTTAAAGATTATTATTCAAATTTATGTAGAACTAGCACTTAGTATCTTGTAATTTAGCAATTAATAGTTTAATAATTCTTTGTTTTATTCTCTGTGGTGTTATATCAGGAATTAGATGACTTCATGAAGGAGTCACTTAATAAATTGTAAACTCCTTAAGGACTGAGTCCTTTGTGCACTTTCAAAAACTAGAGGATTACTCAGTGAATATTAGACACACAATTAATACTTCTGAATAGGGATTTAAAAACATGAATGATTCAATCTACCATCCTCCTCAAACAATGCCTTTCTTACATTCAGTTAGAATTTTTAGTTTACCACTTGATTCTCAGACTTAAAAAGAAGAATTTCCACACTCACAACTACAAAGTATGTACTTGTATCTGCCACATCACAGATAGGAAAGTTAAGCTTCAGGATGGCCACCAGATTAACAAGCTGAGATTTGCTTTTCTTTCATAGGCTTCCCTGATGGCTCAGCAGCTAAAGAATCCACTAGCAAGGTAGGAGACATAGAAGACATGGGTTTTGTCCCTGGGTTGGAAAGATCATGTGGAGAAGGAAATTGCTGCCCACTCAGGTATTCTTGCCCCCAAAAATAATAGCCACAAAGAGTTGGATATAACTGAGCATACCCGAACATAATAAGAAATGCAGAGCTTAGGGACAACTGGCATTGCCTTCGTGACTTGACAAAGTTAGATTAGTCTTTGCTGTCATTTTCTTGACTCTTCCTTCATGGTCACAATGTCACAGCTCTTCTTCTGTCTGGGATCTTAACATTTAAGGCAGTAGAATGGGAAAGTTTATATAAGCCTCATTGTTCATTGTCTTTTTATATGAAGGAAGAAAAGTTTCTCTAGGGGCTTCCTAACTTTCTAGAAAATTCTCTTCACGTGTCATGGGCAGCCCCTCATTGCAGGGAAGACGGTGGTAGGAAAACTATGGCTTTCTCAACTTTTGAGTGAGCAGTAGCATGGAAAAGCTTCCAGTAGCTTCTGGTAGTTTCTGCCAATAATCATTTTTAATACTATTACTGTTACCTCTACTATTCCTACTTCTAGTGTTACTACTGAAGATTTTACCCTAACGGATGTTGTGGATTCATTTGCTGTCCCCTTCAGTTCATCAAAAAATGAGAAGATGTTTTCCAGCCCTGAGGAAAGTAAATTGGTATTTGAAGGTGAAAATAAGCATCCTCAACCCCACTTTGACAGAAGACATGAATAACTGACATCCAGGGCCTTGAAAACACTTCCCTCCTAAGTCTGTATTCAGTCAGGGGCCAAGTGAGTCATAGTTCTTCTATGGTTATGAACTCCTGGTAACGTGTTCATTACCAGGTCATTGGAATCAGCCCCAGTTTGAAATAAGCAGCTCAAATGAAGTTTGTGAGAATTTCTAAAAGATTTAGCTTGATTTAAGTGGACCTTGAAGAGTGCTTAAGAGGGAGAAGTCTCCTCAGGTGGTGCTAGTGGTGAAGAACCTGCCTGCCAATGCAGGAGACATAGGAGATCCCTGGGTCAGGAGATCCCCTGGAGGAGGGCATGGCAACCCACTCCAGTGTTCTTGACTGGAGAATACTGTGGACGGAGGAGCCTGGCAGGTTACAGTTCATAGGGTTGCAAAGAGATGGGCATGACTGAAGGGATTGAGCACACATGCAGGTGGGCCTTGAACAGTGCTTAAGAGGGAAAGGATGGAATGAATATGAACAGATGTGAGGCATTACCAAGTCACAGGTCTTTCACTCTGAAGTGGCTTCTGGGAAAGTTAGCAGAGCCTCTGGGGCCATTCTCATGAAATATAAATGTATTCCCAACTTCAACCCTGGAGGCAGGACCCTACAAGTACAGAGGATGGAAATGAATTAAAATCTTTGTGTTTCACAAACAAAACAAATTTACATAGATGAATTGGGTCAAACTACATTAGCATTTATTCAAAGGATGGACTTGAGATCACTTTTCTCATCCATCAGCCATTTTCCCTCACAAAGCCTGCTTGCCCCTCTTATATTTCCAGAAAGATGGTGACATGGATGTGGTATGTTTGGGGAAGTAAAGAATCCAGGACACAGGAAAACTCTGGAGGTTGAGGCAGAGACGGTCCGATGGAATTGAATCGACTCTGGTTCCTATCCAAGATGGCACGAGCAGGCAGCTCAAATTACTTTGAATCTAATGTCCCCTAGGAATTCTGCAGCAACTCGAGCATTTGCGTCCCAACTCTTCTGCAGTTTGGGGTATTAGATATTAAACTTCATATTAAAAGTTGACAAGTAAATGTAACTTATCTATTTATTGACTATTTGGGAATGTGAAGAAGGGAAGGAAACACACACAATCACCCTATTATTTGGAAAGTTAGACAGCCACTGGTGGGTGTGCTTGCGTCATAGTCTAGTGCTAGCACATCTAGCTGAGCTGGATTCACTACATTTCACTTACTTCTGAAAGTATTTCCAAATACGGGATTTTTTCTTTAACATAAAATGAGAGAAAGAGAAGGAGGTAGAAGAGGAAGAAGGAAGGAAGGAAGGAAAGAAAGAAAGGTTTTTAAATCAGAGGTAGGTGAAAGGGAACTTAACTTGATCTGTCTGCTTCATAGATACTTCACTCATCGCAATGGGTTAGCGAACTTCTGTGGACATGCCTTCTTCCCAAAGAGCAGGCCTGCTGTGACAGGATGATGGTTCAGGATATGGGTCCCTAAGCTAAGATTCACAAAGTTTGGTGGAAGGCATAAACCTCTTCTCTTCTGCTCATCATCAAGCAGTTACACCGCATGCAGCCAGCCATTTAGCTGCCTCCAAACACCTTGCACTGCCATCTTATAAATGCTGCTGCTTTGTTGAAACACCTGCAGAGTTTCTTGGCTTATGAACACCATTGGATCACACAACAGGAGTATGGAGGTTCATCTGCTGCTTGGCAAAACAGGTGAGGATGCACTGAGCACTGGATTGCCCCTTCCCTGAGTGTGGCAGTCCTCCGGGTGAGGGCGCCTCCCTGCCCTGGACATATGGAAGTGAGAACCAGCAACTTGAAGCATGAAGAAGTCTATCACACAGCTATAGAGTCTATCACTAGTAGACTAGTTACTAGTTTTACTAGTCTTCCCCTTAATCTTGTTGACGCTGCCTCGAGACGTTGTTCTTCTTCCTCCTTGATTTTCTTCCTCAGAATACTTACTATTCATTCCAGAACAATTCAATTCTAAGTCAAAAGTAGCTCTGTGATTTTAGCAGAGGTAAAGGGAAGAAAGGGCTTCCCTGGCGCTCAGCTGGTAAAGAATCCACCTGCCAATGTAGGAGACTTACGAGATGTGGGTTCAGTCCCTGGGTCCAGAAGATCCCCTGGAGGAGGAAATGGCAACCCACTCCAGTGTTCTCGCCTGGAAAATTCCATGGACAGAAGAGCCTGGTGGGGTACAATCCATGGGGTGGCAAAGAGTGGATACTACTCAGCATAGCACGCACACACACACACACACGAAGGTAAGAAAACATAAAGTTGGAAATAAGCATGGTGCTTGTGTCCTAAAAAGACATTGCCAGGAGCAGTGGTTATTAAGCTTTTTGGTCTCAGGATTCTTTTACATTCTTAAAAATTGCTTGAACTTCCCTGGTAGTCCAGCTGCTAAACTCCGTACTCCCAATGCAGGGGACTTGGGTTGGATCCCTGGTTAGGGAACTAGATTCCACATGCTTCAACTAAAGATCACATGAACTGTAATGCCAGGACCTGGTTCAGCCAAACAGATGAATACATTAATTGAACAAAAAAATAAAATAAAAAGGCAAATTCTTAAGAGGAGATGCCTTTAAAAATAATCACTGAGGACTTCACAGAACTTTTATTTGTTGCTTTACACACGCATGCTTAGTTTCTCAGTCATGTCTGACTCTGCAGCGCCATGGATTGCAGGCCTCCAGGTTCCTCTGTCCACGGGATTCTTCAGGCGAGAATACTGGAATTGGTCGTCATTCCCTTCTCCAGGAGATCTTCCCAACCCAGGGATCAAACCCAGGTCTCCTGCATTGCAGGTGGATTTTTTATTGTCTGAGCCGCCAGGGAAGCCCTGATTTACATATATGTGCATACATATGTATATAAAGCTCAACATTCAGAAAAAGAAGATCATGGCATCCGGTCCCATCACTTCATGGGAAATAGATGGGGAAACAGTGGAAACAGTGTCAGACTTTATTTTTCTGGGCTCCAAAATCACTGCAGATGGTGACTGCAGCCATGAAATTAAAAGACGCTTACTCCTTGGAAGGAAAGTTATGACCAACCTAGATAGCATATTCAAAAGCAGAGACATTACTTTGCCAACAAAGGTCCATCTAGTCAAGGCTATGGTTTTTCCTGTGGTCATGTATGGATGTGAGAGTTGGACTGTGAAGAAGGCTGAGCACTGAAGAATTGATGCTTTTGAACTGTGGTGTTGGAGAAGACTTTTGAGAGTCCCTTGGACTGCAAGGAGATCCAACCAGTCCATTCTGAAGAGATCAGCCCTGGGATTTCTTTGGAAGGAATGATGCTGAAGCTGAAACTCCAGTACTTTGGCCAGCTCATGTGAAGAGTTGACTCACAGGAAAAGACTCTGATGCTGGGAGGGATTAGGGGCAAGAGGAGAAGGGGACGACAGAGGATGAGATGGCTGGATGGCATCACTGACTCGATGGATGTGAGTCTGAGTGAACTCCGGGAGTTGGTGATGGACAGGGAGGCCTGGCGTGCTGCGATTCATGGGGTAGCAAAGAGTCGGACACGACTGAGCCACTGAACTGAACTGAACTGAACTGAGCATGTATATATCTGTATACTCATAGCTGTATCTGTGTATCTTTGTCAATATTTACTAGTAAGTAGAATGGGAAAATTTAAGCATGTATTATTGCAAAATAAGACCACAAAATATTAAAATCCCTTGTGTTTTCAGATGATGAGAGAGATATTTCCAAAGAAAGTTAATTTTTGGGTTTCAAAATAATGATTTCTTGGATTATATTAAGGCTCACCAATGCTATAGCTAGGCTAAACAAAGATGGTTAGTAAGAGCACAGACATAGTGAGAAAAAAAAAACTGAGTTAATCTCTGAAAACTCACATTTTTAAATAGATTTTATTTTTTAGATCAGTTTCAGATTCCAGCAAAATTAAAGGAAGGAAAAGAGATTTCCTATATACCCCTGGTTCTTACATGTTCATAGTCTCTCTCATTATAAATGCCTCCCATCTGAGTGATACATTTGTTATAATTAATAAATTTAAATTGGCATGTGTAAGTTATAGTTAATCAGCATAATAGATGTAAAAATGTTTGTCAGAATTAATATAAGCAGCATTAAGATATATGGATTGGCTGGAAACACACTACAGTATGTTTGCCCTTTCACAAACAGAGTATAGAGTATAACCTTAGCCTAGAGACTGAGGTGACTTAGCAGCAGCAGCAGAGAATCTAGGGCCTTCAACCATTGTAATGGGGTGCTACCACATCCATACAATAGTCTCTGCTGGAGGATTTTTGTTGTCTCCCTTCAGCTAGAATCTGCCTGCAATGTGAGAGACCCTAGGTTCAATCCCTGGGTTGGGAAGATCCCCTGGAGAAGGGAAAGGCTACCCATTCCAGTATTCTGACCTGGAGAAATCCATGGACTGTACAGTTCATGGGATCACAAAGAGTCGGACACGACTGAGTGACTTTCACTTTCACTTTTCAGCTAGAAATATAACTGGATCCTGCCAACCAACAGATGCTTCACCTGCACCTACTCATCCTTTCCAGCAACAATATAAAGGGGACCATAATCCTTCAATTTATAACACACATTGAATGACTGAATTCCTGTGCCTACTTGCTGATATTAATAAATGTTCAACTGGTTTGTGACTGGCTTTCCCTGTAACACACCATCTGTATCATACCACCCTGGAGGATGAAGAAAGCATCAGTTTTCTAGGGCTGTCAAAACAAAATACCACAGACTGGGTGGCTTAAATAACAGAAATCTATTTCCCCACAGGTTTGGAGGCTAGAAGTCCAAGATGAAGGTGTTGGCAGGGATATTTTCTTCTGAGGCCTCTCTTGGCTTGAAGGTGGATGCTGTCTTGCTATGTCATCACGTGGTCTTTACTCTTTGTATGCATGCTCCTGGTTTTCAGAGAGGAGCTACCCAGGTGCCCCTTCAAGGAAGGACTTACCTCCCACCACAGAGAGTACAGTGAGCAGACCGCCTCCAGCTGTGAGCCCCTTAAGCACTGGCTCAACTGATAAGAATGTCCTGCCTCTCTGGTGGCAGCTCACATCAGTGGCTGAAGGAGGTGGTGGCACCAAGACTTGGCCATTTTGGCCCAGCATGGATAGATACACTGATGGACTTCCCATATGGCTCAGTGGTAAGGAATCTGCCTGCAGTGCGTGAGACACCGGAGATGTGGGTTAGATCACTGGATCAGGAAGATCCCCTGCAGGAGGAAATTACAACCCACTCCAGTTTTCTTGCCTCTGAAATCCCAGGGACAGAAGAGCCTTGTGGGCTACAGTCATGGGGTCACAAAGAGTTGGACTCTACTGAGTGACTGAGCACATATGCACAGGGACACCAATAGACAAGTTTCTCTCCAGAGCTGCTTCCTGGGGGGCCAGGGATTTGTTGGATGTGTAGAGAAGTTAGACTTCTTTCTCTGCCCAGTTCTGCTTCCACCCTATTCTTTGATCCCTAGCAAACATCTTACACTCTACCTTTCTTTGTTCAAGGTCTGCTTTTGGAGACCATCACCTGTGGCAGCCTCTCTTCCTATTTGATCATCTTATTTATCTTTCCCACATTCGCTGAAGCAGTGGAGAGAGAATCTCTGGTTTTGTTCTTGTTTAGCTGTGATCATATCTCACTCTTTGTGACCCCATGGACTGTAACCCGCCAGGCTCCTCTGTCCATGGGCTTCTCCAGGTAAGAATACTGAAGTGGTTTGCCACGCCCTCCTCCAGGGAATGTTAATGACCTAGGGATGGAACCTGTGTCTCCTGCAGCTCTTGCATTGCAGGCAGATTCTTTACCACTGAGTCACCAGGGAAGCTCAGCCATCAAATTGATATCTAGTTTGCATACATTTTTTTTAATGTACATGACTTTCACATGTAATGTTCTTTCTCATATTTCTTCCATCAACAAACACAGAGGAGTGAGGTACATTTCCTGTTGGCAGAAAGCCAATGTTCTTTGATAGGCCAGTGACACCTGACTCAAGGGCACTAGGGACGTTGTACGGATTATGAAGGATTTTACCCAAGACATGAAAGGGCATGATCTAAGCTAGAGTCTACCTCCTGTTTCGGAATCATGGTCAAAGAAGAACAAAATTCTGAGACAATTGTAGGCGAAGATAGGAAGTAAGTTGAAGGGAATGTGGCAGATCATTTTTTTCTTCCACTTTCCCAGGAGAAAAGGAGCAATGAAATTCAAGCAACAGGAGACTGGTTTATGATGACAAAGTAGCCTCTGAAGAAAAGTGCCAGTATATTTATTTAAGCAAAAGAAATATTTTCTTTCCATGGATATTTATTCCTATGTTGTTCACCTACTGCAAGACTCCTGTCTGTTTTCAAGACATTGTCACCATTCAATGTTACCACATGTATGAACCTCCCATGCATGTGGGCTGAATCCATTTTGAGGCCAGAGCAATCTGACACATATGAGGAAGTAACATGCGTTTTACATGAGGCTTAAATTCCTATGAAGGAATGAATGGCTTTGTCCTTGATCTGCTCACTGAACTCTTTTTAATATTAATGTGCTACTTAAAAATGCATCATTTGCCTCCAAAGCGGCTCTGTGGGCGGCATTAGAGCCCATGGGCAGGCTACGGGGCCTAGAGTGAAGCTGCTGATTGCTATTTATCACACCCGACTGCTGACTCCCAAGGATGAAAACTTTAAACACAACTTGGCAGGGAAGAGAGGTTTCCATCTATTCCCTGGCGCTGAAACTCTTAAGATTAGTGTGACCTAAGCCACCTCATTCTTGGAAAGATTCTAATATAATAACACTTTTTTTAAAGGTCGAAACTTCAGATTCCTTTCATTAGCTGCATTGCATGTATCTCCAAGTAGAATACAACTTTGTGGTTTCTTTTCAAACCATCATAACTGTGTTTTGTAGCAGGCTCAAAAGACTCTTTTTGTTTCTACAGAGGCAACATACTGAAAGACACGATTCCAGCCAAATTTACAGACTACTTCTATTCCCACCTTCCTTCCTTGCTGCTGGAAAATATAGGATTAGGCGAAAGCCAGACAGATGCTGTAACTACTGTTGGAAAGAAATATAGATTTTAGGTGGGAAGCTATAGACACCAAGATAGATCCACGAAAATGTGAGCTCAGTGGCTGAGCTTTAACTCAGCAGAAATATTTGTTCTATTTAGTGTTTGTTATCCTCATATGGTAAATCTTAGAGAAAACAGTGCTAGCGAAAGTGAAACCAGAGGTTTGTTATGAAAATGAGCGTTTTAAGACTGATGATGTGTTACGAGTCCCATATAATTGCCTGACGGGGGCAGAGCTAATCTGTTGCAGCATCAGGCTGAGGCTAGATGCTGGGTTCAACACAATTTGATCTGTTATTTCCCCCCGAATATTCTCGTAGTTATATTTGGAGTGTTTCCATCTTATTCTAACATAAAAAGTGGCCAAGAAATCATGTTGTCTTATTAAGAGAAACTTTTCTGAAAGAAACAGACAAAATCAGTTTAGGAATAGAATATGCTTATCCTTTCTTGTGTTCATAGACTAAAGAAAGCAGAATTTTTCCTGTCAAAACTAGCAAGATGGTCCAACCTACTTCAGAGAAGGGCTGTTGTTCATTCATTCATTTATTCATTCATTCGTGGATAAAAGTCAAAAGTCAAAGTCAAAGTGAAGTCGCTCAGTCATGTCTGACTCTTTGCGACCCCATGGACTGTAGCCTACCAGGCTTCTCCCTCCATGGGATTTTCCAGGCAAGAGTACTGGAGTGGGTGGCCATTTCCTTTTCCAGGGGATCTTCCTGACCCAGGGATCGAACCCAGGTCTTCCACAATGCAAGCAGATGCTTTATCCTCTGAGCCACCAGGGGTGTGGATAAGCAACTTACTAAACCTGCATTACAGAATCTGAGATTTTAACACTGAGATTTAACACTGAGATCCTTAAAGTGTCTCGTGGCTTGTGTAAAACATCCGGAGGTTGATTATTTACTCCATTATTTACTCCTGCCTAAACCCATGACCTTTCTATATGACCTTTGAGTAGTCTCCCACACTCACTGAGTCCATCCTTGTGATTTCTTTGGGCCAAAGGGATAAGCATAAATATAAAACCAACAGAGGTTTGAGAAGGCTAGTGGGATTAGACTTGCTCATTCTTTTTTTTCCCCAATTTTATTGAGGAAAATTCAACAAATTATACTTGTATAATTTAAATTATGCTACATGTTGATTTGTTATGCATATACATTATGGAATGATCAAGATAATCAAGACATCCATCATTTTACATAGTGAACTCATGTGTGAGGTAAGAATGTTTAAGACCTACTCGCAGCAACTTCCAAGTGTACAAACCATATTACTAACTATAGCCAACATACTGCACATTAGACAGACAGAACTTATTCTTCTCACACTGCAAGTCTGTGCTCTTTGATTTTCTCTTTCCCCTAGGTCCTGACAACCATCATCCTACCTGTTTTTATGAAATCACCTTTAATATATTTTTTTAGATTCCACAAAATGAGTGATAGCATGTAGTATTTGTCTTTCTCTGTATGGCTCATTTCACTTATCATAATACCCTCCAGGTTCATTTGTGTTGCTTCAAATGTCAGGATTTTCTTCTTTCTTATGTTTTTTATAATATTCCATTATATATTCTTAGCTATTGTCAGTAATGGAAGTGCATCTGTCTCTTTGATATCCTTTTCCCCCACGTTGGATATATATCAGGAAGTGGGATTGCAGGACCATGAGGTAGTTCTGTTTTTAATTTTATGAGAAACTTCCATACTCTTTTTCATAATAGTTGTACCAATTTACACTACCACCAACAGTAAATAAGGGTTTTCATTTAACCATATCCTCACCAAAATTTGTTATCTCTTGTCTTTTTGATAATAGCTATCCTAACAGGTGTGAGGTGATTTTGGTTTTAATTTGCATTTCTATAATGGTTAATGATGTTGAGGACCCTTTATGTATTTATTGGCCATTTATATGTCTTCTTTGAAAAAATTTCTATTCAGCTTCTTTGTCGATTTTTAATTTGATCATTTGCTTTTTTTCTTATTGAGTTGTAGAAGACCATTCTTTGCTTTGGATATTAGCTTCTTAGCAGATATATGGTTTTCAGATTTTTGTTCCCATTTTGTAGGTTGCATTTCCAATTTATTAATTGTTTCCTTTGCGTAATGTAGTCACTTGTTTATTTCAGCTGTTGTGTCTGTGCTTCTGCTGTCTTCTCCAAGAAATCAAAATTTAACCAAGGAGGTGAACGACCTGAAAACTGAAAAGTCTAAGATGTTGATAAAGGAAATTGAAAAATATGCAAATAAATGGAAAGGCAACCCACATTCTCTGGTTAGAAGAATTAAAATTATGAAAAATGTACTACCCAAAGTGATATACAGATCAGAGTCAATGCAATCTCTATTAAAACTCGAAGGGAATGTCCATATAAGCACAAAAAAACTATCCTAGAATTTGTATGAAACTACATAAGGTTCCAAATAGCCAAAGCACTTTTGAGAAAAAGGAACAAATCTGGAGGCATGACAGTTTCTGATTTCAAAGTATATTGCAAAGCGATGGTAATTAAAACAGTGTGGTACTAGAATTTTTAAAAGCCACATAGAATAGAGAACCTAAAAATAAACCTGTGCATATATGGTCAATTGATTTTTGACAGGACTCCAAGAATACACAAAGGGGAAAGGATAGTCTCTTCAATAAATTGTGTTGGAAAAATGGATATCCACATGCAAACTAATGAAACTGGACTCTTTTCTTACACCACTCACAAAAATTAACTTGAAATGAATTAAAGACTTGAATTAAAGTCCTGAAACCATAAAACTCCTAGAAAAAAATAAAAGAAAAATTCTTCTTGACATGGGATTGCTTGTTCTTGTGTTCTGTCATCAGTAAGAGAATATGCCTGCCCTTCTGCTGGATGATGAGAGGCATATGAAATAGAGACATATTACTCCAGGCATCCATGTTGAGAAGCTCCTAGATGAATCAATAGCCAGCCTTCCCTTGTATATGCAAGGATGCTCTGCCAAGATCAGAACTACCCAACTGATCCACAGATCTTTGCATACACACAAGTGAATACAATAAGATCAGCCATGTCTTGTCCTTTTAAAAATATGTCTTTCCATCCAATTTCTCATGTATGAAATACTGGCATACCTTGGAAATATTGTAAGTTTGATTCCAGACCACTACAATAAAACAAATATCATAATAAAGAGACTCATATGAATCTTTTGGTTTCCCAGTGTATATAAAAGTTATATTCACACTATATTGTAGTCTATTAAGTGTGCAATAGCATTGCATCAAGAAAAATAAGCTACATGCCTTAATTAAAATATACTCTAACCATCATCTGAGCCTTCAGTATGTTGTAGTTCAGTTCAGTCAGTTCAGTCGCTCAGTCGTGTCTGACTCTTTGCGACCCCATGAACCGCAGCACACCAGGCCTCCCTGTCCATCACCAACTCCTGGAGTTCACCCAAACCCATGTCCATTGTGTCGGTGATGCCATCCAACCATCTCATCCTCTGTCATCTCCTTCTCCTCCTGCCCTCAATCTTTCCCAACATCAGGGTCTTTTGAAATGCGTCAGCTCTTCACATCAGGTGGCCAACATATTGGAGTTTCAGCTTCAACATCAGTCCTTCCAGTGAACACCCAGGACTGATCTCCTTTAGATGAACTAGTTGGATCTCCTTGCAGTCCAAGGGACTCTCAAGAGTCTTCTCCAATACCACAGTTCAAAAGCATCAATTCTTCTGTGCTCAGCTTTCTTTATAGTCCAACTCTCACATCCATACATGACCACTGGAAAAACCATAGCTTTGACTAGACAGACATTTGTTGGCAAAGTAATGTCTCTGCTTTTTAATATGCTGTCTAGGTTGGTCATCTTTCCTTCCAAGGAGTATGCGTCTTTTAATTTCATGGCTGCAATCACCATCTGCAGTGATTTTGGAACCCAGAAAAATAAAGTCAGCCACTGTTTCCACTGTTTCCCCATCTATTTGCTATGAAGTGATGGGTTAGTAGTAACATCAAAAATCACTGATCACAGATCACCATAACAAATGTATTAATGATGAAACAGTTTTAAATATTGTAATATTAGGGCCCACTTGAATCCATTACCATCTGATCTTAATTTGACTAATTACATCTATAGAGATCCTATTTCCAAACAAGATCACATTCTGAAATACTGGTGGACATGAGTTTTGGGGACCACTGTTCAACCCAGTGCAGACAACAAAATCAAGACAATGTACAGCCATCTTTCTGTCTTGTCTAGAAATAGCAGGGAAGCCAGTCAATATTTCTTAAGTGCCCTGAATTTTCTGAAGCATAATTTATTAGATGGGAGAGTCAAGGCTGTTGTTGTTGGATATAAAACTTGCCCCTAGTTTGCTTTTCTGTCTTTGTTTTCTTTTTTCCTTCTCCCATTAAAATTTAATTTTGTGGGAAACATCATTCAATTTTTAAGTTGATGGGGAAAAAACAAAAACATATTTAGCAAAAGATAGATATTTACTGCTTATTATATCTCAAAATAACAGCCAAAGCAAAGTTTTAGTGAGAACACATGTAACAGATGCTTTACTCATTTCTTCAATTCATCATGTTATATTAATTTTATTATCAAATAATTTGCCAGATTATGGAGAGAAGAGAGATAGAGGAAATACTGAACTAAAAGAGCTAACTTAAAAGATGAAAAAATCTCTAAGCCCACATATATATATGGACATCCTCTGGGACTCAGCAGTAAAAGAATCTGCCTACAATGCAGGAGACATGTGAGACACAGGTTTGATCCCTGAGTTAGGAAGATCCCTTGGGGTAGGAAAGGGGACCCACTCCAGTATTCTTACTGGGAAAATCCTATGGACAGAGGAGTCTGGTGGGCTACAGTCCATGGGGTCGCAAAGAGTTGGACAGGACCCAGGAACTGAGCATGCATGCAGATATATGTGTGTGTATATCTATACATGCACATGTAAATACACACATACACACATGTACACACACATACTCTACTTGGTTATTTGATAGAAAGTAATATGTACCAAATAGGTCTGCTTCCATTCCACCTTGTCCAGAAATTGAGTCCTGATTTAGATGCTCGGATTCACCACTGTATGGCCATGATTTATTAACCTTTCTAGATATCTGAAATGAGGATAACTATACTTCTAGCCATCTCTCAAACACGGTGGGAGGATTAAATATGATAATGGAAATGCAAGGACTTTAAATTGTAGAAGAAAAATAGTATTATGAATACAGAACTTCTTCACTTGAAGACAAAATGAATATTTTTGGCAAAGTCTAAGATTTAGCATCTCCTCCAGCTCTGTTACAGGAGCAGTCACTATTTATTGAGCAGTTCTACAAAACACTCTGTGAGTTGCTTTCTATAAATTATTCCTGATGCTCAAATGACTCTGAAAATAGACTTCATTATCCCTATTTGATAGAAAAGTAGTTGAAGAGGAAAACGACTGAGTTCTATGTGATCACTAAAACGTGAGCCTCAAAGTCACACAACTTGCAAATGGCAGGGCCAGGGTTCTCTACCAAAGTTAAGTTAGTTTTCCTTTCTTTCCCCACCACTAACATTCTCCTGGGATTTTTCATACACTCACACAGACACGCACACACACACAAACACTCATCTGCATTGCCTTTTCTCTCTCATACTATGGGTGTTGAGCAAATTAGTCATTTGGCTTAAAAAAAATCAATTTCAACCATTATTAGATGGCACTCAGGCTTAATCAAAAAGAATTGCTTGGGGATTCCCTGGTGGTCCAGTGGTTGAGAGTCCGCCTGCCAGTGCAGGGGACACAGGTTCAATCCCTGGTCAGGGAAGATTCCACATGTCACAGAGCAACTAAGCCTGTGAGCCACAATTACTGAAGCCTGGTTGCCTGGAATTTGTGCTCCTCAACAAGAGAAGCCACCACAATGAGAAGCCCAAACACTGCTACAAACAGTGACCCCCACTCAGTGCAACTAGAGAAAGTCTTGCAGCAATAGAGATCCAGTGCAGCCAAAAATAAAGAAATAAATTAAAAAAAAAAAAAGAAAAGAATTGTTTGGAAGAATATTTTCATTTTTATTTGGTTATTAGTGGGCTCTTAGTTTCCGTGCCTCTGCACAGATGGAATTAAAATGAACCAACAGTATTCTCTATGCAGTTTTGCAGATCTAAATGCAACCATTTTCCCACTTAATCCTCAGCTTAGTGCGGTGTTCTGTGATGGTAAACAAGGGTTTTCCACTTACTTCTCTGTTCCAGTCCAGCTGAGAGCAAGACCACTCAGGAACAACTGGAGCCCTGCCAAGTTCATCTGTCACACCTCTGTTGAGAATGAAGCGTGCCAATCTAAGTCCGCACAGAAGATGGAGTTCAGAAAGATAGCATTGATTTATAACTACTTTTTAGCCTTTCCTTTAAATTTGTCTATTTTGCTAATGTTTTATAATATATTTAATTTATTAGCACAGTTACAGACATATTGGAAGTGGGTACTCAAAAATATTTTACTGATAGGGGATATGATAAAAAAAAAAAAAAAAAGTTTGGAAACCAGAACAATTGAGACATTTAGCCCCATCATTGGCTTGTTTCTGAGTTTTTAGAATCCCTGGTATGGTTTTCTTCATAGCCTCTGTGAGGGCAATAGTTCTTTGAGGAAGTATGATGAGAGTGACAATAACACTTCATTTTTCCCCACCTGACCGCATCTCGGAATTTACCCATGAAACTGAACTATTGTGCTTGTGTTAAACATCCCATCCTTCATGGCTCACCCCAGTTGCAACTGTGCAAGTGGATGTATCTAAATGATAGGGAGAACTGACAACCATCAAAAAGCAGCTCAGCTTTAACTCTCCTGCAGCAACCAGAATCACAGCACAGAATCCCAGAAGCCCGGAGCCCGATAATAACCAGATAACACCGAAAAATTCACTCAAGCAATTATTTTTGATTAAGCTTATATGGTACCTAATAAAGATTGAGATGAATTTATTTAAACCAAATGACTAATTTTTAATGCTCACTTTTCCAGTTAGTGACCGTCGTGACTCTTCTTGTGACCCTAAGTCACCTTGGATTCACCTTAATTTCCTAAACAGGCATGCATATTCTGTTCATTATGCAGGAACCTCGTTTTGCAATGGTGAGCATTGTCTCACCTCCTCTTGACTTTTGTTAATCTGACAGCCACACAGTCCTGTCTTGGGGAATATTGCAACGCATCTCCAATTCAATAGCATTTCTGTGGTCGAGGGGCTTTATGTAATTACAGAAGTTCTGTAGTTGATTTGAATGTTATATCCCTGTTGTGGAATTATGTTTGGACTTTATCCTAAAGGACTGGGAAGGGATTGTGTTTGTTTTGTTTGAACATTTCTTATCACAGAACTATGCTGGAGACAAGCCCCAATGACACAAACATTCAAACAGCACCTTCAGATGTAATATTGATTTATAAAACAACAGTGCACAGCTGCCAAGCTTCACTCTCAAATACAGAAGGTCTTCAATTCCCAACAAATTACTGGCATTTCTACCAATTTACAAATTAGTGTTTCCTCGAATATCGCAGAGTTCTTAATATTCCGGTCACCTTCTTCTCTAGCCTTCCTTCTTGAAATCTATGTGTGGGGAGGAGGGGGGAGGGAGAAAGTGGAGCATTTGTAAAATTGGAGTTAAAAAAATCTAGATCAACTTTTATCCTTAGGCAAATTATGCACAGTTAAATTAAACCACTATATGTACTTGTAGATGGAAGAATCAGAGGTGGAGGAGGGGTCAGAGACATGGAGATCAAAGTTTCTGTTCTTTGAACAAAATCCCTTTGAAAAGCCCCCATGCCACCTATTCTGCTTGTTAATGTTTTGACTGGGAGTGTCTAGTGGTGTCATCAGCAGCAGAATATTTTTAATACTATATACTTTTTTTAAAATTTTCTGTGTGCAGCTAGTTTTACTTAGCAAAGCACCAGATCCTTTGCCAGCTCTGTTACATGTCTCTTAAGGGAATATTTTTGTTAATTGCAAATATTTGATTGACAAACATAGGATGCAATTAGTAGTCAGGCACAGTAGGAATGTGCAGTGAACTGGATCCCTGAACCAAAGGATCTCAACTCTCTCAGCTTGATCTGAAATCGACTAGAGCATTTCAGCCATATGTTTGCCTCAAACTTCTTCTTTCCTATGAATGCTGCTTATTTCCCCAAACTAGCTTCTTTTCAGGTTGGTTCACCAAGGGAGCTAATTCCTCTATGATCAAGCCAAATAAAAAATTCTTTACAATTTTCAATCTAGTGCGGCTATTTGACCATGGCGGTAACAATTAATGTAGACAAGATTATAAACACAGGTTGTTTCTTTCCAAAGAACTGGGTGAAAAAAAAATTTTGAACCTCTTTTGAATTCAGACATTTTCTTTTTAGTAACTATTTAAAACAACCTGGCACCATCTGATTATCTTTATCAATTACATTTTGTTTCTACATACCCACAGCAAGATAAGATTTCTGTTATATCTTACTGCATTATGTGAAATATATTTCTGTTTTTAAAATATACCAGTCATTTTTAAAGATTTTCTTTATGTAACAAATCAGCTGGAAGTACTAGAGTCTGATATTATCAAATATGCTGTAACTCCCTCCTCTGCAGAGAATGAATTAAAACTCACAGAATTTGGCGGGGAAGAGAGAACCTCAAAGCCTTAAATACTGACCTTAAAAGTCTTAAGAGAATTTGAGCTGTTTTCCTGCTTATACAGTATAAAAAGTAGAAAGTTGAAAAACTAAAAAAATTATTAAGTCAAATTGGCTTTCTGGCACTAAAACAACCAGATGTCAATTTTTTTTCACCGATTGATGCAATTCACGTTATTTTGGAGGAAGAGATATACAATGTGAATTGCTCTCTCTAAATGATAAGCAAATAGATATCAACATTGTGGATAAAGAGATAAGAAATCTCTCAAGGCAGTAGGACAGCGTACTGAATGCTTAGGAACATCTTGCAAGCACGAGGCAAATGATGTGGGGCCTTCAATGAAGATGGGGAACCTGAAACCCAGGGAGATTTTAAATTAGTTCAAGGACACACTGGCAGTGTTCGGTGATATGGAAATATAGGGCAGGAATCCTGACATGCAGCCCATGAAACTAGAATGCTTGTCAAGTCTGTCAATTATCAGGTGCCACATTCCAAATAAAGCTTTAAAGACGGGCATTTTAAGGCTGCAAGGCACTACTGCGGTTCATCTCGACCATCCTTCTTCCTCTAGAAAAGCTGCGATTAATTTTTTAAAAGTAGCTGTCTGCCCCAAACATACAAATAAATGGTATTCCTTGCACTTAGAATATAAAAAAAGCCATGGAAGTGCAAAGCAAGAATCTGGACAAATAAAAAGCAATCTCATGTTTTCTTGTTCTTCCCTTTTCCCCTTCTTGAAATGATTGTCCCAAGCTTAGTGCTCATGAAAAATATTGGGGATGAATCTGGTTTACTGGTTAGAGCATGGACACAGCAGGCCCATTGGGTGCCTATTATATGTCCTGTGGCTTTTGCCATTAGTTAAGTCAGTGACTAAACTGACCACATTAGCCAGACAATTCAGTTTCCTGACTCAAGTAAGTTCAGTGTTTGTCTGGGTGCTGCAGATCCTGGAATCAGACAAACTTAGATGTGGGAGGGATTGGAAAGGAAATCCACCCATTCAACACATGAGACATCAGAGAGATCTGGGAGTGAAAAATTGGGAGTGATTGCCAAAGTCTAACTCTAAATGGTTTGGTGGTTGTAGCCCCATGGTTCAGGAAGGGCAGGAGAAATGAAGGCAAAGAGGAATACATTGAAGTGGCTACACAGGCAGACTTGGCTGATTGGGTGACAACTTATGAGATGGATATTTTGTGAGTAGGGGAGGGGTGGCTGGTAAGGGAAAGGGGATGTATGCTTTTTAGATTAGAACAGGATTACACCTCAGGTGGTGTGCCCATAACCAGAAGCTTTCTGAAAGAAAATCAGATAAGACCCCTGGTAGGATTGCCACTTTGCTAAGGGTCTATTTACTTCTGTCCTAGCTCCAGGGAAGGCCTTTTGCCCTCAGAGAACCAGGTCTCTGCAAAGTTTTCTCATTTCTCCCAGTTAGCAGTTTATTTGCAGATGTCCTGGTCTCTACAGGAGTCTTATGTGCAGGGACCCTTCTCTTTCTTTACAAACATCTATTTCTTAGCTGGGGCCCTCCGCCACTCTACGAGAGCTTCTCAGACTTAAGCCTATGTCAGAATCACCTTCAAGGCCTGTTTACATGTAGATCACTGGGCCTTGCCCACCTCCCCGACCGCTGATGAGGTTCTAATTCAGGAGGCTTGGGGTGGGGGCCTAGAATTTTCATTCTCAACAAGTTGACAGATGCTCTGATGATGCTAGTCCAGGGACCACACTTTGAGAACCACTGCTATCTACAGAAAAGCAATGTTCCATGTATGTTATTGACAAAAATATTCTTAACTTCAGCTGCATAGAAATAGATAACAAGAGTTAGAGAATTAAATAGCTCCTAGCATATACTGACTGCTCAATAAATACCTTCGATTCATTGTGTTGAGGCATCACATCACCTTGTATTTACCTGTATCAGCCCCAAACCACAATGTATGGATTTGAACAGGTTCCAAAACATTTTTCTTTTGACCATAACCAGGCTGGATTCAGAATCCTCAGGTGGCACTAGTGGTAAAGTACTTGCCTTTAATGTGGGAGATGCAGGTTCAATCCCTGAATTGAGAAGATCCCCTTGAGAAGGAAATGGCAACCCACTCCAGTATTCTTGCCTGGAGAATCCCAGGGACAGAGGAGCCTGGTGAGCTACAGTCCACGGGGTCATAAAAAGTCAGATACGACTGAGGGCTCACACACACACAGCATAGATTCAAGTTCCATTTGTGGCACTTTCTATCTTTGTGAAATTGGTCAACTTTTTCATTATCTAACATTTATAAAGTTTAGTTTCCTCAGTAGTAAAGTAGGAGGAAGTGGGAACATTGTGAGGATTAAATATAATAACTACTATTACAGCTTTTCTGAGCATTGTGCCAGAAGACAAAAATATTCCTTTCATTATTTAACTATTGGTGAAAATAATTTTTCTGTAAGTAACAGAAACCAGTAGGAGGCATTCTTTAAAACATGAAGCGCATCTTAAATTATGACTCAATATCCAATTCTCTAAGTGCAGAAAATCTACACACACCCTGTATATCAGTGTGAGTCCAATGTGGAAAAGAGCATAGAGATTCTCGGCACTAAAAATGTTTTTATTAGAACACTTGATGTAATTAATCAGTTTGTTTTAATTTATGAGGAATCACTAAATGGTTTAATGGGCTAGCACATAACGAATAAATAATGGAAAACCTTCAAAACTGGTGCACTAAGTGGCCCAGATGTTCATCAGCTGTTTAGAAGCATTCACACCTGTGGCTTGGTATTAAAAAGCAAAGACTACTTCATGTACCTTGTTAGTTTTCTTTCAGAAATATATTTTTTAAAACCTTAAAGCAAAAGTATAAAAAAATCAAAACAGATTTATGGTAGGTTTTACATTTTTTTTATTCTTTGGGTCAGATATTTAAACCTGTGGCTCTTTATATGACTTCCCTGGTGGCTCAGACGGTAGAGTCTGTCTACAGTGTGGGAGACCCGGGTTTGAGCCCTGGGTTGGGAAGATCCCCTGGAGAAGGACATGGCAACCCACTCCAGTACTATATAAATATACAAAAGGGACTCATTTTCTAAATGAGTTCTTATCATTGAATGCAATTGGAAGTATAAGTAGATCCCCCAATTGTAAATAAAATATATCAATTATTTATTTATTTAATTTATTTTTAAAACATATACTCATGGTTCTTACTGTTCCAAGCATTATTTAAAATGCTTTATAAATATGAACTCATTTAATTGTCAAAATAAATCTCTCTCTATATATATATGTATAAATAAATTTCATCTACATTGAACAGTTGAGGAAAGTACAGCACCAACAAATTAAGAAAACTGCCCAAAATCACATAGCTAGTAAATTGGGTAGCAAAGATTCAAAACCAGGCAATCTGGTCTTAAGTCCCTGCTCACAGAGCACTACCTTCTAATCACCCACCATGTGATCAACACTGTGCTGGTTGATACAGAGAGTAAGTGATTCTGCCTTCATGGAATTTACAATCTCACTGGGATTAAGAATGCTGCAAGAATTCATTAAGTGACAAGTGCCAAATTTATGGTGTATAGATAGAGGCCACATACTGGGGAATCATAGATCATACATGGCTTATTGATATGCTTTATTTGGCTTATATAATATTTTGAAATTTTTGAACTAATGGTTTAAAATGGAAAATTTTATATTAATATTCCAGATTTTCAGCTGTAAAAAAAAAAAAAAAATCACACACTTAGTTTAGAAGTACTGTGCCCAAATTCCTTCATCAACAATCATATGGTGCTAAATTCTCTTCTGTTTGCTTTGGTACCTGGCAGCCATTCACATAAGACATTCACACATGTGCATTTTTATCAGATGTACATCACTCACTTATGTTGTTCGCTTAGCCCCTAAGTTGACCCCCATATATATGGAGAGAGTATATGTCCTGAGAAAGGGGTATGGAGAGCCCTGGAGTATTTGTGAAATCCCTATGAAACAAAATGTTATTTGTCCTGAATTTCAAAAGAGGAAGACAGGTGCTTGTAACAAGACTGTGGTGAGCCATCTGATTCTTTCTGATACCTAGAGTGTATCCAAACAAAATAACTCTTCTAAATTCAACCAAATATTGAGTCGACATTACAGTTTCTGACACCCATTTTTGTGATGAATACCATTTAACTAGAATGAAAATATTCTTGCTGGAGCAGTGAATATTGTTTCTTCATTGAAGTATATTTAATCTCACTTCTCTTAAATAGAAATAAAGCTCCTTCTAAAATACACACTTCAGCAGAAGATCTAAAAAGACATTTCTCCAAAGAAGGTATACAGATAGCCAACAGGCACATGAAAAGATGCTCAACATTGCTAATTGTTAGAGAAAGCCAAATCAAAACTGCAATGAGCTACTATCTTGCACCAATCAGAATGGCAATCATCAAAGAGTCTACAAATAAATTCTGGAGAGGTTTTGGAGAAAAGGGAACCCTCCTACACTGTTGGTGGGAATGAGAGTTGATGGAGAACCGTACAGAGGTTCCTTAAAAAACTAGAAATAGAGCTACCATGTAATCCAGCAATATTACTCCTGGGTGTATATGTATATATATATATAGAAAAAACTTGAAAAGACACATGAACCTTAATGTTCACAGCAGTATTATTTACAATAGCCAAGACATGGAAGCAAACTAAGAGTCCATTTACAGATGAATGGACAAAGATGTGGTACATATATACAATGGAATATTATTCAACCATAAAAAAGAAGGAAAGAATGCCATTTGCAGCAATATTGGTGGAACTAGTGATTATCATAGTAAGTGAAGTAAGGCAGACAGGAAAAGACAAATGTCATACAATGCTACTTATATGTGGAATTAAAAAAATGGTACAAATGACCTTACTTACAAATCAGAAATAGTCTCACAGATATAGAAAGCAAACCTGTGGTTACCAAGGGAGAAGGCAGGGAAGGGATTAATTAGGAGTTTGAGATTAAAACATGCACACGACTATATATAAATACATAAATAATAAGGACCTACTGTATAGCACAGGAAACTATACACAATATCTTGCAATAACTTATAATGGATAAGTATATGTATATATATTCTTTATAAATATAAAAAGGAATCACTTTTCTGTATACCTGAAAATAGCACAACATTGAAAATCATCTATGTTTCAATAAAAATTAAGAAAATAAAATACAGACTATGGGAAGACAGGGATCTATCTGTTCTGATTAGTACATGTTTCTAGATTAGTACAATGTTTCTAGAACCTAATACTGTGCCTGGAGAATTCAATAAAATAAGAGAGAGGGAAAAACCACAGCATCTGATGGATCATTTCCCTCAAAGCCTTCTCCCTCACTGCTGAGTGTGAGTAATAATGACTGTTGACTACATCCAAGAATAGTACATGAATTTATCAGGAATTGCAAGACTGTATAAACTCCTTCCATGTTTAATAAAGGTCTAATTTGTAACTTGTTTTAAAAATCAAGCAGAACCACTATTTCTCAAGGTGTGGTCCCAAGAATGCCCACATTCAGATGGAGCACTTGCTGGAAATGCAGACTTCCATCACCCACTCCAGATCTAATGGCACAGAGAAACTGTCATTCATGCACGCCGAGTAAATTCTTTACACACTAAACTCTGCAGATCAAATGTTTATAGACCTACTATTCAGTAGTGGAGAGGACTTAGCAGCCTGTTTTAAACCTAAAATCACAAGATTCACATAGTCCAGTTCAATTTTTTTGAAGTGGAAATCATACAATGGGTTTTGAATAGACGTTAAATCAGTCTGTCACTTCCTGATTAAGCTGTTTTTACCTGGCTGGTGAGTGCTTTGTTTTATAGGCATAGGTGCTACTATTTATCTACCCAAGTGTCATTAACATCCTTCAGATCCAGGGCTAGTGAATTGGTTGCTTTAGTTACTCATTTGTTATTTAAATTAGTTTTATTTAACTAGGACGCACACTTTGCTACAGAAATTGCAAAACTGTGTTTTGTTTGGCTGATTCTAACGGCTTAAAAATAAATTTGCATGCCTTTATGGGCATGCTCTGCAGAGTTTGGCCACAGATTCCATCACTTCCCATTATATTTCAGCAGGCTCTTTCGACACTTAGACATAACTCTACTCAACACAGCATCCTAAATCCAACCTCCACTACTACTGCTCTACCTCGTCATTATTATCTCTCACCTAAATGATTGTTATAATCTAATTACTGGTCTTTCTGTTTCCCTTTTGCCACCTTAACTCTATATTCCTCATAAAACGGACAGATGATCCTATAAAAAGAGTTCATCAACCTCTCAGCCTCACTGGAATAAAACCCAATATTCTTATCACAGGATTCACTAATGCAATGTTGTGAAATATGTATAGCTCTCCATTTACTGGATACATGGTAAAACCATGACTCCTTCCCACCTGTTTCTTCTTCCTACCTCCACCATCACTGAGTGTCAATTAGATCTGGCCAATGAGTTGTTTGAGAAAATAATGTGTCACTTCTACTCTGGGACATTAATTGCTAATAGGAGACCCTTCAGAATTTTTTTCCCCCTGCCACCATGATCAGCAATGCTCCTGATAGTGACTGCTCTGTCCCACTGGTTCTCAGGACAAGGCTGACGTGCTGCAGAACCTCTAACATAACTGAAGGAGATGTGGTGTGAGCCAGAAAGAAACCTCAGGTGTCTTCAGCCCTAGAGACTTGGGCATTGCTTGTTATCACAGCATGATCCTGCACAACCTGTTAGTCTGACTCTTACCTAAAAGGTCCTAAATGATCTCTCTAGCACCAATATCTCTGACCTCTTCTCCCACCTCTTTCCTCCGTTCTTACTCTTATCTGATATACTTGCTGTCCTAGAGCATACCACCTTTACTCCCAACTCAGGGCCTTTGCATTGTGTAAAATGCTTTATGGCTACATCTTTACTCCTCACTTCAACCAGATCCTTGGTCAAAAGTCTCCTTCTTACAGAAGATGTCCCTGACTATATGTCTAAAGGAGTGTCCCTTATGACCCTTTCTAGTCCCACCCTTTTCACTTTTTTCTGTACTTTAAACAGTTTTTCTTTATCATTTGCCTTTCTGTCTCTAAAGCAAAAATATAAACTCCTTGAGGGCAGAGATATTATTTTGCTCACAGATGCTTTTCCCAAACCTTGACCCATGCCTGGAGTAGAGTAGATGACTGCTAAATATTAATATTTTTTGAAAGAATGAGTTTACTTGGGCATATCTCCTAACCATCAGCTCTCTCCTCTAAAAGTATAAATTAACAGCTACTTCAACCTACTCCATAAGCTTATGTTATACTTTTAAAAGTAAACAGCATAATGTGCTTTGTTTTCTCACCACAATGACAGGCTAATTCACTTAATTATTTCTGTCCGAGGTGCTGGGGGGAGGAGCCTGGCGGGCTACAGTCCATGCGGTCGCAAAGAGTCAAGAGTCTGCACGACTGAGTGACTAAGTACAGCACACAGCAAAGTGTTAAAAAGAAACATCCTGACAAATGAAGCATTTGGGCTGGTGGGTTTGACTTTCCTAGATCCTTAGATATTTTACAGCCTCAGTCTTGTTTTTTACGTTGAAATAATTTCAGAAGGAACTAACATTCATTGGAAAGCTGCAGGGGAAGTTGAAATCCTTCATTCTTCTCAAAAGAGGACCTGTTTATCACTTATCTTGAAGGCACTGGCAGAGTTTTGCTTTGTCATACAAAGTTTATTGATTCTTTTGTAGCAGCCTTGTTTGAAAATTAATTTGGAATTTAAGCAATGACCTCTTTGAGAAATAGTGAACATTAATTTTTTTATGCTGAGCCTTCTGAGCGTTTAGTAATGGGATATGAGTCACATTGAAATAGAAGCTTCATTTTCCACTCTGAATTTTACACAATATGATTTTACCTATAAAAGACAGCACATCTCAGTAAACTCAGGAAATATAAATTTATAATTTCCCTCTTCTTAGAGTCGGCCATACAATACAATTACCATAAGAAGATTGCTTTAAACATGCAATTATAAATATGGCATGATTCTATAAATTATCTGTAATTTATTTATAAATCTTCTGCAAAGGCTAATGTTTAACACATGCACATATTTTTTTTATATTCCCTTTCCCTTCAGTACTGTCATATCATTAGATAAATATACTTAATGAGGGTTTATTATGGAAATAAAATAATCTAAACAGTATTGTATGGTCTACTGTATTATGAAAGAGCTATTTTAAAAGCCTATTAAAGTTTCTGCTTGGGCATGTTCAAGTTCATGTGAGTAAGGAATGATAACCTAGAAGAAAATTCCTATTTTGATTAGTCAATCAAATACATTCTCTTGTATTATTCAATCAAATCAACTCTTTTCTCTTTCTGCTACTCTTTGTCCCTAAGTCACAGTAAGATAAAGCTATAAGTCAAGAGAATAATTTCTTCTTCACAACACTGTCAGAGGTATTAAAAAAACTGGGTCGTGAGTCAACCTTTTCGTGTATTAGAAAAGTAGAAAAAAAAAAATTTCTTATCAAAAGCTGCTCCACTTTCTAAGCATCAGTTTTTTTTTTTTTTAAAAGAAAGATGTTAGAATTTGTAGCTAGATTTTGTAAGTTGTATATGTCACAGGCACATTAGATGTGGTATTGTAATCAAGGTGGTATTCTTTAACCTTGCTGGCAATGGGATATTTCAATTTTCATTCCTAAAATGGGATTCCCCCAATAAATGAGGCAGAGGACCATTTATGACATTTTTGGATCACAGAAATGGCTTACATACCCAATCGCAATCTATTTGACATAGTTTACCTACCCTACCAAGCTTTCCAAATAAAACAAACATCAATCAAACTAACCCCATGATTTGGGTTCTGGGATCTTATCCTAATCATCGCTGTATCCTTAGCACCTAAGTGCATCTTTCACCTACCAGCTGCTAATTGAAATAATGCATACAGAGAGACATAAGAATGACTTATCATCAGAAAGACACTAAAACAAACATGAAGGAGGACTCAGAACTGTTTCGTAGAAACCCCACTGTATGTATGTACCTACATACACAAATAGAGATGGTCACTGACAGAGAAAGGAACAGGCAATGTTGGAAATGTTGTAGCGTTATAACATAAACGGTGCTTGCTGCTGCTGCTGCTGCTAAGTCGCTTCAGTCGTGTCCGACTCTGTGTGACCCCATAGACGGCAGCCCACTAGGCTCCCCGGTCCCTGGGATTCTCCAGGCAAGAACACTGGAGTGGGTTGCCATTTCCTTCTCCAATGCATGAAAGTGAAAAGTGAAAGTGAAGTCACTCAATTGTATCCGACTCTTAGAGACCCAATGGACTGTAGCCCACCAAGCTCCTCCATCCATGGGATTTTCCAGGCAAGAGTACTGGAGTAGGGTGCCATTGCCTTCTCCAAAATGGTGCTTATGCATGTCTAATTCACAAGGCATCTAATACAGTGACAGCATCTGTACAGGTGACTGTGTTTTTTCCATTTATTTTCCACATAGTCTTTTAAGGACAACCTATGACAATGATCTTCAAGAAAATTCTCTCCTTTTTATAAAAATCTTTTTAAAGCAAATATTGCATTACCGCCCCTGAAATAAAATCTTACTCAAAATTTCAACTATCTCAATGTATAAAAACAGATAAAAACACAAGCAGAAGACCCATTCTACTGACTCACCACATACGGTAGCCTCCACGGTAGTGCCCAAGGCCATTACAGGGAACTCTAGGGCCCTAGTTAGAAAAGCAGCGACTCAGATACATAAGAAATGGGTAGTTTTCAACCGTACCTGATAGATATATTTATACCAGTGCTGCATGCACTAAACAGGTAATGGCATAAATACTACACATGTATATAGTTTGCAATATATAAGCTTACTATTTTAAGTTTAATATGAATATACACATCTCCAAGATCTATACAAAAACATTATTCTTAAACTGGCTGGTAAAGACAAATGAAAAAATCAGAAATCGTAATTTGGTTCCATATTGTGATTGTGTAAAACAAGAGGTGATGTATTTTTCTTCTATTGGACATATTTTCAGAATCATGCGTGGAGATTTATAAATATATATATATATATATATATATACACACACACACCCTGTGTCATTTATAACAGTGCTACAAATAACTAGGATTATGCTCATTAGCAAACATTGCTTCTTTTCGGAAGGGGATGCCAGGCAGACATGGCTAAAAGGAAAGTCTTTTTTAGACAGAAGAGACAAACCTGGAAATAGGAATCTATATGTTGGTCCTGTGACTATTTAATGCACTGTTTCGTAAGAGAGAGAGAAAGAGAGATCATGCTTTGTGTAACATCTTACAAGCACCACAAAGAAATCTGATGTTCATCTTAACCAGACACAGCTGTGATTTTGCCATCTAGTTTCTCAGAAATATTCATTGTATCAGAAGAACTTTCCGCGCTAAGGGCCAAATGTGACAGAAGGAAGGAAGGAAAAAATCAACCAGACAGTTCTTTAAAAAAAAAAAACTTTTTATCTCACCACTAAGTTTGGACAAGTAACTGACAAGAAGGAAAGAGAGCTTTGCATAAGGAATTAAAACTTAGTTGTTAAGTTGCCCTTCAATTTTCTTCGATCCCCATCTTACCCCATTTTCTCATCTGTGTTGCTTGTGTTGTTGTGCTTGCAGTTGTTTTTCTTATGGATAATTTTTGCCTCTAAATACTGAGAAAGAATAATCAGGTGCTTGAGGAGTGGCGTCTCTGTTCATCTCCCCACACGTGATCGCTTTCTGTCTGGTGCTTTGTCATGGTGCCTCCAGAGCAGACTTCCTCTGCTTCCTTTGTTATCCTTGCCTGATAAATAAACAGAGCAAAATTACCGAACTTATTATGGTAATCGAGAAAAGGAAACGATCTCTGAGCCTGCCCCCCATCTATTACTCTGCCGCGGCAAAAGTTGGCGAAACCTGTGCTAAACCTCAGTTGCTACTGAAACGTCAGCCCCTCTCCTGCACCCTCTTTTATTCCTGCAGCCCCCCACCCTCTGTGATGATTGTTTTCTGTCCATCTTGAGCTGGGTGTCAGTTCATTTAGATTTACATCAAGTAGTAAATTAAAATAATCACTCAGCAAACACTCTGAGCTCAGTTTTCCCTTTCAGTCAGGAGTTGCACGAGCTGCTTGAAGCATTCAAGCAGAAAATATTGCTGTCTAGATATTTGTCCTCTGGGTGATAAAGGAGGCATTGTCTTGGGACCCACTCAGGCCTCGGAGCCGCTCGTCGCTGTGCATCACAGCTGTGAAGTGCGCTTTGTTATGTGTCTGAGGACTCGGGTTCAAGACCTTGTTTTTCTTGAAATACCAGACTGATCAGAGCTGCATATGTTCGGGGGAAAGCAGGGGTCGGTGGTTCTCTGTCCACATTTTTACTAGATTATTCTTGGACAGAACTCTGGGAAAATACCCTGCAGCCTGAACCATCCCAAGAGTTTTGCTTTGTTTTAATTCATTTTCTTTCTTTCTCTTTTCTGTATCTCTGTTTCTTTTCATTTTTTTTTTTCCTCCTTCAGATTCTGCTTGGTTGCAGTGCTAGAAAATGCTAGATAGAGTTCATCTGCATAAGTCAGACACAAAGGCTTACAGCACTGCTCTGAACCCGGTGCCATAACGCACCAAGTTATAAGCCCATTTCTTTGTGTTCTCATTACTGTACATCTACCTGCCTGTTTAGAAAGCAAAATGTGGAGTTCAATCACCTGGGATGAAATATAGAATAGGCTAAAGACATTTTTCGCCATTTGTAAACAATCAGTGGAATTTGAAACAAGAAGTTGATAAAGGCAAATGAATCCGTTTTTGCTTGGAATGAGAATCTTTTTTTTTTTAAAGAAAAGATAAAAATTATCTTTTGAAACTCTCTAAGCCATTGTATTTTTATTACAGCATTTTTTCAGGTAGGTTATTGCTATCAGTGTTTGAAAGAGTAAAATATTTGTTGCTTTAAGTAGTGAAAGAAAAATATCAAATAAGGAGTGTGGTGGTAGGCAGCTAAATGAAAATTGGAATTTTGAATCAGTTCTCTGAATTTTTCCAAATAGTTCCTCATGCTTGGCTAATCGACTGCTGTTATCAGTTTTCGGCCGGATATTTGACATTGGGTTGCATTTGTATCTAAGCCAAGGTATCTATTTCAAATGTGATATTTGATACATTCCTCATGTCTATGTTATGGCTAAATATATACCTTCGGTTATAAAATTCTCTATTTGCACATGGAAAAGGAAGTACCAAAATAAGCAAAAAATCAATATAAAAAAATGGGATAGACATATATATTTACATACACATACATATGGTCACACACTTGACTTCCTTATGAATGAGTGATTTCATATTCTTGAATTAAAATGCATTGTATTTTGGGGTGTTTTCACTCAGTTGCAACCGAAGCTGTGTCTGCAAAGCTCACCCTTTGGACAGTATGAATCTTCCCAGTAAGGCTGTATCTTCAAGACCCAGAGGTGTCCTTGCTCTGGCAATACTAAGCCTTCAAATTGTGCCAAGGCGTGTGAAAATAAAAGGAAAGAATCACCACCACAGAGTAAAATTATATATCATTTCAGTCATATATTATGGTTTATGATGTTTTGTGTCTGGCAAGTACCAATTTAGTTCATAAATAGGCTAAAGGAACCAAACCAGCATCTTTACTTCTGATTTGCTTGGGCTGCAATTAGAGAAGTTTATATGATGACCTGCTTTAATGGGCTATAGTCCATGGGGTTGCAAAAGTCAGATACGACTAAACCAATAACACTTTCACTTTTACCCATGATAGTTGGGTAACATTGAGCAAGTTACCTAACTATTCTGGGGATTCAGTTTCTCTACCTGTACAATGGGAATGTTATCAATATGCCCTCATTTGGCTGTTAAAATTATTTCATGTTTGATGCACATTCAGTACTTAGAACAGTGTCTGGCACATAGCAAATATCCCACAAATATTTCATTAATGATAGCGATAGTGGAAATAATGATGATAATCTTCATGATAACTAAAAGAGTTATCCTAAATCCAGGAAATACAATTTGGGTTGCAGTTTTGTTCCATTTTTCTAGGTTCATGTACATATACATCAGAATTAGGTTGTCCTGAACTAGAATCTCCATTCAGTCATTTACTAACTGTATGCATGGGCAAAGGAAATGGCAACCCACTCCAGTATTCTTGCCTGGGAAATCCCATGGACAGAGGAGCCTGGTGGGTACTGTCCACAGGGTCACAAGAGTCAGACACAACTGAACAACTGAACCCTATACATCCTTACATGCATTAGCAAATTACTTAACTCCTCTAGGTTTTATTTTCTATGGGATAATAATGGCCTCATAGAGCTATTCTAAATATGAAAATAGATGCTGCGCATAAGTTGGTTAGAACAGTATATGACCAAACAGGGCTGCCCCTAAGGCATGCTGTACCCCAGGTTCAAAAAAAGAAATCTCTTTCTAGAGAAAGACAAATATCACATATTAACTCATATATATGAAATCTAGAAATATAGTACCGACAACCCTACCTGCAGGGCAGCAAAGGAGACACAGACATAAAGAACAAACACTTTTAGACTCAGTGGAAGGAGGAAAGGGTGGGATGATCTGAGAGAATAGCACTGAAGCATACACATTATCATGTGTAAAACAGAGAGCCAGTGGTAGTTTGATATATGACGCAGGCACCCAAAGTCAGTGCTCTGTGACAACCTGGAGGGATGGGGTGGGGAAGGAGGTGGGAGAGGGTTGCAGGATGGAGAGGACAAATGTATGCATATGGTCAGTTCATACTGATGAATGACAAAAACCATCACAATATGGTAAAGTTACTAGCCTCCAATTAAAAATAAATTTAAAGATCTCTTTCTATATAACCATTTAAATAGTATTACAAAATTCAAGAACCAATCATCTAAAATTTAGAAAACTGGATAGAGAAGAAAGTTATGCATTTTTTTCTCATGAAATTGGTATACATGAAAATCATTCAGTGTCCAAGCACCACTTCTTCCTGTTCAGGTACAGATACTTCTCTTTATATTTTTCTTTCTTTCTTTACTATTTCTGACAAAAATCAGAACTCTCACAATGAGAAAAAGGGTATAATGCTATTATTACTTACAATGTCCTGAGTCTTTGGAATCTGTATCTGTGAAATAATATTGATCTTCTTGTGTCTGCAGTTCCCTTGTACCATTTTTAAGTGCTGATTGTAACATTCCTTACGTCACCTCATCAGCCACTGTGCTTCCCATAAATACTGGTTTCCAATAGTTATCTCAGAGGTTTAACAGAAACAACCTCTGTTGACAACCACAGGTGTAAGTCTTGCCTAGAGTATGCAAGAAGATATGAAGAATAACTTGTTTCCTGATTATGTTAGTTTTACAGTTCAGAAGTCTATGGTGCGCATGGAGAGCAACACATAGTCCATCCATGTTTTCTCGAACTAATTAGGCTGTCATCATTGCATTCTTTGAATGTGATCTCTATCAAGGTTGTCTGCCTTCCACATACCTCCACCAGCAGGGAGGGTAAACAAAGGACAAGAGATTAAGCAAGAATGGTTCTATTTGCATAAGAAATGTCTGTCCTTGGATCAGCCTGGCTTAAACCTACCTAGGTGACTTGACATAATGTGAAAAAAAGCAATTAATCAGAACATTAATGGGAAGGACCTACTGGCATTGTGGAGCAATGACCTTTGTAGTCTTCAGAGGAGATACTTGTGACCACCTGGAGGACTGTCTGGTACATGGCACAGAGTGTGTAGAAGGGATGGGCTGACTTCTCAGAATGCTCACAACTGTGTCACTCTGGTAAAATGACATCTGTACCCTCATCAACTTTAACTACTGCAGACTGAAGGTGGTACTGTGGTTGACCTGTTAAATCTCATGGACGTATGAGATATAATGCATTGTTATACATATGGCTCAAACCAAAGGTTGGCACAGGACTATTGCGTCCTCCTATGTCTGACTTCAGTGTCACATCATTCAGACGTGACACGCCAAAAAAAGATACTGCACTGACCAGTAGAAGAAATTCATTTTACCAGTTCACCCTCCTGGCAGTGGCTGGCTATGTAGTCTCAGGGCAGAAAGAATGACCCTGGAGCTTCTGGGGCATCCAGTTGATCCCATGATTGCAGGGAATGTCATAGCGCCACAAAGGAGAGAAACAAGTAGAGACTTAGAAGAATCCTGATTTGGGCTCAGATAAACCTGCAGCTGACTTTATTTTTCTGGGCTCCAAAATCACTGCGGATGGTGATTGCAGCCATGAAATTAAAAGACACTTACTCCTTGGAAGGAAAGTTATGACCAACCTAGACAGCATATTAAAAAGCAGAGACATTACTTTGCCAACAAAGGTCCGTCTAGTCAAGGCTATGGTTTTTTCAGTGGTCATGTATGGATGTGAGAGTTGGACTATAAAGAAAGCTGAGTGCCAAAAAATTGATGCTTTTGAACTGTGGTTTTGGAGAAGACTCTTGAGAGTCCCTTGGACTGCAAGGAGATCCAAACAGTCCATCCTAAAGGAGATCAGTATGGGTGTTCATTGGAAGGACTGATGTTGAAGCTGAAACTCCAATACTTTGGCCACCTGATGTGAAGAGCAGACTCACTGGAAAAGACCATGAAGCTGGGAAAGATTGAGGGCAAGGAGGAGAAGAGGACATCAGAGGATGAAATGGTGGGATGGCATCATTGACTTGATGGACATGGGTTTGGGTGAACTCCGGGAGTTTGTGAAGGACAAGGAGGCCTGGTGTGCTGCCGTTCATGGGGGTCTTAAAGAGTCGGACACAACTGAGTGACTGAACTGAACCGAACTGAACTGAAACCTGCTAAAATGGCCAGAGAGAGATCAGCAAAAATGTGAGGAAATCACCCTGTGACTGGAATGGAATTTTCTCCTTGGCTAGAGCAGGAAAAGGGGAGGGAGAAATGGGTATAGAAAGGAGAGGCAACAGCCTTAGCAAAAAAAAAAAAAAAACAGAAATATGAAGGGCCTAGTTGTTGAAAGAAAGTCAGGAAGTCAGGTATGGGCTTGTGAAAGGGCTTATTGGAGGCACTGAAGTAGATGCAGACAGAGACTAGAAGTCAACGGGAAATGTTAGGTTGAGGCCAGGTTTTGAAGAACTTTGAGTACAAATTATATCTCTATTAGTTTTAGGGAGCTATTTAATACTAGGATCTTGACATTAGGAAGTCTATTTGAGGTTCAAAGGAAGAAGAGTGGATTGTTGAAAGATTTTCAAGCAATGGAGTGATCCCTGTTTCCTAAATATGCTGATAAAACTTTATAGGTTAGATAACCATGGAGAGGCCAGGGAAGAAGGTGAATTAAGAAGATTTGTACTTCCTTCAGGGAAGAGATGAAGAGCACCTCAATTAGGAGAACAGAATGAGAAAGGAGAGGAGGGCACTCATGATTCTTAAGGGTTAAGGTCAGCAGACTTTGAGGACTAATCAGATGGAGGTTGGAGGAATAGACTGGCCATTTGGTGTTACAATACCTAAGAGACTTATTCAGTCCATGACATTTTATTGAGTGTGTGCCCTCCCTGGGCAGGAAATGAAAGAGGAGCAGAGGGTGAAAATCATCTATATGTCACATATGCAGAAACTGTCAGGCCTCTCTTAGTAGTGGTGGGCTCTAGAGCCCAGGGATCTGTATTATTAACAATTACCCTAGGTAACACTTTTCATCAACTTCCCTGGTGAATCAGACTGTAAAGAGTCTGCCTGCAATGTGGAGACCCGGGTTCAATTTCTGGGTCAGGAAGATACCCTGGAGAAGAAAATGGCAATCCACTCTGGTATTCTTGCCTGGAAAATCCCATGGACAGAGGAGCTTAGCAGGCTACAGTCCATGGGGTTGCAAAGAGTCGGACATGACCGAGCAACTAACACATACACAGCACTTTTCATCAGTACAGTTTGGGAAACACTGTGTAAAATAATATATTTGCTTTTGGATCGGAGGAGATAACCTATATATAGAGAATTACATGGATGCATATGCAGTGGATTCTACTACACTTCCATGGGCATCAGAGGCAGAAGAGGTTAAGAGGAGATATGCTATACTATGCTATGAGGAAAATAAACAGAAGTTAAAACAATAAGAAACAAACTCTTCAGAGAACACTCTCTGGATCTGAGAAATGGAACTCAAAACCTCTGCCAATAGAAATTTCTCCTTTGCTGACTGAAAGATTGGCTCAGCCTCCCATCCAAATCCAGCTTCAGGCTTTAGGATCGATTATGGTGATTGACAGGCTTTACTGGTGGCTCAGCAGGAGACGTGGGTTCAATCCCTGGGTTGGGAAGATTCCCTGGAGAAGGAAGTGGCAACCCACTCCAGTATTCTTGCCTGGGAAATCCCATGGACAGAGGATCCTTGTGTGCTACAGTCCATGGGGTCCTGAAGAGTTGCACACGATTGAGCTACTGAGCACTCACCTGCCTTGAAGCCCACACTGTATTTATCTGTTGCTCCACTGGAAAGCCAGCATCAAAGAAGGTAAAGGACCTCCTGGTTGAGGGGTGGAAAAGAGAGAGAAGGGTTTTTTTTTGTTCACTGCATCACTCTACACCCTCATCAGAACCGTGAAGGTGGTGGAATTTGGTTTTGGTGCACCCCTTAACCAGAATGCTTGTTATGCAGGCAGTCCCCAGTCACTGTGAAACAGGGCATAAGCGTACGACACTGCATAGGCTAGAATTCCATGCACCTCATGGTTCCTTGTTTCTACATCTAAGATCTAGCTTTCTTCCAGAGCCCCATTTATCTTTTGTTCTCCAAAAGGCACCACTGTTTTAATCTTCTACTTGATTTTTGTCAAAGTTTCAGTGCATCGTAGTGTCTTAGTGTTTTGTCTGACCCAGGTAAAGTATACTTTAATAAAAGACTTTTGCAGAGAGTGTCTGAAACTAAAGGGATGACTTAATGATGAAATTTCAGGTGTGAGGAAATACTTTGTTTAGATGGGGAGAAACAAATTAGCCAGGAAAGCAGAGGATGAATGAAATTTAGGGAACACTTCTTTTTATAATTAAAATTTTAACTATAAATTACAAATATGAATTCTAATTCTAATAATAACAACTTCTTTATGAACAATTTAGGACATTTAAATGAGATAACATACATAAAGCCCCAGCTGCAGGAATTGGAATTCAATAAATATCAATTTTTCCTTACACCCTTGTCTCCATCTGAGTGGATGTGGGTTGCCCTGCTGTGTATTCATCCCAGGGTATACAGCTAACAATTCTATTTAACTCCAAAGAGAGAAGAATGTCAAAAAGGAACTGAATGTTAAGTCTTAAAGCTGGGGAGATTATACACAGACACAGACACACAGACACGCACAGACACACACACACACTCACGCTATCACTTAATATTGGCAAACAGTCCTATAAAGAAGTTATAAAAATTCAGTCGAAGTGGTTGCTGTATGGTATAATTATGACTGTATGATGGGGATTCTGAAACAGTCATCTCTGGTGGGATGCCAAGCTGTTCCTATGATAATTAATCAACTTAGTGGCCTTTAGAAACAAAAAGCCTAGCTTGACTTACATTTTGATATCTAGAGAACCTTAAAACTTTTGGAACTTGTCAACTTGCTGGCACCTTATTTTGCCTTTCTCTATGTGAAATACATGATGAAGAAAGTGCTCGACTTGTAAAGAAGGGATGCTATGATATTGCTGTGACTGCTCAGATGCCTCTTTCCCTCTTTAACTTTCTGTTTCTCTGGAGTTTTCTGAATAGTGGAGGGTTGTCAAAGAACCATGTGCTAGTGGAATAAAGTTAAGCTACCATGCTTTTGTATTCAACACTGGCTCAAAGTGAATGCATATACTCTGCATTGGAAATGCCATCAACGGCATTCTGGCCGTTTGTAGGTACTCAAATCACTAACCTTCCCAAAGAATAAGTTTGTGAGCCTCCTTTTCAGAGGTTCTGTCTCTGATATTTCAGAAGCATTCAATTATAATTCTGCTGCTTCCTTTTATGTGGCAGTCATGGGTTGTCAGCAAGGATAGAATTAAGAGAGGCACGTGAAGTGTGCTACGGCGTCTCATGCCTAAGGATCTGTATTTCTTTTGTTCATTGTGACAAATGACAGCCTTAAAGATATTTGTCCTGATTCCTTACTGTCCCTATGCAGGTAAAAACTTCCACTGAAGTCAAACAAGCTTCATTGAAGTTAATGGGAAGTAATAACCTTGAAGGGAAGGGAGAACTAGGGTGATTAATTTTAATTAGCCAAACATAAACAAGCATGTGTCTACAAGCAATGACAGGAAAGTGGATGTTTGTAACTCCTAACTTAGCTTTAGGGGTCTAGGTAAGGCAATTTTCTAAAGAATCAGAACTATTTCAACCCAGAAATGTAAGACTATCCATGAAAAATAAAATCCATTCTCCATAGGTATATCTCTGAGATATTCGCTTGAAACATTAATTCAACAAAAAGGTACTAATATATGATCACATGCCAAACAACTTCCAGACCCTGGAGGTAGAAAGAAGAGGACAAGTAGCTGCCCATATGGAGTAAACATTCAGTCTATGGAAATAGCACAGTGAACAATTCTGTGACAAGTTATTAATTTGTATCTCTACCAATCATTTATTCATTTATTGATTTATTCAAGAAATATTTAACAGCTGCCTTCTAAGTTTTTTGTTTGTTTGTTTGTTTTTTGCACTGTTCTTGTAACAAGAATGTGCAAAGTACTATTGGAATCCAGTGGAATAGGAATTTGATTTGGCATGAAAGGTTGACTTATAATCATGTAAAGCTTCTCAGAGATGGTGCCATTTGACCTCAGTTTCACATGAATAATGTTTGGTTAGGCAAAGAAACTCAACATTAGAAAAAACTAAGATCATGTCATTAAGTTCCATCACTTCATGGGAAATAGAAGGGAAAAAAGTGAAAATAGTGACAGATTTTATTTTCTTGGGCTCCAAAATCACTGTGGACGATGACTGCAGCCATGAAATCAAAAGACACTTGCTCCTTGGAAGGAAAGCTGTGACAAAACTAGACAGTGTATTCAAAACCAGAGACATCACTTTGCAGACAAAGGTAAACAGTCAAAGTTATGGTTTTTTCAGTAGTTATGTATGGATGTGAGAGTTGGACTGTAAAGAAGGCAGACTACCAAAGAATTGATGCCTTTGAATTGCAGTGCTGGAGAAGGACCTTGAGAGTCCCTTGGACTGTAGGAACAAACCAGTCAATCCTAAAGGAAATCAGTCCTGAATATTCATTGGAAGGACTGATGCTGAGGCTGAAGCTTCAGTACTTTGGCCACTTGATGTGAAGAGCCAAGTCATTGGGAAAGACCCTGATGCTGGGAAAGATTGAAGGCAAAAGGAGAAGCGGGTAGCAGAGGGTGAGATGGTCAGATAACATCACTGACTCGAAGGACATGAATTTGAGCAAACTCTGGGGGATAGTGGAGGACAGAGGAGCCTGGAATACTGCAATCCATGGGGTCACAAAGAGTTGGACACAACTTAGTGACTGAAAAAGGAAAATAAAAAAGGAAAACATGGGATAGAAAAATTCTATAAGGAGAAGTATGAAGCACAGAACCTCAGGGCATGTTCAAGAAAAAATACTAACTATGCCAGGGCTCTGGTGTAGAAACTGCAAACTACAGTCCTCTAGCCAAATCTAGATCCCCATATATTTTTGTACAGTCCATGAGGTAAGAATGTTCTTAACATTTTTTAAAAGTTGAAAAAAAATCAAAAGAACCCTGTTTCATGATGTGTGAAAATTATGTGACATTGAAGTTTCAGTTTGTATGAATGAAATTCTATTGGAACACAGCAACGCAACATAACAACAACATTTATTTCATGTTGTCTATGGATGCCTTTGCTCCACCCAGCAGAGTGAGAGCTGCATGACTGTATGATCCACAAGCCCCAAATATTTACTATCCAGCCCTTTGTTGACAAAGTTCACCAGCACCAACTCTAGTATATAAGGTAGAGAAGGATTGAGACCAAATTATGATAAAATTTAAATAGTATTTCAATGAATTTAGACTTTTTCTTCTGAAAACTGGTGAATACAAAAGCTTAAGCTTTATTTTTATGTTATAAAAATAACATTGTTATGACTTTGACATTTGTTAAATTGATAGAACTTTCCATTCACACATAAGTGCCCCATGATCACAGAAGCATGATCAGGATACCTAACAAATGTCTGCATTTCCTAAAGATAATTAAGAGATAGCTCAGATGTGTCAAGGCTTATAGGTCAAAGAGAAAAAAAAAAAAGTTTTATGTTTATAAAGTCCCCAAAGTGACTATTTGGCAGAGAATTTCCTGTGGAAGGCAGTCAGATATGTACTTAATTTATGAAGTAGTGACTAAAGACTAAAAGAAGATTGTTATTTGATTAAAGCTATTTTTCCAATGTTTTTGAACAAAAAGAATACCTCCTTTCAGTTCAGTTCAGTTCAGACACTCAATCGTGTCTGATTCTTTGTGGTCCTATGTACTGTAGCATACCAGGCTTCCCTGTCCATCACCAACTCCCGGAGCTTACTCAAACTCATGTCCATCGAGTCAGTGATACCATCCAACCATCTCATCCTCTGTCATTCCCTTCTTCTCCTGCCTTCAGTCTTTCCCAGCATCAGAGTCTTTTCCAAGGAGTCAGTTCTTTGCATCAAGTGGCCAAAGGATTGGAGTTTCAGCTTCAGCATCAGTCCTTCCAATGAATATTCAGGACTGATTTCCTTTAGGATTGACAGGTTTTATCTCCTTGCGGTCCAAGGGACTCTCAAGAGTCTTCTTCAACATCACAGTTCAAAAGCATCAGTTCTTCAGTACTCAGCTTTCTTTACAGTCCAACTCTCACATCCATACATGACTACTGGAAAAACCATAGCTTTGACTAGACAGACCTTTGTTGGCAAAGTAATGTCTCTGCTTTGTAATATGCTGTCCAGGTTGGTAATAGCTTTTCTTCCAAGGAGCAAATGTCTTTCAATTTCATGGCTGCAGTCACCATCTGTGGTGATTTTGGAGCCCCCCAAAATAAACTCTCTCACTGTTTCCATTGTTACCCAATCCATGAAGTGATGGGACTGGATGCCATGATCTTAGTTTTCTGAATGTTGAGTTTTAAGCCAACTTTTTCACTCTCTTCTTTCACTTTCATCAAGAGGTTCTTTAGTTCTTCTTCACTTTCTGCCATAAGGATGGCATCATCTACTTGTTGATATTATTGATATTTCTCCCAGAAATCTTGATTCCAGCTTCTGCTTCATCTAGCCCAGCATTTTGCATGACATACACTGTATTTAGTTTAAATAAGCAGGGTGACAATATACAGTCTTGACATTCTCCTTTCCCAATCTGGAACCAGTCTGTTGTTCCTCGTCCAGTTCTAACTGTTGCTTCTTGACCTGTACACAGATTTCTCAGGAGAGAGGTAAAGTAGTCTGGTATTCTCATCTCTTTAAGAATTGTCCATAGTTTGTTGTGATCCACACAGTCAAAGGCTTTGACATAGTCAATAAAGGAGAAGTAGATGTTTTTCTGGTATTCTCTTGCTTTTTTGATGATCCAACGGATGTTGGCAATTTGATCTCTGGTTCTCTGCCTTTTCTAAATCCAATTTTAACATCTTAAAGTTCACGGTTCATGTACTATTGAAGCCTGGCTTGGAGAATTTTGAGCATTACTTGCTAGTGTGTGAGATGAGTGCCATTGTGAGGTAGTTTGAATGCCAACATTCTTTGGCATTGCCTTTCTTTTGGATTGGAATGAAAACTGACCTTTTCCAGTCCTGTGGCCACTGCTGTGTTTTCTAAATTTGCCAGTGTATTGACTGCAGCACTTTAATGACATCACCTTTTAGGATTTGAAATAGTTCAACTGGAATTCCATTACTTCCACTAGCTTTGTTTGTTCATAGTGATGCTTCCTAAGGCCCTCTTGACCACATGCAGCATGTCTGACTCTAGGTGAGTGATCACACCATTGTGCTTATCTGGGTCATGAAGATCTTTTTTGTATAGTTTTTCTGTGTATTTTTGCCACATCTTCTTAATAGCTTCTGCTTCTGTTAGGTCCATACAATTTCTGTCCTTTATTGTGTCCATCTTTGCATGAAATGTTCCCTTGGTATCTCTAATTTTCTTGAAGAGATCTCTAGTCTTCCTATCCTATTGTTTTCCTCCAATTCTTTACACTGGTCACTGAGGAAGGCTTTCTTATCTCTCCATACTTTTCTTCGGAACTCTGCATTCCAATGGGTACATCTTTCCTTTTCTCTTTTCCTTTAACTTCTCTACTATTCTCAGCTATTTGTAAGGCCTCCTCAGACAGCCATTTTACCTTTCTGCATTTCTTTTTCTTGGGGATGGTCTTGATCAGTGCCTCCTATACAATGTCACAAACCTCCATCCATAGTTCTTCATGCACTCTGTCTATCAGATCTAATCCTGTGAATCTATTTGTCACTTCCACTGTATAATCGCAAGAGATTTGATTTAGGTCATACTTGAAAGGTCTAGTGGTTTTCCCTACTTTATTCAATTTAAGTCTGAATTTGGCAATAAGGAGTTCATGATCTGAGGCACAGTCAGCTCCTGGTCTTATTTTTGCTGACTGTTTATAGCTTGTCCATCTTTGGCTGCAAAGAATATAATCAATGTCATTTTGGTATTTTCCATCTGGTGATGGCCATGTATAGAGTTTTCTCTTAAGTTGTTGGAAGAAGGTATTTGCTATGACCAGTGTGTTTTTTTACCTTCTTTCATGTCAAAAAAGTCACAGGCCATTTTGCATGAAAACAGTTATACATGTGTGAGAAAATGAATAGTGAAATCACACATTTAAATTTAATTTAAATAAACTAATTTACAAACATACACAGACTCAGACACAGAAAACAAACTTTGCTTTAGCAAAGATGAATGGGAGAAAGGGATACGTTAGGAGGTGGGATTAGCATATATACACTAGTATATATAAAATAGATGACAACCAAGGACCTGGTGGCTCAGTGGTAAAGAACCAGCCTGCCCATGCAGTAGACAAGGTTAGATCCCTGGGTCTGGAAGATCTCTTGGAGGACGAAATGGCAACCCATTCCAGTATTCTTGCTGGGAAAAATCCCATAGGGTTGCAAAAAAGCCAGACATTTAAGCTACTAAGCACACACACACATACACACACACACGACTTTTCTATATAATTGAAACTAATATAACATTGTAAATTAACTATACTTGAATTGAAAAAAATTAAGATATATTTGTAGACACAAAAATAGTAGTATAAATATATGTAAACTTTATTTAATCTTTTGAATCCTACTAGTCCACGTGATTTCAGGGATCTCACAAAACTGTGGGGACTTAAATGTTTATGGTAAAAAGGCAGGAAGTCAACTGGCATATATAATTCCATGGAATAACTTTGACTGAACTGCTTAATAAATTAGATATTTTACATTGTGCTTGTGTAATCCTATAGCCATCACATTTTTTAAAAAGGCAAAGAAAACATTTGGTTAAACACATTATCAAAAGCAAACAATTTGATTGACCATGTACTTTACAGTTTTTAGACCTGATTGGCTGATTCCTTCCAACAGCTAATCCCTTCAGTATTTAATTGATATGCCCTCAACAAAACAAAAGTTTAGGCTAAAAAATTTCAACCATACCACACCCTCTATTTGGGTTCTAATTCTAACCTCTTAACTTACTCTTTAGATAAATTCTAAAATTCATTTAGAGGTCACTTGCAGAACAGACCAATAATACTATCTTTTGCAATTAAATCAAAAGTAGATAGCTTGTTCCTAATAGTTTAGGAACTACCTGGAAAATGAAGGATGAAGTACATCTTGGCAGCAGACTGATAAACTGATGATATCATCAAAGTTAACCATGCCACAGGAGTCCTCAATCACACAATTAAAAAGCAACCACTGAAAATACAATACTCCAGCTCTCTCTTTAGAAAACTCAGCTGAATCCAGCTGGAAACTGCATCCAGTGAGTCCGTTAACATTTTGAATGAGGGGTGATCTGGAGGTCAGCTTTGAGGTCAACAATAGGACAATGTGGTGAAACTTCCATTTCATTGTCAATCATGCATTTGAATGAAGTTCTTTTTTATAGACCGAACGAAAGGCCAGTAAGGATACCCTTGGTTGTCAATTACTGAGTGTTTTGGGTCTTGAGTTACTGGCCCTAGAACCTGAAGAACTCTTTCTATTTGTTTGTTAATAAATGACCCAAGATTCTTTCTTAAACCCCAGAATACTTAGTAAACTTCAGGCTTACTATTTTTGTTTTAGTCACGATTACTACTCCCGATGTCATTCTGTTTACATAATGCTTTTGACAGTTTTATTACCATCACCTCTAATCTTCTTTGATTTTTCACAACAGTCTTGTATTGGTGTTTCCACTTGACACATGAAAACCATACTTGGTCATTTATTTTAAAGACTGAAGTCAGACATTTTGTCTATTTTAATGAGGAGAATTTTTGAGAGTTCAAGATAATTCAAACTATTCTTCTTAATTACATCTCCCCCACTACACACTCTATAGCCAAATCAAACATATTTGGTTAGGTCATGCTTCTATCTGAATACCATACTCCCAGCTGGACATTAAGGCACAGATAGACTCTTAACAGTTTGATTGGTTAGTAGCAAATTTAGCTCAAAGAAGTTGATATAGTTTATAACTAGTCAAATGCATTTCAGATTCTACAGGACTAAGAACCTGAACCAAACACATCTAATTAGAAATTCAACAATTATCCATTAGTACCTCTTTATGGACAAGGTATTGTGTTAGGCCATGAAAGACTGATAATAAATAAGGTAGTGCTTTTATCTTCAAGATGTTTTACAAACTCATTGAAAGAAATGTATTAATTTATTAAAGCTCACGTAGAACTTTTGCACTGAAACATCATTCTAATGTAAGCATTTTCAGGAAAGATAGAAGTAATTACTACATTCAAAGTTGAATGGAGACCACATGATAAATATGTAGTTATACTATTCTCTAAGTTAAAGGATCCAGGATTTGATCATAAAAGACTCATCAGACCCCCAGAAAGAGATCTAAATAATATGTGTAAAAACTTCAAGACAATACAGTGTGTGGGGAAATTAACAAATTAACATGATGGCACCAGTCAGGCTCTTACTCCATGCTCTCACACCCTCTCAAGCCATGTTTTGTAAACAATGACTTTGCATGGTTATGTAACAGCTGAGATTACTTATAGCTCTGTGCATGTGCATCATGAGGTACTTGTTTGGTTGCGAGTTACTTTGTACAGTATGCCTGTATAAGCTTCACTTGGAAAAGCCAGGAAGGGTTGTGTGCATGTACATTATGTCTGCTGCTATGGCTGCTGTGCTAGCCAGAAGAGAATAAATGTGTCTGCAGTTCCTATGGCTCCTTGCATTTCCTTCCAGGCTCTTAGCTCAGCACCTTGCCTACCATGGGTTCAGTGAACAGAGTGCACAGTGAGATACAGTGAGACAGTTGGTGCTGTGAGCAGGATTAGCAATACATGGTAGAATGAGAACAAATTTTTCAAACAGAATACCTGGATCTAATTCTGTTTTTGTCATGAACTAGTTTCATCTTTAGGAGAAGGCAATGGCACCCCACTCCAGTACTCTTGCCTGGAAAATCCCATGGATGGAGGAGCCTGGTGGGCTACAGTCCATGGGGTCGCTAAGAGTCAGACACGGCTGAGCGACTTCACTTTCACTTTTCACTTTCACGCATTGGAGAAGGAAATGGCAACCCACTCCAGTGTTATTGCCTGGAGAATCCCAGGGACAGGGGAGCCTGGTGGGCTGCCGTCTATGGGGTCGCACAGAGTCGGACACGACTGAAGCGACTTAGCAGCAGTAGCAGCAGTTTCATCTTGTGATCTTGAGTAAGTTACTTAACTAATTATATTTAAAATAGTTGGGATATATATTGAACTAAAGCTGCTTTCACCTTAATCCTTCATTACCTTAAAAACATATTGAATTACTATTAATTACTAAGTATTATCAGATCTATGTATATGCTAGTCCCACTCATGATAAATGACAAATCCACCAGTCACTTTCCACTGTAGAAAGCACAGTGTAAAATTTTCCTAGAAGTATGGCTTGGTTTCTTTAGATTTTCTGAGAGTTCTCTTTTATTTTGGTAATAGGTATGAATGATTGGTTTTCATTATCACATAGATTAGAATGTTGTTGTTCAGTCATTCAGTCATGTCTGACTCTTTGTGACCCCATGGACTGCAGCACGCCAGGGTTCCCCGTCCTTCACCATCTCCCGGAGCTTGCTCAAACTCATGTCCATTGAGTCAGTGATGCCATCCAACCATCTCATCCTCTATTGTCCCCTTCTCCTCCTGCCTTCAATCTTTCCCAGCATCAGGATCTTTTCTAATGAATTGGCTCTTTGCACCAGGTGGCCAAAGTATTGGAGTGTCAGCTTCAGCATCAGTCCTTCTAATGAAATTCAGGATTGATTTCCTTTAGGATTGACTGGTTTGATCTCCTTGCAGTCCAGGGAACTCTCAAGAGTTCTCCAACACCACAGCTCAAAAATATCAATTCTTTGGCATTCAGCCTTCTGAACACCTTCAGAATTTAGAATAGATGATACTAGAAACGTTGAAAATCAAAGCAGGGTGGAGAAGTGTAGAGAAATGAAGCTTATAGAAAGACTTTATTTTTCAACTCATAGTGAGATAATTTTAGCCACTTTATTGGTCCTTTTGCACTAAGCTCTTCAATCAGAATAACAAATGCATATGTTCTCATGGAAAATGTCCTGTTAAGAGAAAATTCACCACATTATTTCACTGAATTGGAAGTATAAAAATAGATAACAGTTCAATAAATTAAAACACCATCCTAACAAATATTTACTAAAGACCCATATAGTACTACATCATTATCTAAAATGGCTAATAAGGATTTTCAACTTTGCTCAGCTTAGTTCTTTGTTGGAGGCAAAATGATCATGAAATATCAGCAAGAGCTCTAATATTGGAGCTTGAAGGAGTTTTTATCTCGGTTGTTTTTTGATGGTGTTAGGCGTGCCTATCCAGAGGAATCAAGGTGGAGGATCTTACGAGGATTGACTACTGTTGGGGCCCCAACTAATAATTCCTACTGTGATACACTTCAATGCCAGTCCACAACAAGAAGCTGAGATTGGATTTAGAGCCAATGTAAGCTCTAAATGGAGTTTAACTGTGAAACAAAACACCTGTCTTTCATCCCAAGCTAAATTGACAAGCAATAATTTAGTTGTCTAAACTGAGAGCTTTCAGGATTCCCAACTGCATAATGTCAAAAGACAATGTATGAAGTTGCATTTGAAGGTTCAAAGGTAGAATGCCATGTAGGCAAACACATTAAATAACTGGTCTTTTCCCCTCTCTGTCTAATTCTTTCTTCTGTTCTCTCTCCTTTCCTTTGCTACTTTTCCTATGTGTGTAAGGGGTGGGGAGTGGTGGGATGATGAGAGGGGTGGGCTAGGGTGGAAAGGTTGTAACTAACTATAGAACTTGGATGGGTGTGAAACAAAGGAAATCCTAAATCTAAAAAGCAATTTTCCTTTCTTGTGCTTTCCGCTAGGTGAGCATTTTCAATGATCAGCTGAACTAATCAGAGATTAAAATAGTAGAAAAGCAATAAAGAATCTTTGGGCCATTCAAAAAAAAAAAAGAATATTTGGATGAGATTACTAAATTCCTACACAGCTGCTTATATAAATGCAAAATAATAAAGCCAGGATTTTGTAGTAACTTTTCCCATACAAATTATTCAGATTCCTCTACCTTCCACATCAGCTTTATTTGTTAAAAATCTGAATACCTGGCATCAGAACATCCAGATTTAGACCCCTCCACTTGAGTAGATTTCACACTTCTCCCACAAAAATTTTAGGATAAGTAGAAGAAATAGCTATAGCCTTTGTTTCCTACAAACTGAGACCACATATGTACACCCTAAGCATTTTCTGTTTGTTTTGCAGGCTCACCTACTATCTCTTCTTCTGTTCTCTTTTCCAGAGAGCAAACAAAAGAAGCAGGGTTGACTAGCAAAATGTAACAGATACTACAAAAGTTGTCAGTTTTCTGCCGAGGTAGCTGATTGGACTCTGCCAGCTGTCAATTAGCATTTCCATGTTTTGTTGATGAAGTGGTATTTACTTTTTTGGACTTCCATTGGCTAAGATGTTTAGTGTAATGAATGCTGAACTGAGCCTAGATAATTTTTTAAATAATAGCTTGGGGCTTAACAGCCCTTTAAATGAATTGTATAAACAAGATAGCTGTTAATTCTTAATCAATGTATCATTAATCATCAAATAGTATTAAAAAATAGAAACTGTCTTTAAAAAGCTCAATAAATTCTATTCAACTTACTGAATTATCCATTCAGGGGCTGTTTTCTCATTCAGAAAGTGTTAGGATTTTAACAGATTTATAATTGAAAATGCATATTTCTGTGGGCTAGTAACTGGGATATATATACATATATATTCATATATATATGTCTCATATGTGTCTCATGTGGTGGTTTAATTGCTCAGTCGTGTCTGACTCTTTGTGTCCCATGACTGTAGCCCACCAGGCTCCTCTGTCCATGGGATCCTCCAAGCAAGAATACTGGAGTAGGTTGCCATCTCATTCTCCAGGGGGATCTTCCCCACCCAAGGATTAAACTCCGATCTCCTGCATTGCAGGCAGATTCTTTACCCACATTTGTCTTCATAAATTAACATGGCCTCAAGAAATAAGTTAACTACTATAGCTTTAAATCTGTATTCATTAATAAAATTGGAAAATATATCCCACGGTTGAATCCCGTGTGTCTTTAGATTGTCAGCACCCACAACAAGCATTGCAACTAATCTCATGTTAGGAAATTGGGTGTGGCAAAATATAGAAATTATGTGTAAGCTTTTCTGTCCTGTAACATACATGCAGCAATTTAAAATCTCATCTACAATTGCATACACTCAACCTTTGGGAAGCAATCTAATGATTCTAGCTTACCCCATCTTTTTCACTGGACTGTAATTCTGCCTCACATGTTCATGTGATCCTAGCATAGCATCTGGCATTTGTGCATGTTTAGTCTCTCTGTCGTGTCTGATTCTTTGCAACTCCATGGACTGTAGCCTGCCAGGCTCCTCTGCCTATTGGATTTTTTTCCAGGCAAGAATATTCCAGGCCATTTCCTCTTCTAGGGGATGCTCCTGACCCAGGGATCAAACTAGTCTCCTGTGTCTCTTGCACTGCAGGCAGACTCTTTATTGCTGAGTCATTTGTTTCATGAATGAAAAAGTGAAGGATGAGGTTGTAAAGTGAGTCAGTTCAGTTCAGTCCAGTCGCTCAGTCGTGTCTGACTCTTTGCAACCTCATGAATTGCAGCATGCCAGGCCTCCCTGTCCATCACCAACTCCCAGAGTTCACTCAAACTCATATCCATTGAGTCGGTGATGCTATCCAGCCATCTCATCCTCTGTTGTCCCCTTTTCCTCCTGCCCCCAATCCCTCCCAGCATCAGAGTCTTTTCCAATGAGTCAACTCTTCGCATGAGGTGGCCAAAGTATTGGAGTTTCAGCTTTAGCATCATTCCTTCCAAAGAACACCCAGGACTGATCTCCTTTAGCATGGACTGGTTGCATCTCCTTGCAGTCCAAGAGTCTTTTCCAACACCACTGTTCAAAAGCATCAATTCTTTGGTGCTCACCTGAGCACCTACTTGCTGTCCAACTGAGCATCTCCTTGTAGTCCAAGAGTCTTCTCCAACACCACAATTCAAAAGCATCAATTCTTTGGTGCTCAGCTTTCTTTACAGTCCAACTCTCACATCCATACATGACCACTGGAAAAACCATAGCCTTGACTAGATGAACCTTGTTGGCAAAGTAATGTCTCTGCTTTTGAATATGCTATCTAGGTTGGTCATAACTTTCCCTCCAAGGAGTAAGCGTCTTTTAATTTCACAGCTGCAGTCACCATCTGCAGTGATTTTGGAGCCCCGCAAAATAAAGTCTGACACTGTTTCCACTGTTTCCCCATCTATTTGCCATGAAGTGATGTGACCAGATACCATGATCTTCGTTTTCTGAATGTTGAGCTTTAAGCCAATTTTTTCACTCTCGTCTTTCACTTTCATCAAGAGGCTTTTGAGTTCCTCTTCACTTTCTGCCATAAGGGTAGTGTCATCTGCATATCCGAGGTTATTGATACTTTTCCTGGCAATCTTGATTCCAGCTTGTGCTTCTTCCAGTCCAGTGTTTCTCATGATGTACTCTGCATATAAGTTAAATAAGCAGGGTGACAATATACAGCCTTGATGTACTCCTTTTCCTATTTGGAATCAGTCTGTTGTTCCATGTCCAGTTCTAACTGTTGTTTCCTGACCTGCATATAGGTTTCTCAAGAGGCAAGTCAGGTGGTCTGGTATTCTCATCTCTTTCAGAATTTTCCACAGTTTATTGTGATCCACACAGTCAAAGGCTTTGGCATAGTCAATAAAGCAGAAATAGATGCTTTTCTGGAACTCTCTTGCTTTTTCCATGATCCAGTGGATGTTGGCAATTTGATCTCTGGTTCCTCTGCCTTTTCTAAAACCAGCTTGAATATCAGGAAGTTCACGGTTCACATACTGCTGAAGCCTGGCTTGGAGAATTTTGAGCATTACTTTACTAGTGTGTGAGATGAGTGCAATTGTGCAGTAGTTTGAACATTCTTTGGCATTGCCTTTCTTTGGGATTGGAATGAAAACGGACCTTTTCCAGTCCTGTGGCCACTGCTGCATTTTCCAAATTTGCTGGCATATTGAGTGCAGCACTTTCACAGCATCATCTTTCAGGATTTGAAATAGCTCAACTGGAATGCCATCACCTCCACTAGCTTTGTTTTTAGTGATGCTTTCTAAGGCCCACTTGACTTCACATTCCAGGATGTCTGGCTCTAGGTGAGTTATCACACCATCGTGATTATCTTGGTCATGAAGATCTTTTTTGTACAGTTCTTCTGTGTATTTTTGCCACCTCTTCTTAATATCTTCTGCTTCTGTTAGGTCCATACCATTTCTGTCCTTTATCAAGCCCATCTTTGCATGCAATGTTCCCTTGGTATCTCTAATTTTCTTGAAGAGATCTCTAGTCTTTCCCAGTCTGTTGTTCTCCTGTATTTCTTTGCATTGATCGCTGAGGAAGGCTTTCTTATCTCTTCTTGCTATTCTTTGGAGCTCTGCATTCGGATGCTTATATCTTTCCTTTTCTCCTTTGCAAATAGCTGTAAAGTGATGTCAAGGTATAAAACACTTTTTGTCAGCATTAGGCTGTGTTTTTTGTACCTATTAACTTATATAACCCTTATAAAAATGTTACTAGGTGGGTGGTATCATTCTCATGTGTATTATTTATTTTGATATGAATTTACCTGCAAATAGATATTTAATATTATTTATACATTAAATTAAAATAAAATAATATATATATAACGATATTTAATATATCACGACCATATTTTTAGAATTCGAATAATGACAAAAAGCTTACAATGATAGGTGTTTTTCTTTCTGAGGTCATTTTCTCCAAGGGATTATTCTTCATTCTCTTTTCTGGACATATTGTGATGCCTGGATGCCTAGAGTAAGTGACAAATTCAACCTGTGGCTTCAGAGTGGAGGTAACAGTAAGAAGTATGTCGAAGGATGGGGCTTCCCAGGCGGTTCAGTGGTAGAGAATCTGGCTGCCAATGCAGGAGATGCAGGAAATGCAGGTGCAATCCCTGGGTCAGGAAGATTCCCCTGGAGGAAGAAATGGCAACCTACTCCAGTATTCTTGCCTGGAAAAATCCCATGGACAGAGGAGTCTGGAAGGTTACAGTCCATGGGGTCTCAAAGAGTCAGAAACAACTGAGCACACATGCCTATTGAAGGATAAATGAGATTTAACCAGCTGGATGCGGATAGAGAGGACACTACTGTAAGTAAAGGAGAAGCAAGTAGAAGGCTTGGAACTGTGGAAGTTGCTGTTGTATTTGTGTAACTGAAAGTGTAAGGTGCCTGTGTGTGTTTGAGTAAATGGAGCAATATAGGCATCAGGAAGCTGGAAATAAAAGCTTGTACTGTGCATAAGGGACTTACACTGCTATGCTGATGAATCTGCATTTTGTCATGTATTTAGAAAGACAAGTGAAAGTTTAAGGAGGCATCAAGTGTGTATTTTAGAAAGACATGGCAACTTTATTGAAAATGGATTGGGGAGGAAAGGAAGCAGGGTTAAGCCAGCTAGTTCAGAGTCTATTGTGGTCATCCATACAGGAAGCAATGAAGACCTGAACTACAACTATGTACTTATTGTGGTCACTGTTAACACCCTGCCCAGCAGCCCAATTCTTACTTTCATCCGTAATGAAATTCCAGTTGTGTTTGCGCATCCACTTCTCAGTGAAGCACCCCCCATTTGGGAATAAATCCTGATTAGTTAAGGCATTTGTGGAAAATCCACTTAATTTGCTAGTGACTGACTAAGGGTATATCACAGGACATAATCTGAACAATGGGATGCAAAGAGAATTTTGCTAGGAGTTTTTGAGAAAAATGTTTCTTTCCTTTTATAAAGAGATACTGGGCTGGACAGCTCCTTCCACTAATTATCTTCATGCTCAGATAAGATGTTGCAAAACATCTGACCATGTGGAAGAGCAGAAAGAACCTAGACTTTTTATGACATTGTTGAGCTGCTGAGTTAATTCTTATTTTCCTATTGTAAGAAATAATAAATTTTCATTTATCCAATAGGTACAGCATTTACCCACCTCCTCCCTCTGCTACTGCTGCAAAAAATACCATGTGTTTAGGAAGTTTACCACATACCAAGCACTATCTAAGACAACTACTGAACAAAGTGAATTCCACTGTCATCCCTGTTCCACAGATGTGGACATAAGTTCAGTGAGGTTAAGTCATTTTCTGAAGGTCACACAGCCATTGAAGCATAGGGTCAGGCAGACTTTGAATTCACACTTATATCCAGACTATGAGCTTTTAACCTCAATGTCACATTGCCTCTCAAGATAATAGTCAAGGATGGCAGGGTGGACTTTTGAAAAATATATGAGGTTATATTTATATGTGTAAGCTTAGGGACTTGACATAGTAGATAACAGACAAGCTATAAAAGATAAATACAAGAATTTCTTTTAATTGAGATGAACACTGTTAAGATGAACTGAGGCTTGGACTTAGGGCAGAACTTTGGGGTTAGGAATTAGAAATAAAATGTAGCTGAGTTTGGGACCTGTTAAAAGAATAGTATCTGGAATATATTGAATAGGCTGTTGGCAATGTGAGAACAGGATTTTTAGTTACTATTGCATTACCTTGTCTGGGGGAAGGGGGTTGCTTAGTACATGTTTGTGTAATAAAAGCAATTAATACACAAATCACCTTTGAATATGTATATAAGTTGCTCTGTTCCCTACTTTCAACTTCCACCACCTCACTCAGATGGATATATAATCAAAGAAGCAAAGGGAGAATGTAAACTACCTCCACTGGAGCATGGACGATGTATTTCCAAAAGACTCATTGGTTATATTTCTTACCTGTTCAGTTTCAAATAAAAATTCCAAGTCAAATACACATCATAAATGTTTTCATTCTTTCACTGGTATTTTCAGTTATCTAACTAACAATTATATCATCCCACAGTAGTTTTTCAAGTGCTTTGTGTATTTGTTTCCCTGAAAGCATTAACAGCAAGGGGCAGCAGCCCTATGATGGTTTTTGAATGAAAACCAAGTGACAACATATTGCACTGAGGCCTCTCTTGCCATCCATGTGGTTGAGGTGCATGTGGCAGAGATATCAGTGACACAATCAGGCACTATGTTCTTGGACAGGAAAGTGTTTTCTTCTGAGAGCTATTTTTTCTTGCAATTATTACTGCAAAATCAAATTGAGGGAGAAATAGCTAGTTGTAGCAGTTAGACCGGAGAAGGCAATGGCACCCTACTCCAGTACTCTTGCCTGGAAAATCCCATGGCCGGAGGAGCCTGGTAGGCTGCAGGCCATGGGGTCGCGAAGAGTCTGACACGACTGAGCGACTTCCCTTTCACTTTTCACTTTCATGCATTGGAGAAGGAAATGGCAACCCACTCCAGTGTTCTTGCCTGGAGAATCCCAGGGAAGGGGGAGCCTGGTGGGTTGCCATCTATAGGGTTGCACAGGGTCAGACACAACTGAAGCAACTTAGCAGCAGCAGCAGCAGCAGCAGCAGTGAGGCACTTACCAAAGCCTTAAGGGTGACACAGTGAGAATCAACTACTGAAAATAAAACAAAATCTAGTCAGCCAGCTGTTTTGCCCATTTATTAATTTATTCCAGTTATTTATTCCTGCAATATTTATGGATTACCTCCAAGGTGCCAGGCATGCTACTTATGCATGTATTTGTTTCTACAGCTAGACTGAAAACAACTCGAAGACAGGGAGTGTCTGTAGGTCAATTTTACATTCTCAAGGCAAAGGTGAGATGGTTTTTTGAACTGAACTACACAAGACCCAGGTAACAGGATATCAAAAGGAAACATGGTCCATAGGATTCCAGTCTTGCAATGTACAACAGTCTTCATGGGTATGGTCCCTTAGTTGAACAACTTTGATGAACTTGGTTTTCAATGGTGTTCATAGTTTATTCAGGTAATCAATCAATAAAAGACATCCAACCATTGGTGTGACAATCATTTCATTGATTTATTTTAAAGATACCAGGTACCTTTATGATAAGAAAGACCTTTATTTAAATCCTGACTGTACCACTGGACATCTGTGGTTGCACCAGTTACTACTTTTAAGCTTTACTTCTTGTCTTTTAAAATAGTGATTGATATATCACGTAAAAGTGATATTCAAATCAAATAGTAAATATAAAATGCTAAGCATGACATGGAGTACAGGGTAGGTACTCAACTAAAGCTAATTCGTGTAATTAGTTCTTTTTGTCATAATGTTGATGTAATCTAATCTAAACATTGCCTATGTAGTACTTGACCAGGGATTCCTGGTGGCAGCTTACTTTTGTTTTCCTTTTACCTTAGAATGTACTCACAGTTAGCTATCACCAGTGCTGTGGCATATCATCGTTTCTCAGCCATTCCTCTAAACCAGAAAGTACTCTGCAACAAAAAGCTGAAAATTATTGATTAGTACAAGTAAATCCTGGGTGATGAGCTACCTTTGGTGGATACAATCTTTGCTCTGTTCTGCAACCACAGGCAAGACCATCAGCTTTATGCCTTAGTTAGGGAAGTATTCAATGGCAAAAAAGCGAGCAAAGAAAACCTAGCAGCAGACTTAGATAGCCCAAGTTTAGTGCAGTGACTCAGAAATGTCAAAATGGGCACAGGCATTGGTTGTGTCTCTTTATTCTCTGTTATCTTGTGTCTATTGGCTTTGGGACTTGCCTCCTATGGTTGTTATTTTAGGACCAGAAGATGGCTGCCACAGCTCCAAGTCTTGCCTCTGCTTTCCAGAGGGAAGGCTGGCAAAGGTCTTGTCCTTTTGAAGGTTTGTGTTTTTTATTCCAGGAGTATTGTCCTCCTCAGCAGACCTCCAACTTTACCTTGTAGGCCAGAAGCAAATCAGTCATATGCCCATCTTTAGATCATTTGCTGGCAAAGGTAATGAGATTTCAATGATTAATTTGATCAAGAGGATAGACAGGGACATATCTAGTTTTCACCTCCTCTCTGAATTCACAGGGAAGAAACGCAACAAATATCTATTGGAAAGGAAACAGGGCCTTCCACACACTCTTCGTATTTGGGGAGAAATTGTATTTGGTTTAAATGAAGGACAACTGGGGCATTTGCATTACAAACAGGATGACCTTGGGCAAGGTACAGAGCTCCTTGAACTTTATTGTGAAATGGGGAAAATAATATCCATCTGAATGTTTGAAAGCTTCTGGCTCAGTCCCTGGTTGCTAGCAGCTTCCCAATAACTGTTGATCTCACTGAGCTGTTGTCTGAATTTACTGCAAACTCAGTTTCTTTATCAGCAATATGGGTATGATAATAATGAGTTAATTCTTGCAAATCAGGCAACCTAGCTTCAAAATGGGCTCGGTGATTGTTGATAATGACAATGGAAGACAATAAAGATGATGTAGACCGCTCAGTCTATTTGGGTAATGTTCTTTGAGAATATGTATATATATGTATGTATATGAGTGGTCGTGCTGTTACTTCAGTCTTCACCATCTGAGGGAGACTCCAGGGAAGCCCATACATATATATGGTGAGTAGGTAGGTAAAGAATTTGCTTGCAATCCAGGAGATGCAGGAGAAATAGGTTTGATCACTGAGTCAAAGATCCCCCTGGAGAAGGGCATGACAACCCACTCCAGTATTCTTGCCTGGAGAATCCCATGGACAGAGGAGCCTGGCGGGCTACAGTCCATGGGGTCACAAAGAGTCGGACAGGACTGAGTGACTAACACACACACACACATACATCAGTTCAGTTCAGTCGCTCAGTCATGTCCGACTCTTTGCGACCCCATGAATTGCAGCATGCCAAGCCTCCCTGTCCATCACCAACTCCCGGAGTTTACCCAAACTCCTGTCCATCGAGTCAGTGATGCCATCCGGCCATTTCAACCTCTGTCGTCCCCTTCTCCTCCTGCCCCCAATCCCTCCCAGCATCAAGGTCTTTTCCAATGAGTCAACTCTTCACATAAGGTGGCCAAAGTATTGGAGTTTCAGCTTCAGCATAGGTCATTCCAATGAACACTCAGGACTGATCTCCTTTAGGATGGACTGGTACATACACACAAATAGGCTGAACATACTCACTTTCTTGAAGCTCAACTCTAAAAGGGAGATTCAGTTGGGCCTTGAGAGATCCTCTATCATTGAGAATTTCTTCATTTAAATTCAAAAGGAGCGCTGATTGTAGGTAGTCCTTAATTGTATTAGCTCTTGTCAGCTAACACTTTAAAAACAATGAGTGAGAAGTATCTGAGTCTTTCTGTATTTATTTACTGGTTTAGTAGGTACAGATATGAAATATCCTTTTTTTCCCTCCCCCTTTCTCTGCCTCTAGATTTAAAAAAATTATTTATAGTTCTTGTCAAACAGACTCCTCCAAATCCAATTTCTCTCTTAGGATTTTAAAAAGTTGTTTCAGTATGGCCAACAGGACTGGCTTCTGCCTCAGGCTAGACAAGCCCACCCAGGAATTGTCAGGGGTTAAGCTTTGGACTGCAAACCCTTCCCAGGGGGAATTCAGCAAGGAGGGGTGAACATCTTGGCCTCCTTTGGAGGCTCTGAGAATTCTTCTCCCACTTGGCAGGAAGCTCTGGAGAGTGTTGTTTCCCTCCTTTAGCCCTGCTCTCCCTTTCCTCACCTAACAATTATGCCATGTTTTAAATATTCCAAATGAAAAGGCCTTTCTCATTCCTCTTAGGGAGATAGATTATCTTACCTTCTTCATGCTTAGTGAAGGATTTCTCTAAGTAAAATCCAGGAATCAGGAGAGATCCCTCAAACTCCAAGACTTCTAAAATAAGAAGAACCAGATGGGATTAAAAAAAAAAAAAGTAGCAAGAAAATTGAACTAGTTGGGCTTGCTAATGTCTTAAATCTTATTGTCTTGTGACCCCTATTTTATTTTCTTTACTACTCATCCCTCTCCAAGCTTACAACCCAAACTCAATTGGGTATGTCAATTTCATCCTAGAAAAGTCTCTCTCAAACCCTGTAGTTTTTGCTTCTTGACTGAAACTAACTTTAGTTCAGATATGAAGAGAACCATTGTAGCAGCCTCACTCCCAATCTCCACCAGCATCACTCTGCTGTCCAGAGACCACATCCTGTTAGAAGACATTGTTCTCCAGGGGCAATCAGGTTATTTCCCTCCTGCAATCCTTCAGCAGCTCCTCACTGCCTGTGCAATTAAGCCCAAGTTCCTGAGCTCTGCATGTAGGGTACAATATAATATAGATATGGCACTATTCTGCTTCTCTTATTATGCTCATATCCTTCTCTTCTCCATCTGTGATATTGCAATTTATAAAAAGATGAATATATTTGGTCTTTATCCCCATTTCTGGCACAGAGCTCCTAAGATCCTTGGGATTTCCTAAACGATAAGAAGGATAAAGGTATTTTTGATAATCATGACAACCCCTTTCAACCATACCTGAGTTGATGTTAATGTGAGAACTCCTGGAAGGACCTAAATGGGGATCCTTTGCCAAGGAGTCACAGGATTAGAGGGTTGGAACTTTTAGGCCCACCCCCCAGATCTCTGAGGTGGAGATTGAGATCAGTCACTAATGACCAGTGATTTAATCAATCATGTCTATGTAATGAAGCCTCCATAAAAACCAAAAGGTAGGGTTTTTGAACGCTTCCAGTTTGGGGAACATGGTGATGTTGGGAGACTGGGTTGCTTGGAGAGCGTGTGGAAGCTCCATGTCCCTTTCTTCGTGCCTATCCTCTGCTTCTTTCCTATCTTGCTCTTCCTGAGTTATGTTGTTTGCTAATAACCAGTAATTTAGTAAGTGAACTGTTTTCCTGGGTTCTGTGAGCCACTCTGACAAATTAATTGAGCTCCAGGAGAGGGGTATGAGAACCCTCAGTCTATAGCCAGTTGGTTAGAAGATAGGTGACAACCTGGACTTGCCGTTTGCTTCTGAAATACATGTATGTGCTGGGGGACGGAGGCGGCAGTGAGTAGGGTGCAGTTTTGTGGGAATAACTGAGTTAAATTGTAGGACATCCAGCAATGACACAGAATTGCTTGATGCAAAAACCTCACACATTTGGTGTCCGAGTGAGGTAGGGTAGTCGAGGAGAATGATGATAAAGGACAGACATAGAGGAATGTGTTTTTCCCTTACACCATCTTATTCCTGGCTGCTGCCATGCTCCTCGTCTGTCTTAATGCTTCCTTCCATTTAGAATTGAGAGCTGGAGGAGAAGGGGGCAACAGAAAATGAGATGGTTGGATAGCATTGCCGACTCAATGGACAATGAGTTTGAGCAAACTGTGGGAGAAAGTGAAGAACAGGGAAGCTTGAAATGTTGCAGTCCATGGGGTCGCAAAGAGTTGGACAAAACTTAGTGACTGAATAACAACAGGACAGCCCTCAGTCCAGGGCATAGGCACCAGCTTGTTCATCTGTCAGAACCCACATGGCTCTGCTGGCCTCTTGCTTCTGTGATTGTGCTCAGTCTCTCAGTTATGTCCAACTCTTTTGGACCCATGGGTTGTAGCCTGTCAGGCTTCTCTGCCCACGGGATTTCCCAGGCAAAAATATCAAAATGGCTTTCCATTTCTTCCTCCAAGGATCTTCCTGACCTAGGGATTGAACCTGCATCTCCTGCTTTGGCAGGTGGATTCTTCACCACTGGGCTCCTCTCTTTATTTAACACGCCACACCCCGTCCGTTAGGAAATGAGAACATTTCCTTCAAAACATGTCCAGAATCTGAACTCCTCTCAGCACCTGGTCTTAGGCACCATCACTACTGACCCGGGTTATTGCAAAATGTGCCTAACAAGTCTCCCCACTTCCAGGTTTGTCTTCTAAAGTCTGTTTTCAGTACAATAGCCAGAGCAACGCTTTAACAGTGTCAGATCATGCCACTGCTCTATTCCTCTCCTAAAGGGCTCTAATGGCTCCTTATCCACACTCTGGAGTGAAATCTAGAGATTTCATTAGTGGCCTCCCGCTCTCCCCTTGCTCACCCCATCACCCCAGCCACACTAACTTCCTCACTGTTGCTTCAACAGCCTAGACCCTCTCCAACCACCTTAGAACTAGCCTATCATCTGTTTCCTCCCCAACTCCATCCTTCTCCTACACACACACCCCAAATCTGCTTTCTTCCCTCTAGCATCTCCTTCTACTGTTTGATCTAAAGTCTCCTTCTCCATGAGCCTGGCCTGATGATCTCGTTTAAAATTGCAGCTCTGTTCCTGCGCCACATTCCTGATCCCCTTACCCTACTGTACGTGCTCTTGTTTCCATAGCACGTGTGTAACTGCTTGTCTACTACGCTTGCTGTTTGCCGCTGTCTCCTTACCTCCGCATCTTTCATGCCCCCAACCTTGAGACACTATAAACATTTTGAGATTGGGGATCTCTGTGTGGATCTACTGAAGGATTGTCAGAAAAGATTACCTATTCGTTTATTTATCTGTACATACTTCTATGGTGATTACCACCTGCCAAACAACTTATTTAACCCAGTAGCACAATTCTTTTGTTATCTTCAGTACACAGGTGAGGAAACCGAGGTGTGCATGCATGCTTAGTCACTTCAGTCGTGTCCGACTCTTTGCAACCTGTGGAATGTAGGCCACCAGGCTCCTCTGTCCATGGGGATTCTCCAGACAAGAATGCTGAATTGCGTTGCCATGCCCTCCTCCAGGGGATCTTCCTTACCCAGGGACTGAACCCACCTCTCTTATGTTTCCTGCATTGGCAGGCAGGTCCTTTACCACCAGTGCCGCCTGGGAAGCCTGGAAACCAAGGCATGTAGAGGTAAATATTCTGTCAGGACACATAGCCAGCCAGTGGCACAGCCAGGATCCAAACACAGGCAGTCAGGCTCCCGGGTTCTTGCTCTTCACTACTGCATCTTTTGGCCACTTATTATGCTATGCTGAATAAATTAATCAATGGCTGTTTTCAGACTCAGCTCCAATTCTAAGCAGCTAAAGCTCTGTTCACTACTCTTTTTTTTCTCAGGAAGAATTAGTTGCTGTGCCTTAGTACTTACCATATGGTATTGTAATGCCCCTCCACTGTAGGCTGTAAATCCCTGGAGAGAGAGAATCTAGCTTAGAACTGACCCACTGAAGAACACCCATCAACATTTGCTGGTCCAGTTGGAGTTGAAAGAGAACAGTCACGAATTGTTGCTAGAGTTGAATGTTAAAGACTACGGTTTCCAAAATACTCCAAATGTTACTATTAGCCATTTGGAAAGATAGAATGTTACCCGATACTAAAAGAATGATCTTTCTTTGGCCGACAGATCATTTTAAAAACACATTTAATACACATTTTATCACATTTATGGTTTTGAAGTCAAGATCATTGAAACTTGGATACATTTAAATAATGGCATTATCACTGATTAAAGAGATAAAATAGGGGGAAAAAGTAAATCTCTCCAATAGTACACACCTTAAAACTTCTTTTTCTTTTTGTATGTGTTTAGCCATATTAGGTATATATTTGATATTGTAAAGAAACATAACCAGCAGGGCCTAAACATGAAATATACCATGCTCACTCTTTTTTTTTTTTTTTTCCTTCACATTTTCAGCTACCCAGGGTGCTTTGCTGGGCACTGTGAGGAGCACAGAGAAGGTTATGAGACTATATTTAAACAGATAGTCCTTATAGTCCTTTAATGGGGAAGGTGGAATAATAGGAATTGAATAGAGGAAATTCTAGTAATAATATCAATAACAAACTAATACTAGTGGTCATGGCAATAATAACAGTTCAAAACTCTTCTGATTTAACAGGCATTGTGCTAAAAAAGATTCATACAATTTTTTCCATTTAATTTTCACAGTGATCCAACAAAGAGCCTATTAGTGCTCCCATTTTATAGAGGAAAAGACTGAGGTTCTACAGAACTCAAGCAATATAAATAGTCACACAGTTTGTGCCAGAACTGGAAATTGACCCCAAATCTATTGAACACTAGAGTCTACATTCTAGGATTAAATCTAATAATGGAAAATTCAGGAGCTGGAGGGGTAGAAGAATAGTTTCTAGGTCATCCAATATATCTAAGATCTAGGAATTGATAACAGCTGTGAAAGGAATTAGTAGAAATACTCTGTGATTTTTATTATTAATTACATATTCATGGTGGTGATAATGTTGAAATAGTAAACCAGGATTTCTTATATATTTACCTTCATGGAGGAAAGGTGTTTAGTGTCATAGTTGTAGATTATCCTTTTAGATCCTTTTTTATTCTTTCTCTCCAGCTTTTCTTCTTTCCTTCCTTTTGCTGTCTGATATTGATGTATCACAGTTCCATATCAGATCAAAAGCATATGGGATTTTGAACTTATTGACACTGTTCTGTTAAAAATTACATTTAGAAGCATGTTAAAAGGTCACCTCTCTGGTTACTTATTTCTTGACACTTTGCAAGCACAGACTGTAGCCTTGGTTCATTAGTCAAGGATATTAACAGCCAGGGTTCGGCTTTCTGAGGTCACATGATACAGCCCAGGCCCACACATATTTCTAAGGCTTGTTAGAGTCTTTATTCTTTAAGAATTTCCCATTAATCTCTGCCCAAGAAGTGCAATAATAGGTTAGTTAGTCATCAGATACAAATCAGAAGCATTTCTAGAAGTATCTTTAATAGGATTCATTAGTTCTGCACTTATGTTTTAAGGGAATAAAGGTGGGGGAGGCAAATGCCCCCTCTTCAACACAGAACCTTTTCCAGCTTCAAGAGCATCTCATTTGGGAACCATTGAAATTAAGACACTGAGAATGTGCCAAATGATATGCAGACGATGTGCTTTCCTGTGGAAATGAGGGCTCCTACAATCCTGATTTTTTTTCCCCACATAGAGGCATCATCTTTGATCATTATCAGATTTTACAACTCATTGTTCCCTTCCAGTCCTCAGGGTGAGAGGATCACGTAAATGGACAGGCAAACATTTGGATTATAGGAGGCATCTGATATTAATAATGGCAATAAAAAATGTTTACCTACCTTGGATAGACTGTATGTATAGATAGGATTTGTGTGTGTGTGGCATGTGTGTGTGCGTGTATTCCCACCCCCCCCAACTCAGAAAGGAAATATCAGAAAATCAGGAAATGCATTATAGAGTTTTGTATGCAATATTAGTCCATTTCTTGGCGGAAACCCAAATCTATTGTGGCGAGAAAGTAATAGATGAACTAACTAGGGACTCAGACGTACTGGCTAGTGTCCAAGAAACATTAAAAAATTGAGTACTGAACATAATAAGTAGGATGGTGCATGCAAATTTAGATGTCTTATTGAAAACAGCACATTTATTAATATATTAGACTTGTAGACGTGAAGGTATTTTAATACCTACTCAGAAATTACTCATGGGTCAGCTTCACAGAAATATCACTTGCCTAAGTGTAAGTTTACAGAAGTGGTGCCAGGGATGAATGATCATGGCTGGACTATTCTAAAGAAAACTAGGAAATAGGCAAAATATGTTATTATCATGATCAAGGCATCATCTTTCTTCTTAATTAACTCAGTACTAATTTGTTGAATGCCTACTATGTGCCAGGCCCTATTCTAAGATACTGGGAATTCCCATATTAAAAAAAATGTGTATATATATATACACACACACACATATATATAATTATCACCCAGGAACTTTTTTTAAAAGCCAGAGTTTATTAAAATGGAGTTTATATACAGTTAAATTTATCTTTTTTAAAAGTCCAGTTTGATGAATTCTGATAAAAGTGTACAGGCATATAAACACATCACAACTAATGTGAAGAACATTTCTGTCTTCCCAGAAAGTTTCTTATTGATCCTTTGTTGTCAAAGTCCTGTTCTCATCCCCATCCCCAGGTAACCAGTAATCTAATTTCTTACTCTCTAGTTTTACCTTTTCCAAATGATACATAAATAGCATCAAACAAATTATAACCCTTTGAGTTTGGCTTCTTTCACTTAGCATGATGTTTTTCAGATTTATTCTGTTTTATGTATGACAAGTACATATCTTTTAAATTGCAGAGTAGTATTCCATTTGTTTGTATATTTACTAGTGGATAGATTTTTGTATTGTTTCCAGTTTTGATGATTTTGAGTAAAGCCACTACAACTATTTGTGTATAGGTATCGTCCATTGTGTGGGTGTATATTTTCACTTCTCTTACATAAATATCTAAGACTGTAATCACTCGGTCATATAGTGAGTGAATAGCTTCAAAAGAAATTGCCAAAGAATTTCAAAGTGATTGTACCATATTGTTTTCTCACCACAATGTATGACACTTTTAGTTGATCAACATTCTTTTTTTTTTTTTAATTTTGTTTTCTGTCAAACCTCAACACAAATCAGCCAGTAAGCACTGAGTGTCATCAGTCATTTTTAACAAGTCATTTTAATAGTTGGGTAAAGGTATTTCATTATGGTTTTATCTGAATTTCACTAATGGGTAATAATGTTGAGCTTCTTTGCACCAATATCTCTTCAATAAATTGCCTATTTAAATCTTTTCTCCTTTTTTGTGAAATTGGTTTTTAAAGCTGTTTTGTGAATGTAAATATTCAGTTTCTTCGTCTGTTAAAGGGAGAGCATGCCTACCTCACTGTACTTTCTTGAAAGTAAATGAAATATTGTACATAAAAATATTTAACATAGTTCCTAATATATTGTAGACAAATAACTATTACCCTATTATTATTATTGTCAGACATAATTCCTATCCTAAGGTGCTTGAAGAGTGAAAGCAAAAGCAAAAGTTGCTCAGTTGTGTCCAACTCTTTGAGTGCCCATGGACTATACATACAGTCCATGGAATTCTCCAGGCCAGAATACTGGAGTGGGCAGCCTTTCCTTTCTCCAAAGCAACTTTCCAACCCAGGGATTGAACCCAGGTCTCGTGCATTGCAGGTGGATTCTTTACCAGCTGAGCTGAGGTGCTTGCCATCTGGTTAAAATCAATGCCTTTTACTTTCTTCTAAGTAACATCCCACCTCATCCTATTCATAGTCTCACCCAATCTCATCAATATCTGATGTCAGATAAAATACTACATAATAACTAACATATAGCATGGTAACAGATAATTATATGAACTTCTAGGTTGTCTTCATTGCTTAAAGATAGAAATGTCATCTAAAACTTGGAAGACTGGGGCCATGTTGGTGGAATGACAGATTGATTGGTTAACAGGTTGGTGGACTTGTCTTTTGGTGCATGACAGTTGACTAAATAGTTTGATTCTCAGTTCAGTTCGGTCACTCAATCGTGTCTGACTCATTGTGACCCCATGGACTGCAGCATGCCAGGCCTCCCTGTCCATTGCCAACTCCTGGAGTTTACTCAAACTCATGTCCATTGAGTCCGTAATGCCATCCAACCATCTCATCCTCTGTTGTCCCCTTTTCCTCCTGCCTTCAATCTTTCCAAGAATCATGGTCTTTTCCAAGGAGTCAATTCTTCACATCATGTGGCCAAAGTATTAGAGCTTCAGCTTCAGCCTTAGTCCTTCCAATGAATATTCAGGACTGATTTCCTTTAGGATTGACTGGTTGGATCTCCTTGCAGTCCAAGGGACTCTCAAGCATCTTCTCCAACACCACAGTTCAAAAGCATCAGTTCTTTGGTGCTCAGCTTTCTTTACAGTCCAACTCTCACATTCATACATGACCACTGGAAAAACCATAGCTTTGACTAGACAGACCTTTGTTGGCAAAGTAATATGCTGTCTAGGTTGATCATAACTTTCCTTCCAAGGAGCAAGCATCTTTTAATTTCATGGCTGCTGTCACCATCTGCAGTGATTTTGGAGCCTAAGAAAATAAAGTCTGACACTGTCTCCACTGTTTCCCCATCTATTTGCCATGAAGTGATGGGACCAGATGCCATGATCTTCGTTTTCTGAATGTTGAGCTTTAAGCCAACTTTTTCACTCTCCTCTTTCACTTTCATCAAGAGTCTTTTGAGTTCTTCTTCACTTTCTGCCATAAGGATGGTGTCATCTGCATACTGAGGTTATTGATATTTCTCCCTGCAATCTTGATTCCAGTTTGTGATTCATCCAGCCCAGCGTTTCTCATGATGTACTCTGCAAATAAGTTAAAAAAGCAGGGTGACAATATACAGCCTTGACGTACTCCTTTTCCTATTTGGAACCAGTCTGTTGTTCCATGTGCAGTTCTAACTGTTGCTTGCTGATCTGCATACAGGTTTCTCAAGAGGCAGGTCAGGTGGTCTGCTATTCCCATCTCTTTCAGAATTTTCCACAGTTTATTGGGATCCACACAGTCAAAGGCTTTGGCATAGTCAATAAAGAGGAAATAGATGTTTTTCTGGAACTCTCTTGCTTTTTCCATGATCCAGCAGATGATAGCAATTTGATCTCTGGTTCCTCTGTCTTTTCTAAATCCAGCTTGAACATCTGGAAGTTCATGGTTCACATACTGTTGAAGCCTGGTGGAGAATTTTGAGCATTACTTTACTAGCATGTGAGATGAGTGGAATTGTGTGGAAATTTGAGCATTCTTTGGCATTGCCTTTCTTTGGGATTGGAATGAAAACTGACTTTTTCCAGTCCTGTAACCACTGCTGAGTTTTCTAAATTTGCTGGCATATTGAGTGCAGCACTTTTACAGCATCATCTTCCAGGATTTGAAATAGCTCAACTGGATTTCCATCACCTCCACTAGCTTTGTTTGTAGTGATGTTTTCTAAGGCCCACATGACTTCGCATTCCAGAATGTCTGGCTCTAGGTTGATGATCAAACCATAGTGATTCTCCAGGTCATGAAGATCTTTTTTGTGCAGTTCTTCTGTATATTCTTGCCACCTCTTCTTAATATCTTTGCTTCTATTAGGTTCATACCATTTCTGTCCTTTATTGTTCCCATCTTTGCATGAAATGTTCCCTTGGTGTCTCCAATTTTCTTGAAGAGATCTCTAGTCTTTCCCATTCTATTGTTTTCCTCTATTTCTTTGTATTGGTCACTGAGGAAGCCTTTCTTATCTCTCCTTGATGTTCTTTGGAACTCTGCATTCAAATTGGTATATCTTTCCTTTCCTCCTTTGCCTTTCACTTGTCTTCTACTCACAGCTATTTGTAAGGCCTCCTCAGACAACCATTTTTGACTCTCAACCCTACAGAAGTAATTGCCTTTAAAGGCCACATGCTGAGAAGGCAGAGCCCAAGGCTTTTCTAGGCTTCTTGAGGAGGGCAGTGGAGACTAAGCCAAGGTAATTTCATTCCTCTGAAATTTATAAGACTAGAATGAAAATGGAAGCCCTATTTATCACTGAATAGGGGGGAAATGTTTCCATTAGTGATTAGCAGATGTAAATTATAAAAATAAGGTAATGCCATTTTAAAACTATTAGGCAAAAGCTGAAAGTCTGATAACATCAAGGATCTTGACCACGTAAGAACACTTTTAAAATCATTTTGAGAGAAATTTGGCAATAATGAGAGACATTGAAGATGTCCATTTCCCATCACCCAGCAATGTCACTTTCTGTGTGTGTGTGTGTGTGTGTGTGTGTTAGTCACTCAGTCATGTTGAACTCTTTACGACCGTATGGCCTGTAGCCCACCAGGCTATTCTGTCCATGGAATTTTGCAGGCAAGAATACTGGAGTGGGTTGCTATTCCATTCTCCAGGGGTTTTTCCCAAGCCAGGGATTCAACTTGGGTCTCCTGCATTGCAGGCAGACTCTTTACTATCTGAGCCACCAGTGGTGGTCACTTCTGTGTGTTTACTTTAGAGAAATATTCTCATACTGTAAAGAGAAATGTTCAAGGATGTTCATTGCAGTGTTATTAACATGCAAAATTTTTCACCTATTTTTCACTCTTAATCAATATTTATATAAGCAACCTCTAATCTTTAATTAGACCTTTAGCTCTTCCTTTTGCTAGGAATTACTAGCAAAAAACCTTTCTCCAGAAAATGTGACACACTGCTGTAATGAACTGGTATTCTTGTCTGTTATATGTTGGGAGCATTGGAATCACACAGAGGTATTTCTACTACCTGAGTAAATTCAGGAATGTGCCCAAGACAGTCTGCACTCTACAGGTAAATATGAAAAGAGCCTGCAAGAAGACTTTAAGGAGCAAATTGGGAAATTTAGATAATTTCTTGCTGAAGTGCTTAATATCTGGTAATATGAGTACTTGAAATGTCTTTGAGATGCCAGTTGGGAAAGGAAAAAAATTCATTTTCTAGAGTAAAACCTTGATTCACTAGAGCCCTCAAATGAGAAGTTTGCACCCTCTGGTTTCTTCTCAGAAAGTGGGAAATAATCATACCATGAGTTCATATTAAGTACAATTTAAAATATAAATCAAAATACCTCCATAAACATTTTCTGTGACTTCTACACTTCCACTAGGAGTATTAGATGATTATTGGTATTTAGTGATTTAAGAGTAAGCTTGAGGTCTTAGAAGCACCTTAAAGATGAAAAATATTTGGTCTTGCTCAAAGTAATGTCTAATTATGAAAAAGAATCAAGCTTTTGATAAAATGATTTTAAACAATTCTAGATTTGGGAGTATAAGCTAAGTTACTAAGAAAATGTATGTGTTCAACTCATATCCGTTTAGCACAACTTCAAAAATTTAATTTTTTTTAAAATGTGCAACAAAGGCAAGGTTACCAAACTAATGCTACACATGGTTGGGACAAAAATACACTGTGAAATATTGTTACCAAATAGAAAGAAATGAACATATTGCTTCACTCAATAATTCTACTCCTATGGCAAAAAATGGACAAGATGTATTCTTCAAAGATGTTTATTGCAATATTACATTAAATATCAAAACATTATAAAGAGTGTGTGTGTGTGTATGTGTGTGTGTGTGTGCGCATGTGCATGTGTGCACACGCTCAGACATGTCTGACTCTTTGTGACTGTAGATTGTCAGGCTCCTCTGCCCATGGGATTTCCTAGGCAAGAAAACTGGCATGGGTTGCCATTTCCTCCTCCAAGGGATCTTCCCAACCCAGGGACCAAAACCTCATCTTCTGTGTCTCTTGCACTGGCAGGCAGATTCCTTACCATTGTGCCATCTGGGAAGCCCTATAAAGAATATGCTGCTGCTAAGTTGCTTCAGTCGTGTCTGACTCTGTGCGACCCCATAGATGGCAGCCCACCAGGCTCCTCTGTCCCTGGGATTCTCCAGGCAAGAACACTGGAGTGGGTTGCCATTTATAGTACCCCCCAAATGGAGCTGATTGAGTTACTGAGCAATCCAATTATTTGAATACTCAGCACCTACCCAATATGACAGATTGGAAACAATATATCAACAAAAATGAAAAGCATACTATACATAAAAATACTATTTCTATACTATGATTATACTTATGCCAAATTTATGAATTTCTATGGATAGAAATTTAAAAGAAGATAGCAAATAGTCATTTGTTTTGTTGGCATTTGTGGGTTATAGATGAAAGTTTTAACAGTTTATTACTTTTACTTTTATCCTGTTATTTTAAAAGAGAAAAACTTTAACACTTCGTTCCTTAAGTATACTGATTTATTTAGAGCTATGCCTCACCCCTGTAGACAATGGTTAATATTTACATGAATTTTCTGAAGACATTTAAATGAAAAGAAATCCACATTCTTTGCAAAGTGGCAACAGTTCTCCTACATAAATCACATCATTTTTCTTTTTCCCCAAAAGAAGGAATATTTTCCTTCTTTTCCTCTGGGCTCCAGCAGAAGGGATCACCTACATAGGAAGTGTCTGCAGTAACTTATTCCCCTACTGCTTCAGCTAAGCTTTCCCTGAGTTTGTATAATCAGAACACCCTTAAAAAACCAAATAAATAAAAATCAGCAAAACTGGACTTCTGAGATGGAAGAGTTTTCTTAAGCTCTCATGGCTCTAATTGTTACATGCAAATTGTTCAATAAATAACGTTAGCCATAAAAAGAAAAGATATTAATTAAGAAAAGGATTTAGGCTGACTCAGTCTCATACATGAGACAAAAGGTTAAGTAAATGCCAAGGCCGCTGTGCCTCTTCAAACAATGAATATTAGTTTTAGAATCATTAATGTCTGCTTAGAAAACAGAGTCATATTGGAGACTTGTATGCCAAAATAGCCAAGGCTGGAGCTGTTTCTTTCAATATGAAGCAAAATTATTCTACAGTTGAGGGCTAAATGTATGCAATTAAGAGTACTAGGTAAGACAACAGGGACCTGCATTTTTAATATGTAGCCAAATTGAGATCATGTTTTTCCCTGAGTATTGTAACTTCAGCCATTAATATGTATCAGTAAGGTTGTCTGGATCGACTTTGGTGAGGAAAAGCAGGGTTGACTAGTTGTGGGAAGCCATTCCAATCTCTGAAGTGGTTGCAGTGAAGCACAGTCCCAGAGCAGGTCATTAAGGGACAGGAGTAAGGACTTGGTTGGGATAGCTGTCTGCCATGGCTATGCATGCTTCCTTTAAGAGCATAAATATGTAGGCATCTTCAAAGCAAGATATTTTGCAGACTCACCTCAATATCCCCAAATGGTTGAGCTTTTGATAGTTCCTGTGACAATCTGGAAATTTTGCAAGTTAACTTTATTTTGCAGTGAATTTTTTTTTTAATTAGGGCTATTCTTTAACCACTTTTTACCTTCTTGCCAGGTAGGTACTCTGCTGAAATTAAAGTGAGTGGGAAGGAGAGCTTTTAGCACCCATTGTTTTGGTGTAGAGTTTATAAATAAAACTTGTATTTCTTCTATTTTTATTGTTTCCCATATACCTTGTGGATTCCAGTGCCTCTATTAAGCCAAAAGTCTCAACATCAATACTTCCAAACACAGGCATAAATTATCAATATTTATACATCTTGGGAAGTGAAGTATGACAATTCAGATTCTAAAATTTAGAGAGATTTTTCTGTGGTAATTTATTTTATAATTATTGCTAAGATTGATTTATATGGAAAATATATTTAGTATGTAATGTAAAGATTCCCTTTAAATTCCTGCCATGTGAAATATCTGTGGTATTGAAAATTACTGGGCTTCAACAAATGCCTTTTGCCTCAACTCCGATTTTGCTGAATGTCTAAACATAGGTATTTGAAACACAACTCCATCCATTCTATCTCGTGCATTTATCTTTGTGATTTTGGCTTCTAAAATCAGATTTTTGTTTAGCTAAACTTGGAAAATAAAATCCTATAATTCCAGTCTGATCCCAAAATGGATCCCAAAGTACACTTTGAGTTTGGGTGATTTCTAAACTGGAGCAACAAATTTGGATGAAATGTGATGTGGAAGGTGAAGGAGGAGCATTGGTTAGGCATCAGCTCCCCACATGTTTGATAGAGCAAATTCAGTAAGTAATTTTAACAGGTCCTGTCCTTATTTCTCCACTTTGAAAATTAGATAATACAACCTGCCTTCATTCTACCCTGCTGGTACTTTTCTCAGCTCACAGGAATATATTATGAGATTGAAGAAAATGTGTAAGGAAACAGAGCAACAGTGAAAGAGCCAGTTGGTAGAGATAAAATAATTTAATGTGAGGTGGTGTAAACATCTTTAAAGTATGATAAAATTTCAGAGCATTGTTAGTTTTTATTCTCCAAATAGACAATCATGAATTTGATAGAGACTATTTCTTTTTCGCATTATAAAGCTCTTACTGAATGCTTAACTCAATTATTATAATTTCAAATACAGGAAACATATATATATAAAACATTATGTATACAATGCATATGTATGTTACGTATGTGTGTATTATATATGTAATACGTATCCATATGAATATTCAATGTGTATATATATATACACTTTAGATATGTTTATTTATATATATGTGCATATGTGTATGTATGTGTGTGCACTTACACAAATAACTACACACATGGATAGAGAGTGAAGTCCCATGCCGTATATATGTATGAATGCATGTATGTATGTTTGTGCGTGTGTGTGCGTGCACATTACAGTCACTATAGGACTAATGAGAAGACTCTTTTCTTTGAAGATGTCTCCAGAGGTAGCTGGCAAACCAAGAATCTCTGTCATAGACAGGACAGCCCAACACCGAGATTTTTTTCTTAAACTCCTCTGGGTTGAAATTCAAAACAAATTGTGCCTGCACTGAATTATCTTTGCAAAAACTGCAGCAGGGAGGTAGACCTGGCTTTGGAGGTGATAGATGGTGGGAATCTTGCGTCTGAGATTGACCTTGCTCATCAGGTCCTGAGCCCTGGATAGAGACAAGGGTGTAAAAAGTGAAGTCTCCTGTCGGTCTTCCTCTATGCTGAAAGCGGTGAGAAGCTTTATGTGAATGTGGCCGAATAAACAGAAAGGTAACATAACGGGATGGGTGAAGGGAGTGGCACAGAATGGGAACAAGCAAGTGAAGTGCAGAGAGGAAAAAATAAAAATGGAGATCGTGTGTATGTAGAGTGAGATAAACAACAGAAGCACAGAAGGTGACAGATGCAGAGGCAGAAACAAACAAACAAAACTAGGGACCCCAATTAAGGAGACAAATGGGCTAAAGCATAAAAATATAGAGAAAGTGGGAACTGAGCCAAAGTTAGAGACTGTGAACTAGGGTGGGGAAAGGAAATACAGAAAGCAAGGAGTGACTGGCTTAAGGTAAAATAAGCATAAAGAAACCATAGCAAATGAGAAAGTAATAAAGACACAGGGAGCTCTGAGAGGGGACTGGAGAGTCTGGAGTGTCTGCAAAGTCATACACAAAGGCACAGAGGCATAGTGAAAGGAGGGAAAAGAGAAGTGACCTGAAGATTAAGACATTCTATTTTTAAAACACAGGTGAAATAATTGTATTAGAAGCCCCCTTTTCCAAGAACGACAGGTGTCCAGAATGTGGTGGAGGCGAGGGGGACAAAATTATTGATACCATATTTCCCTCCCTTTAGGGGAAGTGAAAAATGATTAAACATGAAATAGCTGTGTAATACACAGGAATCAACTATTGAGCAAAAGTACTAAATGTGTGGTAAGGACAGTTAGTGTTATAGCAGTCTGGAGGCAAAGAAGGCCAAGAAGCACAGGTAAAATTTTGATTTAAAAAGTCTTAAACTAGGGCTTAAAGGAGAAGCAATTTTCCACAGTAGTTGAGAACTGTAGAGATGGCTGTCTATTTTGTTCCCTCTAAACCTATAGGTAGATTTGACCTTAGTTAGGGAAGTTTTCGGAGAAGGCAATGGCAACCCACTCTAGTACTCTTGCCTGGAAAATCCCATGGACGGAGGAGCCTGGTGGGCTGCAGTCCATGGGGTCGCGAAGAGTCAGACGCGACTGAGCAACTTCCTTTTCACTTTTCACTTTCACGCATTGGAGAAGGAAATGGCAATCCACTCCAGTGTTCTTGCCTGGAGAATCCCAGAGACGGGGAGCCTGGTGGGTTGCCGTCTATGGGGTTGCACAGAGTTGGACACGACTGAAGTGACGCAGCAGCAGCAGCAGCTGGGAAGTTCTGGGGCTCTGACCACCATCACATATAATGCCTTACATTGCTCTTCTTGGACCTGGACCAACATGAGAAGATGCCACTTCAACTCCAAATGTGTCCCTTTTAGCATTAAGGGCAATAATGTTACTTCCTTCATTTGGTTAATCCATCCTGTTCTACCCTAAAACATCTTCATGCATAAATCATCTATATATTCTTCTAGGCCTAAACCAAACAGCATTTGCTGCTCCTCTAACTAAATGAAATTAAAGTGTTTCAGTTAAAGTTTCTGGGGCCCCCCCGCCTGAATATGGAAGACCACAAATAGTTGCTAGTTTCCAATTCTCTGGAAGATACAGAGGACTGGACCACTAAGACTTTGTTTCATCTTTCTCAAATTTGAAACATGTTGGAAAACTAAAACTATGTCCCCTGTTTACCTTGCAGTTAGAATTCAGCATAAATTAAGTTCAGTCAAATCTATACCTATGAGATTTACCAGGGAAGAGGTGAAGGCCATGAAAACACCAGGCATTGCTTGTCCATTTTCCAGTTTCCTGAATATGTTGACAGGCACTGAGGTGTTTACAGTGGTACCTCCTTGACCCCAGTTCCTTTCTTAGCTCTACAGGTGGCTTTAGAGGGTATAACTGCTCTAGAGAACCCAAGTCATTCTCAGAAATATTCCTGAAAGCTCAGTGTAGAACCTAGCTTTGACTCTTCTACTATATTTTAAGTACCCAGTTTCCTGTATTTAATTCTACTTAAATTAATTTTATTATCTTCTCTTTCCTTGCTGATAAAATAAATTCTGATATAAACAGCTATAGACATCACTTGTAAGCCAGTGATAATATACTGCTGCACATCATAGTTAATTACACATGGCTACATGTGTTTTCTTGCCCATGGTGCTATACACCATGCCATATAGGACAGAACCAAAAGTACAAGGCAGGATAGCCACAAAAATGGATTAAATGACTGTATTCAGTTTTCCAAATAGGGTCCCAGGCAACATGAAAATTACCTAAACTCTTTAATTCTTGTTCCTCTCCTGGGCCACTTGTTTTCTACTCTTCAACCAATAATTTGATAGGGGAACTAAATACACTGACACATCATACCATTTCCAATCTGCCAATATGTTCCTTCTTATTAATGTGCCTTTTAAGGGTTGGGTGGGGTCGAGGGAGGAGCCTTGGTTTGTGTGTGTTTATGGGTTTTCTATTACCCTGAGAGCTTCATTCCAATGACCACAGTAACCTGAAAATGAGATTTCATATATCAGTTTGCTGGAGGAGAAGCCTTTATGCTGATATGAAATAGGTAAGCAAGAATCAGGCTGGTAATTTGATAGTAGTGCCTACACGTGAAGTAATAAGATGATGCCAAAGGATTTTATTGTTGTTGGCCATTTCTGCAAGTCTCATCGTAATTTCTATAATTAAACATGTTTGTATTTGTAGTTAAAATATAAGCCAGTTAATAGGAGATCATAAGCTTGAATTTTGTAAGCTGCTTCTACACACAAGCTTTGGGAATTTTGAGACATTTTAGCTATTTTGTGATGCAGTTATTATCCTCCTCAGGCTTCAACTCACAAATATTAGGTTCATTTTTGGTTTTCTTACCCAATTTGCAAATTATCTAGCTCTTAATCATTATCAATTAGCAAAGAAAGCAGCTAAATATTTTTGTTAGTATTAATTTCCTTTCCTTGTATTACACAGTCCTAATCCGTTCCAAGTACTTGCCTAAAACATGTAAAAATAATGAACAGTGAGAAAGTAAAAAAAAAAAAAAAAAAACCAAAAAACCGAGGATATCGATTCATTGTTGAAGACCAGCCCTAATCTAAAACAAAAAGAGGAAGCATCATGGTGTATAAAAAGGCCACTCCTCAGTCTTGTATATGGTTTTCAGAATGTATGACTAAGAAATAGTTTTCAGACCCTTCCATTCCACTACCTCCCACTTAGCCCCACTCTGCAAAAGTCCACATGTCATTATATTCCAACATTTAAACAGCTGCCTGGCAAAGATATATTTGGCTTTCCCCCAAATGCCCATACATCCATGTCATGCAGATGCAGATGTTACTGGAAGAAGGTGTGTCATGCATTAAATGCCTGATGGTCTAAGTATATGGACATGTGCTCTTGATGGCACTGTTACTTAACTGGGTTCTTCTTTAGCTCAGACCTAATTTCTAGTCCTGTCCTTTAGTGAGGGTAGTATTGAAATGCACAAGTGTCACCTCCTTTCATTTAGTGAGAAGCTACCATATTTATAATTAAGAAAAAGGAAAGGATCAGGAGGAAGCAACCTTTTCCAGTTGCCTTGTGTTTCTCTCAGAAAGGGGCTGAGCCCATAGAAAGGAAGCCAGATTTTTAACCAAGGGGGTTCTACACCCTACACAGTGAAATAAAATACATATTTCACTCCTTAATTCATTCTTTTACTTTCTGTGTGCTAAACACAAGGATTATTGAGATGAAGAAGTATGATCCCAACCTTCAAGAGCTCACAGTCTCCTGGGGGAGACAAATACATCAAGATATCTGCCCTGCTCAGTGGTACTTCCTGCCTCTCAGGCACCTGCAGTGCACTCTGGGAGGATCGAGCAGGTGCAACCGGAAGAGAAGCCTTGAACATGTTCTCAGTAAATACGTGAACTTCTCTCAAAATGTGTTGCAGTGGCAGTGGAGGACAAGTTGATGTCATTATATTCCTTTTAGAGAGGAAAAAAAAAAAAAAACTGGAAGTAAACTTTTCCACAGCCATCATACAGAGCTGAGATTAGAACCGTTTCTGAAGGCACAGTGACTCAGCCCAACAAAATAGATGTGCTGTTCCAAGCATTGCTTGGCAAAACGCCCTCCTTGCCATGAGTAGAAAAGATGCTACATCTTGTTTCATATTCAGAATATGTTATATAACCCAGTTGGAATTCACTGAAACTATGTTCTCATTTCATTCCAGACCCTTTAGGGACACCTGGAAGTGAACTGTGGGCAACAGAGCACCTGTTTCTGTGTTTATAGTTTTTTTTCCCAAAGGCATTTCTTCCTCTTAACCCCCCTTGTTGTGTTAAGGTAGCTACCATTTCCTGTTATGCAAAAGCAAAGGGTTAGAATCAATTGTGACTCTTGTCTTTATTCCTCCTACTCCTATCTACTCATAACCTAAGCTTTACTCATTCTTTCTGAGGGTCACACACCCAGAAATACACTTACCCTTTTTGCTATCCCCTGCCCACCGACTCACATAACAAGACACACCACCTCCTGATTCTGCTCATGGCACCCCTCCTACCTGCCTATCAGCTGTCCTGATTTACACTGTCTGATTTGTCCTCCTACATTTCTCCTGTCATCAATGAATCATCAACCTCATGCCAAAACCTTAAACACTCTCTTCTTCGTACAAGAAGTAATCTTAGCCCAATCCCTATCTGCTTTCCAGACTCATGTTCATTGGTCTCCTTCTCAATTCCTGACCCAATCATTTTCTCGTTCTTGTCCATATTCACCTGGAGTTCCGAGTTCCATTGTGGATCATGCCACTGGCTTTTCCTGGATTACTTTATGTATGTGCGTGTGTGCTCAGTCACATCAGTTGTGTCTGACTCTGTGACTCTATGGACTGTAGCCCACCAGTCTCCTCAGTCGATGGAATTCTCCAGGCAAGAATACTGGGGTAGGTTTTCATGCCTTTCTCCAGGGGAACATCCTGACCCAGAGATTGAACCAGTATTTCCTGCATTACTGGCAGATCCTTTACAGACTGAGCCACTGGGGAAGCCCTGGATTACTTTACATCTAGTACAAAATCCCACTCTTTGACTCTGCCTCAGCCTCTGGAAATCTTTCCTTATTGCTAATTACATTTTCCTTCTACTGTGAGCTCTCAAATGCCTTATAAGCCATACCCTTAATCTGGACTTCACCTTAGCAGGGTTGATTGGGAAATGCTGTCTCTTTACACCTATGCATCAAATATTCCTACTGAGGGCTTAATGTATGCAAGTCATTGTGATAAATGTCTTCCTTATTTCATCTTAATAAAATCTTGCAAAAGTCTCATCAATAAGATAATAAATAAATAAATCCCTGCAGGACTTAGAGCCACACAGCTAGCTAGCATTCTGTCTGGACTGGGAGCTCAGATCTGTCAGACAGTAGGTCCATACAGTTTCCCTTGTGATTTTACACCAAAAGTTGTTTGATTAAAAAAAAAAAAAAAAGATACTATGCCTAGGACCTCTTTAGAACTCACTGGCCATTGAAAGTGAAAGTTACTCAGTCATGAACAACTCTTTGTGACTCCATAGAATTCTCCAGGCTAGAATACTGGAGTGGGTAGTCTTTCCCTTCTCCAGGTGATCTTCCCAACCCAGGGATCGAACCCAGGTCTCTCACATTGTGGGCAGATTCTTTACCAGCTGAGCCACAGGGAAGCCCAAGAATATTGCAGTAGGTAACCTATCCCTTCTCCAGGGGATCTTCCCAACCCAGGAATCGAACCTGGGTCTCCTACATTGCAGGCAGATTCTTTACCCACTGAACTATCAGGGAAGCCCATTAATATAAGGCGTAATATTTTAAGGGTGTTCTGTAACCTCAATTTTGAGAAAGAATCACTGGAGTTTAAGCCAACTATAGGTTTTATAGGATTGGGCTTCCTTGGTGGCTCAGCTGGTAAAGAATCCACCTACAATGCAGGAGACCTGGGTTTGATCCCTAGGTTGGGAAGATACCCTAGAGAAGGGAATGGCTACCCACTCCAGTATTTTGGCTTGGAAAATTCCGTGGACTCTATAGTCCATGAGGTCATGGAGTTGGACATGACTGAGAAACTTTCACCTTCACTATACAGGCTCTAAGTGTCTAGTTACATTTAGAGTCTCAAGAAGTACATACCTGAATCCAAGCCCACTAGAAGTGTACAAATGCAGATTTGGCCATTGTTGGGAGAGGGAAGATCTTAAAAATCACTCCCGTAAGTGAGTAAACAGAAGGTTCAATGTGTCTCCCAGACCTTTCCTCCTTGCCATTAGATTTGAAGTTACGATGCTGAAACATATCCTTCAGTTTATGCTTTGACACAGAGGATAATGACATCAAATTTGTGAATTTATATAGAACTGCTCTTTGTAAACTGGTCCTCTGGGAAAACCTTCTGCCATTTATCTCCAATGCAATTAGGCCATCCCAAGCGGCCCCAGTGAGAAGTAGTGACCAGTTATATTGTCATTGTTCCAGAGAGAGTGGAAAATCCATCTTGAGACAAATTTCCTTCATATGTAGAAAATTCTTCATTATACCAGATCAGAAACAGGAGTATCAAGCATCTGAGGTTCCTTAAAACACTGAGGAGAGATATGATTTGTTTTGAGTTCAAAAAGTTGGTGTCTGCACAGCCAGTGATTAAGGAAGTTTTTTTGTAAAACTCAGAGGTTCTGTGAAGATTCTGGCTACTAAGAATATCAGTCTCTGAGAGGAAAGATAACTAGAGTCAGGTTAAAGAATAATATTTGCATCTTCACTGTGGGTGCATGAAGCTATACACCACTAGAGTTAGCTAATATTATGCAGGCTTTGAAAAGAGACGTTTTGTGACTAGGACAACCTAGGGAGAATAAAAAGTCTGATTTGATGAGAAGCCTGTGGTAAAATTAGAACCTGTTTCTATGCTTATTCACAGAAAATAGAAAGTAATGAAAATTGAAAGAGTGGCAGAGGAATCTTGCAAAAATCTTGACAAGATGGCAATCTAGAATTCAATAGAGCTGATTTTGTCTTTCTCTATAGTTTCTTCAATTTTTTCCCCATCCTTCCCATTTCTTTTTCTTTCTTTCTCTCTCAAATAGAGACACATTTCTCAGTATATTCATTATATGCATAAAAACAGTATTTTCAGAGTGCATATAAGCTTTTAAAGAAGAGACTCTTGCATTGAACAACAGGGAGACTATGCTCATCAACAACCCATCAAAAACATTTATATTCTGGTGTGAACTCTTAACTAAAGGAGCAGAGTAAGGTTCTAGAGAGGGAAAGTGGTTGATTATAGGCAAGATTCAAGGACTAGGCTGTCAGATGGCACTTGTCTGATATCATGATTTAGAAATGGTTTATTATATCAAGAGCCAGGTATAGAACCTGGACACCAGCATGTTTAACAAGGCAGGGTCAAACAGAAGCTGAAGCCAGAGCACAAAGCATGACTGAAGTGTGTTGCCCACAGAGGACAGTTAATATCCATGTCAGGAGACATGGAATTAACCAATTTGAATCAGCACAGCATTCATTAATTGCTTTGATCTAATGGGTGCCATACTATGCTCCACAGGCTTCAGAGTGTAAATACAGCCAGGATCAGATTCCGAAGACCAAAGCACACTCTTAAGTCAAAGATGGGGGTACAAAAGAAGAAATCATGAGAGGAAAGTGAAGTCTTAATCCCAGGTCCTTCAGAAAAACACCTGTAAGTTGCTATTGAATCAACCACAATATGAAGTGGTCTGCTTATTTCAGAGAATCAAGGTCTGATCCCTGGGCATGTTTGGGACAGGCCAGGGGTTCAGTCTGATTCTGCAAGGTAGGAGAAACTCAGGTCAGTGATGACCTTTTCTCTTGTGGCCCACTTTTACATAAGAGAAGAAATAGTATCATGGAAGTGGGTGGGGCTTCTCATAGACGTGTTGTAAGGGGTAGTGGTAATTATACACATGAAGCATGGAGTACACTTCCTGGTGAATAATAAAGTACTCAGATATTCTGAGTATGTGTGGTTGTCAAAGGATGATCTGCTGTACATTAATCCCTTGGGCCCCTGTTTTAGTCTCCATCCCCAATTCTTCTTCACTGTGCCCTTATGCTATATGAAACAAAATCTGTTTTCATAGCAACACAAATACACAAACACACACACATATGGCTTTGCATGTGAAGTTAGATAATTTTTTTAAGTTAATGTTTTATTCTTTTCATGGTCATAAATGTGCTAGGAAGAGCAGGCCCTGATGAAATACTTGTGTTCTGGAAGAAAGCCTTAATGTTCCAATTACTTCTTTTTCCACTCTCAGGGTAGTTTGTTAGAATACCGTTTTTCCCATGTGGTCTGTGTCTTGGCATAGTTTCTTGGAGTCCATCTGATGTTTTCTCACATAGCCTGGGAGTCTTGTGCATGAGCCCATGGCAGCTGTAACAGGTCCTGAAATTCTATCACAGGCCAGGTTTTCTTGGCCACAGTGTAAGCACTTGGGTGTCCAGCTAGAAGAATGAGTAGTTCATTGAAATTGTTAACTACAGATGTATTTTCCACCTATGGGCTACCATGCAACTTCTTGCCTAGAAGTACAATTAATATGTCCTTATAGATGTGTAGAATAGACCTCTCAATCACCATTTATCAAGATGAACTTTTTTTTTTTAATTGTGATACTGATTCAGAGACACTCTTCTGTGTCATCTTTGGCATGATATTTAATCTCTTTCAGCCATAGTGTCCTCATCTATGATACTGGCAAAACAGCAAATTCCTAATATGAATTTTTTCAGACTTAATAAGTATACATGAAAGTGAAAGTTAAGTTGCTCAGTTGTGTCCGACTCTTAGCGACCCCATGGACTGTAACCTACCAGGTTCCTTCATCCATGGGATTTTCCAGGCAAGAATACTGGAGTGGGTTGCCATTTCCTTCTCCAAGAGATCTCTCCAACCCAGGGATTGAATCCGGGTCTCCTGTATTGTAGGCAGACACTTTACCATCTGAGCCACCAGGGAAGTCTACATAAGTTGTCTTAAAAATCAAGGGATCAAAGGGTTACAAGACCAGTAAGTGGGGAAAAGGTAGTTTTCAACATCTATGTGCTGGAAAAACTCAATCCACATGAAAAGGAATGAACCTGGACCCTTATCTAATACCATATAAAAAATTAACTCAAAATGGGTCAGAAACTACAGTGTAAAACCAAAAATCTATAAAAGTCTTAGATATAAATACACGGCAAAATTTCATGACATCATTGGTTTTGGCAATTATTTCTTGCATATGATATGAAAAGCACAAGCAACAGAAGAAGAACAGACAAACTGAATTTCCTGAAACTTTTAGAATTTTGTGTGTCAAAACACTATCAGGAGAATAAAAATTAAATCCACAGAGTGGAGGAAAATTTTGCAAACCATATGTCTGATGAAGAGTAATATCCAGCATATGAAGAGAATCCCTAAAACTCAATAACAAAAAAAGCCCAGTTCATAAATGAGCAAAGGACTCAAAGACATTTCTCCAAAGAAGATATATAAATGACTAATAAGCACATGAAAAGATTCTCAACCTAACTAATCATTAGGAAATTCAAATCAAAACTACTTCCCTGGCAGTTCAGTAGTTAAATCTTAACCCTCCAAAGCAGGCGGCACAGGTTTGATCCCTGGTCAGGGAGCTAAGATCCCACATGCCCTGTGGCCAAAACATAAAAAAAGAAGCAATACTGTATACTAAAATAAATTCAATAAAGACTTTGAAGATGGTCCACATCAAAACAATCTTAAGAAAAACACAGGGATACCAAATCATATTCATATGGTTACTATCAAAAAAATAGAAAAACAAAATGTGTTGATTAGGATGTGAAAAAATTAGAACCCTTGGACACTGTTTGTAGGATTGTAAAATGGTACAGTTGCTGTGGGGAAGAAAAAAAAAAGTTTAGCAGTTCCTCAAAAATTTAAAAATAAAATTACCATATGAACCAGCAATTCTACTTCTGGGTTTGCACCCCACAGAATTGTAAGTAGGGCCTTGAGTAGATATTTGTACACACATGTTCATAGCAGCATTAATAATAGCTAAGATGTGGAAGCAATCAAAGTGTCCATCAATGGAAGAAAGGATAAGCAAAATGTTTTATGCATATGTAATTGAATATTATTCAGTCTTAAAAAAGGAAGGGAATTCTGACATATGCTTCAACATGAAAGAAATTTACAGACCTGCTAAGTGAAATAAGCTAGTCACAAAAAAAGACAAATTTGCATGTTTCCTCTCTTATATGAGATCTTAAAGTAGCCAAAATCAAAGGCATAGAAAGTAGAATGATGGTTGCCAGTGGTTGGCAGGAGGAGGGAATGGGAAGCTTTTATTCAATAGACAGGGAATTTCAGTTTTACAAGATGGAAAGAGTTTTGGAGATGGATGGTGGTGATGATAGTACAAATTATAAATGTACTTAATACCACTGAACTGTAACTTAAAAATTGTTGAGATGATAAGTTCTGTGTTACCACAAAAATTTTAACCCCAGTGGATCCATGAAGTAGCAAGTCACCTCAGAATAAACTGGGGACTTGGGGATTGACTGGATGCATGAGTTTGAGTCTAAGAGCTTTGTAGAATGAGTCCCTTGGTCTCCAGTGGCTCTTGAGTGATCATTGTCCTTTGTCTTATGTTACCTAGAAAACCAAGACATGCAGCATTTTAGGCTCTGTGGAAGGTATGTAATTAGCATAAAACAGCTCTTGTCCTCAATGAGGTTGTAGTTCAGTTGAGGAGAGAAAAATCATACTTCCTTTCTTAGTCCCCTTCAGCTCTTCTGTCTTGTTTAGCTGCCTTAAAGAAAGCCTCATGCCTTGCAAAGTTTGACCTATTTTTCATAGGGAGAAGCCTGCAGATCAGTGGCAGCAACTATTACTCTTGCTAAAATTTCTCATATAATGGAGGAAAATTTAGAGTGTGAAGTAAAACACATCCCAAGCTAAATTGGGAGCCCCAAAGCAAGCCCATGTAAAAGCTTATCCTTTAAGGTTGAGTTCTCAGTCTCCCGCACTGACTCACCAAACAGAACTTACCCTAAAGTGAAGCCTCCTTCCTTTTCCAGTAATCAGCTTTAAAAATCTTCCATTTCTCCCCTCTTGTTTCTGTACTACTTAAAACTCTGATCTCCAAAGCTTTGTTGAGGCTCTGGAAAAATTGGAGATCAATAATTTAGGGACCCAGTGTCTAGTGCTTCTTTCTTTGATTCTAAGTAAGAAGCAGGAAATTTACCTGTAGGAAAGTCAGCACCGAGAACATTGCTATGGGTGCTTATCTTCACGTCCTTTAAAAGAAGGGACTTCACAACATTATATGGCAAACTTCAGAGAAATCAAAGGCAAATGGGTATGCAAACAATGGAGGTTCTCATTGTTGGGGGTCTCTGATTTTGAGAGCTCAAGCCTAGATTAATAAAAAAAAAAAGTGGAGCATTTGTGGAATCAGCAGATAGTTTGGATAGGGAAAGGAATGGGGGCTGGGAAATATGCCTTTTCTATTGCCAGCTCCACAGCTTTTTCTAATTTAATGACCCAGTTTTGTTAACTTTTAGTGGCTTTCATTTCCCACCACACCATTTCTTTTCTTTCCCTTCTCTCCCCCTTCTTTCTTGCTCTTCATGTTGCTTCTGTCTGTAACACCAACAATAATCACTGTGGTATTGTTGGCGTAGGCAGTTTTTAAGAGTCAGAAGTGTGCTGTAATTGAAGAGTTCATTACCAAGATCAGTTGGTTCCCTGATTACAGTGGCAAGGTGAAATATTTATCCTCACCAAAAAGCTCCCCCACAACCATTTCCGAAGTCACCCACTTTTCACTCTTTTTTTTTCATTCGAACCCCAATGAGCTTGTCAGCAAAATTAAAGGTATGTCATTCACATCGTGCCTGCATTGCAAGGACTATAAACCTGCCAACCTCTTTGATGAAATAAAAGGGTTTTATTTATGATTCATGTAGGAATATGAGGTTATTTTTATTCCGTCAGTACACTAATAATCACACTAGGGCTCGGGAAATGAGGAGCCCAACTGACAGGGAAGGTTCTGATAAAGGGGAGCCCTCTAGGGTGTTTGCCCCTCTTTGTAATCTCCTTTCTAGTGTGAGGTTATGAGCATGGCAGAGTGTGAGCCAGATATAAGGCTTGGCTGCAGGAACAAAGACAGTTGCAATCCATCAGGACTTGGGTTGCCATTCGATGAAGGAGAGGAAAGAAAAAAAAAAAACAAAAAAACAAAAAAAAACATGCAGTCCCTTCAACGAAAAAAAGTTTTGCTCTGGCCTCAGGTTAGCAATTTGGAGCCTCCCCAGTTTCCTGTGATGTCTCCAGTTCAAAAGACAGCCAGTCTTCCAGTCTGCACTCCTACTGGGCATTCTAGACAAAGTTAAAAAAAAATAATAGTATAAAAAGATGAGTAAAAGAAAGAGAAAGGAAGAAAAGCCAATTGGCCAGGTTCCTTCCATAATCATTAACCATTTGTTCCTGCCACCCAATGTCCTTGGTTAAGGTGATCTGACTTAAAGGCAAACAAATGTGGCTGAGTCTATTTCAAAGGACACCCTTTTCTTGCGATTTCAAACACTTCCATAATTTGGGGTTCCTTTCATCTTTGTTCCTGCTCTAGGAAGTACTTGGAAGTTATTTTAATTCAAGTTGGGGGTAAATTCTCATTCCTGCCCAGTCCTCCCATTGAGATGACCTCAAGCAATTCTGAATAAAAAGTTATCACTGCATGAACTGGGCAGCATTAAGACCTGTGATTTGTTCAACAGTGACATCTTGGCAGAGAAACACAAAGGCCTACAATCTACTGACGATAAAGTGCAAGGAAGTTCGCTGGAGGAAGGAAAATAATACTAATTCTTTATTCAATAGACAGTGAGTAAAATGAGGTGCTTTTTTTTAAAAGGTTAAGTAAGTGAAAATTAATAGAGGAGGAAGTGGCAACCCACTCTAGTATTCTTGCCTGGAGAATCCCATGGACAGAGAAGCCTGGTGGGCTACAGTTCCTACAGTCGCAAAGAGTTGGACACAACTGAAGTGACTTAGCACACATGCGTGGAAGTGAAAAGTAAATTTAAAATGGCAGTATCTGTTCAAATGAGGCAGGGTTGGTTATCTAAAGGGACCCACTGAAAGAGTCGTTTTAATGGCAAAGTGCCAATCGGTGTTACCTGCAGGTGTTTATGTAAATATATATGTGTGTGTCATTCTAGGGAAGTCACACCAGCAGGGACACTGATTTGAAAATTAGGGGTCCTGGCTGTTCCTTCAGAACTGAGATTTCAGTTCTCCAGTGTTTGTCTTCCTTATTCTACAGGACAGGGCACCGATTCCAAGGATTTGATTGCAGTTGTCGAACCATGGTTTGTGAGATAATGAAATATTCTTCCAGGATGGCCAATTACCTGGAAGTATTATTTCCAGAAGTAAAACTTTGACTGTACCCCAAAGTAACTACAGCTTGGGCTATACTTCCTGTGAGAAGGCATAAACGATGTTTCAGCCCAGGACGTCTGCTTGGGCACTTGGGACAAGTGATTGAAGTTTCACCTGTCACCCTGCACTATTATGAAATCAGAGAAAAATGCTTTTCTTGGGAACTGTCTAGTTAAAATCATTAATCTCTTCAGGGAGCCAATTTTTTCTTTCAGTTTCAATGCATAAGCTAATAAGGGAACCCTTAGTTTAACAGACGTGGCATGTTTGAAAGCAGCCTTTGCTGGAAGCCCAGGAATCCTGTACATCATTCTAGTCTTTGTTCCATGGCTCAACTTCCGTGTGGGCTTTAGCAAGTGGCCTAATATCTGTGTGTGCCTTAAGGTCAGCATCTTCAGAACAGGATTCTCCTACCCTCTTGATTGACTGTTTAAATGACAAATGGGTGTGAGTATTTGGGAAAGGATAAAGCTTGATACGGGCTTCCCTGGTGGCTCAGATGGTAAAGAATCCACCTGCAATGGGGGAGACCTGGGATTGATCCCGTGTTGGGAAGATCCCTTGGAAGAGGGCATAGCAACCCACTCCAGTATTCTTGCCTGGAGAATTCCCATGGACAGAGGTGCCTGGCAGGCTATAGTCCATGGGGTTGCAAACAGTCAGACACGACTGAGTGACAAAGCACACACACACATACAAAGCTTGGTAGGTACAGACTCAAGCTGTTTCAAGTGTGAAATTCTAGTTCAAAAATGGCTCTATCATAGTGTATGCCAACCAGTCTTACATCTGGGTGCTAGAAAGTGTTCCTCATCTAAAGATAGAAGCTGTCATTTCTCTTGTTGACTTTGGATGGGGAAGAACTATGAATGATGGAGCCCAGATGGGCAACTGTTCCATCTTACACTGTCCCACCCACCCCCCCGCCCCCGCAACCCACAGAATTTATTACAGAAAACAGCTGCCAAGTGGTCACTGTCAGAACAAAGTGGGAGAATTGCTGAGCCCCCAAATATTCTAGAACAATCTAGTTCATGGCGTCCAGAGATTCCAGTTCAGTTCAGTTCAATCGCTCAGTCGTGTCCAACTCTTTGCGACCCCATGGACTGCAACACGCCAGGCCTCCCTGTCCATCACCAACTCCTGGAGTTTACTCAAACTGCTGTCCATTGAGTCGGTGATGCCATGGCCTTCTTTATTTTTATTAAATTTACACAGAAATGATGCATCCTCCATCTTGGTAGCATTAGATAATGGACAAAAACAGTTGCTATGGAAGTATTTAAGAAATCACAGCACTTCTCTAGTCCCAAAGAGTGATCTTTAAATGCAGCCTCTTTCACCCTGGCAGAGAAAATACTGAGATGTCTGAGTAAGTGGCCCCGCACCTTCATTCCCACAGCCAGAAAGAACACCTGCCCCAGTGCCAGGAGGTACAGCAGGTAACTTCTCCATCAGCCCTAGATTTCATTTTCCTGGAGCAGGGAGGTTCATTACACTCCCTTTATCAGCAGTGAGGTTTACAGCTGAATCCATAAGGGATATCCATGCGAAACACGAGCCGAGAGAGAGGCACTGCGTCTCACCATTAATAAGCCCTCTTCTGGGATCCGGCATTAGCAAGATTCAGCGGATCATGGAGCACAGGGGTATCATTTTTACATGATTACTCTAAATTCTTAAACCAGAGGCTTAAGAGAGAGGCTTCTTACAAAAGCAGCCGTGGGAATTGTTGAGTGATTGGTTACAACACTTGCAGTGGGTTAAACCACTTCAGGTAGCTCCACTTGTGGGGCTTACAACCAGGTATTTAGCAACCTGCTTTCTGAAGGAAGGGGTGAGGGTGCAGAAAGAAGGAAAGGGATGTCATGAGGGGAAGGGGAAAGATTTACTCTGTTCGCCTTGGTGGGGAGCCCTCCTCATTCACAGCACCTGCAGCCCTGGTGAGCCCCACTCCCGCCCCTGCTATATTTTCCTGGTTACTCACCAGTTCCAAGTTTGGAATTATCTGCTTTTAGATCACTAATGCCACTGCTTGTCTTTAAAGAGGCTGACACTTGTCTCCATAAATTCACTTCTTCCTTCTCTGAAAAATGAGAGGCCGGGTTAGACTGATTAATTCAGACAACCAGGAAACTGTCCTCTTGGCACATACTGATATTTTCTAAAATAACATTGATCTGCTGAAAAGAAAGACCTGATGCTGTTTCTTTTATTGGTCCAAATACCAATGACTCCTGAAATCTACAGAGAAAACCTTCCCTGAGATGCTGTGCCAAGTGTGCTGGGTGGTACTCCGCTGGACCTCTCTGTCTGGGCATTGACTGAAGCTTGATTCCATCAGCTCAGGTCAGGGGCTACCAGCCTCCAAATAGAAGAAGCCAACACTTAAAACAAGGGCACTTTCTCAGAGGAAATGTGATGCATCTTTCCGCTTTGCCTCTGAATGTAGGAAGTCCTGAGGGCAGGGCCAAAGTTTCATCACACTTTCAGTATTTGAACCCTAAAGATGCAGCTTGTATCTTGCAAGTATATTGTTTGAAGCCTCATCTTACCCTTCATCAGAGTGGGCTTTGTGCTATTCTCTCATTGTTTCAAAGTTGGTGTCACATCCCATATTGAGAGACTAAGCGGTTGAAGGGTCGGGACTGTGCTGTACACTTCTTCTGAACACTTGATGGCTTCTAGCACAGCCCTGGCCATATTTGACATACTAAAACCAGACTGTTTTCAATGGAAATTCAATTTGTGTTTTAGAATCTTTCTCCTGAAGCCTCTGACACTTATTTGAAAAGTGTTTTCAAAATGTTTACATCTATCGGAGATCTAGTTATCTATACTGTTATGGGCTGAATCATAACCTCCCCAAAATTTATAAACTGAAGCCTTAACTCCAATGTGACTGTCTTAAGAGATAAGGCCTTTAAGGAGGAAGATAAGGTTAACGAGGCCATAAGGGTGGAAATCCAATCCAAGAGGACAGGAGTCTTTGCTGGAATTCCAGGAATCCTGTACGTTATTCTAGTCCTTGTTCCACAGCTCGACTTCTGTGTGGGCTTTAGCAAGTGGCCTAACATCTGTGTGCACGTCAGTGTCAGCATGTCTAGAACAAGATTCTCCTAGCCTCTTGACTAAGTAACAAATGAAATATTGGGTGTGAGTATCTTAAGAAGAGGAAGAGACACCAGAGATCATTCTGGGTACAATCTCAGGGGAAATGCCCAAGGAGGATATAACAAGAAGCTGGCTTTCTGCAAGCCAGGAAGACAGACCTCAGCAGAAACCAACTCTGTTGGTACCTTGATCTTGAACTTCTATTCTCCAGAACTGTGGGAAGATACACTTCTGTTGTTTAAGCCACCCAGTCTATGATATCTTGTTATGGCAGCCCAAGCAGACTCACACACACACCTACCCATTTTACAAAGGATTCAGAGAGATGAGTGGTCACACTGTGACAAAGCCAGGGTCAAAACGCACATCTGCTCTCACACTGTGCTCACTTCACTCTCATGTTGCAGTTGAGGAGTGTGGAAAATACTGGGAGGGAATGGAAGGGCATTGAAGTCCACAAACGGAATCTTGGCATTAAACCATACTGGGTTGCTTTTGTTACCTTCTCCTTTGCGTGTCGATTGATGTGAGATACAACAGCCTTTGGAAACCTACTGACCTGCAGATAGTGGGAAGGGATGGCTGGTAGCTTCTTCTGGAAGTCATATACCTTAGCAAATCTCAAAATCAGTTGCAAGAGAAACTTTTCCATGAGCTCGTGTAAGGAAGCACCATCTAAAGAGATATTTTGTTCTGTTTCTCCCAGATCATGCATGTGTATATTCAGATTGCTGTTCAGAACTTTTCTCTCATAAAAATGAGGGGATTGACAGCTGTTAGGACAACAGACTGACAATTTGGAAAATAAAATTAACCTTTAGATCTAAGACGGATTAAAGATCTATGTATTAAATAAGCCATAAATATACTGGAAGAAAATTTAAGTCAGTATTGATTTAATTTTGAAGTAGAAGTCTTTCCACATGTGAAGTTGAAGACAAATTCCAAAATAAAATATATTTTTTTACCTCATAAAAGTCAATATCTGTATAATAACAAATCAAACTATTGATAATTAAAAATCATATTTCAAGAAATGTATTTGAAATACATAGCCATAAAGAGTTAATACACTTAATATGTGAACAGTTCTTAGTTAATAAGAATAAGACAAACGTTGCAAGAATACAATGGGCATAAGCAATTCCTAAAATAGAAAATTCAAAAGGCAAGCATATAGTTAAAAAAGTTCATCTTCTCTATGAGCCAAATAAATGCACAATTAAAAAAGAAAATATTTTTATATCAGAACATATGGGTAATAGTTTTCTAATTATAATATCTGGGTTGGCAAGAATATGTTTCCTCACTTGTATAAAGTGTTACTAAGAGGGAAAATCAAGATACATTTTTGGGGGGACATTTTTAAACTTATCAAAAGCTTTAAAATCTATTACCCTTTAGCTTGACAATTCCACCACTAGAAATTTGTACTAATGAAAATTTGAACAAATAGGCATATACACAGGAATGTTGATCAAAAGATTGTTTATAAGGGTAGAAGTTTTGGGAAAAGCTAAACATTCATCACTAAAGCACTGACTAAATAATCATACATATGGCTAATGGAACAGCCATTAAAATGATAATGAAGATGGTATGGATCTGCCAATATGCAAATGTATTGATGTATGATGGTGTATTGATAAGTGAACAAAACAACCTATAAATTATATATATGTGCTGTGCTTAGTCGCTCAGTTGTGTCCAACTCTTGTGACCCCATATACTGTAGTCCATGGGATTCTCCAAGCAAGAGTACTGGAGTGGATTGCCATTTCCTCCTCCAGTCCAACTCTTTAGGAACCCATAGACTGTAGCCCTCTAGGCTCCTCTGTCCATGGAATTTTCTCGGCAAGAATACTGGAGTGGGTTGCCATTCCCTTCTCCTATATATATATATATATATATATATATAAAATGTGTGTGTATACAAAATTTCTGAAGAATACACAACCAAGGCTAATAGTTTAACATGAGTTTTCTCTCTGGGTATCAGTTCCAATTATGCTATTTAATTTTTCTTTGTATTCTTCCAAATTTCCTAATAATAATCCTGCTTTTCTTGCAAAAAAAAAAAAGAACAGCCACAACAAAAAGGATGAGACAAAAGGACAGAAGACATAATTGGAGAAATACTTTTTGAAGTGGAAGTAATGAGAGAATTCTTACTCTACTGGCTGCTCTCAGTGTTTCTAAAACTGTGGTCTGAGCATCAGGACCATTGGGAGGCCTTGTTAGAAGTGTAAATTCCAGAGTCCTACTCAGACTTATTAAATCTGGATCTCTGGGACAAAGCCTGAGTATCTAACCATTTAATAAGCTCCCCAGGTGGTTTTTATGTACTATAAGGTTTGAGGACTATGGCTGCAGAAATCACCTAGATCCTTTAAGTTTCAGAGTTACTGAATAACGGTCAGTTGCACTGAGTGGCAATCACATGCTAAGTGGCTTCTGGTAGCTCTTATCTGAGCAATGACGGCTGGATGTTCACTAAGCCCGGGAGTGGTGCAGCTCAGGGTATCCTGGATACAAGGAGAAAAGCTCCTCTTCTAGCTTGCACTGATTCTTGCTTTCTCTAGACCTTCCCCTTCCATGATTTGTGGACCACAGAAATCCCTGATCTCTTAAGTCTCTGCAAGTATCAAATGTCTCAGGGTACTTTCAAGAAATGACAAAGTAGACATTATTCTCTGGGAAAGAGCTCCAAGGGCTAGAGAAGAAAGAGGCCACTTAGGAACCTGCCCAAGGAGGCAGAGTTGGAGTGGAGTGAAGAGAGGCATCCAAAGAGACTGAAGTCCTCCCCAGGCTGAGGTTCTGTTAGAGTGGATTGAGGGAAAGAGGAGAAAAGGTTCTTTTTAAAACCAGCCAGTTTTCCAGGGGTGTGAGATGCCAAAACTAAGTTTTCCATAAGTTTAAGCACAGGCTCAGCATCTGTCAGCCCTCCAGACTCTGATGATAAAATGATACCCAAAGAGTGTGGTTGCTCCCAAATGCCACAGCAAGTGCGTCAGTCCACGTCTGGCATTTAATTGCTTTCCTAAATTACCAGCAGGTGGTGCAAGAGTTTCCAAGTCCATGAACTTCCCCTTCACAGGGCTCCTGCTCCAGGGGAGTCTCTGTCAATAGCCTACCCCTCCTTCCTGTGAGTGCCTCTCTAATCTGTACATGGCTCTTTGGTACTCAACTAATCACAAGGGAACAAGAAGAAGCATCTTTAAAAGGCATTTTGTACCTTTTAAAATGTGTTAAATATAAATGTAGAATCAAAGAAACATGCATTCATTATGGAACTGTGTTAAGGAAAAGAGGGGGGAAAATCCCATTACTGGCGCTCTTTCCTCTCTCAGGGACTTTTTTCACAGACCCTTTCCAGGACTACCTTAATGGTTCTGAAATAGCTAACTACTCTAGAAAACTCGTCTATCAAGACTCTGATCAAGACATTAATATGCTGGGTGACTTTGGGCAAGCTTTTGAAACTATATGAGCCATTATGTTTTGAGGCTACAAATGTAGGGTCTCCCACTCATCATGAAAAATTTGATTTTACTCTGAAAACAATGGTTAAAAGGAATATACCATATCTAAATATGGAGAGGGGCATGAAATCAATTTTATTATGTGGATTTGCTGAATCATATTATATACATAAGCCTGTTTGAAAATGCAACTGGAACATTGTTCACTGCTTGAACTTAGGGCTTGTTGTAACAATTCAGGATAGGCCGGTTGTCACTAAAGATGACTGTGGGCACATAATGAAGTGAAATACGTTAGTTGATAGGTAGGTGGAAGTGACGTACGACGGCTAATAAGACAACAGAATGTGTAATTGGAAAATGTACTACCCTGGTAACTGAATTATATCACCATCCATAATTAAGGGATCAAGATTGTACATCAATAGTGAGTCTTCCAACATTAATTCCTGTATAACTACAGTGGCAGAGGTAGGAGCCCAGCAAAATATTGACAAACACACGCTAAAAGAGCAAACAAAAACGTAGGTGAAGGGCTACTTTCTTGTACAAAATGACTTCATTTTCCTAATGTTCTCTCCATTGAAGAGTAGTCTCTTTGGTTTCATTTGACATTTTTACCTTTTTCTTTACAGGGAGAGATATTTCTCCTCCTCAAAAGACTGAATGTTCCTTGAGAATATTTCTCCTCTATAAGCACATACCAGTATCTAACAAATGACATACTTTGCTTATTTTATTTCCTGTCTCTTCCCACTAGAGTGTAAATCACAGTAAGCAAAGATCTTTGCGTATTTTCTCATCACTGTGTCTCTAGTGCCGAAAACAGTGTCAGATACATAGTATGTGCTCAATAAATAATTTTTACACTATCTCTCTAAATCTTTAAACTAAAGGATTTATGTGAAAAGAATAAGATTTCTGCCTCAAAGCTATACTGAAACAACCTCCTCCTTCTTTTTTCTGCCCCCATAAAGTGAGCTGTTCTTGACCAGCTACCTCATTCTTACTATCTAAAGCTATGTTTTATGCAATATAGTTCATTCAAACAGCTTTCTCAAATGTGACTTATGAGGTCAAGGGGTCTTTTTGCGGTCAATACCCTATGTAACCTCTCTGCCACATATAGTTCAGTTCGTTCAGTCGCTCAGTCATGTCCGACTCTTTGTGACCCCATGAATTGCAGCACACCAGGCCTCCCTGTCCATCACCAACATCCGGAGTTCACTCAAACTCATGTCCATTGAGTCCACGATGCCATCCAGCCATCTCATCCTCTGCCATCCCCTTCTCCTCCTGCCCCCAATCCCTCCCAGCATCAGAGTCTTTTCCAATGAGTCAACTCTTCGCATGAGGTGGCTAAAGGACTGGAGTTTCAGCTTCAGCATCATTCCTTCCAAAGAACACCCAGGACTGATCTCCTTTGGAATGGACTGGTTGGATCTCCTTGCAGTCCAAGGGACTCTCAAGAGTCTTCTCCAACACCACAGTTCAAAAGCATCAATTCTTTGGCACTCAGCCTTCTTCACAGTCCAACTCTCACATCCATACATGACCACTGGAAAAACCATAGCCTTGACTAGACGGATCTTTGTTGGCAAAGTCGTGTCTCTGCTTTTCAATATGCTATCTAGGTTGGTCATAACTTTCCATCCAAGGAGTAAGCGTCTTTTAATTTCATGGCTTCAGTCACCATCTGCAGTGATTTTGGAGCCCAGAAAAATAAAGTATGACAGTGTTCCCACTGTTTCCCCATCTATTTCCCATGAAGTGGTGGGACCAGAGCCATGACCTTAGTTTTCTGAATGTTGAGCTTTAAGCCAACTTTTTCACTCTCCTCTTTCACTTTCATCAAGAGGCTTTTTAGTTCCTCTTCATTTTCTGCCATAAGGGTGGTATTATCTACATATCTAAGGTTATTGATATTTCTCCTGGCAATCATGATTCCAGCTTGTGCTTCTTCCAGCCCAGCGTTTCTCATGATGTACTCTGCATATAAGTTAAATAAGCAGGGTGACAATATACAGCCTTGATGTATTCCTTTTCCTATTTGGAACCAGTCTGTTGTTCCATGTCCAGTTCTAACTGTTGCTTCCTGACCTGCATATAGGTTTCTCAAGAGGCAGGTCAGGTGGTCTGGCATGCCCATCTCTTTCAGAATTTTCCACAGTCAAAGGCTTTGGCATAGTCAATAAAGCAGAAATAGATGTTTTTCTGGAGATCTCTTGCTTTTTCAATGATCTGCCACATATAACCCTGATGTTTACTGCCTCCCTCTTGAAATTTCCTTTCTTTCTTGTTCTCTGGCTCTGCATTATCTTGTTTCTTTCCTATTTCTTCAAAGGATCTCTCCCGCATCTCCATAAGCCAAATTGTGTGTATTTAATGATGAGTTGCATGTGTGGTGGGGTGGAAGTGGTGGAGTTTGCTCTCCTTTTTATGTCTCCCAGTTTTCTTTCTTCAAAGTTCTGCTTTCTCTACCATTAGATACAATAAAAAGGGATATAGATATGTAGACAGACAGATAGATTTAATTTTCCACCACATTTGTTATCTATTTGGAGGGATATGTCTGATAGATGACTGTTCATATGATAGTGTACCATTGATTGACTATAGCCCTTGTAGTATTTGTACTGTTTGATTAAGAGTATTAAGATACTTGATATCTCACTTTTTAAAAAATCTCTTACCAATTCAAGAGCAGAATCCAAACAGTGTTTAAACTGATGCGCCCAAACTCTCACAGTTAATAGATAGTAGGAAAAAGTCTTTGTTTGAGCATACAAAACTGTGGTCTATTAAACATTCAAATTAATGTACTTTCCTAGTTCTGACAACCTGTTCAACAGTACACCTTCTGATTATGGTGGTTCCTTTATAGATCTACCATAGGAAGAGGATGGGTCATTCAAGCCAATAGAAGTAATCCTTTTTGTGTGTGACATCTATGGTTCTCACTGAAAACTGAGAATTCTATTTTCTTCATCAGATTCTGTGATCTTCGATAGTACAACCCTCTCCCTAAGGGACAGATGCATTCTTTAAGTGCTAATGATATAAACATTTAAAGCCACAAGGGTGAATGCCAGATTTTAGAAGTGTGGTGACTTTCCAAAAAAAGAAGGAATTTACAATGCTTCTTGATAATGCAAATTGACAAAGCAAACAGACATCATCCTCTCTGGATTTTCACAACTAAGATCAATAATTGTGCAGATTTAACAGGACATGATTAGAAATTAACAAAGTGTATTTTGCGTAACATATAACTGAGAAGATTAAAGTCTATTCTGTGTTTTAGATTAACTTATTGCCTCATGATGGAGTAGAAAATGGCAACCCACTCCAGTATTCTTGCCTGGAAATTTCTATAGCCTGGTGGGCTATAGTCCATGGGGTCGCAAAAAGTCGGAAATGACTGAACTACAGAGTACTGAGCACATTGCCTAAAGGATGGGCTTCTCAGATAGTGCAATGGTGAAGAATCCACCTGCCAATGCAGGAGATGCAAGAGATGCAGGTCTGATCCTAGGTCAGGAAGATCTCATAGAGAAGGAAACGGAAACCCACTCCAGTATTCTTGACTGGAAAATTCCATGCACAGAGGAGGCTGTCCAGCTACAGTCCATGGGGTCACAAAGAGTCAGATACAATGGAGCCACACCTTTAATGATAAGTTTTCTAAGGTATATATATTTTATTAATATGTTAGTAAATTATGTTTTTAATTGTGAATATTTATTTTTAATAAAAATATGTTCCCTGAATCCCTGCTAGGTCACAGTCATCTTTGAAGCCTTTCACTGAGATAGTCACTAAATTGCAGCACACACAGACATCATGTTGGAAAAAGAATTTCTTGATATCCATAATATATATATATATATATATATATATTAAATTAAGTATGTCACAAGAATACAATCCCCAGACTGCTGTGAACTACTTGATAAGGACTTAGGTATTCTTCTAATTCATTAAAACCATGCTAGCACTTTTGGTGCTGATCAAAATGGAGTAAACTTACTATTCCTATCACTCCCACTGATTGCAAACAAAAGTTCTAGACAGCATTTTGTGTCATAGCCAAGAAATCATCATGAGACTTGTATCTAGGAGATTTTCACCATACATTTTTTTCTAGGAGTTTTAGAGTTTCAAGTCTTACATTTGCCTTTAATACAGTTTGAGTCCATTTTTGTGTGTATTGTAAAATATGGTTCCAATTTCAATCTTTGTATCTTGATATCCAGTTTTCTCAATATCATTTATTAAAGACTACCCTTACCCATTACGTATTCCTGATGCCTTTGTTGAAAATTAGTTGATCATGTGTGCTTTGGTTTATTTCTGGACTCTCTATTTTGTTCTACTGGTCTATATGGGAGAAGGAAATGGAAACTCACTCCAGTATTCTTGCCTGGGAAATCCCATGGACAGAGGAGCCTGGCAGGCTACAGTCCATGGGGTGGTGAAACAGTTGAACACAACTTAGCAACTAACAACAACCACACAATGTACCCATACAAATATCATACTGTTTTGATTACAGTAGCTTTGTGGTTTATAATTTGAAATAAGAAGGTGTGATACCCTCAATTCTATTCTTCTTTCTTAAGATTGTTTTGAATGTTTGGGACCTTTTGTGGTTCCACACTAATTTTATAATTGCCTTTTCTATTTCCATGAAATTGCCATTTAAATTTTGAAAGGGATTGCTTTGTTGCTGTTGTTCAGGCACTAAGTTGTGACCCCATAAACTGGAGCATGTCAGGCTTCCCTGTCCTTCACTATCTCCCTGAGTTTGATTAAACTCATGTCCATTGAGTCAGTGATGCTATCTAACCATTTCATCCTCTGCACCACTCCCACTGCCTCTTGCCCTTACCCTTTTCAGCATCAGGGTCTTTTCCAGTGAGTCAGCTCTTTTCATTGGGTAGCCAAAGTATTAGAGCTTCAGCTTCAGCATCAGTCCTTCCATTGAATATTCAGGGTAGATTTCCTTTAGGATTGATTGGCTTGATCTTCTTTCAGTCCAAGGGACTCTCAAAAGTCTTCTCCAGCACTACTGTTCAAAAGCATCAATTCTTCAGTGCTCAGCCTTCTTTATGGTCCAACTCTCACATCTATACATGACTACTGGAAAAATCATAGCTTTGACTATATGAACCTTTGTCTGCAAAGTAATGTCTCTGCTTTTTAATATGTTGTCTATGTTGATCATAGCTTTCCTTCCAAGAAGCAAGCTTTTTATGTTTCCTAGCTATAGTCAGCATCTGCTGTGATTTTGGAGCCCAAGAAAATAAAATCTGTCACAGTTTCCACTTTTTCCCCATCTATTTGCCATGAAGTAATGGGACCAGAGGCCATTATCTTCATTTTTTGAATGTTGGGTTTTAAGCCAGGTTTTTTACTCTCCTTTTTCACCGTTATCAAGAGGTTCTTTAGTTCCTGTTCGATTTCTGCCATTAAAATGGTATCATCTGCATATCTGGGGCTGTTGATATTTCTCCTGGTAATCTCAATTCCAGCTTGTGCTTCATTCAGCCTGGCATTTCATGTGAGGAACTCTGCATATATGTTAAATAAGCAGGGTGACAATATATAGCCTTGACATACTCCTTTCCCAGTTTGGAACCAGTCCATTGTTCCATGTCTGGTTCTAACTGTTGCTTCTTGACCTGAATACAGATTTCTCAGGAGGCGGGTAAGGTGGTCTGATGTTCCCATCTCTTGAAGAGTTTTCCATAGTTTGTTGTGATCCACACAGTCAAAGACTTTAGTGTAGTCAGTGAAGCTGTAGTAGATGTTTTAGATCTGCATATTAGTTTGCTAGTATTTTATTGAAAATTTTTGCATCCATGTTCATCAGATATATTGGCCCATAGTATTCTTTTCTTGCAGCTTCTTTGGCATTGGAATCAGTAAAATGCTTGTCTTATAAAATTAATTTAAAAGTATTTTTTCTAGTACTATTCTTTGGAAGAGTGTAAGAGGATTGGAATTAATTTTTCTTTGAATGTTTGTTAGAATTCACCAATGAAGCCATCTGATTCTGAGCATTTCTTTGTTGGAAATTTTTTTTGAAATTATTTTACTTCAATCTTCATTTTTAAGATTGGTTTATTGAGATTTTCTATTTCTTTTTCATTTAGTCTTGGCAAGTTGTATGTTCCTAGGAATTTATCCATTTCATCTAGTTATTTATCCAATTTGTTCATAAATAATTATTCATAATAGTCCATTATGATCCTTTTTATTTCTGAGATGCCTGTCATAATGTCTCCCTTTTCATTTCAGGTTTTATTTGAATCTTCTTTCTTTTATCTTAGTTAATCTAGCTAAGTGTTTGTGGATTGTTTAATATTTTTAATAACTCTAAGTATTGTGGATTTTTTTCTATCGTTTCTATTCATTTTTTTAATTTCAGTTCTGTTATTTATTATTTTCTTTCTTCTGCTAACTGCAGGTTTAGTTTTTCTTCTTTTTCTTGTTCCTGAGATATATAGTTAGGTTGTTTGTCTGATATCTTTCTTCCTTTTTGTGTAAGCATTCTCAAAGGGAGAATTTTTAAAAAACAATATGAGAATAATTTTCTATCATCCCTGCCACTTCCAGATATCAAGAAACAAGGAGAAAGTATGAAATGAGATCGGACAATCCTCTGTTTAGAACAGCACATTAATGACTCTAAATATGCTAAACCTGGAAATAAAGATTTGGTGCCTATAGAGATCTTTATAAACAATGATTTGTAAAGCTGGTCATTCAAAATGGGAGTCAGAGAAAAAGCTCCATTCAAAGAGAATTTGGACATAAATCCTCAACATCGAGGTATGGGGAGCACCTAAGGTTGATTGTTTAATGGCCACAAATACTTCCAAATCCATTGTGTGCAACTCTTTGCAAGGTGACATTGGCATGCCTCCTATCCACAGTTAGAATCTATTTCTCTATCCCTTTGAGTTGGCTTTCTGACTTGCTTTGTCCAATAAAATATGGCAGAAATCACTTTGTGCAAGTTTTGGAGCTTTGAGCGCATGCATCTTCCATGTTCAATATATTGGAACATTGCCTTGAGAATGTCACAGAGGAAACCAGTCTTGCCTACTTAAGGATAAGAAGCCTACTGGAAGAGAAGAAGGATGCTTTAGACAATAGTCAGGACCAACATATTAGTGAGTCCTTAAATTTTCAACCCAGCCAACCTCCCAGCTATATGCAATTATATGAGTGGATCTAGGCTAAAACCAGAAGGGCAGCCATTCATCTAACTCACCAAGAAACCACTGTTTCTCAAAATTATTATGAAAAGCAGTTAACTGGTGTTTCAAAACACTTAGTTTGGGGCTTATTTGTTATACTGCAAAAGACGATAGATCACAGTAAAACAGAAATATTTAAATTTTTTGAGGTAAACAAAAAATGCAAAAGCCCACTTGTAATCTCTGAAACTCTCTTTCCTAAACACTGAAGACTTAGATATTGGTTATTGAATAGAATCAGAATAATCAAATAGAAAAAATAAAGATGATACAGGCAGGGTAAGAAAGAATGAGCACAGGCTAGAGAGACAAAACAAGGAAATAAAGAGGATCCTTCTTTCACTTATTTTTCTTTTCAGAATAAGTAGTTCTGTGTTCCTCTCTAAATCTTTCAAGATTTTCTTTTACTGGGGATACATTTAATGTGTTCATCTAGAGGAGTAGAAATAGATTATAAATTCTTAGGGGAAGGAAAATAAAAGAGGAAACCAACACTCAGTGAGCATTTACTATATAATAGGAACTTGTTATTGATTAATATCATCGAATCATCACAACATCCCTGTGCCACGCATATTTTTCCTTATTTCATGAAAGAAGAAACTGCAGCTCAGGGAGATTAAGTCACTCTCTCAAGTTCACTGATCTAGTAAGTGGTATTGTTTTATTTGTTTCTGTTCCAAAACCCACACCATTTCTACATCCACATGCTAGCTCCCAGACTCTATTGTATTCATTTTGCAATCAGCACTGCTTAGTTTATTTCCTAGAACAATCTAGGTACTCAAAAGGCTCTCTTTGAGGATATTCAGGTGAATAAATCTCACATGACAGCATTTTCATTAATCTTTTTACTCTAGTGTTATTAACATAAATAGTTCTTTGTACACAGCTTGCTTCCTTTATGTGTTCATTAACTCATAACTGAGACATTCATTAATTCATTTAACAAATATGTACTGAGTACCTCATAAGTCCAGCTTTCTGGGCACTAGAAACCCAGTAATGAGAGGACACACACACACACACACACACACACACTCGTTATCTCAGAGGTTCTGACTTCCTAATGATGAGTTTTGGTTACTTCTGCATCTTCCCCAGAGATAGGATGGTGGTAGTGTCAGTTCTTTACATCACTAGCCAAGTTGCCTTCTCATTTGTTTCTCGTCTTAGCCTCCTGATAACACAATGAAGGTAAATAACATGATACTATAATGATACACATTTCTTTGATCCTTCTCAGTAAGGAACAATGGAGTGCCTCTTTCCAGGATTTGACCCCTTGTTTACCTTTAGTGGTTACCATGGTTAGAAAATATATTTGCTACCTGTGGAGAACTTACATTTAGTCTGGTTATAATGGTTTTAACATAATCTTAAAAACGGCAATTATTCTATCACACATATCAAAGCCCCTGGCACTTTAACTTAATTGAAATGTGCATCTAAGTCAGACCACAGTCTCCTAAAGTTTCTATGGCAAATTTGTCAAAAGTTGGAGAGTGTCATTTATTCCCAGCTGTTTCTAAGGTTCACAACTTCCACCCCCCATACGTTGTCTGAGATTCTTGGCTGAGAGAGCTGTTTGTTTCTTTATTTAGCAAAAACTAGCACAGCTCTGCTTAGCAGAGGGACAAGCTGGAATTTGCAAGTCTCTGTGATATCACTCAGGCAATTGCCAACTTGTCACAGGTGTACACAACAAGAGCCCTGGGAAGGAGAAATCTATGGACTCGTGTGGACCTGGATCCTGGGGCTCCATCCAACACATCCCACAGTTGTTCCTGCATCTGTTAAGGAAAATCAGCTTTTAGTGATGGGCAGAGGTGAGGGGTACAGGTCCTACTTGCAGCTTGTAAGGTGTTCTGAGTCAGCAGTTATAAGCAGAGCTGTTGACAGAATGCTGCCTGATCATTAAGCCATGAAGAAGGGAATGGCAAGAATAACTGGGAAAAGAAAGAAATACAAAACAGTGAGTTTTCTGAGAAGTAGAGAATAAACTGAGAGATTAGTTTTATTTTTAAAAGCTGCTGAGTTGGTCTCACTTCTTTGCTAAGTCTCTTGATTTTTTTTCCCCCAGAAGACTTGAATACCAGACCTGAAAGGTATTCAGGGGGAAATGCTGAGGCTCAGCATACCGACAGGTGGACAGGTTGGTAGCTGAACAGGTATGGCATTTTGGTCTCAGGTCAGCTTTCTATGGGACTTAATTGAATAATATCACCTCTCACTTTTTTTTTTCTTCCCCCTCATTGATCAAGCTGCTTTTGAGAAAAGTGATACTTTGCATATCTGGCTAAGTGCTGTTAACAGCCTCTGCCTGTGGTTTGTTAAAATTAAAAAAAAAAAAAAAGTGTGATCTTGCCGGAGAAGTAATTTGCTTCTCTCCAACCAATGATGGCTTGTACTTTATGCAAATTGGTATCTAGGGACAACAAATCCCATTTAATACATATGCATAGTTCATAAAAAAAACGACGTGAGAGAAAGAGGAAAAAAAGATAAAGCAACCGAGTCAGCAAAAGAACAGGTTCCGAGGAAATTTATTGTCCCAAATTGGACATTTGTAACAGATGATGTGAACAAGTGTTAACTTTGTTTTCAGCAGCTCTTCACGTACATTCACTAGACATCACACAGATTATGTTTTAAGGATCTGAACTGTAATAAAAAAAAAGTGTCTATGGGCTTTAGAGTGTTGTGTTCCATATGGTTAGGGAAGTACGGAGTTATTGCGACAAGCATCTTGTGAAGCTCATTACGCGCGGTGGTGTTAGATGCGAATTGCCGCGCATAGCTATAGGGTAAGTACATGACATCCCACAGTCAGCAGATAGCAACTGGAAATGAAAGATATGAAGGAACAGAGTACAGCTTCAGGGAACATGTTAGACACAACATCTGCTGGTATCAGAACACTGCATTATCAGATCATTGTGGCCATGAATTTTTTATAAAGATACTTGTTTCCCCCCCAAATTGCAACTTTGAAAGTGACATTTTGTACAAAAAGTTTTTGATTGAAGTGTGATGTCAGGAGGAAGTCCAGTGAAGTGATTCATTGAGGAGAGAACCCACACTGGCTGCCCAAGAAAACTCCCTTCTGCAAATGAGAACGATGCCTACTCACAAAATCCATGCTGTAGTGTGTGTACATGGGAATGCATAAGCAAGAAAGTTTCCTAAGCAGAAACATGACGGAGGTGCTTTGGCCTTTCTTACCACTCAGTGTGGGGAATGGTCCATATTCTAGACAACCATTTAACATTCTCTTTTCTCATGTGGACAGAATGTCGGTTACCAGCTCCCATTAAGCAAGGAGGTCATATTCCATCCACTCGCCTCTGTGCTCTGCTTGTTAATGGCAGCCATTAACAAGCCATTCCTTGTCCCAAGAAATCTTGCCATTTCTGCTCTTGTAAGATATTCCCTCATTTCAGGAAACATGCGTAGATGAAAAACTAGCCAAGTTCTGATCTTTGGGAGTAGTGTGTACATTAGTGTCCCTAGTCCTAGGGAGAGGGTAAGATGATGGCCTGAAGGGAAGGAATGAGTGAGTAGATGGTGCTCGCCTTGAAAAGAGTCAAAGGTCCTGATACTTCAGTCCCATTACAGGCTGTCACGTATTTCATCTTGGGAGATACCAATGTGCTTCTAAAGCATCATGGCTCATGGAAGAACCAGACTATCTACATTCATGTTTCTGTTAATGTAGCTCTGGGAAAAGGCATAATTTCACTGATTCAGACTACCCAAATGATGGGGTAGAGGGATAAACATATTTCTTTTCAAAAGCTAAACAAAAGAGGGAACAGAATTGAAAGACAAGTGGTCAGTCCCTGGAATGGATTCTGAAGAACCAAGAGGATGTCTTTTTCTCCACTGTGCAAACGATATTCAATTTGAATTTTTTTTTCCAGTAAACCACTGGGTTCCTCTTCTAGCCTGTTAAGAGTAGTGACTCTGGATGAGATTAGTGAGAGGCTGGGAAACTCTCAAAAGCCAAATATATTCATAGGAATAGACATGCAAGAATATCTGTAGAGTAACTGGCAATAGTTTCAGATATGGGAGAAATACATAAAAGGTACTCATGAGTGAGTAAACACCAACTACAGAGTCTGATACTTCAGTTTCACCTCTGAGCTGTTTGCTCAGCATCCTATCACTTTTCCCTTTCTCTTTTCTTCTTGTTTCTTATTTTTTCTGTTTCATTTTTTTTAAACCAGATTTTAGGTAGGAAAGAGGGTTCCTCTTTCCTTAATAATTTCTGTTCTGCATTTCTTTATGGAAAAGAGAAAAGCTATGACCAACCTAGACAGCATATTAAAAACCAGAGACATTATTTTGCCCACAAAGGTCCACCTAGTCAAAGCTATGGTTTTTCCAGTAGTCATGTATGGATGTGAGAGCTGGACTGTAAAGAAAGCTGAGTGCCAAAGAATTGATGCTTTTGAACTGTGGTGTTGGAGAAGACTCTTAAGAGTCCCTTGGACTGCAAGGAGATCAAACCAGTCAATTTTAAAGGAAATCAGTCCTGAATATTCATTGGAAGGACTGATACTGAAGCTGAAACTCCAATACTTTGGCCACCCGATGTGAAGAACTGACTCATCTGAAAAGACCCTGATGCTGGAAGAGATTGAAGGCAGGAGGAGAAGGGGACGACCAAGGATGAGATGATTGGATGGCATTACTGACTCAATGGATATGAGTTTGAGCAGGCTCCTGGAGTTGGAGATGGACAGGGAAGCCTGGTGTGCTGCAGTCCTGGCTGCAAAGAGTCAGACATGACTGAACTGAACCGAACTGCTGCTGCTGCTGCTGCTGCTAAGTTGCTTCAGTCGTGTCCGACTCTGTGCGACCCCATAGACGGCAGCCCACCAGGCTCCCCTGTCCCTGGGATTCTCCAGGCAAGAACACTGGAGTGGGTTGCCATTTCTTTCTCCAGTGCATGAAAGTGAAAAGTGAAAGTGAAGTTGCTCAGTCCTGTCTGACTCTTTGCAACCCCATGGACTGCAGCCTACCAGGCTCCTCTCTCCATGGGATTTTCCAGGCAAGAGTACTGGAGTGGGGTGCCATTGCCTTACACAAAAATACCCGCTGGGAAAAGGACTTATTCTCTACTATTCTCTGTGAGAGTTTGAATGAACCATCAATAAACACAGGAGGGCCTGAAAAATCATTTATTCATTGATCCACCAAATATTTCTTGAGCACTAGTTACCATGAACAACCCTTCTGCTGAAAACAACTAAATTGTTTTATATCTGTATTCATTTTGAAAAATATTTACAAGCAGCAGATTAATAAGTAAAATTCAGAAGAAAGGAAGAACAAAGAGAGTTAAGTAACCCTGAATCTGTCTTTGTCTTGAGAACATTTGCTGCTCTAAGTAAATTTGGCTTTTGCTTTCTTGATCTTTGAGGGAATGGGGAAAGCAAAGTCTAGGGGTCACCCAGAGTGGGAAATCTAATATAAGACACTCCTACATAGAACCAATCCTTCTGAGGGCCACATATTCAATGTAATATAAAGCACAAGTAAACACATCTCAGTAAAAAGCCCACTGTTGGCCCAAAATCCTTGCAAAAAGAAGACAAGTAAAATTGCATCTCTGGAAACTGCAGAGGATGGAAGAGGGATATTTTCTACTAAAAGTCCTAACTACAAATCAGTTATAACATGATTATGTCAGTCAAAATTCATATTCATACTGTATTGGTGTCCAGAACATGAGTGCATGCGTGTGTGTGCATGCACACACACACACACGTGCGCGCGCACACACACAATGCATGCACAGAGGCACAAGGACTTAGGTAAAAATTCTAGCCCAGTGACAGAAACAGGACAGTTTTCTCTAACAGAATGCATCTTTCATATAGGCCTCCAAGACATCCTTACAAATAAACTATTAAGAAATATGTACAAAAGGCACAAGAAAATAAGATACCATAAGTGCTGCTGCTGCTAAGTCGCTTCAGTCGTGTCCGACTCTGTGCGACCCCAGAGACGGCAGCCCACCAGGCTCCCCCGTCCCTGGGATTCTCCAGGCAAGAACACTGGAGTGGGTTGCCATTTTCTTCTCCAATGCATGAAAGTGAAAAGTGAAAGTGAAGTTGCTTAGTCGTGTCCGACTCTAGTGACCCCATGGACTGCAGCCTACCAGGCTCCTCCGTCCATGGGATTTTCCAGGCAAAAGTACTGGAGTGGGATGCCGTTGCCTTCTCCATCCATAAATGAGAATCATTAAAATTTTTGGACTATGTAATCAGGAAAAGTCTTCAAAAAGTAAATCTGATATTGAATATAAAATATTTTTCTGTAATAAAAATCTTAGAGAATAGGAGACTGAAATTATCATAAAGGTAAATATTATAAAAATATAAAAGCATATATAAACAAGAAACAAATTGAACTTAATATAAAGAAAAAAAATTCGTGAGCTGAAAGGTATAGCTGAATAGAAGCAAAGAGATGCAAAACATTTAAAAAATTAAATCAAAATGAAGGAGCAAAAAGTTCTAAAATATGCCTAATTGACAAGAGGGAAGGGGGCTCAAGCAGTATTCAAAACTATAGTTTTTTTAGAATTTTCCAGAACATATTTTCAAAATTCTCATATTCATGACCAGATGAATCCTAGCCAGAAAAATATGTACCTAGTTACATGAAACTCAGAAGCACAAAACATAAATATATTAAAATACCAAGAGAAACATTAGAACCATCAATGGTTTAATGAACCGACAGCTAACTTCTCAACAGTGACAATGAAAACCAGAATACAGTGTGATAATATCTTCAGTGTGCTCAGAGAAAATAACTTTCAACCATGATTTTATGCTAATCAAAATAATTTTCATTTTTTTAGCTTTGAGATATAATTGACATATAATGTTGTATAAGTCTAAAGTATACAATGTGGTGATTTGATATATGTATATATTGTGAAATGATTACTGCATTTAAGTTAGTTAACACATCCATTACCTTACCTACTTACAATTTTTGTGTACATGTTGAGAACTTTTGAGATGTACTCTCTGAGCAACTTTCATATATGTGGCACGGTATTGTTAGCTATAGTCACTGTATTGTACATTATATCCCCAGAACCTATTTATATATTAACTAGAAGTTTGTACTTTCAGCCATTCTTCCACCATGCTCCTCTGGTGCCTGACAGCCACCAATCTACTCTATGTCTATCAGCTGAGTTTTTTAGATTCCACATGTAAGTGAGATCGTATAGTATTTGTCCTTCTATGTCTGACTTATTACACATATATAACACATTTTCTTTATCCACTCATCCACTGATAGACATATCAGTTGTTTCCTTGTCTTAGCTATTGAAATAGTGTTGTAATGAGCATGGAGGTACAGATATCTCTTCATGGTAGTGATTTCAGTTCAGTTCAGTCACTCAGTGGATAGTGATTCAATTTCCTTCAAATACGAAATTCCAGAAATGAAATCGCTAGATCATGTTATAGTTCTATGTTTAATTTTTTGAGGAATCTCTATGCTGTTTTCTATAATGGCTGCACCAGTTTACATTCCCACCAAATGTTATTTCCATTTTAAGGTATTATCAACCAATTTCTATTTTAGTAAACTTTTTCCCTAGGAACATTAAATTTTATAGATATCCTTTAGAATCTCTAGGGTGGGTGATCATATGGTTTTTATTATTTATTAATTTGACAAATTATATGAATAGATTTTTTGATATGAAGGACTGTTTTCCTAGCATAAGATCCACTTAGTTAGACAGTATTCTTTTTGAATTTTATTCTGCAGTTTTTTCTGTGAGATTTTATTTAGGATCTTTGCATTGATATTCATGAGATATTGGTTTGGAGTTTCCTTTTTACATGAAATCATTTTCAGTTTTTGGTATTAATATTATATTCAATACATATGAAGAATGTGGAAATATTGGAGTTATCCACTCCTGAAAGCTTTTACTTGTGAACATGTCTAGACTTGGTACTTTATGGAGAGCAATAACGTGAGAACTATGTGGCTTGGACAAATGTAGAAAGAAGACAGACTTTTCATTTTTGTTTTTTAACAGCTTTGTTGAGCTAAAATGTACATGTATATATCATAATGTTCACTCACTTCCTGTGTGCAATTCAATTCAACATTTAAAGTTGTGCAACCATCATCATAATCTAATTGTAGAATATTTTCATTATTCCCTCCCATTCAAAAAACTCAAACCAATTAGTAGTCACTACTCTATTCCACCTTTTGCCCCTACAACCAGTCCTGGACAACCACTTATCTAATTTCTGTCTCTTTAGATTTGCCTATTCTGGACATTAAAAAAAAAAATGTTTCATACAACAGGTAGTGCTTCCTTCATAGCCCAGTGCTTTTGAGGTTTGTCCATGTTGTCGTCTTTATCAGTGCTTCATTTCTTAATATTCCAAATTATATCATACTGTATAGATATATCACACTTTATTTATCCAGTCAGTAGTTGATGGGCATTTGAATCGTTTCTACTTGTTTTCACTTTTGACTATCATGGGTAATACTACTATAAATATGTGTACAAACTTCTTGTGGACATATGTTTTCAATTTTCCTTAGGTGTACACTTAGGCAGGTAGAGAGTATTTGTAAGCCTTTGGGAACATTCACTTAGAAATTTAAAAGTTGAGATACTCAAGGGCTAAATAATTGGGAGCTATTTAATATCTAAAGGTTTTTGGCAATACATAGGGAGACATCAGATGGATTACCTGGGCTATATTGTAACTCTATGTTTAACTTTCTGAGGAACTCCTGAACTATTTTCCAAAGCAGCTGCACCATTTTGTATTCCCTTTTGTGTTCAGCAGTGTGTAAGGGTTTTCCGAATTCCTCAAATCCTCATCAATACTTGTCGTTGTTCATCATTTGGATTGCATCCATTCTGATGGGTATGAAGTAGCATCTCATTGTGGATTTGATTTGCCATTTCCTTAATAACTAATGACGTTGAGCATTTCTTCATGTGTTTATTACCATTCATATATCTTCTTTGAAAATAGTCATTTAATTCAACATCATAATGGTTTACCCCTATATATCTTCTAAAAGCTTTATAGTTTTAACTAATTTTATTTCTATGATCCACTTTGAGTTAATTTTTATGTAATGATGTGACATAGTGGTTCAAATTTATTCTTTTGCAAATTTACCCAGGTTTATTCATTTGTCCCAGATATAAACTTTTGAAATTTTGTTTGTATTTAATTGTGTAAATGTATTCAGAAAAATACTTGGATAAGTTAAGAGAAAAGAGGAAAATCCTTCACAAAACAAAATAGAGAATGTCATTATCATAGGAGAATAGATATGACATGTTTTTCCAGAAGCAGATGTCATATTATTCTTTCTTCAAATTCCCCAAACTATCCATTACAAAAAGTGTTATCCAATAAGGTAATTTTTGAAAATAGCTCACAATATGTACAATAGGATATCCTACAATCATTAATAAAGGAGATGTTTATACATGCACAAACAGGGAAATGCTCCAGAATACATTGTGATAAAAGTTGCAGAGAAGTGTTTATATAATGCAAATGTCAGTGTGAAAATTATATAATGCATGTATGCAAATGTATAGAACATTTCTATAAGGACTTACATAGAATAATAGTTATAAAATTAGTAAAGTGCATGCCCTGGATAGAATAATAGATGACCAGGGAGTTGAGAGAGGTGAAAACTTGTTTTACTCAATGCCATTTTGCACTTTGTAGATTGGAAAAATGCATATGTCTTGCATAGTTAAAACTTAATAAAAGTTAATCAACTTGATAGTTATATCCCACTCTGCATCCCCATAGACTGTAGCCCACTAAGCTCCTCTGTCCAAGGAATCTTTCAGATAAGAGTACTGGACTGGGTTGCCATTTCCTCCTCCAGGGGAATTTTCCCAACCCCAGGATTGACCCTGCATCTCTCGCATCTCCTAACTTGCAGGTGGATTCTTTACCACTGCACCTCCTGGGAAGCCCCCAAATTGGCTTATTAGCTTTATTTAATTTTAATAGAGAACATATTTCTCAAAGTTTTCTCTGAGTTATTGATTGTAGAACTCTAAAATATTTTGTATACACAAATAATTCAGAAAAAGTTAGTGCAAATTCCTTGAGCATCCTAACACTGCAGCCAGAACCCACTCAGTATTGAACAAAACTCAAAAAATACCCAAAGAGATCACATACTCTTCTTAAAGGGGACTTGATGCATCAGAACATTCAAACAGAAACCACACCTTGTGTTTTGAGAGAGGTACAATTTTACAAGCCAAGGAGTCCTGAATCATATTATTCAAGAAGACAGTAATTAAAGTTATGGATTTTATTTACTTCCTTGAAGGGAAGATATGGATGTTTGGGAAAGCATTTTCTAACATTCTTTTGAGGCTAATGCCAGAGAGCAAAACCATTTATCCCCAGTACTATGAGTTACACCTAATACTGTCTCTTTTAGTCAGCTGGGCTAATGGACCCACTGATCTGATCTAACACGGCAGCCTCTAATGCTCTCAAACTAGTTTACAAATGCTGTCTAAATGTTCTCTCCAACATGGCCATTTTCCAAGGTATCTCTGTTACTCCAAAAGAAAGAATGTGTGTATACATATATGTATACACACGTACATTACACACACACACACACACACACACACACACACATAGACATATCTGTATGTGTTTATTACAATGTCTTAATTGCCTCAGACATTTTAATCTATCTCATGTATTGTACACTTGAAAACCACTATTTTTAGTCTGAATTTTATTTTAAAGTTTACAAATTGTAAGGATAAAAGCTTGATGCTAATGAAGAATGTTTGGCTGTATTCTTACATCCTGTTACCAATTTGCTCCAAATTGGTGTATGTATATATATCTATATCTATATCTATATCTATCTATCTATCTATATATATATAGCAGTGGATATTTAACAGCGAATGACTAATTCCTTTCAATCAGAAGCCTGAACTCTTCAAGCACAGGGTGTGAAAACTTAGGCAGTTAGTTTTAAAGAGCCAAAGAAATTTACAAATGCAGTTACCTGTTGTTAAATCCCATGATTGGGAACAAAGAGAGGACTTCTTTACATATTATTCACCCTACTGCTGAGTATGTCCATCTAAAAGCTGTGACTGATGATGTCACCAAAACAAAGGAGTGCATTTAGTCTAATAAGCCAACTTGAAGAGACATTGAAAGGTTGAAATTATGTATGGCAGAAGACAATTATGCAAACCAAATGATTCTTTAATTAGTAATGAGATCCATCATGGGCAAAAGAGAAAGGATTATAGGATGGAAAGCCTTGTGATTTACTCTGTGTGTGTCCATATATGCTTGCAGTGTATATATTTTGGAATATAAATGATATATGCACGGTGTGAGTGCCATGGCTTCTGAATCTATGAGCTCATGACTGAGCTCATGACTCATTCATCCACTGGGTGGATAAATGTCTAGAATGTAAGGATTGTTTCTTAAGTGATAGAATTCATTGCTTGGTGCCTGAAGCCATATGGTTTTCTTATTATGGTGAAAAATGGCATTTAATTGATTTGCAATCTATATTCCCTTATTTTCAAATATAACTAGTTGCTTTATGCTGGCCTAATTTAATTTTTTAAAATATTAAATCAAACATAGAAGTCCATAAATTTCTTTATGTGTGTAAGGCAATACTCATATATTAACATCAATGTACATGCATAAACTAACAAAATACTATTTGCTGTACTTTTAAATGTTTCCCAGTCTTTGGATGAACAACTGATTTTAACAAGCAAGTTACATTTGTTTCCAAATTTTAGATCTTTTCGATCACAGTGGTTTTCAAACTATGTTTCATAAAACCCACATGCTCAGTGTGACTTCTCCATCTTCCTTCTCCCCTCTTTTTAACTGTGATCAGGCGTGGGAAGTAAAGGAAACAAGGAGACAGGGCTCTAGCCCAGAGAGCTACAGCCTTTGGTGGGGAGGAGGTACGAGGGTTTATTTTATGTCTCTGTTTAAGCAAAAGTGTTCTATGGTTATCAATCATTTTAAAACTACTCTTAAGAAAAAATATGAAATTCTTAACTCATACAAGAAACAAAAAAATAAAACTTATGCTACAGAAGTACAGGAAAGAAATCTTTGGGTAATTTTTAAAATATTTTTCAGTGACTGAAATAAAGCCTGTATCAGAAAAAAAAAATGGCAGACTTAAGAGTATATTAAACTTCTACACATACAAAATAACATTTAAAAATTGTAAATATTCAAAGTAAAACCTTTTAAATGCTAAAGATGGAAATGTTGTAATATTCATTAAAAGACAACATATTATTATTAATATCTACAATAAATAAAGACCTCTTTAACATGTATTCAAGAGCAAGTAACTAGATTTAAAACAGCAAAAGCTATTAACAAGAAATTCACCAGAGAATGAAATCACTCTTCCTGATTTAAAAATATTACAAAGCTACAATGATGAAAACAGTACAGTATTGGCACCAAAACAGAGACACAGACCAGTGGAAAAGGATATAGAGCCTGGAAACAAATCCATACTTATATGATCAACTGATCTCAACAAAGGTGCTGAAAAAAATACCTAAGGAAAGAGCAGTATCGTCAACCTGTGGTGCTGGGAAAACTGGATATCCATATGCAAAGTGGCAACACTCTATCCCTTTTAAGAAAAAATCATTTTGAAATGCAGTAAGACTTAACAAAAAGATCTGAAACTATAAAACTCCTGGAAGAAAAAATAAAGAAAAATCTCATTAACATTGGTCTTGGACATTATTTCTTGGCTATGACACCAAAAGCACAGATAATAAAAGCAAAAACAGACAAGTGAAACTACACCAAACTAAAACCCTGCAGAGCAAAGGAAACAATCAAAAGGGTCAAAAGACAGCCTACAGAGTCAGAGAAGATATTTACAAGCCACCTATCTAAAAAACAGCTTTTGTATTTTTCTGTCCAAAATTTATAAGAAATTTTCTACAACTCAAAAGCAAACAAACAAAACCTGATTTAAAAATGAGCACAAGACTTGAATATATATTTCTCCAAAGAAGACAAACACAAGGCCAGCATGTATACAGAAAGGTACAAAACCAGTAATTATCAGAGAAATGAGAATTAAAAGCACAGTGAGGTACTATCCCCAACCTGTTAGGATGACCATTGTCAAAAACAAAACAAAATGCAATAAATTTTCATAAGGATGTAGAGAAAAGGGAACACTTGTACAGTGTTGGTGGAATGCAAAATGAGAGGAACCTGTGGAAAGCAATGTTGAATTTCCTCAAAAACTCATAAATATACTATTATGCATGTGTAGTCGCTCAATTGTATCTGACTCCTTGCAACCCCATGGACTGTAGGCCACCAGGCTCCTCTGTCCATGGGATTCTCCAGGCAAGAATAATGGAGTGGGTAGCCATTTCCTTCTCCAGGGGATCTTTCCAACCCAGTGATCGAACCCAGGCTTCCCACATTGAAGTCAGATTCTTTACCACCTGAGTCACTGGGGAAGCCCATTTGTTATATAGAAGTAGATAAATAATACATGATATTTTATGGTAACATTATTTGTAATAGTGAAAAATCAGAAAAAATTTAAATTTCCATCAATAAGTGTATGGTTGAATAAATTGTGATTATACTATGAGATATTACATAATTATTAAATTAACAAGGTAGCTCTGTGTTTTCTAAAATGAAATATTTTTATAGTTCAGTTCAGTTCAGTCGCTCAGTCATGTCCGACTCTTCGAGATCCCGTGAATCACAGCACGCCAGGCCTCCCTGTCCATCACCAACTCCCGGAGTTCACTCAGACTCATGTTCAATGAGTCAGTGATGCCATCCAGTGATTTCATCCTCTGTTGCCCCTTCTCCTCCTGCCCCCAATCCTTCCCAGCATCAGAGTCTTTTCCAATGAGTCAACTCTTCCCATGAGGTGGCCAAAGTACTGGAGTTTCAGCTTTAGCATCATTCCTTCCAAAGAAATCCCAGGGCTGATCTCCTTCAGAGTGGACTGGTTGGATCTCCTTGCAGTCCAAGGGACTCTCAAGAGTCTTCTCCAACACCACAGTCAAAAGCATCAATTCTTCGGTGCTCAGCCTTCTTCACAGTCCAATTCTCACATCCATACATGACCGCAGGAAAAACCATAGCCTTGACTAGAGGGACCTTTGTTGGCAAAGTAATGTCTCTGCTTTTGAATATGCTATCTAGGTTGGTCATAACTTTTCTTACAAGGAGAAGCGTCTTTTAATTTCATGGCTGCAGTCACCATCTGCAGTGATTTTGGAGCCCCAAAAAATAAAGTCTGACACTGTTTCCCCTGTTTCCCCATCTATTTCCCATGAAGTGATGGGACTGATGCCATGATCTTAGTTTTCTGAATGTTGAGCTTTAAGCCAACTTTTTCACTCTCCACTTTCACTTTCATCAAGAGGCTTTTGAGTTCCTCTTCACTTTCTGCCATAAGGGTGGTGTCATCTGCATATCTGAGGTTGTTGATATTTCTCCCGGCAATCTTGATTCCAGCTTGTGTTTCTTCCAGTCCAGCATTTCTCATGAGGTACTCTGCATAGAAGTTAAATAAGCAGGGTGACAAGATACAGCCTTGACATACTCCTTTTCCTATTTGGAACCAGTCTGTTGTTCCATGTCCAGTTCTAACTGTTGCTTCCTGACCTGCATACAGATTTCTCAACAGGCAGGTCAGGTGGTCTGGTATTCCGATCTCTTTCAGAATTTTCCACAGTTTATTGTGATCCACACAGTCAAGGGCTTTGGCATAATCAATAAAGCAGAAATAAATGTTTTAGGAAATATTAAATAATAAAGCTATCAAAATATATATTGTACTAATATTGATAGTAAAATACATTTTATACTTATAGTTTACATATACATATATATGTATCTGTATTCTTTTGTCAGTTATCTGTAAAATTACAGATATCTGTAATTTTATATGCTTTCAGAAATCTTTGTAACAGAGGATTGGACTGAAGGAAGTAGCAAGGAGATTTAATTTTATGTACTTCTATATATTTGGAATTTTTTAATAACAAACATGTATATTTTTGAGATTAGTTGTCGGTTGCTTCATTTGCTATTATTTTCTCCCATTCTGAAGGCTGTCTTTTCACCTTGCTGATAGTTTCCTTTGATGTGCAGAAGCTTTTAAGGTTAATTAGGTCCCATTTGTTTATTTTTGCTTTTATTTCCAATATTCTGGGAGGTGGGTCATAGAGGATCCTGCTGTGATGTATGTCAGAGAGTGTTTTGCCTATGTTCTCCTCTAGGAGTTTTATAGTTTCTGGTCTTACGTTTAGATCTTTAATCCATTTTGAGTTTATTTTTGTGTATGGTATTAGAAAGTGTTCTAGTTTCATTCTTCTACAAGTGGTTGACCAGTTTTCCCAGAACCACTTGTTAAAGAGATTGTCTTTTCTCCATTGTATATTCTTGCCTCCTTTGTCAAAGATAAGGTGTCCATATGTGCGTGGATTTATCTCTGGGCTTTCTATTTTGTTCCATTGATCTATATTTCTGTCTTTGTGCCAGTACCATACTGTCTTGATAACTGTGGCTTTGTAGTAGAGCCTGAAGTCAGGTAGGTTGATTCCTCCAGTTCCATTCTTCTTTCTCAAGATCGCTTTGGCTATTTGAGGTTTTTTGTTTTTCCATACAAATTGTGAAATTATTTGTTCTAGCTCTGTGAAGAATACTGTTGGTAGCTTGATAGGGATTGCATTGAATCTATAAATTGCTTTGGGTAGTATACTCATTTTCACTATATTGATTCTTCCAATCCATGAACATGGTATATTTCTCCATCTATTAGTGTCCTCTTTGATTTCTTTCACCAGTGTTTTATAGTTTTCTATATATAGGTCTTTAGTTTCTTTAGGTAGATATATTCCTAAGTATTTTATTCTTTCTGTTGCAATGGTGAATGGAATTGTTTCCTTAATTTCTCTTTCTGTTTTCTCATTATTAGTGTATAGGAATGCAAGGGATTTCTGTGTGTTGATTTTATATCCTGCAACTTTACTATAGTCATTGATTATTTCTAGTAATTTTCTGGTGGAATCTTTAGGGTTTTCTATGTAGAGGATCATGTCATCTGCAAATAGTGAGAGTTTTACTTCTTCTTTTCCAATTTGGATTCCTTTTATTTCTTTTTATGCTCTGATTGCTGTGGCCAAAACTTCCAAAACTATGTTGAATAGTAATAGTGAAAGTGGGCACCCTTGTCTTGTTCCTGACTTTAGAGGAAATGCTTTCAATTTTTCACCATTGAGGATAATGTTTGCTGTGGGTTTGTCATATATAGCTTTTATTATATTGAGGTATGTTCCTTCTATTCCTGCTTTCTGGAGAGTTCTTATCATAAATGGATGTTGAATTTTGTCAAAGGCTTTCTCTGCATCTATTGAGATAATCATATGGTTTTTATTTTTCAATTTGTTAATGTGGTGTATTACATTGATTGTTTTGTGGATATTGAAGAATCCTTGCATCCCTGGGATAAAGCCCACTTGATCATGGTGTATGATCTCAAAACTAATCTCAAAAATATACAAGCAACTCCTACAGCTCAACTCCAGAAAAATAAATGACCCAATCAAAAAATGGGCCAAAGAACTAAATAGACATTTCTCCAAAGAAGACATACAGATGGCTAACAAACACATGAAAAGATGCTCAACATCACTCATTATCAGAGAAATGCAAATCAAAACCACTATGAGGTACCATTTCACACCAGTCAGAATGGCTGCAATCCAAAAGTCTACAAATAATAAATGCTGGAGAGGGTGTGGAGAAAAGGGAACCCTCTTACACTGTTGGTGGGAAAGCAAACTAGTACAGCCACTATGGAGAACAGTGTGGAGATTCCTTAAAAAACTGGAAATAGAACTGCCTTATGATCCAGCAATCCCACTGCTGGGCATACACACTGAGGAAACCAGAATTGAAAGAGACACGTGTACCCCAATGTTCATTGCAGCACTGTTTATAATAGCCAGGACATGGAAGCAACCTAGTTGTCCATCAGCAGATGAATGGATAAGAAAGCAGTGGTACATATACACAATGGAGTATTACTCAGCCATTAAAAAGAATACATTTGAATCAGTTCTAATGAGGTGGATGAAACTGGAGCCTATTATACAGAGTGAAGTAAGCCAGAAGGAAAAACACCAATACAGTATACTAACGCATATATATGGAATTTAGAAAGATGGTAACAATAACCTGGTATACGAGACAGCAAAAGAGACACTGATGTATAGAACAGTCTTATGGACTCTGTGGGAGAGGGAGAGGGTGGGAAGATTTGGGAGAATGACATTGAAACATGTAAAATATCATGTAAGAAACGAGTTGCCAGTCCAGGTTCGATGCACGATACTGGATGCTTGGGGCTAGTGCACTGGGACGACCCAGAGGGATGGTATTGGGAGGGAGGAGGGAGGAGGGTTTAGGATGGGGAACACATGTATACCTGTGGCGGATTCATTTTGATATTTGGCAAAACTAATACAATTATGTAAAGTTTAAAAATAAAATAAAATTAAAAAAAAATAACAAACATGTTTTATGTATCTGTGTTTCCTCATATGACTTCATTTTAAAATTTAAACTCATGAAAAATAAATGAAGTAGTATACTTTTAGGAGCTTTCATTGTTGATATTAACTAATTACTAAGATGTAAAAGACAAGAATATAAAGTCAAAATGCATAGTTTAATTAACTTTTTGGCTTTGAAAAAGCAAGTGAAATGACTGTTAGTATGATTATAAGCCAGGTAGTTTTATGCGTTTCTACAGTTACTGCTTACCTGTCTGTCAAATGGGACTGTGGATCTCAAGAGGTGACCTTGGGAAAAAAAGAGGATGACTTGGCTAAAATACACCAATGAAACTGGACAAAGTTCAGAATCCATACCAAATGCCAGATGGACTATGGGTCGATACTGACATCTTCATGTACAAAGGACAGCACATTAAAGAAGGGGATGAAATAGATGTCTACCTGTGGGAGCTATTGATTAGGTTTAATGCTAGGGCTTTCATCCTGTTATGCTGCATGTAATATGCTGAGGATTTCAGAAAAAAATAATGCATGGGCTATCCCAAGTACTAGAGGTCAAAAGGGAGTGGATAATAGAATTTGAATAAAAAGGAAAAATTGATTAACTGATAGTGATTATTAGGCAAGGTTACAGAAGGCAATGTTACGACTAGCAGAGCATTGCTAAAGGACAATCAGCTCTTAATACAAAGCCACCTGAATCAACCTGAAGATTCAAGTGACCAAGGCAAATTTTAATTGGGATTACAAACATCACTTTGCGAAACATGGCTTAAGTTTTCCTTAGAATGTTTATGCAAACCTTTATGTTTTTCTTTCTAAGGTTTCTTACAAAGAGTTCTAAAAAATTCTTTTATTCCAGTTTATAGATTTTCCTTATTTTAATGTTCTCCTCTCTGGTGTAAGCATATTATAAATGGAATTAACTACATTACTAATGCTTTTAATCTGATTTTACTGGTTCCTAGGGCTGATGACTAGGAATCAGCATGTACATCATTAAAAGAAAAACACAGTTATATGGAGATTAAATTACATATCTAAATAAACACAGTTATCATGTGCCTTGTTCAGTATGCCAATTAACCATAGCAGATAGCCCTGACTAAACCTCTTCAAAAATAAAGTAGCTTGACAACAGTTTTTCTGACCACTGGAATTTTCTTGATGTATGAACTGGAGAGTAGAGCCCATAATTTGATGTATTCTTTGTCTATAATTCCTGAATTTTAGGCTGGAACTATATATTTTGGGGGCACTACATACATTTTTATGACTAATCAGATGTAAGAAATAATTGAGATTTTTTAATTCACTTAAATCAGTTGCTGAGCAATCATGTGGGTTGCTGCAGTCGATTTGATCTGGTAATTCAAGACAAGTGAAGTATTAATACATACTGGGCGCTGTTGATTGAAAGTCCTCTGAGGCCATAACTTTGGACCTGGTGACACATGAAGAAAGAAATGGTAGAGCTTAAGCTGAGAATTTTAAAGAAGGAATTAAAAGGAGAAGATGACATAGCCCAAAAGATGAGAACCAGCTCCTAAAATCACAGTGGACTTCTGCCTCAACTTACCTTTTCTTATATTTACTTTGGAGGAGTTCCAAATTCTGTGCTATGTCATTCATAAATCATCTTATCATGAATGGCCTTCTCTTCCAATCATCTATCAAATATCTTCATCAACTCAGACACACCAGTGACCTGCCCTGAGCACGACTTTGTGAGGAATCCTGTTTGTCTCCTTCCCTCTAATTACAGTATTTCCTGAGCTAGTCAATAGGCAGCAACTCTTTTCTTGGCCATTGCCCTTCTTGTTACTTTGGATTATTATTTACATTTTGTGTTATCATTGACTTTTTTACATTACAAGTACATGAGATGCTTTTGGAGTGCAACTGATTGTGCTTTTGTCTTTTCTTGCTTTTTTGCCCATCCCCACTTCCCTACCACCACTGAGCCTGTCACCATGCCTTAGATTAGGAAATCCTCATCATGTACTTATTGTTCTATAATTTAAAAACCTTGGTATAGTTGCACCCTTTGAGAACTTCACAACTTTGTTGAGGCAGGACTTTATTTGCACCTCGAAAATGTTTTACTACTGTTATAAAGGCAAAGGCAAAAGAAGGGGAAATATGTTTAATTAACAATAATTGAATTTTCATAATACTGTTTAATCTTCTAGATATGCTTATGAAGAGATGGGTATTATTATTTTTTTTCTACTACAGATGAGGAAACCAGCCTGAGAGAGGTCAAGCAATTTGCCTAAACTTGAAATGATTTTAAGTTGTTGGGCTGATTCAAACCTAGGTTAGTAGCCTCTGGGCCATTTCAACAATAAATAACATTAGAGAGACTGCATTAACATCCTGCGAAGTAAGACGACCACTAAGGGACTGAGGAGTGATGAAAGCATATAGCAATGGGTCATGAATCAGGAAAGGCTTCCAGAATGAGGGAACAGAAAATGGAGGAAAAGTGGGGGAATGCAGCACTGAAAAACAGAGGATCCAGTAAATGGAGCACATTAATAAAGAAAAGAAAAGACATTTGCCATTAAGTCTGTAGAAATATTTCCAGTTGGTTTCCAGTCTCCTCATATTTTCTATCCAGCCAAACAGCAATAAAGGTATGTGGTTATATAATATATAACAACATATATATTAAATTGCTAGGAATCAGATTTCTGATTTGATAACACTTGGTATGAAAATAACAATTATTACTCTTCACTTATCTAGCTCTGAAGAGTGTACACAGCACAGTAGAATAAGTAGAATTTATCAGAGCGGGGACAAAATTGGTGCCCCAGGGGCTTTGCCGAGTAGAGGCCCAAGTAGAAACTGTGAGACACTGAAAGTCAGGGCACTGCCATTGCCATACACAGAGAATCATCTTCTCCCTCCAGCTGCCGTTGAAGATGTGGGAGTCTACTTTCAGTGGCATTTTTCTTTTATGGGAGTACATAGAGATTTTCATGTTTGTCTTTTAGAAAGATGTTAATTGGGGTCTTTTTCTAATGTTACGTACCCAACATTATTACATGTAAAAAATCCCAAAACACAAAAACTGTCTTTTGTGTAGTAGGCAATATTCAGTCATGATCCAGGGAGACCCAACATCAGGAACAAAGTGGGGATAGGCAACTTTCTCCTCGGGGACCCAGGAACACAAGTTTGGGGCTCCATAATAAGTAAGTGTATTAGTTACAGCGTACCCATCTGTGCTAGTAAATATAGACACAAAAATGCCTTGATTAGGCATGGTGGCTCTGATATCCAGAAGACAACAAAGAGACAGCAACTGAACAAAATGAAGGTCCTTTGCTCAAATCAGAGCACAGGCTCTCATTCACAGATAGTGAACTTTTATCCTGAAAATGAGTTGAATAAACTTGGTTTTATACTTTGCTAGCTCCAGTGATTTAGCAGCAGCAAATGAGAACTACAAAGAGAAGGCAGAGAGCTGGACAGCAAGAGTGAAGACTGAAACTCTGAAAACTGTGGCCAGGACGTGACGAGGGCACAGAACAGACAATCCTACAACTTAGTGGTCCCTGAGGACATCCATATTTGCATGGGGTTGTAACCCAGAGCGCAGTTTATGCTTGTTTCGGCTGCTATATTTTATGTTATCCATAGTAAAATAATTATATTTTAATTAAAAAAGAAAGTTGATACTGCAAAAACAAACACTGAGTCAACTTCTCCAATTGAAAGAAAAAATATAATTGGAAAAAATAATTTAAAAATAGAGAACTCATGACGAAAGATAAAAGCAATAATTGGACTAATGCTTAAATAACCACCATTAATCATTATGAAAATTTAAGTCATATGTAAAACAAAAATTCTTAAATTGAGGCATAACACAAAATACTAACAATCAATCGGGGTGGGGGAAATCAAGTTATTTCAAATAATTTATGAGATGGACAAAGTTAGAGAGAAAGTAAACTAAAGTCATGTTAAAGTTTAACATTGATTTAACATGTCATTGGTTTAACATTGAATAAGTATTTATTGACCCACTATTATGTCTCAGAACCTATACTAGCTGCTAGCTGTGCTGTGCTCAGTCTTGTCCGACTCTGCGACTCTGTGGACTGTAGCCCAAAGTCTGCTCTGTTCCTGTGATTTCCCAGGCAAGGATACTGGAGTGGGTGCTATTTCCTACTCCAGGGGATCTTCCTGACCACGGATTGAACCTGTATCTCCTACATTGGCAGGCACATTTTTTACCACTGCTCTACCTGGGAAGCACTTTACTAGCTGCTACTTCAGTTCAGTTCAGTTGCTCAGTCATGTCCGATTCTTTGTGACCCCATGGATTGCAGCACACCAGGCTTCCCTGTCCATCACCAACTCCTGGAACTTGCTCAAACTCATGTCCATTGATGCCATCCAACCATCTCATCCTCTGTCATCCCCTTCTCCTCCTGCCTTCAATCTTTCCATGAATCAGGGTCTTTTCCAAAGAGTCAGTTCTTCACATCAGGTGGCCAAAGTATTAGAATTTCAGCTTCAGCATCAGTCCTTCCAATGAGTATTCAGGACTGATTTCCTTTAGGATGGACTGGTTGGATCTCTGTGCAGTCCAAGAGACTCTTGAGATTCTTCTCCAACACCACAGTTCAAAAGCATCAATTCTTCAGTGCTCAACTTTCTTTATAGTCCAACTCTCACATCCATAAATGACTTCTGGAAAAATCATAGCTTTGACTAGATGGACCTTTGTGGGCAAATTAATGTCTCTGGTTTTTAATATGCTGTCTAGGTTGGTCATAGCTTTTCTTTCAAGGAGTGAGCATGTTTTAATTTCATGGCTGCAGTGAACATCTGCAGTCACTTTGGAGCCCCCCAAATAAAGTCTGTCACTTGTTTCCCCATCTATTTGCCATGAAGTAATGGAACCAGATGCCATGATCTTAGTTTTCTGAATGTTGTTAAGCCACCTTTTTCACTCTCCTCTTTCATCTTCATCAAGAGGCTCTTTAGTTCTTCAATTTCTGCCGTACTAGCTGCTAAGGCTTTAGCAAAAAAGGGCAAACTAACTTATCTGTAAATTATAATCCAGCATATAAACAGATAATAAATACGTGTACAAATATATAACATAATTTCTGGTTGTGATACATGCAATAAAGAATAAACAGGGTAAGAGTGTCAGGGGAGGGTCAAAGGGAGGGATTGCTACTACTTTAGATATGATGTTCTTGGAAAAAGATCAATCACATTTACACAGAGTCTTGTAGCTCAGTCAGTAAAAAGTTTGTCTGCGATGCAGGAGACCCGGGTTCGATTGATGGGTCAGGAAGATCCCCTCGAGAAGGAAATGGCAACCCACTCCAGTATTCTTACTTGCCTGGAGAATCTCACAGAGAGAGGAGTCTGGCAGGCCCCAGTCCATGGGGTTGCAAGAATTGGACATGACCTGAAAACAATAAGACCATTTAGAGGAACAGCCTTCTAGGAAAATGCTAGGTGAATGCAAAGGCCCTCATGCAGCATTGACTTTGGTATATTTGAGAAACAGTAAGAAACAGGAAGCATTTCCCTGGTGGCTCAGCATTAAAGAATCAGCCTGCTATGCAGGAGACATGAGTCTGATCCCTGGATTGGGAAGCTCCCTGAAGAAACAAATGGCAACTCACCCTAGTATTTTTGCCTGGGAAATCCTATGCACAGAGGAGCCTGGCAGGTGACAGTCCAGGGGGTTACAAAAGAGTCAGAGACAACTTAGCAATTAAACCACTACCTCAAGAAAAAGGAGTGAGAAAAGGTAGATGAATTTGAAGACACAGGCAGTATTCTAGAGGAACAGAAGCTGATGGTGAGCTGGATGTGGAGTCAAAGAATTTAGGATCCCCCCACCCACTCTCTCCCTATTACTCTGACATTGAGACACTTGAATAAATGGTAGAGCCAATTACTGTGATGGGCAAGCTGGAAAAGATGCAAATGTGTGAGGGAGTTGAGAGTAGAGAGGCAATAGGAGTTAGCAGCTGATCCTGCTGGAGATCTGGAGAGTTTGGACTGAAGATCAATGATTAGGATCCGTCAGAATACAGATGGTATAAAGCTAGGGGATTGACTGAGGAAGCTCAGGCAGTGGGTGTAGACACAGAAGACAGGAGGTCCAAAGACTGGCTCCATGCTAGCATTTATAAATGGACCAGAAGGAGTACACAGAGGAGTAAGGGCTTGAACTCTTGGACTCTTTCTTGGACAAGAAAGCCACAGAGGGTGGAGTCCTGAAAGGGGGGGCTGGGTGAAAAAGGAAAATCTCAAGGGTGAGTATGTAACCGAGTAATCTATTGAGAGGTCAGGTAAATCAGATGAACACTGAGAACTCACAATTAGATATGATGATCAGTGGATCATTCACAACCTAGATGAACTTACAGATTTACATACAATTTTTGACAATGATAGAGGAATGCACAAAGTTAAAGCAAACTCCCTGGTGGCTCAGATGTTAAAGAATCAGTCTGCAATGCAGGATACTTGGGTTCAATCCCTGAGTTGGGAAGATCCTCTGGAAAAAGGAATGGCAACCCACTTCAGTATACTTGCCTGGAGAATTCCATGGACAGAGGAGCCTGGCTGGCTATAGTCCAGGGAGTCACAAGAGTCAGATAGGACTGAGTGACTAACACTTTCACTACTTTTTTTTTTCAAAGCAAAATCCTGATATAAAAATATGCCAGAGAGGGATCGCTTCTTCTACCCTACCCTTCCTGGCCCCCACCCCACCCTCCCTGGGGACCCCTGTTTCTGAAAGGTGCCATATCCTTTGATAGAGTGGGGCACAGAGCAACAGGATGGAAACATTCTTTTTTTTTAATTTATTTTTTTTATTGAAGGATAATTGTTTTACAGAATTTTGTTGTTTTCTGTCAAACTTCAACATGATTCAGCCATAGGTATACATATATCACCTCCCTTTTGAACCTCCCTCCCATCTCCCTCCCCATCCCACCCCTCTAGATTGATACAGAGCCCCTGTTTGAGTTTCCTAAGCCATACAGCAAATTCCTGTTGGCTATCTATTTTACATATGGTAATATAAGTTTCCATGTTGCTCTTTCCTTACATCTCACCATCTCCTCCCCTCTCCCCGTGTCCATAAGTCCATTCTCTATGTCTGTTTCTCCATTGCTGCCCTGCAAATAAATTCTTCACTTACCATTTTTCTAGATTCCGTTTAGGTGTGTTATAATACAATAATTACCTTTCTCTTTCTGACTCACTTCACTGTGTATAATAGGTTCTAGGTTCACCCACTTTATCAGAACTGACTCAAATGCATTGCTTTTTATGGCTGAGTAATATTCCATTCTGTATATGTACCACAACTTCTTTATCCATTTATCTGTCAATGGTTGCTTCCATATTCTAGCTATTGTAAATAGTGCTGCAATGAAAAATGGGATACATGTGTCTTTTTCAACCCTGGTTTCCTCAGGATATATGAATAGGAGTGGGATTTCTGGGTCATATGGTGGTTTTATTCCTAGCTTTTTAAGGAATCTGCATTCTGTTTTCCATAGTGGCTATATCAGTTTACATTTCCACCAACAGGGCATGTTCAGTTCAGTTCAGTCACTCAGTCATGTCCAACTCTTTGTGACTCCATGAACCACAGCATTCCAGGCCTCGCTGTCCATCACCAACTCCCGGAGTCCTCCCAAACCCATGTCCATTGAGTCAGTGATGCCATCCAAACATCTCATCCTCTGTCGTCCCCTTCTCCTCCTGCCCTCAATCTTTCCCAGCATCAGGGTCTTTTCAAATGAGTCAGCTCTTTGCATCAGGTGGCCAAAGTATTGGAGTTTCAGCTTCAACATCAGTCCTTCCAATGAACTGATCTCCTTTAGGATGGACTGGCTGGATCTTCTTGCAGTTCAAGGGACTCTCAAGAGTCTTCTCCAACACCACAGTTCAAAAGCATCAATTCTTTGGCACTCAGCTTTCTTTATAGTCCAACTCTCACATCCATACATGACCACAGGAAAAACCATAGCCTTCACTAGACGGACCTTTGTTGACAAAGTGATTTCAGTGCTTTTTAATATGCTGTCTAGGTTGGTCATAACTTTCCTTCCAAGGAGTAAGCGTCTTTTAATGTCATGGCTGCAATCACCATCTGCAGTGATTTTGGAGCCCAGAAAAATAAAGTCAGCCACTGTTTCCCCATCTATTTGCCACGAAGTTATGGGACTGGTTGCCATGATCTTAGTTTTCTGAATGTTGAGGTTTAACTTTTTCCCTCTCCTCTTTCACTTTCATCAAGAGGACCTTTAGTTCTTCTTCACTTTCTGCCATAAGCGTGGTGTCATCTGCACATCTGAGGTTATTGATATTTCTCCTGGCAGTCTTGATTCCAGCTTGTACTTCCTCCAGCCCAGCATTTCTCATGATGTACTCTGCATATAAGTTAAATAAGCAAAAGCGTTCCCTTTTCTCCACACTCTCTCCAGCATTTATTGTTTATAGACTTTTTGATGATGGCCATTCTGACCAGTGTGAGGTGATAGCTCATTGTGGTTTTGATTTGCATTTCTCTAATAATGAGAGATGTTGAGTACCTTCTCATGTGTTTGTTAACCATCTGTATGTCTTCTTTAGAGAAATGTCTGTTTAGGTCTTTTCCCCACTTTTTGAATGAGTTGTTTGTTTTTCTGGCATTGAGTTGTATGAGCTAATTGTATATTTTGAAATTGATCCTTTTTCTGTTGTTGCATTTGCTATTATTCTCTCCCATTCTGAGGGTTGCCTTTTCACCTTGCTTATAGTTTTCCTTAGCTGTGCAAAAGCTTTTAAGTTTAATCAGGTTCAATTTTTAATTTTGTTTTTATTTCAGTGACTCTAGGAGGTGGGTCATAGAGGATCTTGCTTTGATTTATGTCATCGAGTGTTCTGCCTATGTTTTCCTCTAAGAGTTTTATAGTTTCTGATCTTATATTTAGGTCTTGAATCCTTTTGAATTTATCTTTGTGTATGGTTTTAGGAAGTGTTCTACTTTCTTTCTTTTACATGTAGCTGTCCAGTTTCCCAGCACCATTTATTGAAGAGGCTGTCTTTGCCCCATTATATATTCTTACCTCCTTTGTCAAAAACAGGGTATCCATAGGTGCATGTTTTTATTTCTGGGCTTTCTATCTTATTCCATTGGTCTATATTTCTGTGTTTATGCTAGTACCATACTGTCTTAATGATTGTAACTTTGTAGTATAATCTGAAATCAGGAAGGTTGATTCCTCTAGCTCCATTCTTCTTTCTCAAGACTGCTTTGGCTATTCAGGGTCTTTTGTGTTTCCATATGAATTGTGAAATTTTTTCTTCTAATTCTGTGGAAAATGCCATTGGTAATTTGATAGCGATTGCACTGAATCTGTAGATTGCATTTGATAGTATAGTCATTTTCACAAGTTTGATTCTTCCTACCCAGGAACATGGAATATCTCTCCATCTGTTTATGTCATCTTTGATTTCTTTCATCAGTGTCTTATAATTTTCTGTGTACAGTTCTTTTTGTCATTAGGTAAGTTTATTCCTAGATATTTAATTCTTTTTATTGCAATGGTGAATGGAATTGATTCCTTAATTTCTCTTTCTGGTTTTTCTTTTTTTAAATTTTTTTAAAAAATATAAATTTATTTATTTTAATTGGAGGCTAATTACTTTACAATATTGTATTGGTTTTGCCATACATCAACATGAATCTGCCACAGTGTACACATGTTCCCCATCCTGAAGCCGCCTCCCACCTCCCTCCCCATACTGTCCCTCTGGGTCATCCCAGTGCACCAGCCCCAAGCATCCTGTATCATGCATCAAACCTGGACTGGTGATTCATTTCATCTATGATATTATACATGTTTCAATGCCATTCTCCCAAATCATCCCACGCTCTCCCTCTCCCACAGAGTCCAAAAGACTGTTCTATACATCTGTGTCTCTTTTGCTGTCTCGCATACAGGGTTATTGTTACCATCTTTCTAAATTTCAAATATATGCGTTAGTATACTATATTGGTGTTTTTCTTTCTGGCTTACTTCACTCTGTATAATAGGCTCCAGTTTCATCCACCTCAATAGAACTGATTCAAATGTATTCTTTTTAATGGCTGAGTAATACTCCACTGTGTATATGTACCACAGCTTTCTTATCCATTCATCCGCTTATGGACATCTAGGTTGTTTCCATGTCCTGGCTATTATAAACAGTATTGTTAGTATATAGAAATGCAAGTGATTTCTGTGTATTGATTTTGTATCCTGCAACCTTGCTAAATTCACTGATTAGCTCTAGTAATTTTCTGATACTATCGTTAGGGTTTTCTATGTACAGTATCATATCATCTGCAAACAATGAGAGCTTTACTTTTTCTTTTCAGATCTGGATTCATTTTATTTATTTTTCTTCTCTGATTGCTGTATCTAGGACTTCCAGAATGATGTTGAATAACAGTGGTGAAAATGGACACCCTTGTCTTCTTCCTGATCTTAGGGTGAATGCTTTCAATTTTTCACCATTGAGAATAATGTTTGCTGTAGGCTTACCATATATGGCCTTTACTATGGATTATGGAAAAAACAAGAGAGTTCCAGAAAAACATCTACTTCTGCTTTATTGACTATGCCAAAGCCTTTGACTGTGTGGATCACAATAAACTGTGGGAAATTCTGAAAGAGATGGGAATATCAGACCACCTGACCTGCCTCTTAAGAAATCTGTATCCAGATCAGGAAGCAACAGTTAGAACTGGACATGGAACAACAGACTGGAATATAGTTCCAAATAGGAAAAGGAGTACGTCAAGGCTGTATATCATCACCCTGCTTATTTAACTTCTATGCAGAGTACGTCATGAGAAACGCTAGACTGGAAGAAACACGAGCTGGAATCAAGATTGCTGGGAGAAATATCAGTAACCTCAGATACGCAGATGACACCACCCTTATGGCAGAAAGTGAAGAGGAACTAAAAAGCCTCTTGATGAAAGTGAAAGAGGAGAGTGAAAAAGTTGGCTTAAAGATCAAAATTCAGAAAACGAAGATCATGGCATCCGGTCCCATCACTTCATGGGAAATAGATGGGGAAACAGTGGAAACAGTGTCAGACTTTATTTTTTGGGGCTCCAAAATCACTGCAGATGGTGACTGCAGCCATGAAATTAAAAGACGCTTACTCGGAAGGAAAGTTATGACCAATCTAGATAGCATATTGAAAAGCAGAGACACGACTTTGCCAACAAAGGTCTGTCTAGTCAAGGCTATGGTTTTTCCTGTGGTCATGTATGGATGTGAGAGTTGGACTGTGAAGTAGGCTGAGTGCCGAAGAATTGATGCTTTTGAACTGTGGTGTTGGAGAAGACTCTTGAGAGTCCCTTGGACTGCAAGGAGTTCCAACCAGTCCATTCTGAAGGATTCAGCCCTGGGATTTCTTTGGAAGGAATGATGCTAAAGCTGAAACTCCAGTACTTTGGCCACCTCATGCAAAGGCTTGACTCATTGGAAAAGACTCTGATGCTGGGAGGGATTGGGGGCAAGAGGAGAAGGGGACAACAGAGGATGAGATGGCTGGATGGCATCACTGACTCGATGGACGTGAGTCTGAGTGAACTCTGGGAGTTTGTGATGGACAGGGAGGCCTGGCATGCTGCGATTCATGGGGTCACAAAGAGTCGGACGCAACTGAGCAACTGAACTGAACTGAACTGATGTTGAGGTAGGTTCCTTCTGTGCCCATTTTTGGAAGAGTTTTAATCATAAATGAGTGCTGAATTTTGTCAAAGGCTTTTTCTGCATCTACTGAGATGATGATATGGTTTTTTATCTTTCAATTTATTAATATGGTGTATCACATTGATTGATCTGTGTATATTGAAGAATCCTTGCATTCCTGGTATAAACCCAACTTGATAATGGTGTATATGCTTTTGGATGTGTTGCTGAATTCTGTTTGATAAAATTTTGTTGAGGGTTTTTGCATCTATGTTCATCAAAGATATTGCCCTGTAGTTTTCTTTTTTTGCATTATCTTTGTCTGGGTTGGTATGAGAGTGATGGTGGCCTTGTAGAATGAGTTTGGAGTGTTCCTTTCTCTGAAATTTTTTGAAAGAATTTTAGAAGGATAGGCATTAACTCTTCTCTAAAAGTTTGATAGAATTCTCCTGTGAAACCATCTGGTCCTGGGCTTTCATTGTTTGGGAAATTTTTGATCACAGCTTCAATTTCAGTGCTTGTAACTGGGTTGTTCATAATTTCTATTTCTTCCTGGTTCAGTCTTTGAAGATTGAACTTTTCTAAGAATCTGTCCTTTTCTTCCAGGTTATCCATTTTATTGCCATATAGTTGTTCATAATATTCTCTTATAATCTTTTGTATTTCTGCATTGTCAAATGTAACCTCTCCTTTTACATTTATAATTTTTTTACATGCAATTTTGGCCATTTAAAAAAATTTTAATTGGAGGCTAATTACTTTACACTTTTGTGGTGGTTTTTGCCATACATTCACATGAATCAGCCATGGGTGTACATGTGTTCCCCATCCTGACCTTCCCTCCCAGCTACCTCCCTTCCCATCCCTCAGGGTCATCCCAGTACACCAGCCCTGAGCACCCTGTCTCATGCATCGAATCTGGACTGGTGATCTATTTCACATATAATAATATATATGTTTCAATGCTATTCTCTTGAATCACCCCACCCTTGCTTTCTCCCACAGAGACCAACAGTCTGTTCTTTACATCTTTGTCTCTTTTGCTGTCTTGTATATAGGGTCATTGTTACCATCTTTCTAAATTCCATATATATGTGTTAATATACTGTATTGGTGTTTTTCTTTCTGGCTTACTTCGCTCTATACAATAGGCTCCAGTATCAGCCATCTCATTAGAACTGATTCAAATGCATTCTTTTTAATAGCTGAGTAATATTTCATTGTGTATATGTACCACAACTTTCTTATCCATTTGTCTGCTGATGGACATCCAGGTTGCTTCCATGTCCTGGCTATTGTAAACAGTGTTACAACGAACATTGGGGTACACGTGTCTCTTTCAATTCTGGTTTCCTTGGTGTGTATACCCAGCAGTGGGTATATATAGCCACTATATATTGCTGGGTCATATAGCAGTTCTATTTCCAGTTTTTTAAGGAATCTCCACACTGTTCTCCATAGTGGTTGTACTAGTTTGCATTCCCACAAACAGTGTAAGAGAGTTCCTTTTTCTCTGCACCATCTCCAGCATTTATTTTTTGTAGACTTTTTGATAGCAGCCATTCTGACTGGCGTGAAATGGTACCTCATTGTGGTTTTGATTTGCGTTTCTCTGATAATGAATGATGTTGAACATCTTTTCATGTGTTTGTTAGCCATCTGTATGTCTTTGGATAAATGTCTGTTTAGTTCTTTGGCCCATTTTTTGATTGGGTCACTTATTTTTCTGGAATTGAGCTGCAGGAGCTGCTTGTATATTTTTTAGATTAATTCTTTGTCAGTTGCTTCATTTGCTATTATTTTCTCCCATTCTGGAGGCTGTCTTTTCACCTTGCTTACAGTTTCCTTCGTTGTGCAAATGCTTTTAAGTTTAATTAGGTCCCATTTGTTTATTTTTGTGTTTCTTTCCATTACTTTGGGAGGTGGGTCATAGAGGATCCTGCTATGATTTATGTCAGAGAGGGTTTTACCTTTGTTTTCCTCTAGGAGTTTTATCCTTTCTGGGCTTACATTTAGATCTTTAATCAGTTTTGAGTTTATTTTTGTGTATGGTTTTACAAAGCTGTTCTAGTTTCATTCTTTTACAAATGGTTGACCAGTTTTCCCAGCACCACTTGTTAAAGAGACTGTCTTTTCTCCATTGTATATTCTTGCCTCCTTTGTCAAAGATAAGGTGTCCACAGGTGTGTGGATTTATCTCTGGGCTTTCTATTTTGTTCCATTGATCTATGTTTCTGTCTTTGTGCCAGTACCATACTGTCTTGATGACTGTAGCTTTGTAGTAGAGCCTGAAGTCAGGCAGGTTGATTCCTCCAGTTCCATTCTTCTTTCTCAATATTGCTTTGGCTATTCCAGGTTTTTTGTATTTCCATACAAATTGTGGAATCATTTGTTCTAGTTCTCTGAAAAATAATGCTGGTAGCTTGGTAGGGAGTGCAATGAATCTATATATTGCTTTGGGCAGTATACTCATTTTCACTGTATTTATTCTTCTGATCCACAAACATGGTATATTTCTCTATCTATTTGTGTCTTCTTTGATTTCTTTCATCAGTGTTTTATAGTTTTATATATATAGGTCTTTTGTTTCTTTAGGTAGATTTATTCCTAAGTATTTTATTCTTTTCATTACAATGGTGAATGGAATTGTTTCCTTAATTTCTCTTAATTTCTTCTGTGATTGCTGTGGCTAAAACTTCCAAAACTATGTTGAATAGTAGTGGTGAGAGTGGGCATCTTTGTCTTGTTCCTGACTTTAGGGGAAATGCTTTCAATTTTTCACCATTGAGGATAATGTTTGCTGTGGGTTTATCATATATGGCTTTTATTATGTTGAGGTATGCTCCTTCTATGCCTGCTTTCTGGAGGGTTTTTATTATAAATGGATGTTGAATTTTGTCAAAGGCTTTCTCTGCATCTATTGAGATAATCATATGGTTTTTCTCTTTCAATTTGTTAATGTGGTATATCACATTGATTTGTGAATACTGAAGAATCCTTTCATCCCTGGGATAAAGCCTACTTGGTCATGATGTATGATCTTTTTAATGTGTTGTTGGATTCTGTTTGCTAGAATTTTGTTAAGGATTTTTGCATCTATGTTCATCAATGATATTGGCCTGTAGTTCTCTTTTTTTGTGGCATCTTTGTCTGGTTTTGGTATTAGGGTGATGGTGGCCTGATAGAATGAGTTTGAAAGTCTACCTTCCTCTGCAATTTTCTGGAACAGTTGAGCAGGATAGGTGTTAGCTCTTCTCTAAATTTTTGGTAGAATTCAGCTGTGAAGCCATCTGGTCCTGGGCTTTTGCTTTTTGGAAGATTTCTGATTACAGTTTTGATTTCTGTGCTTGTGATGGGTCTTTTAAGATTTTCTATTTCTTCCTGGTTTGTTATACTTCTCTAAGAATTTGTCCATTTCTTCCAAGTTGTCCATTTTATTGGCATACAGTTACTGATAGTAGTCTCTTATGATCCTTTGTATTTCTATGTTGTCTGTTGTGATTTCTCCATTTTCATTTCTAATTTTGTTGATTTGATTCTTCTTGCCTTTTTTCTTGATTAGTCTGGCTAATGGTTATTCTATTTTATTTATCTTCTTAAAGAACCAGATTTTAGCTTTGTTGCTTTTGGCTATGGTCTCCTTTGTTTCTTTTGCATTTATTTCTGCCCTAATTTTTATGATTTCTTTCCTTCTACTAACCCTAGAGTGCTTCATTTCTTATTTTTCTAGTTGCTTCAGTGTAGAGTTAGGTTTTTTATTTGATTTCTCTCCTGTTTCTTGAGGTAGGTGTGTATTGCTATGAACCTTCCCCTTAACACTGCTTTTACTGAATCCCATAGGTTTTGAGTTGTTGTGTTTTCATTTTCATTTGTTTCTATGCATATTTTGATTTCTTTTTCGATTTCTTCTGTGATTTGTTGGTTATTCAGAAGTGTGTTGTTTAGCCTCCATGTGTTTATATTTTTAATAGTTTTTTTCCTGTACTGCTACTGCTGCTGCTGCTAAGTCGCTTCAGTCATATCCGACTCTGTGCGACCCCATAGATGGCAGCCCACCAGGTTCCTCCATCCCTGGGATTCTCCAGGCAAGAACACTGGAGTGGGTTGCCATTTCCTTCTCCAATGCATGAAAGTGAAAAGTCAAAGTGAAGTCGCTCAGTCGTGTCTGACTAGTTGACATTTAATCTTACCACATTGTGATCAGGAAAGATGCTTGAGATGATTTCAATTTTTTTGAATTTACCAAGGCTAGATTTATGGTCCAGCATGTGATCTATCCTAGAGAAGGTTCTGTGTGCACTTGAGAAAAAGGTGAAATTCATTGTTTGGGGGTGAAATGCCCTATAGATATCAATTAGGTCTAACTGGTCCAATGTATCATTTAAAGTTTGTGTTTCCTTGCTAATTTTCTGTTTAGTTGATCTATCCATAAGTTTGAGTGGGGTATTAAAGTGTCCTACAATTATTGTGTTACTGTTAATTTCCCCTTTCATACTTGTTAGTATTTGCCTTACATATGGTAGTGCTCCTATGTTGGGTGCATATATATTTATAACTGTTTTATCTTCTTCTTGGATTGATCCTTTGATCATTATGTAGTGTCCTTCTTTGTCTCTCTCTCTCTTTTTTTTCTTTTTTGCATTTCTTTTCCATGGGGATGGTCTTGATCCCTGAAGAAACACAAGCTGGAATCAAGATTGCTGGGAGAAATATCAATAACCTCAGATATGCAGATGATACCACCCTTATGGCAGAAAGTGAAGAGGAACTAAAAAGCCTCTTGATGAAAGTGAAAGTGGAGAGTGAAAAAGTTGGCTTAAAGCTCAACATTCAGAAAACGAAGATCATGGCATCTGGTCCCATCACTTCATGGGAAATAGATGGGGAAACAGTGGAAACAGTGTCAGACTTTATTTTGGGGGGCTCCAAAATCAGTACAGATGGTGACTGCAGCCATGAAATTAAAAGACGCTTACTCCTTGGAAGGAAAGTTATGACCAACCTAGATAGCGTATTGAAAAGCAGAGACATTACTTTGCCAACAAAGGTTCGTCTAGTCAAGGCTATGGTTTTTCCTGTGGTCATGTATGGATGTGAGAGTTGGACTGTGAAGAAGGCTGAGTGCTGAAGAATTGATGCTTTTGAACTGTGGTGTTGGAGAAGACTCTTGGGAGTCCCTTGGACTGCAAGAAGATCCAACCAGTCCATTCTGAAAGTGATCAGCCCTGGGATTTCTTTGGAAGAAATGATGCTGAAGCTGAAACTCCAGTACTTTGGCCACCTCATGCAGAGTTGACTCATTGGAAAAGACTCTGATGCTGGGAAGGATTGGGGGCAAGAGGAGAAGGAGACGACAGAGGATGAGATGGCTGGATGGCATCACTGACTCGATGGACGTGAGTCTGAGTGAACTCTGGGAGTTTGTGATGGACAGGGAGGCCTGGCATGCTGCGATTCATGGGGTCTCAAAGAGTCGGACACAACTGAGCAACTGATCTGATCTGATCTTTCTCTTTTCTCGGCCTTTATTTCCAAGTCTATTTTATCTGATATGAGTATTGCTACTCCTGCTTTCTTTTGGTCTTCATTTGCATGATATACCTTTTTCCAGCCCTTCACTTTCAGTGTGTATGTATCCCTAGGTTTGAGGTGGGTCTCTTGTAGACAGCATATCTTGGGATCTTGTTTTTTTATCTATTTAGCCAGTCTTTGTGTTTTGGTTGGGGCATTCAACCCATTTACATTTTTGGTAATTATTGATAAGTATGATCCTGTTGCCATTTACTTTGCTGTTTTGGGTTCGAGTTTATACACCTTTTCTGTGATTCCTGTCTAGAGAAGATCCTTTAGCATTTGTTGAAGAGCTGGTTTGCTGGTGCTGAATTTTCTGAGCTTTTGCTTGTCTGTAAAGCTTTTGATTTCTCGTTCATATTTGAATGAGATCCTTGCTGGGACAGTAATCTGAGTGGTAGGTTTTTCTCTTTCATCACTTCAAGTATGTCCTGCCATTCTCTTCTGGCTTGAAGAGTTTCTATTGAAAGATCAACTGTTATCCTTATGGGGTTCCTCTTGTGAATTATTTGTTGCTTTTCCCTTCCTGCTTTTAATATTTGTTGTTTGTGTTTGATCTTCATTAATTTGATTAATATGTGTCTTGGGGTGTTTTGCCTTGGGTTTATTCTGTATGGGACTCTCAGAGTTCCTTGGACTTGGGTGCCTATTTCCTTCCCCATTTTAGGGAAGTTTTCAACTATTATCTCCTCAAGTATTTTTTCATGGCCTTTCTTTTTGTCTTCTGGGACTCCTATGATTTGAATGTTGGGGTGTTTAACATTGTCGCAGAGGTCTCTGGGGTTGTCCTCATTTCTCTTCATTCTTTTTTTCTTTTTTCCTCTCTGCTTCATTTATTTCCACCATTCTATCTTCCACCTCACTTATCCTATCTTCTGCCTCAGTTATTCTACTGTTGGTTACCTCTAGAGTGCTTTTGATCTCAGTTATTGCATTATTCATTATTGATTGACTCCTTTTTATTTCTTCTGTGTCCTTGTTAAACTTCGTGCATCTTCTCAATCCTTGTCTCCAGAATATTTATCTATAATTCCATTTTGTTTTCAAGATTTTGGATCATTTTTATTATCATTATTTTGAATTCTTTTTCAGGTAGACTCCTTATCTCCTCCTCTTTTGTTTGGTTTGGTGGGCTTTTATCATGTTCCTTTACCTGCTGAGTATTTCTCTGCCTTTTCATCTTGTTTAGGTTGCTGTGTTTGGGGTGGCCTTTCTGTAGGCTGGAAGTTTGTGGTTCCTCTTTATTGTGGAGGTTCCTCCCTGTGGGTACAGTTGAACGAGTGGCTTGTCAAGGTCCCTGGTTAGGGAAGATTGTGTTGGTCTTCTGGTGGGTAGAGGTGGATCTCTTCTCTCTGGAGTGCAATGAAGTCCAGTAGTGAGTTTTGAGGTGTCTATGGGTTTGGTGTGACTTTTGGCCACCTGTATTTTTGTGCTCAGGGTAATTTAATGCATTGTTGGAGAATTAGTTTGGTATGTCTTGCTCTGAAACTTGTTGGCTCTTGGGTGGAGCTTGGTTTCACCAAGGTATGTAGGTATGGAGGCTTTTGGATGAGCTCTTGTCAATTAATGTTCCCTGAAGTCAGGAGTTTTCTGTTGTTCTCAAGTTTTGGATTTTAACCTCCTTCCTGTGGCTTTCAGTCTTAGTCTTACAGTAGTCTCAAGACTTCTTCATCCATACAGCACCGATGATAAAACATCTAGGTTAATGGTGAAAAGATTCTCCACAGTAGGAGACACTCAGAGAGGTTCACAGAGTTATATGGAGAAGAGAAGAGGGAGGAGGGAAATAGAGGTGACCAGGAGGACAAGAGTGGGAATCAGAAGGGGAGAGAGCAATCTAGCCAGTAATCAATTCCCTATTTGCTCTCCACAGTCTGGAACACTCAGAAAGGTTCATGGAGTTCCATAGAGAAGAGAAGAGGGAGGAAGGAGATAGAAGTGACCAGGAGGAAAGGAGTGGGAGTCAAAAAGAGAGAGACCAATCTAGCCTGTGATCAGTTCCCTAAGTGTTCTCCACAGCCCGAAACACCCAAAGAGATTCACAGAGTTATGTAGTGAAGAGAAAGCGGAGGGAGGAGTAGAGGTGACCTGAGGGAGAAAAAGGAGAGTCAAAAAGGGAGAGAGCAATCAAGCCAGTAATCACACTCCTAAGTAAAAATGGGTACTGAAGATTGGATTCTTAAAGGTACAGAATTGACAACAAATACCAAAAGGCAAATATTAAAAATCTAGAGTAGAAGTTAGACTCTCAAAAATACAATATTAAAAAAAAAAAAAACAAACACAAAAGTTATAAAAAAATACATATGAAATTTACTTTAAAAATGGGGTCTTTTTTTTTTTGTAAGGTACTAGCAGGTTTTAAAAATGAAAATTAAAGGAGTAATAAAGAACCTAAAATAAAAAAATTAAAAATTAAAAAATGATGATAGTAAAATATATCTAGGAATTTCTGTGGAGCTGTTGAGGGTAGTGTGGGGTCAGTCCAGTTTCAGATAGTTCCTTGTTCCAGCTTATACTTCTCCTCAAGGTCTATAGGTCCCTTCCAATGTAGCCGATGCTAGCTACAGGGTTTTAATCTGTTGCACCTGTCACTTCCAAAGTGGTTCACTCTTCTTTGTTTATTTTGGCCTCCTCTATTTGCAAGTCTCTTCAGTATCTAACTTCCACCCTGACACAAGGGGGCAAAGGTGGTCATTTATTTAGGCTCACCTGTTCAGTTGTGCCACGGGGAGGGAGGAACACTGCAAACAAATATCACTGGTGTGTGTGGGGAGTGCTCACAGTGTCTGGGCCACACTGGGTTTGCCCCTGCTCACAGCATGTGTGCTTTCCCCGTCTACACTGCTCAGGTTCCTGGTTGCTCTGCAGGGGAGCTGTCTAAGGAGGGCCCTGGGTTGCGTGAACGTCCCAGGTCTAAGCTGCTCAGGTTCAGGTTCTCGGGTATTTCACAAAGGCACAAATTTGGCTGGGCCTGCCTTTTGTGCCCTTCCCAAGTCCTAGCAGCTCAGGCAACCAGGTGCTTGTCCAGCGTACACTCCCCAGGTGGGTGGTGTGTCTTAATCACCTCCCCAGTCCCAATCGCTTGGTTTTTCAGTTGCACCAGGAGAGTGCTGTCTCAGGGGTGCTGTATGTATCCTCTGGGGAGCTGATCTCTGGCTGTGACCCTTCTGGCAGATGTCAACCGTCCAGGATCCCAGGAAGACTTGTTAGCAACTGGGGGCCTGCTCGCAGTTTGGTAGAGGATGCCATCTCTGGGGACAAGTTTGCCCCTCTCCCTCTGGCTCTGGCTGTCACCCACCTGCATCCCTGCATCCAGCGGGGGATGGGCCTGTCCGCTACCAAATAGCTGTTCTCTGGTATTCTCTCAGTCCTTTGTTCTGTGAGCAGGCCGGCAGTGCCTTAGGTTAGAGCTTTTCACAGGAAAGTTCTCCTCTCTCTTTCATCTTTTTTTTTTAAACTCTCTCTGGCTATCCCACAGTTTGGGTTGCTGTCTCATGTTAGCTCCCTCAGATTGCCCTCAGGGCATTCAGGCCCTCTCTTACCGCAAACAATGCAGCCCAGGCCTCCCTGTTCATCAACCCCCTTGCTGGTGGCTGACACAAGCATCTGGCTACTTCTCCACTGGGAGTTGCAGCTAGGCGCGTAATCTGTGGGTTTTATTTATTTATTTTTCCCTCCCAGTTATGTTGCCCTCTGGCATTCCAAAACTCCCCACACACCTGCTTGTGGGAGGGTTTCCTGGTGTTTGGAAACTTTTACAACTCCCTCCCCAGGATGGGTCTCTGTACCTAACTCTTATGTCTCTCTTTTTATCTTTTACATTTTGTCCTACCTCCATTCAAAGACAATGGGCTGCCTCTCTGGGTGCCTGGTGTCCTCCGCCAGCGTTCAGAAATTGTTTTGTGGTAGTTGCTCAGCATTCAAGTGATTTTTCAATGAATTTGTGGGAGAGAAAGTGGTCTCCCCATCCTATTCCTCCACCATCTTCCATTTCTAATTTTGTTGATTTGATTCTTCTCTCTTTTTTTCTTGATGAGTCTGGCTAAAGATTTCTCAATCTTGTTTATCTTCTCAAAGAACAAGCTTTTATTTTTCTTAATCTTTACTACTGTTTCTTTCATTTCTTTCTGCTTGGATCTTTATGATTTCTTTCCTTCTACTAATTTGAGAGATTTTTTTTTGTTATTTTTCCAGTTGTTTTAGGTGTAAAGTTAGGTTGTCTGTTCGATGTTTTTCTTGTTTCTTGAGGTCGGATTGTATTGCTATAAACTTCCCTCTTAGAACTGCTTTTGCTGCATCCCATAGGTTTTGAGTTGTGTTTTCATTATCATTTGTTTTGAGACATTTTTAGATTTATTCAGTAACCTATTGGTTATTTAGAAACACGTTGTTTAATCTCCATATGTTTATGTTTTTTACAGTTTCTTTCTTGTAATAGATATCTAGTCTCATAGCGTTGTGGTCAGAGATGAAGCTTGATACAATTTCAATTTTCTTATATTTACTGAGGTTTGATTTGTGACCCAAGATGTAGTCTATCCTGGAGAATGTTCCACGTGCACTTGAGAAGAAGATGTATTCTTATGCATTTGGATGGAATGGCCTGAAGATATCAGTGAGATCCATCTCATCTAATGTATCATTTAAGGCTGCTGCTACTGTTGCTAAGTTGCTTCAGTCATGTCCGACTCTGTGCGACCCCATAGATGGCAGCCTACCAGGCTCTCCTGTCCCTGGGATTCTCCAGGCAAGAACACTGGAGTGAGTTGACATTTTCTTCTCCAATTCATGAAAGTGAAAAGTGAAAGTGAAGTCTCTCAGTTGTGTCCGACTCTTAGTGACCCCAAGACTAGTGTTTCCTTATTAATATTCTGTCCATTGGTGTGAGTGGGGTGTTAAAGTCTCCTGCTATTATTGTGTTACTGTCAATTTCTCCTTTTATGTCTGTTAGTGTTTGTCTTATGTATTGAGGTGCTCCTATGTTGGTGTGCATAGATATTTACAATTGTTATGTCTTCCTCTTGGATTGATCCCTTGATCATTATGCAGTGTCCTTCCTTATCTCTTGTAATCTTCTTTATTTTAAGGTCTATTTTGTCTGATATGAGGACTGCTACTCCAGCTTTGTTTTCCTTCCTATTTGCATGGGATATATTTTCCCATCTTCTCACTTTCAGTCAATATGTGTCTTTAGGTCTGAAGTTCATTTCTTGTGGACAACATATATATGGATCTTGTTTTTATATCCATTCAGCCAGTCTGTGTCTTTTGGTTGGAGCATTTAATCCACTTACATTTAAAGTAATTATTGATATATATGTTCCTATTGCCATTTTCTAAAGGCTTCCCTAGTAGCTCAGATGGTAAAGCATCTGACTGCAATGCAGGAGACCCGAGTTTGATCCCTGGGTTGGGAAGATCCCCTGAAGAAGGAAATGGAAACCCACTCCAGAATCCTTGCCTGGAAAATCCCATGGACAGAAGAGCCTGGCAGGCTGTATAATCCATGAGGTCACAAAGAGTCGGACATGACTGAGCAACTAACATACAAATTGTTTGGGGTTGGTTTTGTAGATCTTTTTTCTTCTCTTGTAGTTCTTGAATTTCTAAGTCCATTTAACATTTGTTGTAAAGCTGGTTTGATGGTGCTGAATTCTCTTAACTTTCGCTTGTATGAAAAGCTTTTTATTTCTCCATCAATTTTGAGTGCAATCTTTGCTGCATACAGTAATTTTGGTTGTAGATTTTTTCCTTTCAGTACATTAAATATACCCTGCCATTCCCTTCTGGCCTTCAGAGTTTCTGCTGAAAGATCAGCTGTTAGGCATATGGGGTTTCCCTTGTATGTTACTTGTTGCTTTTCCGTTGCTGCTTTTAATATTCTTTCTTTGTGTTTAGTCTTTGTTAGTTTGATTAATATTGTCTTGGTGTGTTTCTCCTTGGGTTTATCCTGTATGGGACTCTTTGTGCTTCTTGGACTCTATTGACTATTTCCTTTTCCATGTTGGGGGAATTTTCAAGTATAATCTCTTCAAAAATTTTCTCATACCTGTTCTTTATCTCTTCTTCTGGGACCCCTATAATTTGAATGTTGGTGTGTTTGTCCCAGAGGTCTCTGAGACTATCTGTTCAGTTCTTTTCATTCCTTTTACTTTATTTTGCTCTTCAGAAATTATTTCCACCATTTTATCTTCCAGCTCACTGCTTTGTTCTTCTGCTTCAGATATTCTGCTATTGATTCATTCTGCTGCTGCTGCTGCTAAGTCACTTCAGTACTGTCCGACTCTGTGAGACCCCATAGATGCCAGCCCACCAGGCTCCCCCGTCCCTGGGATTCTCCAGGCAAGAACACCAGAGTGGGATGCCATTTCCTTCTCCAATGCAGGAAAGTGAAAAGTGAAAGTGAAGTCACTCAGTCGTGTCCAACTCTTAGCGACCCCATGGACTGTAGCCTACCAGGCTTCTCTGTCCATGGGATTTTTCCAGGCAAGAGTACTGGAGTGGGGCGCCATTGCCTTCTCCAATTGATTCATTCTAGAGTATTTTTAATTTCAGTAATTGTGTTGTTTGTCTCTGTATGTTTATTCTTTAATTCTTCTTTGTTAATTGATTCTTGCATTTTCTCTATTTTGTTTTCAAGGTTTTTGATCATCTTTACCATCATTATTCTGAATTCTTTTTCAGGTAGTTGCCTATTTCCTCTTCATTTACTTGAACTTCTGTGTTTCTAGTTTGTCCCTTCATTTGTGTAGTATTTCTTGCCTTTTCATTAAATATATATATATATATATATATATATATATATATATATATATATATATTCGTGCCTGGAAAATCCCATGGATGGAGGTCCATGGGATAGCAAAGAGTCGGACACAACTGAGTGACTTCACACACACACATATATTTTAACTTACTGTGTTTGAGGTCTCCTTTTCCCAGCCTAGGGTTGAATTCTTTCTTCCTTTTGGTTCCTGCCCTCCTAAGGTTTGTTCAGTGGTTTGTGTAAGCTTCTTATAGGGTGAGATTTGTGCTGAGTTTTTGTCTGTTTTTTTGTTTTTCCTCTGATGGGCAAGGCTGAGTCCTGTCTGCTGATGATTAGGTTTGTATTTTGGTTTTGTTTGTTGTTTAGATGAGGCGTCCTGCCCAGGGTGCTACTGGTGGTTGGGCGATGCTGGGTCTTGTATTCCAGTGGTTTCCTTTGTGTGAGTTCTCACTATTTAATAACCGCCTTAGGGTTAGCTCTCTGGTAGTCCAGGGTCTTGGAGTCAGTGCTCCCACTGCAAAGGCTCAGGGGTTTGTTTTGCTGTAGAAGTTGTCTATCCAGGAGAGGCATAGCAGGCTCTGGTGGCTCAGCAGCTCCTTGCCTGCTCTGTCAAATAGGAAACCCAACCCTTATCTTAGGGAGGCCATGGGAGGTGGGCCCTGCAGGCCAAAGTTGCCAATGCTGGGTGGAGGTGAGGGAAAGTCTAGAAGCATTCATTTTTGTACAGTGAGTCATACCCAAGAGATTAAATCACCTCTGAATAGAGGAATGCCAATCCAAACAATCTAAAGTCAGGGAAAAGTTAAGAATCTCTCAGTGAATCTACTAGACTGAGTGAAAAGGGGTAGGTGATTGTGTGTGTGTGTGTGTGTGTGTGTGGTGGTGGGGGCGAGGGGGTTGTCCCTCAGTAGTCCAACAATGACCTGACTTAGAGAGAAAACTAATTCTAATAAATAACTTTTTAATTTTATTGTTTTGGTTTGTGTGTCTTACTTTTCCTGTGTACATCAAGTAAAATTAAATAACAGATAAACTATATTTTTCAACTATTTGGAATTTTGCAGGAAAAAAAAGAGGAAAGGGACATGGCACTTGCGGACTAACGAATACAGTGGGGACTGCTCCTGCATGGGAATAATATTTCCTCTACAATTATAAAAATTTGATATAATTGCTCGTTGGGAGAAAATATAACTATCAGCACCATATTTTTTTTTTCTTATAACCACCTATATTTTATTGTATGTAGTTGTGGAACTGATGTATGGTAATATTCCTTTTTTTCTTTTTTCAGTACTTCATGAAGGAAAAAAGAAAAATTCCATTGTGATAGTGCAGCAGTGGAGATTTAAAGGTTGTACTGGACTTACAATTGAAATGCAAATCACTCTTTGCAAACAGCTTCCCACTGAGGCCCAGATTTTTACAGATCAGGTTCTGCTGTCCTGATGAGGAATCATTGAATGGCATTTCCCAGGATTCACAAATTAGTTGCCGTCTAAGGTATCATTTTCTACGTTATAATTGTAACTTACCAGAGGAAACTTTGTCACAAAAGACAGTACCCTGTGCTTCCATTATTTTTCCAGCTGCACTGCCACTAAGGATTCTTTCACACACAATAAAAACACACACATCACGACCTCCCTCTCTGAAATACACACTCCTTGAATATAAACATTTTGAGAATATTGGTGTGCTTTTCTTCCCCTTCTTTTTTAGATGTGCAGGTGGTAAAATACTGGCTGCCATGAACTGCAGACAATAAATAAAAATTACCAGTTCTTCTGGCTGCTTGATAGAAATGTGCCAGCCTGGAAAAGCCTGATTCTCCAGGCACAGTGATCTCCTGGGCAAAGAAGGCCCTGCATATGCAAGTCCACATCCTGGTGGCTCCTTAATGGGCAGGTTAGGCTTGTCCACTTCAGCCAGGCTTAGCTTCCCTCAGAAACAAGGAAGCTGCTTAGAACACTGAAAGGTTTCCATTCCCTCCCCAAGTTAAAAAGGCTAAAACTCAAAGAGGCAGCATTGCAACCAGGACAGAGAACACAAGAGGCTAGGGTTTAAAAGCTGAAGTTGAGACACAGAAATAATTCCCAAAGGTATGGTTGTATGTTGGGAACATCACTCGCTAGTACCCTTAAACTTGATCATGTCACAGACCTTTGTCAGTTACCCGAGGCAGATTGTAGCATGTCTGTGGATGTCCACCTCTACATGGGTCAGTGTTTTGGATCAACGATTTCTCAAAGAGAAATCCAGAATCCCTTGCCCCAGAGGCAAACAGGGATCTTGTTCTATAAGGAGTGTCTGGGGATTCATCCCCAGAGATTCTGATTTATTATACTCAGTATACTTTCCAACAGTTTGTCATTTTAACAAGTTCCTCTAGATGATTTGAATGCACACTGAATTTGAGAACCACTGCATTAGATGAACCCTGAAACTCCTTCCAGACTTAAGATTTGAGAAATCAATAAGTTAGTCAAGCATACCTGCCATGAAGTCTGGGTCCCTTAACCAGAAAAAAAAAAAAAAAAAAAAATCACAAGAGAAACTGAAGGCAAAAGTCTCCTCCATATAAGGTTAATATCTATATTTAGATAGAAGCCACTAGATATCCCTCTCCTCAACTGTGTGTTCAGCAGCCCCACTAGGAGGGCAAGCTATAAATGTGATGAGATCCCAGGAATCACCTTCCACATGCTCTGGCCATTGAAAAGAGATGATTCTCATAGATGCCATCTTCCTGCCAGAGCAGGAGAGTCTCCTGGGGAAGACTGAGGAGTGGAAGGAGGACATGGTCCTGTCTCCAGCCACCGTGGTTTGAGGAGGAGGCAAAACTGAGGAATGTGGACAAGAGAGCTCTTCCACTACCCGGGTTTCCTACATAAAGTAGGAGGCAGAGAAACATATTGTGAGTGAGAAGGTGTTGAGAAGAACAAAACATTATGAAGGGTTGGAACTTTTATTGATGAGAATGGGTGTGAAATATAAGCAAAGTCAAGGGAAAGGTGTGGTGAGTTTTTGAGTCTCAACTAGCGTGAGGCTTCTGGGATTCTATTATTGTTAATCAACTTGATTGTGGGATTATTCATAGCAACATTTAATATTTTGAAAAACAGGGATAGGGATACTGGATATATTTTCATATCTTTGTTGGTTATATGTTTTATATGGTGAGCTATCTATTCATAATCTTTGTTCATATATTTTGTTTTTTCTTCTTTTATAATTTTTGTATTTATTAAAATAAGGACTGGAAAAGGTCAGTTTTTATTCCAATCCTAAAGAAAGGCAATGTCAAAGAATCTTCAAACTACCACACAATAGCACTCATCTCGCATGCTAGGACTTCCCTGTAGCTCAAGTGGTAAAGAATCTGCCTGTGATGCAAGAGACCAGGGTTCAATCCCTGGGTCGGGAAGATCCTCTGGAGAACGGAATGGCAATCCATTCCAGTATTCTTGCCTGGAGAATTCCATGGACAGAGAAGCCTGGTGGGTTATAGTTCATGGGGTTGCAAAGAGTCGGACACGACTGAGTGACTCACACACACACACACATACACACACACACACACTAGTGAAGTAATGCTCAAAATCCTCCAAGCCAGGCGTCAACAGTGCATGAACCATGAATTTCCAGATGTTCAAGCTGGATTTAGGAAAGGCAGAGGAACCAGAGATCAAATTGCCAACATCCATTGAATCATAGAAAAAGCAAGAGAATTCCAGAAAAACACCTACGTCTGCTTCATTGACTACGCTAAAGCCTTTGACTGTGTGGATCACAACAAACTACGGAAAATTCTTCAAGAGATGGGAATACCAGACCACCTTACCTGACTCCTGAAAATCTGTATGCAGGTCAAGAAGCAACAGTTAAAACTGGATATGGAAAACCAGACTGGTTCCAAATTGGAAAAGGAGTATGTCAAGGCTGTATATTGTCACCCTGCTTATTTAACTTATATGCAGAGTACATCATGTGTGTGCCGGGCTGGATGAATCACAAGCTGGAATAAAGATTTCTGGGAGAAATATCAATAACCTCAGATATGCAGATGACACCACCTTTAGGGCAGAAAACAAAGAAGAGCTAAAAAGCCTCTTGATGAAAGTGAAAGAGGAGAGTGAAAAAGCTGCCTAAAACTCAACATTCTAAAATTAAGATCATGGCATCTGATCCCATCACATCATAGCAAATAGATGGGGAAACAATGGAAACAGTGAGAGACTTTATTATTTGGGGCTCCAAAATCATTGCAGATAGTGACTGCAGCCATGAAATTAAAAGACACTTGCTCCTTGGAAGAAAAGCTATGACCAACTTAGACAGCATATTAAAAAAGCAGAGACATTACTTTGCCAACAAAGGTCCGTCTAGTCAAAGCTATGGTTTTTCTAGTAGTCATGTATGCATGTGAGAGTTGGGACCATAAAGAAAGCTGAGCACTGAAAAATTGATGCTTTTGAACTGTGGTATTGGAGAAGACTCTTGAGAGTCCCTTGGACAGCAAGGAGATCAAACCAATCAATCCTAAAGGAAATCAGTCATGAATATTCATTGGAAGGACTGATGCTGAGGCTGAAACTCCAATACTTTGGTGACCTGATGTGAAGAACTGACTCCTTGGAGAAGACCCTGATTCTTGGAAAGATTGAAGGCAGGAGGAGAAGGGGATGACAGAGGATGAGATGGTTGGATGGCATCACTGACTTAAGGGACATGAGTTTGAGCAAGTTTCAGGAGTTGGTGATGGAAAGGGAAGCCTGGCATGCTGCAGTCCATGGGGTCTCAAAGAGTCAGACATGACTGAGTGACTGAACTGAACTGAGAATAATTGTTCAATGGAGGTGCTATAGTTTTCATCTTTTTGTGTTTATCTTCATGCCTCTTCAATGCACACAAATGTACATTTGTATTTATCCAAATATACTGAATTTTCTCTTTATATATATTCTTCCATATATTTTGAACTTACTGTCTATACTGTTGAAGAGTCTCAATTATTTCCAAGAGTCTCCATTTTACCTCCACCTGATTTTTTTTTCTGCAGTACCAGTTTTATTCTTTATGTCTTTCAAATGGCTAAAAAGTTGTGTATCCAACTTTCAATTATAATTTAAGGTGAGTGGCATAACATGCATGGCTATAATGCTACTAATAATTCCCCCAATTAATACATCAAATAACCTTTTTTATTTCAACAAACTCTATCCAAAGGATCAGCTCATAATGATAACACTTGTTTTTACAAAAAGAAAAACCTTGTTTCTTTAGGTGACTCTTTTATTGGGCCTTTGTCTCCTTACCTACAATAAAAGATATTTGTTTCAGGTGATTTTCAAAGTCTTTCTCAACTTTGAAATTGTGTTATTTTTCTGAGCAGTGAACATCTATCTGTCATTGTGCTAGCTAGACCTGTCTTCCTTGAAAAGGTACTCCAGACTATAGTCCTCAGGCCATATCTGGCCATTGACCAGTTTCTATAAGGCACTTGAGCTAAGAATGGTTTTCATATTTTCAAAAAGTAATTAAACAACAATGACAAAAGGGATATTTGACAGAGATCCATAGATCTTTTAAGGTCCTCAAAGCCTAAAATAGTCTCTATGTGACCCTCTGTAGAATCAGCTCACTGACTCCTGCTATAGTGTGAGCAGTCAGATCTTTTATTATCACAGGCACCTCTCCAAAATACCATTGACAGAAAACATAACAAGTACCATGTTTCCTTTTCTTATGGGCACAAACTTAGAACACATTTCCCAGTCTCCCTGCGGTTAGGGCTGACCATTATCTGAGTCTTACATAATGGGGTGTTGGTGGATATGATATACACCACTTCCAGACCTCTGCTAAATCTGCCCCATGCTGGAGCTCCATATCCCTCTTATGTACACCAGTTGGATATAGAGAATCCGGTAGAAGACACTTTAGGAGATGATGGAATCATACAGTGAAGGTAACACAAGTGCCTGACTGACCTGGTGGTAGGTTCTACATCAGAAAAGAACCTCACAGTGAACTTCATCTGGACAGAGGAGCCTGGTGGGCTACAGTTCATGGGGTCACAAGGAGTCAGACATGAATGAGTGACTAACACTTTCACTTGAGTAAAAACATAAACTTGTGTTGGTTAGGACAATAAATCGAGAAATTCATTATAGCTGCTAGTATCTATCCCAATTAAGGCAGTGATTCTCCTCCACAGCTCAGCTAGTGTGTTGCTTCTGTCTGCTTTGAGTGGGAAACCAGAGGACCAAGACTGTTGACAAGCGAAATAGTAGCACCGAGGAAATAGTAACTCAATTTCTCAATAAAAGGAAAAAATGCTATGACATCAATTCAGAATACAGATCTTGGTAGATCAGTGACCTTTGTCTCTTAGTCAGGTTTGGATTATTATTTCTGAGAGACAACTCCACCCAAGCGAGTGGAGTATCTGACCATCACGTCTAGCTGTGTTGAGGCTTCCTTTTTCCCACTTCCCGTGGGAATTGAAGTGAGTATTAAGTGCATTTTACCTTCAGTTCTGAAGATACATGAAGAAGAATTATATTCTTTGGATATTGATATTGCCTGGGAAAACTTGCAGAAAAAATTCTAAATAAATGTCCAAATCAGAGACCATCCAATAACAGCATGGGAAATGCTACATCCAGAATATTTACATATAATAACAACAAGTAGATGTCACTATTCAGACAAATTGCCATCTAGTGGGAGAGTTAAGGGCATAACTGAATTTAGTAAGCCTGGGTGTGCATGCTTGCTGCACCAGTTATTAACTGTTTGACTTTTTAAGATCTCAATCTTTCTGTTATTCTGTACTCTCACTTTTAAATGGGGGGACATGATAAAATGATACCTGCTTATTAGGGTTGTAATAAAGATTAAAAGAATTATTATCTTTAACTTAAAATAGTACTGACACATAATATGCATTCATTCATTCATTCAAATTATTACATGGTTCAAAATAAGGGAATTCACCCAAAATACAAGGTCTACTGTGATATTTCCAAAATCTCCGCATCCTGTCCTCTCATTTATGCATTTCTGTAAATGTTTTCCTGATAGTTTGCTTTTGTCTCAGTTATGCAGTTATTCCTTCTTACCTAGATTTTGAGATCAAGTTTGAGTTACAAGTAAGTTGCAACAAGTGGACAGAATGTGGAGGGCAGTCCACTTATATGTAGTAACACAGAGGTAGGAAAAGGTGCAGCATATTTGATTAGTATATGCAGTATATTTGGCAGTCCTATTTTATAAAAGTGAGACTTCGAGACCAAAAGCATCTTCCTGTCTTCTCTAGAGAAAAGAAATATCTATCTTCTCTTTCAAAACATTGTTAAGATCTATGTATATATGAGGCCTCTTTTTGAGTTGGAAGAAAAGAAACAAAGAAACTTCACAATCAGAAGAGCAAAACACAGTCCGTTTTGGAGAAAATCTTCAAGTTGCTATTGGATATATATGTGTGTATGTTGTTGTGTGTGTGTGTGTGTGTTTGTATGTGTGTATATATAAGTGTATATGTGTGTGTGTGTGTGTGTGTGTGTGTATTTAATTGCTTACGAACGAACAAAATTCTGCACTTGGATTGTCCCAAGAATCTGGATCTTTGCACATTTCATTTTTTATCACTGTGCCTGGTTTTCACTTGTTAAACTTTATAGTTTGTCAGAGCAAAGCATAAAGAACTATATTCTTATTCAGTGCAGTTTGAAAGCTTGCTGTGTTTTCTTAAAGGAGGAAGAGATACTTTTGTCATAAGGTTTGCAGTCGCCTTGTCTACAGTCTCCTAAACAAAGAGCGATACTTTATCACGAAGAAGTAATACTCTAATCATGGAGAAAAATAAATTCGCATACCATATGAACACGCTAGTTTCTGCTACTAATTCAGAATTCTTACTCCATCCTGCATCTTTTATTGCCTAACATGGTGATATGAAAGGAATTTTATATATTTTAGTTCTGTCCCTCTGCTGGCAGTGGAAGTAAATCCCAAAGTATTTCAGCAGGTGCTATTAATATGCAAATAACAGAGAATACACTATTTCTAATAGACCTCCCAACTGCATGGGAGGCGTCGCTGCTGGAGCAAATTAGCTTTCTGTAATTTGCATGCTTTTCACAACCTCCTGGGATTATATTTTAGATCAGAGACAATAAAAGCATATACAGTTAGCTTAAAATGTAACTAATTTTAGACTTTGAAACAATTTTAACCTAACTTCTTTGTGGTGTTAAACAGCTATTTGCAAAGAAACTTTTATAACAGTCTATAATTTTCATAGCATTGATTTACCATTAATGGCTCCATCTCTATAGCATGAAAACAAATGAGGGAGCAGACCAGGTGTATGGGTTTCCCAAATGACTAAAAAGACACAGTAAGGTGGTAGACTGAAGACCTGAGAGTATGCATTGTTTGAACTATTACAAAGATAGTATGAATCAAGAGAAAACATGAAATTGGCCCCAAAAGAGTGATCAGCCAATTTGATTCATAACAAGAAGAACCAGCCAGAAAGATAAAGCAAATTTACTTAACCCACCAAGTAAGCTTTACAATATCTAAATAAAATGATATCTAAATAAGTGAATAAACAATATTAAATTAACTAATTTTAATTATTCCAACTTACATCTTACAAATAATATGTTTTTAGAATTATTATTCCATGTCCTAGAAATTAGGAAAATTCCTCAAAAATATACATCCAGTCTGGCAGTAACTAGAGTCATAAGTGATTGGGAAATTTAACATAATTTACTAGGATTATGCTTTTTTGTTGTTGTTGATCTTTCAGTGAGAAGGTGAAAATTCACCAACTGGTGTATATTTTGTTGAAAAAGTAATTTATTTTGATTGCTTCCTGGACTGGATATGATAGGGATTTTGAAAAAAAAAAAGATAATTTTTTAGCTTTTTGCTGTCTTAAATCCACACATGAAAATTAAGTTGAAGAAATGACATAATTAGATGTTTGAAGCTTAGATGTCACCTTTGAGTATGTGGTTTTAATTTGGAGCCCAAATCAACTAATGATTGAATTATTCTGCATTTCCTTTTGTTTCTGTAGTCATGGCTGCATCATAAGTTTAAAATATATAACATGAAAAAATGTCATAAATGAGAGCTATTTAAGATTTCCTATCTAAATGTGTTTCTTATTCATTAGTTCAGTAACTAGTAGCTGACCATAGATAAAACAGATGGCTTGAAGGAAAAGAAGAAAAACAAAAGATAACTTTATTCTGAAGAAAGAATATGCTTATATAATGGTCATTCCAATATTTTTGGTTACATTATGGACAGGTTTCAAGTCAAGTAATTTTTGCCTCATGAATCTTACTGAAAAATATGAATCAACTTGCAATAAATAATTTGGTCATTTGACATACTTTGGATCTGGAGGGAAAAGTAATTAATTTAAATATAATAAATTCAACTAAGTAAATAATCAGGCATACGAATATATTTATATGGGGTAAAATAACATTTTTTTATCAATGATTTCAAGATGCTTTAAAGTTAAAATTTTTACTCAGTGATCACACTTTGAAAAACTAGTCTTATAAGCCAAATGGAAAGAGAACCCATGTATGGCATATTCAAGTTAAGCTACACACTATAGAAAGAAAGTTTTTGAACATAAAAAACAATACTGAGAATGATATAATTTTGTAATAAAATTGAGATCATGTATCCCAAGTAAATATAATTTCATGATAATGTGTATATAACTATATATATATATCATAAATTTATATAGTTAATCTCAACTATAGCATGCTCTATATTTGATATACCATTTCTCCAGTACTTTTCCTTCCATACTAACCCCCATAGAGCTTTGTCCTCTGTCCATATTTTTTTTCTTCCTTTTATAATGTTATAACCCAATGCATGGTTATCTTTTTACTTCTCTGCTACAATTTTCAAGTGATGTCTTCCACTCTGTCGATTTTGTTTTTTCTTGTAAGCTGAAGATCTAAATTCAGTGCCCCCCAGGTATCCTTCAAAGTCTGGTTCAAATATGGGCTCCACTGTGAATGCTTCAATGATGTTTCTGGCTCAAACCTAACTCTCTTTTTCTCAGAAGTCTCATTGCCTTTAAATCATTTTATTCTTAATACACAGAACTTCCTAAGTTTTTAATTTACATTGGAAATGCATTATTTCCTCTGACTAAACTGTGTGCTTCCTGAAGGCAATTCTTTAAATAAAGCAGATACTTCGGAAATAGGTATTGAATATTCATAAAGTTTCTATCAGTTCAGTTCAGTCACTCAGTCGTGTCCAACTCTTAGTATGCCAGGCCTCCCTGTCCATCACTAACTCCTGGAGTATACTCAAACTCATGTCCATTGAGTCAGTGATGCCATCCAATCAACTCATCCTCTGTCATCCCCTTCTCCTCCTGCCTTCAATCTTTCCCAGCTGGGAAAGCTTCTATAAGCATTGTTTCCTCATATTTTCTTTAGCTATGGTAAGAAGTTTATCTTTTGCTTTCCTTTGCCCAGTTTTTGAAAAGGTATTTACTCTTCTCACTCCGAGTGATTATAGAAACTCACTATACATTTTCAGACTAAACCGGTTTTGCTCTGCTTTTATGTGACCTTACATACACCATTTATCCCTGTCATGTCTCAGCCTTCCTATTGTAAAATATTAAAGGCTCAATCCCTCAACCCTTCTGAGTTGCTGTGAGAATTACCCAGCGCAACACACCTTGCGTGAGCATATTCTGAAGGTAGGTTTTTATTCGGAGACTCTGGCAGTTCTCACTATTCCAATTCTACCCAGTGTTGCTCTGAGCCTTGAAGTGCCTGAGAGTGGCTGAGAGCCTTGGCCACTTGCTCGATATCTGAATGTCCTCATCTCTAGTTATTTGGCTGGCACCTTCATGAAAATAAAAGCCCTTTATGGTTTCTGCTTTTCTCATGGACTGGATGTTTGGACATGATCTCCCTACTGGCTGACTTCAAGTCAAGGAGAACTTTTTTGGCAACTGATGTGAAATAAATTCTGGTCAGACATGTTTAGGGCCTCAAGTCACAGATCTGTGTTTATTTTTTATTGAGAAAAAGCAGAGCAGGGAGATGTGGCCCCATGGCCTTTATTTGAGTAGCACACAAGAGCAGAGTTCCAAGTCCAGCAGTTTCTCCAGAGAGAAAGTGGTTTCAGATATTTTAACCAAAGACTATGTGACTGTTAGTTTTCATTCTGGGCAACTAAAAGTTGCTCTTCTATATATGCCACACAAATATAAGGCAGAGAATAGAGTTCTTCTTCAAGAAAATGCAACATTTGCTACTCATAAAAATATCCCAACCACATCCCAGTTTAAATAATCAGATTACTTTTGCCTTTCTCTAAAAATCATTGACTCTACCCCTCCCCCACCATGTCCCATTCTTAACACTTGTCTTAACACTTAACACTTGTCTTTTCAATGATGTTTTGAGAAATGATAGTGCTGAATATAAGTTCCTTTAGTGAACTTCCCACACCATTTTCCCTTTCGTATCTTCATGGACTAACTTTGATACCTCTGATTAATACTGGAAATTCCCTTCTTTGTCACAAGAAATGAATCCTCTTACATTAACTTCCCTAAGGCCCTGTCCATGCACTGAAATTCTTAATTGTCCTGGAAGGAAAGGATCACATTTGTATGGCAAACATCATCTGTGAAGTAGCCACTATGGTAGGGACTTTATATTGTCTTTCTTAATCTTCACAACCATACTTAGAGGTAGATAACATTACACTCATCTTAAGGATGCGAAAATTACATCTCCAAAACACTCACAGTAAAACTGCTAGATAGTGGCAGAGTCGATATTTATATTCAGGGCAGGTTGATTGCAGTTTCCATGTTATTTCCACTATACAACTAAAAATGAATAAATCAATACGTAAATAAATATAACTACACACACCAAACATACATATATAGACAGAATACTCATTGCTGATGGTTCACAACACCCAAAATCATCTTTGCTGCTGCTAAGTCGCTTCAGTCGTGTCTGACTCTGTGCGACCTCATAGACGGCAGCCCACCAGGCTCCCCTGTCCCTGGGATTCTCCAGGCAAGAACACTGGAGTGGGTTGCCATTTCCTTCTCCAATGCAGGAAAGTGAAAAGTGAAAGTGAAGTCACTCAGTCGTGTCCGACTCTGTGCGACCCCATAGATGGCAGCCCACCAGGCTCCTCCGTCCATGGAATTTTCCAGGCAAGAGTACTGGAGTGGGGTGCCATTGCCTTCAAAACCAATTAATCATTTCAGTTATAAATAGGTGAATAGGTACTATCAGAAGAGTACATTTGTCACATTGTAAACAGTTGTTTTAGAATGTTATAGGTACAGATGCATACGTAGAAATATTACCACATCTCCCATATACAGAAGAAGACTTGGTGAGCTAGAATAACTCTTTCCCCAAATCAGTCTGTTGATTTAATCTCATCCTTTCATAACAAGTTCCCTGGTGGCTCGGACAGTAAAGAATCTGCCTGCAATGCAGGAGACCCAGGTTTGATCCCTGGGTGGGGAAGATCCCCTGGAAAAGGAAATGGCAACCCATTCCAGTATCCTAGCCTGGAAAATTCCATGGACAGGGGAGACTGGTGGGCTACAGTCTATGGGTAGCAAAGAGCTGGGCACAACTGAATGACTAACACTTTCACTTTGTTTTCATAGCAACAGATGACACTGATCCAGCAGCCTCTGTCACTAGAAGGGCGTGCTGACAGATGCTAAAATAGACATAGGTATTTCGGCTGGAAGGGGCTTGAGCAACCATTTGGAATGACGGTGGGGTGACACGTAGTTATCACCTGAAAAAGAAGAAGATAAAGACTCAGATTGCAGATGTGGGGCCCTGGTTCAGAGCAGAGCTAGCAGCCAGCCTGGTCTGAGGCTCAGATGCTGATGGACTGGCCCACGGTTCTTGGTAAGCCTAAACACAGCAGGTACTGTTTCTACAGTTTGTACCAGAACTGAGCCTAGAAATGGGTTAAATACTCAAAGCTTCAAAGATTAGAAGAGTTAAAGAGACAGAGAGCGACCCAAGTTACCCCCACTCTTTTCTTTCCTTTCTGTGTCTTAGTCTTCTTTTTTAAGCTTTCTAGAGCATGATTACTCTTCAGCAGACCATGGTAATGTGTGTCGGGAAAAAATGAAATTAAACTAGTGCTTCAGGAATTCTTTCATAATGTAATCTGAACCAGTCCTTATTAATGAGGCCAAAGTATTTCCCATCCAAGTGAAGTCCTGCAATTATTTAAATGTGTAAGTGAAACCATTCTTTATACCTTCATTCACAGTCCATTTAAGTCAGAAACTGAATTTACTTGGTTTACTAACTGGGCATTAAGCACCATTTGAACAGTTAAAGAACTATCAACAGTTGCAATGGCCCGTAATAAATATATATACAATTATTTCTATATAGATTGTCCTTTATAGTTGAAAATGACATTGCAAATAGTTACTAATTGCCTACCTGTCACTACACAGCTAGTATTTCAGTGTATATCTGCATAGGGATTTTCCATGTATAGAGCATTCACATTCTCTTATTTATTTATTAATATAAACCATTATTATTAACAATAATATTAATATGATCTATTATTAAGGGAATAAAATTAAAAGTTGTTGAATAACCCAAGATGGCTAAAACCAGAAAGTGAGAGACTAGAGTGCCCAGAGTACTGTGCACCTGCATATCACAAATAAGCATGACTCTTCTTTTGTAGTTCCTGTTCAAAATTCTATGTTCCTTGTTATATTTAAATATTGGCCATTTATATGAAATACAAAGCCTGTTTATAAGGAAGAATAACTATTTGTTTAAATTCATTTGTTGCTAAATCGTATCTTCTTTCAGTAATTTCTTCACCCCATTCATTGGGGTATTTCAATTACTTGGAATATTCAAATTAGTTATATTTGCAAATATTATAGAACTTCACAGCAAAGAACATGAAAATAATATTCTCCAAGACAAATTCTACTTTTTAGTTATAATGTAATCATGTATTTAATTTAAAATATATCATACAGTACATATACATTGTTAGATTTTTCTTTAATTCTCAATATATTAAAAGTCAGCAGTTTAAGTACAGTTGACCCTTGAACAGCAAAAGTTTCAGCTGTGTGTGTCCCCTTGTATGTGGATTTTTTTCAATAAATATATTAGAAACATTTTTGAAGATTTGCAACAATTTGTAAAAAACTTGCATATGAACTATGTAGCCTAGAAATGCTGAAAAACAAATGTTTGTTATGTCATGAAAGTATCAAATATATGTATGGTTGTGGTGGTTTACATGCTAAGTTCTGTTAGACTCTTGAGAACCCCATGGACTGTAGTCAGCCAGGTCCCTCTGTCCATGGAATTCTCCAGGCAAGGATACTGGAGTGGGTAGCCATTCCCTTCTCCAAGGGATATTCCCAACCCAGGGATTGAATCTGCATCTCCAACATTGCAGGTGGATTCCTTACCACTGAGTCATTAGGGAAGCCAAAATCATATGTACATATAGATGTAGCATACAAAATATGTATTAACAGATTGCTAATGTTACTGGTAAGGCTTCTGATCAATAGTAGGCTATTTGTAGTTAAATTTGGGGAGAATCAAATGTTATATGGGGATTTTTGACTACAAGGGGGTCAGTGCTTTTAATCCCTGTATTGTTCTCAAGTCAACTGTATATTCTTAGAGGTTAGGAAAAAGACTAGAAAACTTTAACAATATAATTTCATACTTTGGAGGCTTGTTTTGTTTGATTTTCACCAGTATGAGGTAAAGCTCATGAAAGAGAAGGAAAAAGGATTTTATTGATCATTAGTTTCAAGTCAATTTGCTCTGAAAATACTCCTTAAAGGATTACTCAGAATTAATATGGAGAAAGGAGTAGTAGAATCTGACTAGATTTTCCTAATGCAGCCTCTCCCTAAGTCCCAATAAGTATACATAAAGGTCTACAAAAAGGTGAAATTTTCACAAAAACTTCAAAAGTGACAATGAACCTATTGCTAAAAAGTTGGGAAAATATCACCCTATTTACAAAACCTACATAGTTGAGTGAAATAGTACAATTAGCAACCATGCATATGTTGGTAAAACAAGGAATCATATTGGCCTGAAAAAGAGAAAGACTATAATTTCTTCTCCATCATTGTCTGTCTTTGAAGCAGAGACGCCTTCCATTCATGCCATGAGAAAACTTTTCTGTGTGGGTTGTTGTTTAGTTGTTAAGTCATGTCCAACTCTCTGTGACCCCATGGACTGCAACATGCCAGGCTTCCCTGTCCTTCATTATCTCCTGGAGTTTGCTCAAATTCATGTCTATTGAGTTGGTGATGCCATCTAACCTTCTCATCCTCTGTTCCCTCTTTGCTCTTGATCTCAATCTTCCCCAGATCAGGGTCTTTTCCAGTGATTGATTCATCACATCAGGTAGGCAAAGAATTGGACCTTTAGCATCGGTCCTTCTAATAAATATTCAGAGTTGGCTTTCTTTAAGGTTGACTGGTTTGATCTCCTTGCTGTCCAAAGGACTCTCAAGAATCTTCTCCAGCACCACAACTCAAAAGCTTTAATTCTTTGGTGTTCATCCTTATTCATGATCCAGTTCTCACATCTGTACATGACTACTGGAAAAACCATAGCTTTGACCTTTGTCAGACCTTTGTTGGCAAAGTGATATTTCTGCTATTTAAGACACTGTCTATGTTTGCCATTGCTTTTCTTCCAAGAAGCAAGCGCTATGGACTAAATATTTGTGCTTTCCCTAAATTCATAGGTTGTAACCTAGTGTGGTGGTGTTAGGAAGTGGGGCCTTTGGGAAGTCATTAGGTCATGAAGATGGGGCCATTGTAATGGGATCAGTGACCTTATAGGAAGAGATGTGAGAAAGATGATTTCTTGTTTGACCATGTGACAAAAGACAGTGAGATGGCCAGGAAGAGGACTTTCACCAGAATCCAACCATGTTGGGACCCTAATCTTGGGCTTCCAGTCTCCAGAATTGTAAGAAATAAATGTTTGTTGTTTATGCTACCCAGTCTATGGTGTTTTTATAGCAGCCCAAGTTGACTACTTTGGTCACTTGATGTGCAGAGCTGACTCATTAGAAAAGACCCTGATGCTGGGAGAGAATGAAGGCTGGAGGAGAAGGGGACAGCAGAGGATGAGATGATTGGATGGCATTACCAACTCAATGGACATAAGTTTGAGCAAACTCCAGGAGATGGTGAAGGACAGGCAAGTCCGGTTTGATGCATTCCATGGGGTTGCCAAGAGTCAAACACGACTGAGCGACTGAACAACAACAAATTCACTAAGACAATGTGTTTTTATTTTAATGCACAGATTACTGATTCTCTTTTTCTACCTTTAAATTTCTCCTACAGTTCATACACTGAAATACTCAGAAAGCAAAAGGTTAGGAAATATGAAAATGCTAACTGGATTTCTCGTTTATCTTTGAGACATATAGCCACAAAAATGTAACTATGAATGGGAGCAGTGACAGGAGAATGGTTGTTAGTGGGACATGCTGATAATTGTAGGTTATTTGAACTTAATTGGTCCATTGTCAGTGAGTCATACAATGAATGCTGGAGATAATCTTAGCTCAATGTGGAAGAGACATGCTTACAATCTGCTGTACAGAAATGAATTGAGACTAGAACCTTAGTGATACTTGGGATATAAACTCAGTGACACTAAGAATAAGTGATATGGAGCAAGTCATAAATATCAACTACTAGAAAAATACTGAGTATGCTTATATTTCTTTCAATTCAGAACAGTAGAAAACATTAAACTACTGACATTCAAATAGTAAGCAAAAACATGTGATTCCTGTCAACCAGGAGAACAAAATGTCATATCATATCATACTGAGTTGTAAAAAACAAAACCATAGGTACAACATGAGATGGGTAACATAAAAGATAATAATTACACCAAAATTAACTATAATAAAAATAAAATTTTAGCTGTGGAAAATAAAAAATTGAATTAGTATGTAGAAATATAGAAAAGTGAAAGTGTTAGTTGCTCTATCTTGACCAATTCTTTGCAACCCTATGGACTATAGCCCACCAGGCTCCTCTCTCCATGGAATTCTCCAGGATACTGGAGTGGGTTGCCATTTCCTGCTCCAGGGAATCTGCCTGACCCAGGGATTGAACCCCAGTCTCTTGCATTCAATGCAGATTGTTTACCTTCTGAGCCACCAGGGAAGCCAGAGGGAAGACTTTAAAAGTTCTCCCAGGAGAGGGGGAGAGGGTGAGATATATGGAAAGAGTAACATGGAAACTCATATTATCATATGTAAAATAGATAGCCAACCGGAATTTGCTGTATGGCTCAGGAAACTCAAACAAGGGCTCTGTATCAACCTAGAGGGGTGAGATGAGGAGGGAGAAGAGAGGGAGCTTCAAAAGGGAGAGGATGTATGTATACCTATGGCTGATTCATGTTGAGGTTTGACAGAGAACAACAAAATTCTGTAAAGCAATTATCCTTCAATAAAAAATAAATAAATTAAAAAAAAAAAAGAACTGAAGCTAGGTACCCCTCGGGGTGGGGGGGGGGGGAGAGTTCTCCCAGAATAATAAAGAAATAAAAAATTATGAGAGGATTTAATGAAAAAAAGATGACACAACTATGGAAAACTGGTATTTTAGAGAAAGACTGGAGAAGACAATGGCACCCACTCCAGTACTCTTGCCTGGAAAATCCCATGGACAGAGGAGCCTGGTGGGCTGCAGTCCATGGGGTTGCTAAGAGTCGGACACGACTGAGAGACTTCACTTTCATGCATTGGAGAAGGAAATGGCAACCCACTCCAATGCTCTTGCCTGGAGAATCCCAGGGATGGGGGAGCCCGGTGGGCTGCTGTCTATGGGGTCGCATAGAGTCGGACACAACTGAAGCGACTTAGCAGCAGCAGCAGCAGAGAAAGACTAGGGGGAAAATACAACAGAAGCAAAATAAAGAACTAAAAAAAGAAAAGAGAAACATTTTGAATTAGAAGTTTAAACACCTGCAAACATTCAAGCATTATATATAGGCTACCTCCAGTAAACAAAATTAAGTCTGGCCTGAGACTTTTTCTTCACATCAATGAACAAGATGAGACTATGCAGTAATAGTCTGTGAACATCTTAAAGGAAACATTTATTATTAAAATGTGTAAAATAGAATTTCAAATTTCTGCAAGGAGATCCAACCAGTCCATTCTGAAGGAGATCAGCCCTGGGATTTCTTTGGAAGAAATGATGCTGAAGCTGAAACTCCAGTACTTTGGCCATCTCATGCGAAGAGTTGACTCATTGGAAAAGACTCTGATGCTGGGAAGGATTGGGGGCAAGAAGAGAAGGGGACGACAGAGGATGAGATGGCTGGATGGCATCACTGACTTGATGGACGTGAGTCTGAGTGAACTCTGGGAGTTGGTGATGGACAGGGAGGCCTGGCGTGCTGCGATTCTTGGGGTCGCAAAGAGTCGGACTTGACTGAGCGACTGATCTGATCTGATCTGATCTGAAAATAGTCATTCCAGATATGTATGGGAAGACAAATTTAGCATCCATTTTCATTCTTAAAAATTATTTAAAGACTTATTAGTGACCTATTCCTGGCAATTGAGAAATAAATCAAGATACCAAGTCAAAAAAGGGAAATATAATATTGGATAATATGTTCAAATGTTAACATTATAAACATTGAAACTAGTATCGCAACCAATATGTGTTGAAAAATAATTTGTGTGAGTATAACCAAATACAAAATATAATGTACAAGTCAGATATAGATATTAGAAAGAAAATATAATGCAAAATATAATTGGGGCAGACTTAAGATAAATTATTTGTTTATTTTCTTCATAGGATCACAGTCTTGCTCTGCTTTTCTGAAAACGTTACTTCATATATTTTGTCTAGTTTTTTGTTTATTGTGAGAAATTAAATTTGGACCTTGTTACTCTAAGTTAGAAATCAGAAGCTGATATCAATTAAATTTTAGTTGAATAGAGACTGTAACTATTTGTAAATTTAAGGAAGCAACTATTAGAATAAAAATGGAAAACAGAATTTCCAATCTGCTCAAAGAAATAAAATTCTTTATTCTTATTCAGAGAAATTTAAAAAAAGAAAAAAATTCAACAAAATTAGAAATAATCATGAAATGCAAATAACAAAATAAGTAGACAAAAGCAGCGATCACAATAAGTGTGGAATGAATGAATTATCTTGACAAGACAAAATTCTTAAACTGGATTTAAAAAATCCAACTACAGCCTGTTTATATTATTTGTGTGTGCTAAGTCTCTTCAGTCATGTCCAGCTCTTTGCGTCCTTATGAACTGTAGCCCTCCAGGCTCCTATGTCCACAGGATTCTCCAGGCAAGAAAACGGGAATGGGTTGCCATACCCTCCTCTAGGGGATCTTCTCAATCCAGGATCGAACCAGCGTCTATTATGTCTCCTGCATTGGCAGGTAGGTTCTTTACCAATAGTTCACTTAGGAAGCCCGTAATATTATAGATATAATTAAAATGTTAATTAAAAAATTTGGAACTAAATGCTGAGGGACAACATTCTTGGTTTTGCTACTTTGAAAATATAGTTTAATGTTATTTAAAAGACAAACATTAAATTGAACAAAACTCAAGGTAGAACAAATAATATTTTTGGAGAAAATACAAAGCAAATGAAATAGCTCTCATAATAAAATAAAACTCTCATCTCTGTAAAATAAAGGAAAACTTATTAAATTAAAAATATTAAAATTATAAGAGGAATATGAAACACGTTAATTATCAAAATAAGTGTAAACGGATAAAACTAAAAACATCTCTGGTTGGCACTATTAAAAAGCCCTGTATGTACTAACTATACCTACCTAAAATATGTCATGGTAATTAGAGAGCATAAAAGAATATTGGGTAAAGATGTACTAGGCAAATTTTAAGTTTTGAATGTCAATATTAATGTCAGTAATATAGAATTTTTGAAAAAAGCCAGAACAATGATGATGACTTTGTGTTGAGAAAAGATATTCAGTGTTGTATTGCTGGTTATGAGAGTCAGTTTTATGTATACATATATATATATATATATATATATATATATATATATAATATATATATTACCAACTTCAAATTCATTGATATCACATAGGTAGTTTGAAATTGGCCATGGCAGTAGTATTTAATCCTTAGAATTTGGTAAATGTTTCAAATCAGCTCTTGTCTTCCCGCCCCTCCCCACCCCTAGAGACCTGATTGTTAAACATTTGCTAGCAAACCACTGAACATAATCCAAAATGAATATGTAACAGTCATGACTTTGTAGGACCCAACAGCATAGCTTAGAAATGTAGGGCACAAACCTATTAGAAATTCAAAGACAAAATGACAGAAGCTCAATATTTGTGGGAGAGATTAATACATCTCTGTCAGCCTTTGATGACTCAAATAAGCACACACCAAAAAATGCAATAAAATAGGTGATTTGGATTATATCAAGATCATTAATAAGATTACTTGAAATGTGGGTTGCAGTCACCAAAGAGTATATTTTATTTTGTTGTACATATGAAACTCTTTAAAAGCATACTATATCAGGCAGAAAATCTCAATAATTGCCAAAACATTCAAATAATTAGGTGCACAGCCCTGGGCTTCAGTAGTTTGTAGTAGCTAACAAAAAGTTAACTAACATGATTAATAATAAAATTTCCTCTCTCCCTTCAACAAAAAAACATTCTAAAGAACTAAGGTGAATTTGGAATCAGTTATATAATTGAACATACTATAAAAAATTCAAACTATGGCCTTTGCATTAAAAACATTAGAACTTATAAATTCATGACATCTTCTGAATGAAACATAAACTTAGTGAAAATAAGAAGAAAGCAAAATAATACATGCATAAACCAACAAACTGTCTAATTTCTATAGTATAAGTTTCTAAGTTACTAAGAAGATAAAGAGGTTATTCTTTACAGAGTGAATGAGACACACAAAATCAAAACACATAAAACACAATATTTAACTTTGAACAAATTTGTTGTAAAAGTAAGAATAAAAATTCTATATATGATGGAATGGATGTTTCCAAATAATGGGCCTCTTAAGTGTGAAAACACTATGGAAAATGATCTACAAATATGGAGATTATAGAAACCATTACAATAGCTAATATATTTGAGTTCTTATCTAGTGTGAGACGGTGTTCTAAAGACCTTTAAATATATTACAATATTTTGTTCTCAGATACAACTATATGATAAGTAGGGTAGTTCACACATAAGGAAAGTGAGACATTGAGAAGTTAGGTAATTTAACCAAGGTTAACATGGAAAAACAGACTGGTTCCAAATAGGAAAAGGAGTACGTCAAGGCTGTACATCGTCACCCTGCTTATTTAACTTATATGCAGAGTACATCATGAGAAACGCTAGACTGGAAGAAACACAAGCTGGAAGCAAGATTGCTGGGAGAAATATCAATAACCTCAGATATGCAGATGACACCACCCTTATGGCAGAAAGTGAAGAGGAACTAAAAAGCTTCTTGATGAAAATGAAAGTGGAGAGTGAAAAAGTTGGCTTAAAGCTCAACATTCAGAAAACGAAGATCATGGCATCCGGTCCCATCACTTCATGGGAAATAGATGGGGAAACAGTGGAAACAGTGTCAGACTTTATTTTTTTGGACTCCAAAATCACTGCAGATGGTGATTGCAGCCATGAAATTAAAAGACGCTTACTCCTTGGAAGGAAAGTTATGACCAACCTAGATAGCATATTCAAAAGCAGAGACATTACTTAGCCAACAAAGGTCCATCTAGTCAAGGCTATGGTTTTTCCTGTGGTCATGTATGGATGTGAGAGTTGGACTATGAAGAAGTCTGAGCACTGAAGAATTGATGCTTTTGAACTGTGGTGTTGGAGAAGACTTTGAGAGTCCCTTGGACTGCAAGGAGATCCAAACAGTCCATTCTGAAGGAGATCAGCCCTGGGATTTCTTTGGAAGGAATGATGCTGAAGCTGAAACTTCAGTACTTTGGCCACCTCATGCGAAGAGTTGACTCATTGGAAAAGACTCTGATGCTGGGAGGGATTGGGGGCAGGAGGAGAAGGGGATGACAGAAGATGAAATGGCTGGATGGCATCACTGACTCAATGGACGTGAGTCTGAGTGAACTCTGGGAGTTGGTGATGGACAGGGAGGCCTGGTGTGCTGCGATTCATGGGGTCGCAAAGAGTCGTACATGACTGAGAGACTGAACTGAACTGAAACAGCTGGTAAATGGCAAACCTGGGATTAGAAGATGTGGCTTCAGAGTTCCTGTTCCTTACCACCACACTGCACTACCTCTCAGAAGATTTTATGTAAAACTAAGTGAAATAAAAAATAGAAACCAACCCAATTGCTCAGAAAACAATGTGAAACTGTCTTGGGTTAACTTTAAAATCAGAAAAATTTTACAAATGATTTCTTTTTTCAGACTTTCAAGACATTACTATTATGTGATTGAAAATTAAACTAGCAAATAGAGAAAAATAGCACTATGGTGGGGGAAGGAAAGCAAGGAAGGAGGAGACAGGGAAGAAGGAAAGAAGGAAGGAAGGGAGGGAGGAGGGTGGGAGAGAGGAAGTCAGGGAGAGAGGGAAGGCAAGATCTCCACTCAGAATAGCTAATTTTTAGTGGCTGTAGACTTTGTTCCTGAAACATAGGGGACAAAATTGATAAAGATTTTGGAAATGTAGAAGAAATACATTAATGATACAACAGGGAAATAATTTTACTAGAATAAAGGACAGATGTAACCAAACTCAGAATTTCTCCTCAATATTTATGTTTTATAAGTATATGTTTATAATCATATAACTATCATGAATAATCCTTCAGGGTAGAAAACATTCATTTAACTCTGCAATTGTTTAGCCACAAATGACTTATTTTTTGTTGAGATAACTGAATCTATAAGATTATGTTTCTTCTTTTTTTTTTTTTTTTCAGGTTTCCTGTTCACTCTCATTATTACATTCCGTGTCCATTTTTCTCAGTGATAGGCTGTGTGCTTTACTGATCATAGCAAACCCCTCTTCCAACGATACAAGAGATGACTTCACACATGAACATCACCAGATGGTCAATAACAAAATAAGATTGATTATATTTTCAGCTGAAGATGGAGAAGCTCTATACAGTCAGCAAAAATAAGACCTGCAGCAGACTGTTGGCTAGATCATCAACAACTTATTGTGAAACTCAGGATTAAATTGAGGAAAGTAGGGAAAACTACTCGACCATTCAGGTATGACCTAAATCAAATCTCATGATTATACAGCAGAGGTGACCAATAGATTCAAGGGATTTGATTTGGTAGACCGAGTGCCTGAAAAACTGTGGACAGAGGTTTGTAAAATTGTACAGGAGGTGGTGACCAAAACCTTCCTGAAGAAAAAGAAATGCAAGAAGGCAAAGTGGTTGTCTGAGGAGGCCTTACAAATAGCTGAGAAAAGAAGAGAAAGGAAAAGCAAAAGAGAAAGGGAATCATATACCCAACTGAATGCAGAATTCCAGAGAATAGCAAGGACAGATAAGAAAGCCTTCTTAAATGAACAGTGCAAAGAAATGGAAGAAAACAATAGAAAGGGAAAGGCTAGATATCTCTGTAAGAAAATTAGAGATACCAAGGGACTATTTCATGCAAAGATGGGCAAGAGGAGAAGGGGGCAGCTGAGGATAAGATGGTTAGATAGCATCACTGACTTAATGGACATGAGTTTGAGTAAACTCTGGGAGATAGTGAAGAACGAGGAAGCGTGGCGTGCTGCAGTTCATGGGGTTGCAAAAAGTCAGATATGACATAGTGACTGAACAACAACAATTGTGGGAATACTTTTAAGAAACTTAGGGAAAGACCAAAAGGAAATTGACTCACTTGGTAGAAAACCATGTCAGTAGTGTATCTGGGATGATCCACTTTACTAGCTTGGAGTACAAACATAATCACCACATTTTGATTTATTCAGTTTATTGCTTGAGCACCCACCTGCCCACAGTGACAGGAAAGTGAAGTCGCTCAGTCGTGTCTGACTCTTTGCAACCCCATGGACTGTAGCCTACCAGGCTCCTCCATCCATGGGATTTTCCAGGTAAGAATACTGGAGTGGGTTACCATTTCCTTCTCCAGGAGATCTTCATGACCCAGGGTTTGAACCTGGGTCTACCGAATTGTAGGTAGATGCTTTACCGTCTGAGCCACCAGGGAAGTCTCTAGTGACAGTGACAGGAGGTCCCCCTATTTCCCAAAACCTCCCCCAACTACCCTCCTTGGGCAGGAATACTATTGAATTAGTGCAAAGAAGACCAGTCCTGCTATAGGAAATCAGGAAGAGAGAGAAAACGGGAAGCATGACCAGTACACTAATACTGTGGCTTGAGTCTCTGCCATGTGAAGTTACAGGTGGTCCTGAACATTCTGATGGCGGAAATTTGTCCATGGCTGCTACGATGCTTTTATTGACTCAGTTCTTTCCTTCCCATCACACCAACAGCATTCCTCTGAGTTCTGAGGACTTTCTTCTTTTAGATCACACTCATATGCTCAGCTATTTCTCCCTAAGTTTTAGCACAGTGCCAGGTGGGCCACACTAAGGAAGAACCCAGCCACACCTCCTAAGGTGTTAGAATAAGTTTTGCCCATGGAGCCAGGTTCTCTCCCCCTGCATGGGACCGTATCTCTATATCCCAACAAGGGATCTCCCCATTGCACACAAAGTGGAAATGCAAATGTTGCTAAGCAGCAAATACACACCCATTTAACATATCTACACCTACACACAAGCTTTCACTGGCAAGGATTGCCTTAAATTTTTTAACTTAGAGGGTCTTTTAAATCTTTCTCTACAATGAAGCATATTCTCCAAGGCAGCGGTCCCCAGCCTTTTTGGCACCAGGGACTGACTTTGTGGAAGATAGTTTTTCCAATGACCAGGGGTTGGGAGGATGGTTTGGGGATAACTCAAACACATTAGATTTATTGTACATTTTATTTCAAATCTAATGCTGCCACTGATCTAACAGGAGGTCCATGGCCCAGAGGTTGGGGACCCCTGCTCCATGGGACTGTCTTGGCTGTACAGTAGAGTGGCACCTCATTCCCATACTAATTTTTCACAAATGAAAATCTCCTCCAAGACTATGCCTATTGAGTGAGGCCAAGTAATTATTGCTCAGGATTTGAATGCTCAGGATGGAGGGGAGAGTTAATCAGCCATTTGCATCTCTCCTAGCATCTGGTAATTTTACCCAGCATTAACTTATTTTTGATTTGTAACACATGTAATTGCAAAAGATTAATATCCAAACTTTAAAAAGAATGCCAATGGTCAAGAAAGAAAGTGTAGTAGAAAAATAGCTATTTCACACAAAGGAAATCTAAATGTCTAATAAGCCTTATTAGTTACCTTGGAAATACATATGAAAACTATGAGATCCATTTCACACCCACCAAGGATAAAAAAAACAGAAATTGGACAAAACCATGTGCTGACGGAATGTGGAGGAATGGAGATGCCAGTGGAAGAGTTAGTCACCTCATCTCTTTGGGAAGTCAGTGGTGATCACAGGCTACTGCACTGCTCAAACAGCCCCATGTGTGGGCAGGCCTGTGAGTTCATCCAATGGGCGTCTGCAGCAGGGGAGAAGCTAGGCCTTTCCAGGACTGGCTGATGTGAGCAGCCCATTGCCTCGAAGGAGGCTTCATGCCACCAACACTGACAAATCTCAAAAACTTTCCCGAACCCCTGCAACAGGGATGTGAGCTCAGGGAGAAGCTAGTGCTTCCTCACTGTGACTGGTACGGTCAGCAGCCTCATGCTGGTTCTAGTGAGCCTGCCCTGTTGGCAGTTAGCACCCTGGTCGTTTCTCCCAGGTCGAGTGAGGCACACTTGTGCAATGACACAGGTGTATTTGGAGGCACGGGGACTTTCTCCTGGCTCCTGTGGACCACTTGCTGTGTGTTTGGGCCTGGCTGCCATATTGTAAGGACACTCCAGTGGTCCCCTGGGGTACCACACAAGCCTTGGCCAAATCCTACTGCAGCGTCACAAAGAACAAAGCTGGAGCCACCCAATGAGATTTCACCTTACCCTGAGAAACAGTGTGATGTCATAAATATTTACTGGTTTTAGCATCTGGGACTTCTCCGGTGACTCAGATGGTAAAGCGTCAGCCTATAATGTGGGAGACCCGGATTTGATCCCTGGGTCGGGAAGATCCCCTGGAGAAGCAAATGGCAACCCACTTCAGTATTCTTGCCTGGAAAATCCCATGGATGGAGGAGCCTGGTAGGCTACAGTCCATGGGGTCGCAAAGAGTCAGACACAACTGAGCAAATTCACTTCACTTTTAGCATCTGGAGCGATTTGTTTTGTAGTTGCAGATAATTGAGAACCTTGCCAAATGTGGATTCTCTAACAATAATCTGCTGCAACTGCCAAGGACCTACGATTTGGCACTTTCAACAAGATCCAGGTGATTCCAATGGATACCCATGTGGTCTACAAGGAAGAGGCAGATCGGGTCCCACCCTGCTATAGGGAGAGGCAGTCATGCAAACCAGCTCCTCCTCAGCAGCATCTGTGCCTGGCAGCCTCAGCGGGGTACCAGAGCAGCCAGCCTGCCAGAACGGAGGGGCAAGGACAGTCCTGCCCAGCGACGGGGACAACCTGAGCACCAAACGTGGCAGGGAGGGTAAGCGTGGTGGACTCCCAAAGGTTCTGTGAGCCTGGAGCCTCCTGGTGAGTTCTGGTTCCATTTAATTCAGAGTTTGCTGCATGGACGCCAGAAAATTCTGTGAGCTTTGGTTCTGTTTAATTCTGAGTTTGCTGCATGGGCTCTGGAAGGTTCTGTGTTATGGTTCCATTTAATTCTGAGTTTGCTGTGTGGACTCCAGAAGGTTCTGTGAGCCTGGGGCCTTCTGGTGAAGTTCTGGTTCTGTTTAATTCAGAGTTTGCTGAGTGGGCTCTGGAAGGTTCTGTGAGCTGTGACTCTGTTTAATTCAGAGTTTGCTGAGTGGGCTCTGGAAGGTTCTGTGAGCTGTGACTCCGTTTAATTCAGAGTTTGAAATCATATTCTTAAGAAAGCAGTTGTATTCTAGCAGAACCGGGTGTATAGAACTAACACAAATAAGACTATCTGAAACTAACAGTATAGTACAGATGAATAAATACTAAATAAATTCATCAAAGAATTTTGTTGAGGGGAAGAAAAAGGTTTGACCGCTGCTTCCACTATTTGTTTTTTCTGAAAATTGTGGGTAGTGCAAGAAAATTAAAAACAGGATTTAGAGGTGTAATCAATGGTAGAACACAACATTACGTTTCTGTTATTCATAGATGTCATCCTTATGACATAGAAAACCAATAAAAGCAAATGAAACTTTGTTATATTAGAAAATGACCAGATTAAAGATAGGCGCACATAGAAAGATTCTGAATAACCAACTGGATGCTTTTTTTCCCTCAAAAAACTTTCTGTGTATGTATATATTTTTATGTATGTATGCTTGTCTATGCTTGAGTATTTGTATCCAGAAATAATAGAAATACTATTTAAATAAAATGTCTTTCCTCACAATCACTGTTTACCCTTTAATTTTTCTTAAAGCACCTCTTATATAATTATGAAAAAAAATTATAATATCTGTCCCTCAAGACTGATGAGAGCAGGGTCCTGATTTTTGACTGCTGCCCTTAGTGAACACAATGAATAATTGTGGTGGTAGTATAGAAGGGGTGAGTGAAACCTGACAAATGAAAACAGATGTGTTCATCATTATCTTATTTGAATAATCTGAATATTGCAAAGATACCAATCTAATATATTTAAAGCATAATTTATTCAAGCCCCAATGGATATGTAGTTTTGCAGACTAATAACCAAATTTGATACTAAGATTAGAAAAAGGCAGTAAGAAGGAATTACTAAGAATGCACTGATGAGAGAGGGCTGAGACTTGCCCTAGAAGGTTGTAAAGTAATGTTTTCATTTATGCTAACATTTAGTAGCTGCATCAATGAGACCTAATAAACAGCTCTAAATCTGATCTTGATAGTGGTGAGAGTGGGCACTCTTGTCTTATTCCTGATATTAGAGGAAATGTTTTCAGTTTTTCTCTGTTGAGAATAATGTTTGCTGACAAATAATGTTTGTCATGTATGGCCTTTAAAATGTTGAGGTATGATCCTTCTATGCCTAATTTTTGGAGATTTTTTAAAAATCATAAATTGGTGTTGAATTTTGTTGAAAGCTTTATTTGCATCTATTGAGATGATCATATGGTTTTTATCTTTCAATTTGTTAATATGGTGTATAGCATTGATTGATTTGTGTATATTGAATCCTTGCAACCCTGGGATAAAGCCCACTTGATCATGATGTATGATCCTTTTAATGTATTATTGGTTTCTGTTTGCTAGAATTTTGTTGAGGATTTTTGCCCTATGTTCATCAGTGATAGTGGCCTGTAATTGTCTTCTTTTTGTGACATCTTCATCTGGTTTCGGTATCAGGGTGATGGTGGCCTCATGTAGTAAGTTAAGGACTTTTCCTTCCTCTGCAATTTTCTGAAAGAGTTTGAGCAGTATAGTTTGAGCAGTATAGAGTTTGAGCTCTTCTCTAAATTTTTGGTAGGATTTACCTGTGAAGCCATCTGGCCCTGGGATTTTGCTTGTTGGAAGATTTTTTTATTACAGTTTTTATTTTTGTGCTTGTGATTGGTCTGTTCATATGTTCTGTTTCTTACTGGTTTAGTTTTGGAAGGTTATACTTAGTCAAAATAAGAATTTGGCTAATGAAAAAAAAAAAACATCACAGAATAACAAGGGTAGAATTAGTCAATAAATTGGATTAGAAAAAATGGGTATTAGTGAAAATATGTATAAAAAACACCTGGATATGCTGAGACATTAAACACAGAAATGATTACCACATAAGAGAAGATAGATGAATGAATATTTAACTACTTGTGGATTAGGAAAATGCACATTCAAAAAGGCAGAAACATTATATCAAAAATACATAAATGTTATGCAACAAAGAGAAACTGGTAGAAATGTTTTCAACAAATATTAACAAGAAGTTACTATGCCCCATGTTTTAAAAAAGCTCTTGCAAATTAATAAAATAAGCATTATAACCCCAGTAAAAATGTGGACGAATAGAAACAATTTTCATGCAAAAAAGAAATTAAATTATCCAATAAGTATATGAAAAATTGCTCTGCAATGACATGTTACTTTTAATTTTCCAAGGAATAAATGATTTTTAGAATTATTAATATTCAGTGATGGTGTGGATGTGGAATGTGGGAGGCATAAGTAGCATGCTGTTTAACAACTGGTTCTCTGGATTTAGTTCTCACATGAATATTGATATTTGTTGATATTTGAATTTTATGTTAAGACAAAAGGAAACAAAAGGGACAAGAACAAAAGTCAGCATGTCACTCATTCTTCAGTAAGAACTTCCTTGCTACATATGATAACTGACTTCTTGAATAGCGTGAGAATTACTTCTTCGGTGTTGTCACTATTCATAATATAAGCATTATAAATATGGTATATTTTTAAAAACTTGTATCATTAATGTTTTCTCCATTACTTCATTACCTCTTGAAAGGAAACAGGACAATAATTCCAGCACTGGTTTGTAGTATTTTTTTCATAGCTGTGTTGAAATAATCTCACCAAACTGGTATCAAGATTTCAGAGTTGGGTTACAAAGAGATACACAGTAACACATCATATATAGTATTTCTACCAAACAGATATGAAAATTAGAGATGAGTTCATATGATGTTATGGTAAAAAATATATTGTATATAAATTATAGAAGGTTTATGTAGAAAGGCAGAGAAACCAGAGATCAAATGGCCAACATCCACTGGATCATCAAAAAAGCAAGAGAGTTCCAGAAAAACATCTATTTCTGCTTTATTGACCTATGCCAAAGCCTTTGATTGTGTGGATCACAATAAACTGTGGAAAATTCTGAAAGAGATGGGAATAACAGACCACCTGACCTGCCTCTTGAGAAATCTATACATGGGGTCAGGAAGCAACAATTAGAACTGGACATGGAACAACAGACTGGTTCCAAATAGGAAAAGGAGTATGTCAAGGCTGTACATTGTCACCGTGCTTATTTAACTTATATGCAGAGTACATCATGAGAGACGCTGGGCTGGAGGAAGCACAAGCTGGAATCAAGATTGCCGGGAGAAATATCAATAACCTCAGGTATGCAGATGATACCACCCTTATGGCAGAAAGTGAAGAAGAACTGAAGAGTCTCTTGATGAAGGTTAAAGAGGAGAGTGAAAAAGTGGGCTTAAAGCTCAACATTCAGAAAACTAAGATCATGGTATCTGATCCCATCACTTCATGGCAAATAGATGGGCAAACAGTGGAAACAGTGGCTGACTTTATTTTTCTTGGCTTCAAAATCACTGCAGATGGTGATTACAGCCATGAAATTAAAAAACGCTTACTCCTTGGAAGGAAAGTTATGACCAACCTAGACAGCATATTAAAAAGCAGAGACATTACTTTGCCAACAAAGATCTGTCTAGTCAAGACTATGGTTTTTCCAGTTGTCATGTTTGGATGTGAGAGTTGGACTATAAAGAAAGCTGAGCACAGAAGAATTGATGCTTTTGAACTGTGGTGTTGGAGAAGACTCCCGAGAGTCCCTTGGACTGCAAGGAGATCCAACTAGTCCATCATAAAGGAGATCAGTATGGGTGTTCATTGGAAGGACTGATGTTGAAGCTGAAACTCCAATATTTTGGCCACCTGATGTAAAGAGCTGATGCATTTGAAAAGACTCTGATGTTGGGAAGGATTGAAAGTGGGAGGAGAAGGGAACGACAGAGGATGAGATAGTTCAGTGGCATCACTGACTCAGTGGACATGGGTTTGGGTGGACTCTGGGAGTTGGTGATGGACAGGGAGGCCTGGCGTGTTGAGGTTCATGGGGTTGCAAAGAGTCAGACACAACTGAGCGACTGAACTGAACTATGTATTTTGATTTTTGTAAAATCTGTGTGTATGAATACCTGTATTTACATGCATTTTTAGGTATATATAAACGTTTGTATTTCATCTGGGCAGTATATTTATAGATAATCTGTATTATATTATCTCGAGGATAATATTTTTCAGATTTTTCTACTCTTAACAGTTTCTGTTGGATCATATTCTGCTTCATGTCTTCCAGGATTTAAAAGGGAGAAAATAAAGATACAAAAAAAAGAAAAGAAAAATAGGCTATGGTTCAAAAGATCAAGTCCTGTGGAGTTTGTACATTATAGCATAACTTCATACACCCTAAACAAATTATAAATTCAATTTAAATAGCATTCTATGTCCAGTGTAGGCTCTTGAATTTTTTTCAAAACCATGTTTTTAGGTCTTGAAAACAAATTTCAGTCAGTTCAGTCGCTCAGTCGTGTCCAACTCTTTGCGACCCCATGAATCGCAGCATGTCAGGCCTCCCAGTCAATCACCAACTCCCGTAGTTCACTCAAACTCATATCCATCGAGTCGGTGATGCCATTCAGCCATCTCATCCTTTGTCCCCTTCTCCTCTTGCCCCCAGTCCCTCCCAGCATCAGGTCTTTCCCAATGAGTCAACTCTTTGCATGAGGTGGCCAAAGTATTGGAGTTTCAGCTTTAGCATCAGTCCTTCCAATGAACACCTAGGACTGATCTCCTTTAGGATGGACTGGTTGGATCTCCTTGCAGTCCAAGGGACTCTCAAAGAGTCTTCTCCAACACCACAGTTCAAAAGCATCAATTCTTCGGTGCTCAGCTTCCTTCACAGTCCAACTCTCACATCCATGCATCACCACTGGGAAAACCATAGCCTTGACTAGATGGACCTTTGTTGGCAAAGTAATGTCTCTGCTTTTTAATATGCTGTCTAGGTTGGTCATAACTTTCCTTCCAAGAAGTAAGCATCTTTTAATTTCATGGCTGCAGTCACCATCTGCAGTGATTTTGGAGCCCCCCAAAATAAAGTCTGACACTGTTTCCACTGTTTGCCCATCTATTTGCCATGAAATGATGGGACCAAATGCCATGATCTTAGTTTTCTGAATATTGAGCTTTAAGCCAAATTTTCATTCTCCTCTTTCACTTTCATCAAGAGGCTTTTTAGTTCCTCTTCACTTTCTGCAAATTAGAAATGTCCTTGAACTGCCCATTTGAGGTTCTTGCATTAAAGCAAATGCTGTCCTACACATCATTATCCCCCAAAATGATTCAGTGTGTATCTGAGTTGGTATTTCTATAAACATTGTCTATATTGTTGTTTGTAGAGAATGTGGCAAGTTCTGTTTTGATTCACTAGTTCAGTCAGAAATGTTCAGAATTAATCCACATAATTCACAGAACTTAAGAAAGTATATGTTTAACTCATAATGCTCCAAATCTATTGCTTATGGTAGTAACTTAAGCATATTATGACCGGTTTGCCATAGCACTGTTGTTTAAAAATAGAGGCGTATTGTTTCTATAATTTACCAATGTAAGAATTGATTTACAATAATATTTTTGTCATGCACCTAATATACAATTTTGTGGTTGTTTGCCATGCAGTTGTATTTGCAGACTGTAGTAGTAGAGGTAACAGTACTTTTCTATAAAGTATAACTTGAACTATGTTTTTAAGTTTAAAACAGTCAACCTAAAAAAATACACATAAGTCAGTATGTGTTTGTGTGTGTGTGTATCATGTGTGTGCCCTTTCACATGACTAATTTTTACCAAATGGCAGAACTCAGGTTTGTTTATTTTTAAAAGTGAAAGAGGTTGAATTTAAGTTCTTTTGCAGAATGGGTAAATATGCCACTTCTCCACAAGCAGATAAATTTCCAGACCCCCTCTGATTATGCTACTACTACGTTGTCAAAATTGCTGCAAATACATGGTCTTTAGTTCATTACCACTGACAACTAGTTAGTTCCTCTGATATTTAATATAAATAGGAAGTTGTTAATAAGTATATTGGTGTACAACCTGTTCCTTGAGGAGGTCTTATTATGGTCAGATTTGTCCATTTTAGAATCACAAGTCAAAACCCATTATAGTTTTAAAAATAGCTTTTTCAGTAGAATTGCTCTGCCCTCAAAATTCAAATTTAGTTGGCCAATGCTATCTTATATAATTACACACTAACCGGAGTATTCTTGATCATTGTATATCCCTCTTTAGTTATCAGTGTTTGATCAATATATGTGTAATTTTCATGTTCTCTTCTACAGATTAGTATAGCAGAAAGATTTTTTCAGGAAGAACCTATTCTGCTATTGGATATTTATATGTTACCTCTAGATGTGTTTTCTACATTAACTCTGAAAAGCAAGTGATGTAGGAGAATTGTGACAGATAAGACTTCTACAAAATGACAAATATGAGGGTATGTCTCAAACAGATAAAATTAGGTACGCTCATTCTCCACTAAGGCTTAACCCTTTGATGTTGGACAAAGGCTCTACCTGCCTAAAAACTAAGTTAATTTTGTCAAAAGTTAATAGAATTTTTTCAAAAGTCAAGGTTGCTTATTTGGAACTAAGTAAATAAAATAGGATAAAATAGGCCAATCCCAATACTGTGACCAGAGCTAATGGTTTCCTTGAAAGTTTAACATTCCCACTGGAAATGAAATGTACCTAGCAGCTCTGTGGTTTGAATCCCCTGGTTAATTCCATACCAGTTATTATTTCATAGCATTTTATAGCAGGGAAATCATGTGGTGACTACCAAATGTATGACCCAGAGTTAAATGTGTTTTCAAGTTAACAGATGACACAAGCCAAAATAAACTGAAAAGGCAGAAAGTTCAACTGAGTACCAGTCATTTAATTGAGTAACATCTATGAGTGAGAAATTTGTTTTTTATGGTACTCATTTTTAAAGTCCTGGTAACAGAGAGACATCTAATCTACTAAATGTGAAATCATCACATGTTATTTTATGTTGCCTTTTCAAGCAGCAGGCAGAATCGTTCCATTATTGTTTAATTCAGGTCTGAGATAAAGAAAAATGTGGGATATGAAGAGTCTAGGAAATGACCCCCCTTCCAGTTTTCATATTGTACCTGAATCAAATGGAGGCAAAATGAAGAATTGGAAAGAGAATGGAGCATTTGACCAAACAACTAGTTTGTGTTTTAAGGAAAGGCAGGGAATAAAAGGGATCAAAAGAAAGCGCTTTTTTTTTTTTTTAATGTAAAAAATACTTCATAGGTAAGAGAACAACCAAAGGAGCACCAGGTTAGAGAATTAAAATATAAAAGGATAAATTCAACATGATAAATGACAAATTTGAAGTGTCCACAGAACATTGAAGTAACAATGTGTAGAAGGTATTTGACAATTTGAGAGAGAAGCTTGGGTAGATTCTCAAGTACAAGATGTAAGTGAGGGATGAATCCAGATAGTAGAGATAAATTGAAGTCTGTAAGTTTATTAAGAGTGATAAGCTAAAGCTTATAATAGCAGAGACATTATCCCAACCATCCCACTTCCAAGAACTTACAGGCTCACCCCTATATGTCAAAATTGACATATGCTATCAATTAGAGTGATTTTTTTTTTAACAAAGCAAGTATTCATCAGGAGGGGAGTGGCTAGGTAAACTAAGATATATCAGTAAAATGAAATATTATATAACTATTGAAAAGCTGTAGTAATATGCAAAGATTAATAATATATATTAAGTAAAAAACACATGGTTCAGAACAGTCTATAAAGAGTACCATCCTCTGTGTAAAAACATATGGAAAAGTAGAATATATATTTTAAATAAATATTTATTTGAATATTAAAAAACACTAAAACATTCAAAATTGATCAAGGTGATCATGTATGGTGGCAAGGAAAATAAGGACCAAGTGAAAGGGAATCTTGTCAGTATATACCTTGTGCTATTGTTTTGATTTTTGAAACATGAGAATGTATTAACTATTCAAAACAAATAACAAAAGGAATTGTCTTAAACTCATTAAAACAGAGAGGACAGGCAGAGGGCAAGGGTATTTTTTTGGATCAAAAAAATAATTAAAAATAAAGCATGGAGACAAGATGCATATCACACAAAGCTGTGAGAAAAGAAAATGTCAACAAGGTAAGTGAAAAGAGAAGAAGGTGGACAATATCTTCAAATGCTGCCAAAGGATGTAGATGAGGAGACCTAAATAGACCAATGACAAGCATTTTTCTTCCTATAGATAACAGTGCTGATGCCCTGTACAGGATAGTCTGAACAGTGCATCAATGTCTCTGTTGTTTTTAGCAGGTAAATGTATAAGACATAGAAAGCCTTCTTCAGAGTTGTCACAGGCCTCTGATCTTCCCCCTTTTATTTTAATCAAAAATACCCATTTTAAAGCTATAGAACCAAAGAATAAAACTAACAATTAGAAAATTATCCTCATAAATAACATCCAGCATTCACTGTAACATTTTTTAAAGAACAGCTGTGTGTTTGGTTAAAGAAAAATTTTTCAGTGGATTTTTCTTTTAAAAAGGGTGCAGTTTTTTTAGGAGTAAAAAAAAAAAATGGGTGGAGTCTTGAGGTCTGAAAGTTGAAATAGTAATTTTATGATGGAATTCCCTGGAAAAGTGAATATTATGGTTTAATAGTGATCAAAAGAGGAGAGGGGAATTATTTGAAAACTGGAAATACTTTGGATTTTTAAATGGGTAAACTAAGAAATGCGACTGAAAAGCCTCTTGATAAAAGTCAAAGAGGTGGTTGAAAAAGCTGGTTTAAAACTCAACATTCAAAAAATTAAGATCACGGCATCCATCCCCAACACTTCATGGCAAATAGATGGGGATACAATTGAAATAGTGACAGACTTTATTTTCCTGGGCTCCAAAATCACTGCAGATGGTGATTCCAGCCATGAAATTAAAAGACACTTGCTCCTTGGAAGAAAAGCTATGACCAACCTAGTCAGCATATTAAAAGGCAGAGACATTGCTTTGCTAGCAAATGTCCATCTAGTCAAAGCTACGGTTTTTCCAGTAGTCACGTATGGATGTGAGAGTTGAACCACAAAGAAAGCTGAGCACTGAAAAATTGATGCTTTTGAACTGTGGCATTGGAGAAGACTCTTGAGAGTCCCTTGGACTGCAAGGAGATCAAACCAGTCAATCCTAAAGGAAGTCATTCCTGAATATTCATTGGAAGGACTGATGCTGAAGCTGAAGCTCCAGTACTTTGACCACCTGATGCAAAGAACTGACTTGTTTGAAAAGACCCTGATGCTGGGAAAGATTGAAGGCAGGAGGAGAATGGGATGAGGGAGGATGAGATGGTTGGATGGGATCGCTGACTCGATGAATATGAGTTTGAGCAAGCTCTGGGAGTTAGTGATGGACAGGGAGGCCTGGTGTGCTGCAGTCCATGGGGTCACAAAGAGTTGCACATGACTGAGCTATTGAACTGAAACTAAGAAAAGTGGGCAGTGAGTCAAACTTGGTTTTCTTTTTTTCTGAAAAATTATTGGAAAATGCAAGTCCCTCCAAATTAAGATTATGATCCCTCAATTGAGTGATCTATGTGTTTTTTTTTTTTGCAATGATTTTTTTTAAAACTTTATTTATTTATAACTTTTTCAAGTTTTTTTTGTGGGCAGGCTTTCCTTTTGAAGTCTCAAATCTCCTTCAATGCAAGCATTCTCTACAGCATGTTTTGTTAAGTGGTGGAGGCATTCACTAGCCAGAATAAAAGTACTATGTAAAAGATTTTTTAATAAAATTTTCCGGGCAATCTTCCTTTTATACCAAATAATTAGGACTATTCCAAACTTCACCTCCAAAGGCAGGGATTTAAGAAACCAGGAAAGTAGTTGCATAATACTTACATTTATATTATTAAATTGCTTTTAACTTTATTTTTAAACTTTAAGCTAAAATACTTATCTGGGTCCCTTGAACACTATATTTTCTGCATTTTAAAAAATGACATTTTAGGCCTTTTACCCACTTAGATCCTTGGGGTCAAAACTGTCTAGCAGAATTGGGTGAGGTTACAGAAGCTCCATGGGCTTCCCTGGTAACTCAGTGCGAAAGAATCTGCCTGCCAGTGCGGGAGACACAGGTTCAGTGCCTGGGTCAGGAAGATCCCCTGGAGAAGGAAATAGCAACCCACTCCAGTATTCTTGCCTGGAAAATTCCGTGGACAGAGGGGCCTGGCTGGCTATATATAGTCCATGGGGTTGCAAAAGAGGTGAACATGACTTAATGACTAAACAACCATGAAAACATAGAAGTCTCAGATATATCCTGTAATAATTCTGGTTTGCTATTTCTGCCCTTCTTGTACTGTCTTCTCTGTAGAATGACCATTTATTCAACAAGTAGGTAGGTAGATGTGCAATGAAGAGGGGAGAGAGCTGGTATAGATTTACAGAGAGGGAGAGATCTGAAATAGTCAGTAGGAAAATGGATGGTCTAAGGAAACGCAGTGGCATGAAGGGCCCAACTGAGTGTAGTGACAAATAGAAACCCCTATTCAATTCCCCTGCCAGTCTCTGCATGTCATCTCTCAGCTGCACAGTGTCCTTGCCTTTGTCCCAAGTGCCCTATAACTTACACTAGGGTTCTTCCAATGAAGGCCTCTAGTCTTCTTTTTATAACCTAAACTTAGATTTTATGATTCCTTTGTTATAAGTTCTCCTAAAGAACAAATTAATGGATTAATTGAATAGTTCTCAGATATGAGTAGCTTTTACTGGTTGAACTCTTTTTCAAAGTAGCTGAGCATTGTTCACACTAGAGAAAAGAAAAAAATAATCCAACATTTGGAAGATTCAGGTATCATATGAGATCTTGAGAGGGAGAAACAATGTTTTGGAATAGGCATTAGTTCTTACCTGTGGGAAGTCACGCTTAAGTCCAGACCTTCAGTCAGTTCAGTTCAGTCATGTCTGACTCTTTGGGACCCCGTGGACTGCAGCATGCCTGGCCTCCCTGTTCATTGCCAACTCCTGGAGTTTACTCAAACTCATGTCCATTGAGTTAGTGATGCCATCCAATCATCTCATCCTCTTTCATCCCCTTCCCCTCCTGCCTTCAGTCTTTCTCAGCATCAGGGTCTTTTCAAATGAGTCAGTTCTTCACATCAGATGGCCAAAGTATTGGAGTTTCAGCTTCAGCATCAGTTCTTCCAATGAATATTCAGGACTGATTTCCTTTAGGATAGGCTAGTTGGATCTCCTTGCAGTCCAAGGAACTCTGAAGAGTCTTCTCCAACACCACAGTTCAAAAGCATCAATTCTTTGGTGCTCAGCTTTCTTTATAGTCCAACTCTTACATCCATGGGATGATATTAAATCAGCATTTGGTAGGTCTTCAGCTTCCAGGAAACAGACACATTTTTTTTTTCTTTTTCTTCACTCTAAATACAGTTCAACCCTGGACAATACATTGGGTTGGCCAGTAAGTTCATTCTGTTTTTTCTGCAACATCTTACAGAAAAGCCTGAATGAACTTTTTGAACAATCCAATATATAAAACAAATATCAAAAGAGTATTTAATGATATCAGTAACAACAACAACAAAAGACTCTTAGAGAAGAAGAAAGCCATAATAAATCATGGGCTTACCCCACGCATGTCAGCAAAAGCTATGTTGGAAACTCAGACTTTCACCCCTTTTGGATAGTTACAACCCCCCACCAAAGTGATATCAGTTGAGACCACATGGCCTAGAATTCCATACCTCCTTGAAAATAAGGAGCCATCCAATCCCTCCTCATTTCTCCATTGGAGAGGTGTCAGAGCAGACATAGTGGAAAGTCATGACTTTCATCCTGCTGCAATGAGTTTCCTTTTCCTACTACCTGCTCTGTGTCCATGGAAATAATATGGGAGGCAGTAATCAGGCATTCCAACCCCTCTCATCCAGGAAGTTATCAGTGAAGGCCTAGTGGGGAGCCAAAACTCCTACCACACCCAGAAGTAATAAGGAGTACTGCCTGCCTAGGGTGTAGTACAAAGAAAGGCAAGCAGTGAACCTGAATTTCTATCCAAGCCTAATAGTAATGAGGTGACACTCTCATTCCCTTGCTCAAGAAGTGCCAGAAGAAGTCAGCTAAAAGAAATTTAAATAAAATGTAGACTTTCAAAATATAATAACTAAAATGTCAAAGATTCAATTGAAAGTCACTCATCATATCAAGAATCTAGAAGGTGTCAAATTAGATAAAAATGAAAATGAATATATTCCAACCCAGGGATGACAGAGACTCAAGAAACTAGAAGGTATCAAATGAGATTTAAAAAAAAGAAAAGAATAGATTCCAAAACAGATGATAGACTTTAGAATTACTTTACAAAGCTGTCATCATAAAAATGCTTCAGTAAGCAATTACAAACAAAAAACCAATGAAAATATACCAACAGCAAATTATCAGATGTCTTGGTCAACAATATATAGGAGAATCTTGTGGAAATTTTAAAACTAAAATATATAACTGAAATAAAAACTTAGTGATGAACTCAACAATAGGATGGAAGAAACAGAGTAAAGAATCACTGAACTGAAGGATAGGACAATACCAGTGACTCAGTCTGAACAGAGAGAAAGAAAACTGAAATTTTAAAATAAATAGAGCCTCAGGGACCTACAGAACTATAGCGAAATGTCTTAACACTCGTGTCATCAGATTTCCAGAAGGAGAGGAAAAAGAGTTCCCGTATATCCCCTGTCTCCACACATGCATAACACCGCCCCCCCCCCCCCCGCACCATATAGACGTCCTTGATAATATTCCTTACGTGCTTGAGAAGAATGTGCATTTTGTTGCTGTTGGATGACATGCTCTCAATGAGTTTCTTAGTTCCACTTGGTCTAAAGTATGTTTCAAATCTAACATTTCCTTGTTAATTTTCTGTCTGGATGATCTACCCATTATTGAAAGTGGGTATTGAACTCTCTCCTACTATTATTGTATTGTTGTCTATTTCTTCCTTCAGATCTGTAAGTGTTCAAAATACTGAGATGGTCCAAAGTAGGGTATATGTATATTTACAATTATTATATCTTCTTAATTAATTGACCCAGTTATATTATAATGGTCATTTTTGTCTCTTGTTATCATTTTTGGCTTCAGGTCCATTTCATATGATGCAAGTGTAGCTATCTCTGATCTCTTTTCCTTCTACTTACATGGAGTATCTTTTGCTATCTTTTCATTTTGAGCCTATGTGCGTCCTGAAAGCTAAAGTGAGTTAGTTTCTTGTAGGCTGCATATAGTTGAGACTTTTTTTTTCTTTTAATCTATCCAGCCATTATATATCTTTTGACTGGAGAATGTAATCCATTAACATTAAATAATTATTGACATGTAAGGACTTATCAATACCATTTGGTTTTTTTCTTGATATTTTGTACTTCCATTTTTGTTTTCTTCCTTTCTTGCTGTCTTCCTTTATAAATTGATGCTTTTCCATAGTGATATCCTTTGATTCCATTCTGCTTTTCTTTTCACGTATCTATCACAAGGCAAGATTTTTGCCTTGTGATTCCCATGAGACTTACATAAAATGTCTTAGGCATGTAATGTCTACTTTACACTGATGATAACTTCTATCACATATACAGACTCTATCCTTTTATTCCCCTCTTTTATAATTTTAATGTCAGTAGTTACACCTTTTAATATTGTGTATCCATTAACACACTGTTGAAGCTATAGCTCTTTTTAACACTTTTTTAAAATTTTCCACTAGGATAAGAAATTAACACATCACCATATTATAATATTAATGTATTCTGCAATTATTCTTGTTTTTTTTTTTTTTTTTTTGTTCCACAATGTTGCTAGAACTTCCTAAGTAAACTCTAGAGTCTCCTAGCGCTGATTTTGTTCATGGATAGCTGTTCAATCATTGCTCTTTGTGGTGAGATGGGGGGACTGGGTTCTCCTACTTCAATATTTTCCCACAATCTGGAAGTTTCTATTGGCATATCTTCAAGCTCAGATTCTGTCTTCAGACATGTCTGGCCTGCTAATAAGCCCATCAAAGGCAGTCTCCATTTCTGTGACAGTGCTTTCTTATCTCTAGCATTTCTTTTTGACTTTTCTCTTAGAATTTTCATTTGTTTATATTGTCTGTTCTTGAATGTTGTCTACTTTTTAAATTAAAGCCTTTAGTATATCAATCATAGTTTTTAAAAATTTCTGGTCTGATAATTCCAACATTTCTGCCATATCTGACTTTGGTTCCAATGCTCATTCAGTCTCTCCAGATTTTGTTTTTTTGCCTTTTAGTATGCCTTGTAATTTTTAATTGAAAAGTAGACATGATATACTGGGTAAAATAAACTGCAGTGAATAGGCCTTTAATAATGTAATGGTATGGTGGGTGGGGAAGTGTGCCTTGATGATTAGGTATCAGTCTCTTTGTAAGACTGTGCTCCTGGACTGTCAGTTTCACTAGTGTCTTTCAGGCCAGGCAGGAGGAGGAAGCTGAAGGTATCTACCTTCCCCAACGTAGAAAACTAGAGAAAGCTGAATCTGATTATTTCCCTTCCCTTCTGTTTAAGTAAGCTCAGATGAAACCCCAATAGTATCTAGTGAAATAGTTTCTCCTGGAAGTGGCTTTGTTAAGAAGAACCAAATGCTCTGGTATATTTAAAAATGACTCCTTTTCCTCTGCCCTTCTGGAAGCTTGAGAGGATTTTTCTCTGACCTTTACTAGGACTATTAGAGATCTTGGAGGCAAAATCACAGATGTGTGGAGCTCCCCCATGACTGGGTCTCCCTGAAGTTTTTAACTTTCAGATTTGTCCACAATGAGCTTCCGACAAATTGTCGATTATACTTTCGGTTGTCCTACAATAGCACTGGCTCCCAGAGAGGGTTCTGCTCAAGTTTCTGTTCCGCTGAATTGTAATTTTCTGGATTTTCTTTCTGTCTCTCCAATTTGGGGGGATGAAATTTGCCCTGTAACCTCACTTTTCTGATAAATTTCTAAGTTATTGATTTTCAGTTTGTTCAGATTCATTAGGACAGAGTGGTGACTTTTAAATTCCTTACAGAATGTATGGAACCTGGAGTGCTAGCTGGTGTTTTTTTACAAACGTGCAAAAGCCTTCAACAGAAGCAAGATAGACTTTTCAACAAAGGGTGCTGAGGCAACTGAACAATCATTGTCAAAAAGTGAACCATAACCGAAGTCTCACATCTAATTAAAAAAACAAAACTGAAAATGGTTCACAGAATTTATTTAAAATTATAAAATTTTCAAAAAAAAAAAACATGGTAGAAAATTTTCAGTCTAGGAACAGGTAAAGAGCTTTTTGACCTAATAGAAAAATCACAACCAAATTAGCAAAAAATCAACTCATTAGACTATAAAATTAAAACTTTTCCCCTGTGAAAGATATTTTATAAGGATGAAAAGGCAAGTTACAGACCAGGAAAAAATTTTTTCAAACCTCCTATTTGACAAAAGACTAATATCTAGAATATTTAGTGAACTCTCAAAATTCAATATAAAAAATTCTATTAGAAAATAGGATAAACAAAACAAAAGAATATATTGATGGCAAGTAAACACACAAAAAGACATTCAACATCATAAGCCATTAAGGAAATGCAAATTAAACCACAAGATATTGCTATAAACCTCAGAGTAGCTAAAACAACAAAAAAATAATAGTGATAATACTAAATGCTGGAGAGAATGTGGAAAAACCAGACCACTCACACACTGCTGCTAAGAATAAACAATGGTGCAGTCACAGTAAAAAACATTTTGGACTTTTCTTCAAAAAATAAATAAATAAATAAGCCTGTGACTACTATGTAGCCCAGCAATTACACTTCTGGAAATTTATCCCCCCAAAAATGAAAACCTATATGCTATGCTAAGTCACTTCAGTCGTGTCTGACTCTGTGTGACCCCATAGACGGCAGCCCACCAAGCTCCCCTGTCCCTGGGATTCTCCAGGCAAGAATACTGGAGTGGGTTGCCATTTCCTTCTCCAATGCATGAAAGTGAAAAGTGAAAATGAAGTTGCTCAGTCATCCCCGACTCTTAGCGACACCAAGGATTGCAGCCTACCAGGCTCCTCCATCCATGGGATTTTCCAGGCAAGAGTACTGGAGTGGGGTGCCATTGCCTTCTCTGATATATATATATCAGATATATATATATATGTATAGACATATTTATGGTAATGTTATTTGTAATAGCCCAAACTAGACACTATCTTGATATCCTTCACCAGGTGAATGGTTAAATGAACTGTGGTACATCCATACCAAAAAATATTACTCTGCAATGGAAAAGAACAAACTATTGATACATATAGAATGACTCTCCACAGAATTATTCTGAATGAAAAAACCCAGCCCCATGATTCTACATATGTAATATTTTTGAAATCACAGAATCAGAGAAATGGAAAAGATTATAGTGATTTCAGGGTCCCAGGATGGTAGGGATGGAAAGTAAGTGTGGGGATGGCTATAAAAGGGCAATCAAGGGATACTTGTGTTGATGGAAGCCTCTATGTCTTTACTAAATCAATATCACTCTCTGGTTATCATATTGTACTATGGGTTCGTAAGACATTACCATTGGAGAAATCTGGTTAAGAAGTGTGTGTGATCTTGTTACATGATTTCTTACAGGTTCATATGAATCTCTAGTCATCTCAAAATAGTTTATTTAAGAACAGAAGAGAGGGAAGCATACTGAAAAAAAAAAAAGAGAGAGAGAAAACAAACAACAGAGCAGAAAAGATTTCCTAAGAGGCTTCAGTGTGGAGGACAGTAAACCCCTTCATCGATTGCAATCTGATTCTGATTTCTTACATACAGATGAGGTAGAATTTAGAAATCCCTGCAAGCCTGAGATACTTTCCTTTTAGGACCGTGCAACCTCACTCTGTGATAGCACTCCTGGAGTTCATCTCTGAACAGGTCAACAGTTTTTCTGGATTCACATTTTGACGTGTCCTTTTAGGACGATGAGCAAGCTACTTGGGCTTCCTACTATTCCAGTATCCCACTTGTAAAACAGTCAGCAACATGCCCAGATCTACTGAGAGCATGCCCTTGTCAACCTTCCAAGTTTATTGATATTTACATTTATGATACAAGTTTTTTGAGAGCCTCTTTTTCTGCTCCCTGGTGTTTGCTTTCACAGGAGAAAGGCCAGACAATTGAGAGGAAAGCAGGCAGCACTCATGCTGGATTTATTGGCACAGCACACTGAAGAGCAAGCAAACCACCAAACAGAGGATATTGATAAGGAGACTAAATTCATTTGAAATCACTAAGACTCAGTTAGGGGCATATTGTATTAAGTGAAATGCCATTACTGAAGGGCCCAGGGAAAGATTGTATGCCAAGTCATGAGAGCTTTTCAGCTCACTGGATGGCTGCCATTGCACCCACGCACTACATTTGATGGTTTGAAAGTAGAGATAATTTCTGCATAGATCATAAAGGGACTTGAAAATAGCTCAGTCCCTAGGAGCACAGGAAAGAGCTGAATTGTCTGCGAGTGAGAACATTCAAGAAAGAATCCCTCTGCAGTTAGAAAAAGAAAAGAAAAAATATACCAAGTGGGTATGAATCCCCACTTTTCATAAAGGCTTCCTTTCATCATAATGGTGGTATGTTAGCGTATTTTAAAAACTTCACACTGAGGACCATCATTCGTGTCTGTGATGGCTTTTCTGCAAAGCATCTTACTTTTTCTAGAGAATATGGCAATGGAACTGAGATTTATTTAATACAGTTTAACCATTTTTAGTTAGAACGTTCTCCCAGCTGAAAGTTCCCCACTCAGGTCATAAGAGCAGCTTAGGGTCTTTTCTTGCTGCAAGAACGAGTTTGTTGCCTGTGAGGAATCACAGAGAAGATTCAGAAAATCTGTTTTCTTCTAAGCAGCTTCCTAGCACTTCCTCAAAGGTTGTTTGAGGTTTCCTTGCTTGATGTCTCTCACACTGCCCTTGCACTGTTAATCCTGGGGAGCAAGGACATACTGTAAACATGAGTCCATTTCAGTGATGTGTATAAATCTTGTTCAGGTTATTCAGACTAAGGCAGCCCCTTATCTAACAAGCACCAGAGCAGACTTTTGAAAACACTTTTCACCTGTGACAGTAACAGCCCAGTTTTGTCCTCGCCAACAATGGAATAAATGCAATATCTCATGTCAGCTAACTCCATGTCTTATTTATGCCAAATTCTTTTGGGTTCAGTACTTTAAGACTGGCTTTGCATTAGAATTTTATTCCAGGGCAGACTCCTAGAATAGCATTGCCCTGAAAAGAAAGGAGAGATTTTTCTTTTAAGTAAAATTCTATAATGACCAAAGTAGACAGATTTGTCTTTGCTGTGTTATTTTACCTTAACTACATTGTATGTTAATCTGGAGAATTCATGCTTTGAAGCTATAAGTATGTTGAAAACTACCAGAATTATGCCAAAACAGTACGAGATGATTCAGGTAGTAAGCAAACAGGACTAATTGCTGGTTGGGGAAAGATCAAGGGTTATTCACTGCCCACTGAGTGTTTCTGCCTAAAAATAAGCTTCTTGACAAGTTCAGTTCAGTCGCTCAGTCATGTCCGACTCTTTGCGACCCCATGAATCACAGCATGCCAGGCCTCCCTGTCTATCACCATTGCCTGGAGTCCTCCCAAACCCATGTCTATTGAGTCGGTGATGCCATCCAACCATCTCATCCTCTGTCATCCCCTTCTCCTCCCGCCCTCAATCTTTCCCAGCATCAGGGTCTTTTCAAATGAGTCAGCTCTTCGCATCAGGTGGCCAAAGTATTGGAGTTTCAGCTTCAACATGTCCTTCCAATGAACACCCAGGACTGATTTCCTTTAGGATGGACTGGTTGGATCTCCTTGCAGTCCAAGGGACTCTCAAGGGTTTTCTCTAACACCACAGTTCAAAAGCATCAATTCTTCTGTGCTCAGTTTTCTTTACAGTCCAACTCTCATATCCATACACGACCACTGGGGAAAACCATAGCCTTGACTGGACGGACCTTTGTTGGCAAAGTAATGTCTCTGCTTTTTAATATGCTGTCTAGGTTGGTCATAACTTTCCTTCCAAGGAGTAAATATGTGCATGCTAATGTGAGGTCCTACTAGAATTATGGAGACATTTCCTTCTCTGTGGCCACAAATGCACATGGCTAATCTTTTGGCAACAGGATCATATTTTTTTTTCTTGATACCTCTGAAGCACCAAAAGGAACTTTATTCTACTGAACTGCCTATTTCAAAATAGATTACAATTTGCAAATGTTTGTAAAACTATCAGAGACCTGATTTGCAAGTAGGTGTTTCAGTATATCAAATTAATAGCAAATGTATCAATTTCAAAATACCTACGTACACTTTCATTAATTGTGAAACTTTATTTTGAGGAAGAAGGCGCAAGTTTTGGAAAAAGAGAGAAAAGCCTGGAATGACGTACTTATTCCTCTAATTTATGCTCTACATAATATCTCAGTGAATTTTCATCATTGAGATCGGATTATATTACTCTCTTGGCAGAACTCTTCAATTGCTGCCCACTTCCTTAAGGATTAAAGCTAATCTCCTTTGAGTAGTAATCTTGTATACCCATTAGGGTCTGATTTCTGTCTAATTCTGCCTTAGGGTCTGATTTCTGTTTAAGCCTGTCCTCTCTTTCCTAGGTGTTTCCCTAGGTGATGCAGCAACACTGAACTCTCAGTCTAGAGGTGTCACGTCTTTGGCCTTTGTGTTTTTGCATTTGTCTAGAAGGCCTTCCCATTACTCAGTGGGAAAACTGTTTATTCAAGTCTGAGTGTAAATATGGTCCCACTCTGGAAGCCTTCCCTAGTGTCACCAGCAGGCTTTCCTTCATCTACGATGTAACTGTACTGCATTTTGTGTATCTACATATTATGTCATTACAAATACTGGTGGATATATCTGTTTGCCAACTAGAATATAGACTTCCTGAGGGAAGGAACCATATATTTTCATCTTTGTTTCTCTGGCACTTAGTACAGTGTCTGGTATATGCAAGTTCTCAAAAAAATTTTTTGAATGTGTCAATGAATAAATGAACCAATTAATGACAGTAGCTATAGAGAGAATAAATTTATTGTTTTAAACACAAAGCAGCAAAATAAAAATAGAGATGAAGAGAAAAGAAGGCAAGTGTCTAATTTCCTCATTTAGTGATTTGCAGTGTAGTTTAGGGAGGCTTCAAGCCCATTCCCAGAGCTGCTGGTGCGCTACTCTTCCTCAACACTGTGACCCACGCTTACATTTTCTCGGAGGTACAAAGGTATCATTGTCCTCTTCCTCCTCATCATCATGAATACATCACAACATTACACTCTTCTTTAGTTCAGACTCTGCCCACTCACTAAGACAAAGTAAAGGAAACATTTGCACAAGTTCATGGCTCAAAGAAAATCATTTTCCCCCAGTTTGTGAGGAGAATCAGCCTGCAGAAGCAAAATAAATGAGTCTTTCGGCAGAGCCAAAGAAATCTGCATGTCCAGATACACGCTTTTGTCAGCCTTTAAAATAAACAAAGTACTATTTCAACATGATGGCTTAATGTTTGAGTCCCTTGGACTGCATCCTGTGAAGGGAACTGTGTCTGACCTAGGCAGTGTGATCTACAGCAAAACGATCGGAAGCTATTAGTGCTTCCTAATGCCCTTGTGACATGCTCATAGTCAGATTATTCATGGTCTTCATTTTGAAAGAGAATTTATTTAAATATTTGCTTAATGGCTGTACCCAAAGACATAGTTTTCACACCTACCTCACAGTAATGTTGGTAGAAAAGGAAGAATTAGTCGCTCAGTTGTGTCTGACTGTTTGCAACCCCATAGACTGTAGCCTGCCAGGCATCTCTGTCTATGGAATTCTCCAGGCAAGAATAGTGGAATGGGTTGCCATTTTCTGCTCAAACGGATCTTCCTGACCCATGGATCAAGCCCCAGTCTCCTGAATTGCAGGCGGATTCTTTAGAAATGCAAAAATGAAAATTGACATAGGGTTTGATTTCTTTCTTAGAACAATTTGTGTTAAAATTTTCAATGTTGAAGATAATGACTGAGCAAAATTATATTAACAGTTGGAGTGCCCAGAGAGTAAGGCATGCTGGATATGCAGATTTTCTGTTGTGTTTCCAGTCAGTTCAGTCGCTCAGCCATGTCCCAGTCTTTGCGACCCCATGGACTGCAGAATGCCAGGCTTCCCTGTCCTCTTGTGTTTCCAAGAGAGCAGTGATTAGCAGAGCAGACCTGGGAATTAATTGCTTGGTTCAAAAATATGCTGTGCAACTTCTTGTCTGTGTGAGCTTGGAAACTGTATTAACTTCTCTGTAACTTCAGAGTCTTCATTGAAACAATAAAATAATGTGCATTCATCTTCCTTGTGACATCTGTCATATTACAGCCTGAAACAGAAAAACAAAACCATGTGCCTCTATATGTAGTTATAAACTATCCTCCTATATTTTGAATCAAGAGGAAGAAAAAGTTAATAAAATTTCTGCACTCAAAAAAACATGATGACATTTCATCAATGAATTTGATAAAGTTTCAAAATTAATTTATTTGTAATTCTGTAATTACAAAATTAATATACAGACATCTGTTTCATTTCTACACGCTAACAATAGACTATCAGAAATAGAACTTAAGGAGACAATCCAATTTACCATTGCATTAAGAAGAATAAAATACCTAGGGATAAACCTACCTAAGGAAGTAAAAGATCTATATTTGTTAATAGAAAGTATAAGACACTATTGAAAGAAATTGAAGATGACCAAAAAGATGGAAAGATACATTGTATACATGGAATGGAAGAACTAATATTGTTAACATGACCATACAACCCAAGGCAATCTACAAAGTCAGTGCAATTTCCTACAAAAATACAAAGGGATTTTTCACAAAACTAGAAAAAATAATTTTAAAATTTTTATGGAAACACAAAAGACCCCAAATAGCTATAACAATCTTGAGAAAGAACAGAGGTGGAAAAATCATACTTCCTGACTTAAGACTATAATACAAAACTGCAAAAATACAGTAATCAAGAGTATGGTACTGGTACAGAATATAGATTAATAGAACAGGATTGAGAGCCTCAAAATAAACCCATGCACTTATGGTCAATTAATCTATGACAAAGAAGGCAAGAATACACAATGATGAGAAGACAGTCTATTCAATAAGTGGTGCTAGGAAATCTGGACAGCTACATGTAAAACAATGAAATTAGAACATTTTGCCACACCATATACAAAAATAAATCCAAAATGGATTAAAGGCCAAAATATAAGACTGGAAACCATAACATTCCTAAAAGAAAACAGGCAAGACTCTGACTTAAATCGTACAGATATTTATTTTTGGATCTATCTCCTAAAGCAAAGAAAATAAAAGCAAAAATTAACAAATAAAAACAAAAATAAACAAATTTAAAAGCTTTTGCACAGTAAAGGAAACATTTAAAGAAAAAGACAACCTACTAAATGGAAGGAAATATATGCAAATGATACAATCAATAAGGGGTTAATATCCAGAATACATAAACAGCTAATACAACTGAACATAAAAAAAACTAATGGAAAATGGGCAGATGACCTGACTGGGAATTTTTACAAAGAGAAAATATAGATGGTCAACAGGCACATGGCAAGATGTTCAACGTCAATAATTATCAGGAAAATGCAAATTAAAACCACAATGAGGTATCACTTCAAACCTGTAGATTGGCTTTCATCGAAAGGAACACAATTAACACATGTTGGCGAGGTTGTGGAGAAAAGAGAACCCTTGTCTACTATTGGAGGGGATGTAAAATGGTACAGCCACTATGGAACACAGTATGAAGGTTTCTCAAAAAAATAAAAATAGAACTACCATATGGCTCAGCAGTTCCACTCATATATCTAAAAAAATACTAATTCACACAGATACATGCATCCCAATGTTCATAGAAGCACTATTTACAATTTTCAAGATATGAAAGTAATCTGCTGCTGCTGCTGCTTCTAAGTAGCATCAGTCGTGTCCGACTCTGTGCGACCCCATAGATGGCAGCCGAACAGGCTTCGCTGTCCCTGGGATTCTCCAGGCAAGAATACTGGAGTGGGTTGCCATTTCCTTCTCCAATGATGAAAGTGAAAAGTGAAAGTGAAGTTGCTCAGTCATGTCCGACTCTTAGCAACCCCATGGACTGCAGCCTACCAGGCTCCTCCGTCCATGGGATTTTCCAGGCAAGAGTACTGGAGTGGGGTGCCATTGCCTTCTCCAATGAAAGTAACCTAAGGGTCCCTCAACAGATGAATAAAGAAGATTTGGCGTGCATACATACAATGGAGTATTACTCATTCATCAATTTTTTTTTTTACATTTGCAACAATATGGATCAACTTGGAGGGTGTTATGCTAAGTGAAATGTCAGACATAGAAAGATAAATACTGGATGATATATATCACATGTGGAATCTAAAAAATAAAACTAGTGAATATGACAAAAAAGAAACAGACTCATTGATGTAGAGAACAACCTAGTGGTTGCCAGTGGGAAGACAGAAGGGGGAAGAGGCATCATAAGGGTAGGAGGTTAAGATGTACAAACTACCAGGTATATAACATAGATAAGCTACAAGGATATATTGTACAACACAGGGAATATAGGTAGTATTTTGTAGTAACTATTAATGAAACATGGACTTCCCTGGTGGCTCAGATGGTAAAGAATCTGCCTGCAATGAGGGAGACCTGGGTTTGATCCCTGGGTTGGAACGATCCCCTGGAGGAGGGCATGGAAATTCACTCCAGTATTCTTGCCTGGAGAATCCCATGGACAGAGGAGCCTGGTGGGCTACAGTCCATGGGTCACAAAGAGTCAGAGATGACTGAATGACTAAGCACAGCACATGTGTGCTGTGCTCATTAGTATGTGTGCTGGGTTTAGTCACTCAGTCATGTCTGACTTTTTGTGACCCCATGGACTGTAGCCAGCCAGGCTCCTCTGTCCATGGGATTCTCCAGGCAAGAATACTAGAGTAGGTTGCCATTTCTTCCTCCAGGGGATCTTCCCAACCCAGGGATCAAACTCGGGTCTCCGGCATTGCAAGCAGATTCTTTACCATCTGAGCTACCAGGGAAGCCCACATATGACTAAAATTCAGTTATAAAATAGAAAAAAAAACAAAAAACAAAAAAAGCACATGCTCCAAGTCATCCAGTCTATTAGTTCACCATCGTCAACCCTCATAAACCCACCCAGGGGAGGACATATTGGCCTCATGGTCCCAGAGCCTCAGGCTGATTGGAAATTATTGTTCTCATCATACATAATGCAAGGTCATAAAACAACAAACAGAAACCTGTCTTTATTTAAAAAGGGTTCAGGATGGGGAACACATGTATGCCTGTGGCGGATTCATTTTGATATATGGCAGAACCAATACAATATTGTGAAGTTTAAAAATAAAATTAAATTTAAAAAAATAATAATAAAAAAAATAAAATCTTCATATTTTGCTCACCATGGATTTTTTGCCTTAATATTTATTTTTAAAAATATTTCATTAAAATATTATTTATCTTGATTATTGATTTTTTTGTGCATTTAGCTCTCCTGAATCTCAATCCTACTCACAGGTTATCATGAGAATGAAATGAAATAATGGCAAACCCTTAAAACTGTGCCTGAAACATACTTAATGCTCAATAGTATTGTTATTAAAATTGTTTTTAATACAATCACACAGGCATTTAGACCATAGATTTTTTTTTTTTTGACCCTTTGGTTTTAGGCCTTTGTGAGGTAATCTTCAATATCCTGGTTTTATTCTTTAATTCTCCTGAGTTCTGTTGATTTATAAGCACCAAGCTGACCATATCAGCTAATTATAGGTCCCATTTTGTATCTTTTAGACATAATCATTGTATAAATACCTTAATTTCTACCTTTTGTCTTTCTGATCAGACCTGACATTCATTTGAATTAAAGAGGTGGGTTGATTTAGTCTGACACTCAAGTTCATGCTTTCTCACTGAATTGATCATCTGAGCCGATTGACCTGCCAGTTCAGTCATAACAGTTTAGCCAGCTATTTGTGCAGATTTAGAGTTGAAGCCGATGCCTGTCTCGTGAAGTTTAGTGAGGAGGATGTCACTAGAAAATATAGCTAGCTGACAACTGGTCTCTCCAATCACACTACTCTTTGGAGTTTTGCAAAGTGATGTCAATGATGGTTATGCCCTAACTTGAATGTCCCTGACCCCTGTAAACAGTGCGCTCTGGGGCCTTCTGAAGCCTTCTAAAAACCGATCTACTTGACCATACTACAATACTGAATATACCTGGGAATGTGACACATGAGGTATTTTGAAAGTGTTTCCAATAACAACTTTGTCTAGATAATTTTGCAGTATGATAAAAGCCCTAAAACAACTGCATGGCTGATTCCAACATACACAAAGCACATGATAAATAAACAGAAGTAAACAAATGCAAAAGAAAACTTAACTGATGTTGTTTTACATTGAGTGATAATTTGGGGAGGTTTAAGCATTCCTACAACCAATATACTACTGAGAAGACTCAATTTTAGTAACCACATGAGAATATTATAAGCCAAGCCCACACAATATTAAACTAAGTTAAAATATGTGCAAAATTTATGAGAGAATGTCAGGTGTAATGCTTGATAAAGTAAGCTTAATGCTTAAGAAATTTATCTTCTGGCTAAATAACCAACTCTTCCAATTCTGAGTTCAAGTATAATTTTAGAAACTCTTTCTGTAAAGTCATTCTTTTATTAATGAGATCAACTCTAGGTGAGCTGAGAGAGGTAAGTTCCTAAAGCATCTGTGAAGAAAAACAACATCCTTAAAACACCAGAAATCAGCACACCATGTTAAAAACAAAATACTGAGAGGCAGGTTTGTGCTGTTCTTTCCTGGGGAAAGAGGTGAAAAATCAGTCCTCCAAAATATCTTTTGATTTTTATTCATTCAGTCCTTTTGTTTTCCCTTTAGAAAAGTTGTGAAATTTGCAAATAAATGTTAAAGAATTCAGCGCTGATAAAAGAGGGACATTACTTGAGAGCTTCTCCTTTACTCCGGGATGTCATGTTAAAAACAGAGTCATGTTATTACATTGTCTAGTGTGTTAGTTGCTCAGTTGTGTCTGACTCTTGACTGCATTGACAGTAGTCCACCAGGTTCTTCTGTCCATCGAATTCTCCAGGCAAGAATACTGGAATGGGTTGTCATTCCCTTCTCCAGATGATTTCATGACCGAGGGATTGAATCCAGGTCTCCTGCATTGGAGGAAGATTCTTTACCAATTGAGCCACCAGGGAAGCCCGAATATTACATTGTACACTATACTTATTATCAGGCTGAACTTCAGTTACAACACATCTCCGGGGAGTCCAGAGAGCAGATTTCCATTGGCTAACTGGTCACATACTGCAGCTTCCAGCTGAAATAGTGCTGCGAACCAGCAAGGCAATGAATGAAGAGAAAATCTGCCTCTGCAGTATGACTCAGCCTATCTCTCATTTGTAACCCAAATATCCTTCCCAGTGTCCACAAAGCAGGATGGTATGAACTCAACCAGCTAAGGTAAACCAAGGACTGCTGTATGGCACAAAATCCATCATAAATTAAAAACCACAAAAGACATGTTTAAACTTGTGAAGTCACATTGTTTTCAGGACCACTGGTAATTTTTAGATGATTGCAGCCATGAAATTAAAAGACGCTTACTCCTTGGAAGGAAAGTTATGACCAACCTAGACAGCATATTCAAAAGCAGAGACATTACTTTGCTAACAAAGGTCCGTCTGGTCAAGGCTATGGTTTTTCCAGTGGTCATGTATGGATGTGAGAGTTGGACTGTGAAGAAAGCTGAGCACAGAAGAATTGATGCTTTTGAACTGTGGTGTTGGAGAAGACGCTTGGGAGTCCCTTGGACTGCAAGGAGATCCAACCAGTCCATTCTAAAGGAGATAGGTCCTGGGTATTCTTTGGAAGGAATGATGCTGAAGCTGAAACTCCAATACTTTGGCCACCTCATGCGAAGAGTTGACTCATTGGAAAAGACTCTGAGGCTGGGAGGGATAGGGGGCAGGAGGAGAAGGGGACAATAGAGGATGAGATGGCTGGATGACATCACAGACTTGATGGACGTGAGTTTGAGTGAACTCCAGGAGTTGGTGATGGACAGGGAGGCCTGGCATGCTGCAATTTATGGGGTCGCAAAGAGTTGGATATGACTGAGCGACTGAATTGAACTGAAGATCTAGACTTTTGGCACACTGTCCAAAACCAGGGGTTTGGCATGTACTTCTTTCTCATGGGCCTGAGTGGGTGAGAAAGATTGAAGAATTCAGGGCTTTCATGAGCCATGCATTTGAAAATCCCAGTTCCTCATTTTTCTGAAGAAGCAAGGCATTCTGAAGCAAATTTGGAAACATAAGGAAATGTCTAAGAGATTGATTTTATATCTGTCATATTTCTTTTCAGTCACTTCAATTATGCGACCAAATATCAACAATAGAAATCTAAAAAATGCAGTGATTTGGCTAACCTTTACTGAAAAAGCTCAACTCTTTTCTGGTGATTGGTGATTGGGTAAAGGATCGCCATTATTGTAGAATAGCATTCCTGGTGAAACAGCATTATAAGATACTTGAGGTGGTAATCATGCCTATGAAATTTAAATAGAACCAATGAACTTCTTCATAGCTGCTCTGCATCTCTTACCTCTTCATGTAATTATTTTAAAAGCTGTCATGTCAAAGATTAGCATCATTTGTAGACATCAGCTCAATATTAGCTTCTCGCTCCGAAGTTAACTCTCCTTACTGTCTCTTTCATAGTATTTGTGTCGTTCCCTTTCCTCTCGTCTCATCCTTCTTTTACTTTCATTGTCTTCAAATTTTTTTTTTACTCAATATATTTTTATGCTACTATAGTTTCTCGAAACCCATCTTAATACTTCTTACAAAATGAGGATGATCAATAAAATGTCTGCTTGCCAATTTTAAGTAAATGAAATAATTTCAAAATTGCAGAAAATAGCTGTCGAGGTGTGATTGCCAGATGATGGTCTTCAGATGAGGGAATGCAAATCTATTTATAGAGAATGAAATCTGTAGATGGATTTCTGTATTCAGTAGAATTAACTGAAGCTCTTCCATCAATATTAGGTATTGAATATGACCTTTTTTGAGGAATACTTTATTGAATGGACAGTTGACATTACTTTGGGTCACATGGGTTATAAGGCAGTATACTTACTGTAAGCATTAAAGGCTTTTGGAGAAGGAAATGGGTAGCCTCGGAGGATAACAGCTCTCAGTATTCATGGCCAGGGGCCAGAATGTCAGAAAGAAAGTGATCACCTACCTTTTCAACAGTGGCTACCCCGATGGAGATGGAAGGCCTCCTCTTGGTTTTCACGGATGCACAGGTAGAGTATGGCTTGTTCTGGGTTTTTGTACTGGGCTTAGCTCTATGCACAGTCATTACAAGGTTATTACTATCATTATAGTGGACAATGCAGTAATATTTTAAATGGGGTAAATTTGGCTCCCAGCTATTCATGGGCAGCTCTTGCAGGTCTTAGGGAAAATATCTTATGAGTGCAGGGAAATGGAATCTGGCCTATATCCAGTTGCTGCCTCCACTGAAGAATATGTGGTCATGTGATACCTCTTACCTCTGGTTAGAAGTAGCCTTTGTGGATAACTCTTCGGGGATAACTGCAAAACTGGTTTTGAATATAAATATAAAACAAGAGAAGTTAGCCACCCAAGCTCTTCACTTTCACTTTCTGATACATTTCTCTGTCAACCTGCATGTCTTATTCTGAACCCTTTTCTTATGCACCACTTTTCTTCTTATGAAGAAGAAAAAAATCATGTGAAGTCAACATTTGCCAAAATACATTTCTTGGGATAATTATACATCCTAGAAATTCCACAATAAGACGATTCTGGGGAAGTCCTTTCTGAGAGCCACAGAGCACATGAATATGTTAGAGACTTTGAGTGCTTCCAGAGGAAAGCAACATGTTTAAATGTGTTGTTGGAGCCCTTTTTAACATAAAATATAATACCTCATAGAATTATTATTGTTTGGGAAATTAAAGCTTCAAATTTTAGGGGTCCCAGAGACAGACTAATGTTTAACTCTGAGAGTGTCATTATGTGAAGTCAGCTGCACATAAGCTTACGCTATATTAAATGAGATAGTCTTTCAAAACCTTGTCTTCAAAAGAAGGCACTCTACATGTAAACTTTAAAAAAAAAATCATGAAGACATTTCTTTGAGGATACCTTGCTTCTCATATAGAATTAATTGCATCCCTTAATGGCATCATTGGGTAGAACTAATATTCATGGTGTTTTAACAATTATAAATCATAATAATAATAGTTTAGCGGCATATCTTCCCTAGCTTGGGAGATAGCTTCACTATCAGTTCAATGACTTCTAGAAACTAAGGCTAAATTTTAGGCATCGTTTTGGTTTAATTCCAGCTATGTGAGCAACTAAGCCAACAAACTCTATTCAGGATGTGTACCCTCTCAACTTCAAAATGAAAATTTCTTGTCAACCAGATTTCTAGTAACTTTCAGTCCTGATGAAATGGTTAGCCAGTTGATTTTTAACCAGTTTAAAAAACAGGATTCCAGAAAGATAGTTTGTCCATATAACCATCTGCACAAAGACACCCCTGGCAATTATTAGCTTGGTCTCCCTCTGCAGAATTTGCCTGGGGAAACATGTTCTGCAGTCAGCTAGCCCTTTTTGTTAATAAGCACTCAGTGCTGCAGAAAGAAATCTCCCAGTTTCCTCCATCCTAGACTTTAGGCAGCTTGTGTGCAGGGAGCAAAGGCTCTTCCACCTTGTTTCTCTGTTTCCATTTCTCAGCCAAGCTGGCATTACTGGGGCAAGCATGGGGAAAGTGGGCAGGTATAAAAGGATGCACAGCCTTCCTTCCATAGAAGTTTTCTTTGTCCTGGCCAAGATCTAGTTCACAGGTTTATGAGAAACTGACAAAGCAAGCATTACACTGGGGCATGTGTGAAAGGAGGCACAGAGGCTTATATGCATGCAACATGACCCTTTTGTAGTACTGATGCTAGAGAAGAGAGACTGAACATTCAGGAGTTCATTTTAGAATAGGATTTGCAGCTAAGACATCAAGTAAGAAGTGTACATGAAAAAAGGTTTTATGTCTCTTTTTTTTATCTTACACATAGATGAATGTCAGGATCTCTATCTAAGATCTAGGAGGTACTTCAGAGAGATAAAAGCCAAGACCCCCCTTCATATGGGGCTGTTGGGTTGTTTGGAAAGGCATGACCTAAGACCAACAAAAGTCAGAATTTCCAATATTTAGGACCTATAAAAGTGAGCTTTGGTGGGCAGTGGGGCACAGAAGAAGGGAAAAAAAGAAGGCGAAATATTAAAGACTAATTGAAAACAGGCAGAAAATAACCCTCAGGCTTTCCAAATAAATTGGAGTATTTTAACTGGCCCCATGAATTTACTAAATGTTGAATAATGCTGAGTTAGAATTAAGTGTTACTCTAAGCCAGTTAAGGAAGTTTTTAAGCAAGTTTGAAGTAACCACCATCTGTTTATGATGTGACTTGCAAAGTCAGACTTCAGCCTAGAGAGAATTGTAGAGTTCTGTCAGGGAGTAATCCTGTCCATTTACACGGTTGTGGAGACAGCAGGGTAAGACCAGACAGTCTGTGTAAGAGAAGAAATACACATTCTGGCTCAAGATATATCCTTTCAGTATTGTTTCTCTTGGTGTGGAACTAGTTCAAGTTAGACTAACTCCTATTTTTTAAGGTAGGAAATCACTTCCCATGGTTTGCCTGATTCTCATGAGAATGCTGTTTTAATCTTGGTTGATTCAAGCCTACTATACCTAAAGCCTCATTTCTTCATGAAATGAATGAATTAACTGATTTTTCCCCAAACTATCACTTTTTAAAAAATTTATTTTACTTGGAGGATAATTGCTTTACAATGTTGTGTTGGATTCTGGCACCAAACTGTCACTTTCATTCAGTCCTTCCTGTGTTTGGAAGCCTACAATAATTTCTGATTTCTCGAAGCCAGATCAGTGCTCAGTACAGTGATGAAAGGAGCTGAGTTAGTTTATAGATCTTGTTCTTGTTGTTCAGTCACTAAGTCGTGTCCTACTCTCTGCGACCCCATGGACTACAGGGTGCCAGGCTTCCCTGTCCTTCACTATCACTTCGAGTTTGCTCAAACTCATGTTCATTGAGTATATCACTCTATCATTGAGTATGTCAGTCTAGGCCTATTCATTTGCATCATTCTGTCCTTAATACCACCTGTCCCCATGACACTTTCACTGTTCTCCTTCTGTCAGATTGATGGCACTACTTAGAGTACTGCTACTTGTGGAATTTACAGTCTTCTAGAGGAGTCACTTCCAAAATAAATGTATTGACTACCAGTGGAAGGATCTCAGTTATCAGCCAGTAAGTAAAAGAAAATATGAAGGTCGGTTATACCTTCTAGTTTGCAAGGTAGCAATTCTGTAATGCTTATTACTTAATATCTCTGTATTTCAGTTTCCTCATGAGTGAAATGGGGATTATGAAAGCCCTTATAGGGTTGTTATGAGGTGTAAACGACTTCATATTTGTTAAAAGCTTAGGAAATAAATAGTAGGTAAGTGTTCAATCATTAAATAAAAATGGGCATTCAGATCTGTCAGGGTGCTAGAATGAGATGTGTTAACTTTAAACACTGAGTTAAAACTACAAAGTTTATGATATGATTCTAATACCTTTATCCATGTATATTAATACTTCATATAACACTCTCTACTGTAGGCAGACGAGTCTATTAGCTCCCTCCTACACCTGCAATACTCAGTCAAACCTCATTCTCATGTCATGGAGACCTGCCACTTGGACTATTCCTTTCTCTCTCTCTACAACCTCATTAAATTTTACTTAACTTTCAAGGCCTGATTCAATTTTGTTCACAAATCAGCTCTCATCAACTGGAGTCTACATTGGCTCTGTTTTGTTTCTAAACAACAAAATTGCTTACATTGTAAAGCATAATTTTTGTGGTGCTAGATACTTAGAAAGTGTTCAATAAATAAGCTGCAAAAGAGCAGACATTCAAAATGATATTTTCCTGCTGGCCCAGAGGAGAACTGACCTCCTTCATTCTCTCTTTTGTATAAAGGAGAAGCCCAGGCTAACTGACAACTCAGCCCACTTGTTGCCCTTGGGTTTCCTCTACAGGTGGGCGTGGTCTAATTGTGGAATGCCCTCTGTGTGTCTGTCTTTACAATTGTGGTGACCAACCCTCTTCACCCTAATATCTATTCCAAACTGCTCTCAATGCACCAAGCGTGTTTCCTTCCAAAATGAAATTCACAGGCAGTAAATAATTGAATGTTTCACTTTATCACAAGTACCACTCTCTTGCCACAAAAACAAGGAAATACAGATGTGTACTCTTGCTCCCATTTTGTTGTGCATTTTAGCACCACCTTTATATTTTGATCTGTGGCTCATAGCTGCCACAATGTTCAACAAATATTTACTGAGCATCTCTTGTGCGAGGACCTGAACAATGAGATGGGCCCGAAAAAAGGTGACTGAGACAGGATTGCCTTCAAAGAGCTTTCTATAAACAATCATTCTATAGGTGTTGCAGTTGTTTAATAGAAACAAAATAAAGTCACTGATAAGAATCTGTGGGAACAAATGCACAGCAAATCAGGAGAAATTAAAGTTTTCTATGAATCTGAATAATTCTACCAGGAGCAAGTTTAAAGAGTGAAGGGAGAAATGTTTACCATTGTGTTAAGATATTCCTAATTCTGCTCTCCTTTTCAATTTGGCAAGAGTTGAGGTGTCGCAACCTAGATCCATAGTAGTGCACTTGAAGACATGAAGATGTAAGGACTCCTATGTGATCTGGATTAAGTCACAGCCAAGTACTACCCTTGGGTGTGGGAGAGAGGACTTGCCTCACCCTGGGCTTTAGAGGGCCTTGCTCTAGCTCTCTCAGCTCGTGCATGTCCCCTGGGGTGGGAAGAGGCTTTGAGATTAAGCCAACACTCTCCCTTTTTGGGGGTACTCTAGTTACCAGGACTCCAAAGCCCGTAGCCACTGGTGTTTATACATTTAGGCCTGAAGGATTGCCAGTGGAGCACTGGTGGTGTACAATATGATTGAGACATAGCTGCATGCACTGGGAGATCCCCACAAGAACATTAGGGCTTGTAATAGTGCGGGAGAGTGCAGAGATCAGAGAGAGAAAAAAAAAAGGGGGCGGGTCAGGGCCATGAGCTGCTGGCTGGCATTCCCTGCACCATCATGGTCTGTGGAACTCCCAGAAGTTCAAGAGCTCTAAGTTCAGATTGAGGTCTATAGATCATTGTGAAGGTATATTTCTTGAGGTAAGAGGACAGAACATATGTCACCGAACAGTTTTTGGGTTTGACTTATGACATTTAACTATTGGACGTATCCTGTATGGGTCTCCATATTTATTTTTGGTCTCACCTCCGCAAAGGTTAGGAATAAGCCTGGGATATGGCAATTGGCACAAAGGAAATGAGTATGACTCAAAACTACTATTCCTTGAGAAAACCGGGCTTGCTCTTCCTGCATTCTCCCTCACTTCCTGAACTGCTTCCACTCTCTGCCTGAACTTATGAGAGTGGACTCACAGATACAGAGAACAGGCTAATCATTACCAGTGGGGAAGGGAAAGGGGGATGGAATATAGCAGTTGGGGATTAAGAGGTATCATGCTGTTCTATACTGCTAGGTGTAAAACAAGCTACAAAGATATGTTGTACAACACAGGGAACATAGCCAATACTTTATAATAACTATAAAGAGGGTACATTGACATTTTGGAAATCAGAGAAATAAAATAGACTGGAATGGGTGAATTTAACCCAGATGACCATTATATCTACTACTGTGGCCAAGAATCCCTTAGAAGAAATGGAATAGCCATCATAGTCAACAAATGAGTCCAAAATGCAGTACTTGGATGCAATCTCAAAAATGACACAATGATCTCTGTTTGTTTCCAAGGCAAACCATTCAATATCACAGTAATCCAAGTCTATGACCCAACCAGTAACACTGAAGAAGCTGAAGTTGAACGGTTCTATGAAGACCTACAAGACCTTATAGAACCAACATCCAAAAAAGATGTCCTCTTCATTATAGGGGACTAGAATGCAAAAGTAGGAAGTCAAGAGATACCTGGAGTAACAGGCAAATTTGGCCGTGGAGTACAAAATGAAGAAGGTCAAAGGCTAACAGAGTTTTACCAAGAGAACACACTGGTTATAGCAAACACCCTCTTCCAACAACACAAGAGAAGACTCTACACATGGATAATCACCAGATGGTCAATACTGAAATCAGATTGATTATATTCTTTGCAGCCAAAGATGGAGAAACTCTATATACAGTCAGCAAAAACAAGACCAGGAGCTGACTGGTCAGATCATGTGGCTCAGATCATGAATTCCTTATTGCCAAATTCAGAAGAAATATATTGAAGAAAATAGGGAAAATCACTAGACCATTCAGGTGGGACTTATGATTATATAGTGGAAGTGAGAAATAGATTCAAGGGATTAGATCTGATAGACAGAGTGCCTGAAGGACTATGGACAGAGGTTCATGACATTGTACAGGAGGCAGTGATCAAGACCATCCCCAAGAAAAAGAAATGCAATAAGGCAAAATGGTTGTCTGATGGGGCCTTACAAATAGCTGAGAAAAGAAGAGAAGCTAAAGGCAAAGGAGAAAAGGAAAGATATAGCCATTTGAATGAAGAGATCCAAAGAATAGCAAGGAGAGCTAAGAAAGCCTTCCTCAATGATTAGTGCAAAGATATAGAGGAAAAAAATAGGATGAGAAAGACTAGAGATCTCTTCAAGAAAACTAGAGATACCAAGGGAACATTTCATGCAAAGATGGGCACAATAAAGGACGGAAATTGTATGGACCTAACAGAAGCAGAAGATATGAAGAAGAGATGGCAAGAATACACAGAAAAACTGTACAGAAAATTTCTTAATGACCCAGAGAACCACAATGGTGTGATCACTCATCTAGGGCCAGATATCCTGGAAGGCGAGGTCAAGTGGGCCTTAGGAAGCATCACTATGAACAAAGCTAGTGAAAGTGATGCATTCTAGTTGAGCTATTTCAAATCCTAAAAGAGGATGCTGTGAAACTGCTGCACTCAATATGCCAGCAAATCTGGAAAACTCATCAATGGCTACAGGACTGGAAAAGGTCCATTTTCATTCCAATCCCAAAGAAAGGCAATGCCAAAGAATGCTCAAACTAGCACACAATTGTACTCATCAAAGTAATGTTCAAAATTCTCCAAGCCAGGCTTAAACAGTACATGAGCCATGAACTTCCAGATGTTCAAGCTGGATTTAGAAAAGCCAGAGGATCCAGAGATCAAATTTCCAGCATCCGTTGGATCATCGAAAAAGTAAGAGAGTTCCAGAAAAACATCTATTTTTGCTTTATTGACTATACCAAAGCCTTTGACTGTGTGGATCACAACAAACTGTGGAAAATTCTGAAAGAGATGGGAATACCAGACCACCTGACCTGCCTCCTGAGAAATCTGTATGCAGGACAGGAAGCAACAGTTAGAACTGGACATGGAACAACAGACTGGTTCCAAATTGGGAAAGGAGTACGTCAAGGCTGTATATTGTCACCCTGCTTATTTAACTTATATGCAGAGTACATCATAGGAATGCTGGGCTGGATGAAGCACAAGTTGGAAACAAGATTGCCAGGAGAAATATCAATAACTTCAGATATACAGATGACACCACCCTTATGGCAGAGGGTGAAGAACTAAAGAGCCTCTTGATGAAAGTGAAAGAGGAGAGTGAAAAAGTTGGCTTAAAACTCAACATTTAGAAAACTAAGATCATGGCATCTGGTCCCATCACTTCACGCCAACTAGATGGGGAAACAATGGAAACAGTGAGCGACTTTATTTTCTTAGGCTCCAAAATCACTGCAGATGGTGATTCCAGCCATGAAATTAAAAGATGCTTGCTCCTTGAAAGAAAAGCTATGACCAAGCTAGATAGCATATTAAAAAGCAGAGAGATTACTTTGCTAAGAACAGTCTTGTAAAGCTATGGTTTTTCCAGTAGTCATGTATGGATGTGAGAGTTGGACTATAAAGAAAATTGAGCACTGAAGAATTGATGCTTTTGAACTGTGGTGTTGGAGAAGACTTTTAAGGGTCCCTTGGACTGCAAGGAGATCTAACCAGTCCATCCTAAAGGAAATCAGTCCTGAATATTCATTGGAAGGACTGATGATGAAGCTGAAACTCCAATACTTAGGCCACCTCATGCAAAGAACTGACCCATTTGAAAAGACCCTGATGCTGGGAAAGATTGAAGGCAGGAGAAGGGGATGACAGAGGATGAAGTGGTTGGATGGCATCACTAACTAAATGGACATGAGTTTGAGTAAGCTCTGGGATTTGGTGATGGATAGGGAAGCCTGGCATGCTGCAGTCCATGGGGTCTCAAAGAGTCAGACATGACTGAGGAACTGAACTGATAAATAGGGTATAACTGAAAAATTGTAAATCCTTACATTGTATACCTGTTAACTAATAATAAAATTGTACATTGAGTTCAGTTCAGTCTCTCAGTCATGTCTGACTCTTTGCGAGCCCATGGACCCCAAACATGCCAGGTTTCCCTGTCCATCACCAACTCCCAGAGCTTGCTCAAACTCATGTCCATCGAGTTGGTGATGCTATGTATACTTCAATTAAATTAAAGTACATCAAACTTAATTAAATTTGTATTCATCAAGTATACTTCAAGTAAAAACAAAGTTGACAAAAAAATTTGCAGATAAAGAAATTCAATTGTTTGTGTTGATGACAGATGTAAAGAAGTTAGAAAAAAGTGAAGGTACTTAGCCACAAACTTGTGAAAGCATTAAAGCTCAGAGGGACACTATTGGTGATGGCTGAGATGTATGACCTGCCAAGTCCATGGCACATGCAGTGGCCATGTGCTGTCCTCCTTGTGAATATTTTTGAAAGTGAAAGTGTTAGTTGCTCAGAAATGCCTAAGTCTTTGAGACCCCTTGGTTGTAGCCTGCCAGGCTCCTCTGTCCATGGAATTCTCCATGCAAGAATGCTGGAGTGGGCTGCCATTCCTTTCTTCAGGGGACTGTCCCAACCCAGGGATTGTGCCCAGATCTCCTGCACTGGAGGCAAATTCTTTACCATCTGAGCCACTGGGGAATATTTTTAGGTCTACCCTCAAGTCAGTTCTGTTAGACCTATAAACATCCTAATAGTTTGAATATCTAAATATCTTAACAGCTTAAGTTACTTAATTGGTCGCTTCTTTAATTCACTCACTGTACAAATATTCATCTAGTATCTGTCCAAAAGACGGACTAGTGTATTCCAAAACAAACCCATGATGACTTTCCCATTATACATAGAAGTGCTTCATATTATGGAAACATAATTTTTTTTAACTCTTCTATACAACTTAATCTCCTCCTTAAACACTAACTTGTCTTATTTTAACTATTTTTGACTGAAATATTTCTAAAGTATCCTCATTTCCTTAGAGTATACTAAATGTTTTTTAATCACTCGTAAAGTCAATCACTAATTAATTCTGTGATGTACTCAGAAAATTTCAATGTATAGATGCAATCTTTTTTTAAAAATTTGTCCTTTATAATATTTTAGTCTACTCTTGTCCCTCACTTCTGTCTGTGTACCTCCTCTAGTAAACTCTGCTCCTTTCATGTGCCTCTCACCTTTGGACTGGAAAACCACATTTTGTAAAATTTATTCTAACATAGCAGTGAATTTCTGCATATTGTTTATAAAAATGGTTTAACATTTAGTGCACTAATTTTATAGCATCTCTTTTGAATCTTTATGACCAGTTTTGATCATTTTCTGTTTCTTAGGTATACTCAGAAAACTTACTAGATGATAAGCTACTACATAAATGAGACATTATTGAAATATGCTATAAAATATGTCATAAGATAACTGCCTGGTTTGAAAAAAAAGAGATTTTTCCTAAAGAGGCAAATATGGTGAAACTAATTTGATTTAATTTACTTATTATCAGCCACGTCAGTTCACTCAATTGTCTGTCTGTCTGCATCTAGTGGTAAGCATTTTTTTTTTCCTATTAACCATCTGCAATTTGAACTGTAAAGTATCTGAAAAACCTATAAAACAAAAATATTAATGTGGGCTTAGGAGGTCAGCCTCTAGTGTGATTTATGAGAAACTATGTTGGCCAGCTCCCAGTAAAATTGTTAAACTATTTTTACAAAAATAATAAAGCCTCTAGAAATAGTTCTAAGAGTGACTGGCCTATGACAAAGTATCTATTCAAGAAAATCTACCAAAATTTGCTAAGAAAAATTAGAATGTATGCTATTTAAACTGAAATTTGTCCCTGTCTTCTCTACTCTTAGTTCAATGAGATAGAGATTCCACTCCAGACTGATGATGCCAGGAATATAGGGAACTCTCTCTCCTCAGCATCCAGAGGAAAGGCTTTCTTTCCAGGAGGAGCAGGATTTTATAATTTTGCATCCTACTACAAGTTTCTTATTGCTGAGGCTGTTTCAAACCAGTACAGTTGAGAAGTAAGGACTTTCTTGTGCCCAGCCTCCACTGTAGAAAGGAGGCTTCACTGAGTCCTTGATGACTTCTTCCCTGGCTCATGAGGCCACGGTTCCACACCAAGAGAAGCAAATTGAAAGAATCTCATATTTCTGCCCCTCCTTCATGAAGTTCTTGGTGAAAGTTCTTAGAGTGAAAGTGGCCTCAGAGACAAACCTGACATCTTCCCTACATTCAGATCTAGAGGCCTGGCTCAGAGATTTTTGTTTGGGGAGAGAAGACAAACCTGCCACAAAATAAACAGCTCTTCTTCTCTTCCTAAGGAACTTTCTTGTTCTAACTAGACTGAAAAAAATCAAGTCTAACGGCACTGCCAAAAACAGTTGAAGTGGTGAAAGGCAATTGAGATGAGATTCGAGACACAACTCAGCAGTAGCCAAACTAGTTTGCAGAAGAGAACCAGGGAATAATACAGTTGGAACAGCGCTCTGATGATCAGGATAAAAATGAAACACTAACTTCAGAAACTATTCATTGAAAGGAGCCAGAATGAATAAATCAGTTGGTAGAGCAATTTATACCCCCAGATTTTGTTAAATGCAACAGAATAATTAGCTATCAGCTAACGAGGTTTACCAGAGAAGGCAATGGCACCCCACTCCAGTACTCTTGCCTGGAAAATCCCCTGGACAGAGGAGCCTGGTAGGCTGCAGTCCATGGGGTCTCGAAGAGTCGGACACGATTGAGCGACTTCACTTACACTTTTCACTTTCATGCATTGGAGAAGAAAATGGCAACCTACTCCAGTGTTCTTACCTGGAGAATCCCAGGGACAGGGGAGCCTGGTGGGCTGCCATCTATGGGATCATACAGAGTCAGATACGACTGAGCGACTTCACTTTCACTTTCATGCATTGGAGAAGGAAATAGCAACCCACTCCAGTGTTCTTGCCTGGAGAATCCCAGGGACGGGAGAGCCTGGTCGGCTGCCATCTATGGGATCCTACAGAGTCGGACACAACTGAAGCGACTTAGCAGCAGCAGCAATGGGCTTTACCTGCTGAATGTGATCGGGGAAAGAGAGGGAGAGAGTCCAGCCATTATCACTGTCATCCCTGGGTGCTGTGGGCATATCCAAACCTGTGCATCCTCAAGGAACAACATCAGAGGCTGAACGCTAGAGGAGAGGTTTTGGAAAGGACACTAAAATAATCAGTTTCTAAGCAAATAAACAAGCAGATAGCAATAACCCCTCAGGGGGTGGGGCAGTGAAAGACAACATTCAGAATTTCTACCATATATTATCTAAAATGCCAACTTTTAACAGTAAAAAATTAGAAACATGTAAAGAAATGCTAAATTATAGCTCATATAAGGGAAAAAAATGAAAGCAACTGAAACTACTTGTGAGATCAGTTCCTGAATTTATGAGAAAAAGACTTTAGCCATTATAAACATGTTCATGGAATTAAGGGAAATTATGATTAAAGAAGTAAAGGTATAAATGCAATATTGCATTAAGTAGAGATGATCAATAAAGATGTAGAATTTCAAAAAACATTCTTTTGGGGTATAGCCTATTCGCAATGTTGTGACAGTTTCAAGTGAACAGTGAAGGGACTCAGCTATACATATACAAATATCCATTCTCCCCCAAACTCCCTTTTGATCCAGGCTGCCACATAACATTGAACAGAGTTCATGTGCTATATAGTAGGTCCTTGTTGGTTGTCCATTTTAAATATAGCAGTGTGTACATGTCCATCCCAAACTCCCTATCAAAATGTAGACATTTTTTTTTTTTTTAAACTTTACATAAGGGAGAGGGTGGGAAGATTTGGGAGAATGACATTGAAACATGTAAAATATCATGTAAGAAACGAGTTGCCAGTCCAGGTTCGATGCACGATACTGGATGCTTGGGGCTAGTGCACTGGGACGACCCAGGGGGATGGTATGGGGAGGGAGGAGGGAGGAGGGTTCAGGATGGGGAACACATGTATACCTGTGGCGGATTCATTTTGATATTTGGCAAAATGTAGACATTTTTAAAATAATCAAAGAGACAGACTTCATTATTGTTATTGTTGTTCAGTCGCCCAGTCATGTCCGACTCTGTGACCCCATCGCCAGGCCTCCCTGTCCCCTCGCCTAATGAAAGATTTCATTAGAGGGGCTTAATAATAGATTTGTACTGGCAGAGAAAGGGATGTGATTTTGAAGATAGACTGATAGAGATTATGCAAGCTGAAAAACAGGGAGAAAAAAGAACTGGAAAAAAATGAAGAGCATTTCAGAGAAATGTGGATAAGCACTTTATGTATACATAATGGGAGTATCATAGAGACAAAAGGAGTATAAAAAATATTAAATAGTGACTGAAAACTGAAATATCCATGCCGATATCAGAAAAAAAATAGACTTTAAAACAAAAAAAATTCCTAGAAATAGAAACATTTTATAGTGATAAAAGTCAATCCATTAAAAGCATGTAAGTATAAACATATGTGCTAATAGCAGAACACCAAAATGCAAAAGAGTTGGAGACTTCCATACCCCACTCTTAGTAGTGGAAAGAACAAACAGATCAATTAAAAAATAGACAAATTAAACATTGTAAACCAACTAGACTTAGTAGGCATCTACAGAACACCAACCCTAACAACAGCGGAATATATGTCATCCCAAATGCACACAGAGCATTCTCCAGGATAAACTATAAGCTAACAATAAATCAAACTTCAATAGATTTGAAATGATATAAATAATGCAAAGTATGTTTGTCAGCCATAATGTAATAAAATTAGAAATCAATGGCAGGAAAAGATTTGGGAAACTAACAAAATGTGGAAATTGTATGACACTTTCCTAAATAACTAATGAATTAAAGAAAATATCAGAAGGGAAATTAGAAAATACCTTAAGAGTAATGCAGATGAGGACATAGCATACCAAAACATATGGGATGAAGTTAAAGCAGGGAGTGGAGAGAAATATTTAACTGTAAATATTAAATATGCCTATATTAAGAAAGAAGAAATATATCAAATGAACACCCTAATATTCCCTCCTCAGAAACTGAAAAAAAAAGAATAAAGGAAATAAAAAAGATAAAAACAACAACAACAAGAAAGAAAGAAAGCCTAGGAAAAATAAGGGAAATTGATAAAGCTAAAGCTGGTACTTTTAAAAGATAAAAATATTACAAACATTTAGCTAGATTGCCAAGAAGAAGAGAGAGAAGAAGAAAATTATTAGAATTAGAAACAAAAGAGAAGACATTACTACTGACCCTACAGAAATTTAAAAAGAATTACAAAGAACTACTGCTAATAATTGTACACTAACAAATTAGATAAATTGGACAAATTCCTAAAAACTAACCTAAGGAATAGACAATCTGAATAGATTTATAATAATATATTAAAATAGTAATCAATAACCTACCTACAAAGAAAAACTCAGTCCCAGATGGCCTCACCATCGCATTCTATCAACATTTAAGCATGAATACTAGTTAAGAGTCAGACATAACTGAGTAACTAACACTTTCCACAATTCATCACAACCTCATTCCAAAAGTGAAGAGGAGAGAATGCTTCCCAACTCATTCTACAGGTATTACCAGAATACCAAAACCAAAATCATCACACACACAAAACAAATTATGAATCAATATCTATTATGAATATAGATGTAAAATTCCTCAACAAAATATCAGCAACCCCAAATCCAGCAAACATATTTAAAAAGTTACACATCATAATATACAGATATTCCTGGGATAAGTCTCTAGCCACATAGAAAAAAATGAACCCTTTCTTTACACTGCATAAAAAATTAAACTAGATCAAAGACCTAAATGTTAGAATGAAAACTATAAAACTGTTAGAAAAAAACAAAGGGGTAAATCTTCATGATCTTGGATTGGCAAAGGATTCATGGATATAATACCAAAAGACAAGCAACAGCAACAACACAAAAGTAGATAAATTGGACTTCATCAAAACAAAATATCTTCTGTGCATTGAGACTGTCAAAAAAATGACAGCTGACAGAAAAAGAGGGGATATTTGCAAAGTTTATGCCTAATGAAAGGCTTGTTTCCAGAAATTATAAAGAACACTTATCTCAGTAATAAACAAATAACCCAACTTTTTAAATGGGTAAAGAATCTGAATAGACATTTATATTTATCCAAGGAAGCTTCACAAGTGGTCAAAAAGCATATGAAAAGTTGTTCAATATCATTAGCTATCAGAATAATACCCATCTAGGATCAATGGCAACCCACTCCAGTGTTCTTGCCTGGAGAATCCCAAGGGCGGGGGAGACTGGTGAGCTGCCGTCTATGGGGTCGCACAGAGTTGGACACGACTGAAGCAACTTAGCAGCAGCAGCAGGAGCAGGATCACTAACTCAAAAGAACAAGAACTGGTGTAGTCTTGAATCTGACCCCTCATATGCTGGTAGAAAGTAAAATGGATCAGTCAGTTTGAAAAATAGCTTTGTCGTTCTTCAAACCATTAAATGCAGTTACCAAATGACTCCGAAAATCCATCCCCAAATATGTACCAAACAGAAACAAAAACATGTTCATATTGAAACTTATACATGAAGGTTTATAGCAGCATCATTAACAATAGCCAAAATGTGGAAAGACTCCAAGTACCCATTCGTTTCATCTAAAAGTTCTGAACAGGGAAATCTATAGTGATGATAAGTGTATTAGTAGTTTCTTTGTGATGAGGCATAGAAGTGGGTAGCTAAACCATATAGAGTTTCTTTTTGAGGTGATAGAAAATACTGAAATTGACTGTGGTGATGGTTGTACATGTTTGTGAATATACTAAAATCCATTGACTGGTACACACCATAACAAAAACAACTGATAAATCAACCACATATAATTTTTAAATAACCGTATTATGAAATAAACCAAATACAAAGTTAAAAGCAACCAAGCAGAAGATACATTTTAAAAAGTTTAATAGAAATTGAAGTTTACTATTAACAATCTATAAATGACTTCTACAATTTAATAAAAAAAGACAAAAGAGCAGAGAATTGAAATGGCATTTGACAGAAGAAATCTGAATATACATCTTATGAAAAGAATCTCAGCTTCAACAGATAACCATGAAATGTAAATGTTAAATAATGAGACAATTTCACACTCCTGAGACCAAGAAAAGTCAAAGACCTTAAGAGCATCAATATTGGCAATAAAGCAGTGAAACAGGAACTCTCATTTAGTCTAGTGGGCACACAAGCTGGCACAATAATTTGGAAAGCTATCTGACCAAATCTCATACCCTACACTCAGTTCAGTTCTGTAAGTAACAGTGTGTAAAAGTTATATTTCCTAAAATAAGTCAAGTACATGAACTGAAGGAAACATATATAAGAACGTTCATTGAAACACTGCTTCTTACTTCAAAAATATGGAAAAAATACAAATGTCCATGTACAAGAAATTCATGATGTATTTATCATGGGTGGGGCATTAGACAATAGTTAAAATGAGGAAGAAGGATATATATGCCAATGAAGAAAAGTTTTAAAAAACACATTGAATAAAATCAAGGCAATTGCCAAATGATACATATTTAAATAAGCTTTAAAACCACTCACAAATAAATAATAGTCCATAAATATAAGCACAAAAGTAAATATAAATCTACAAGTAAAAGCACAAAAAGATATGGGATTGATAAGCATTGAATTAAGAATTATTGCCATCACAGCAGAGAAATTCAGTAAATAGGGTTGGAAAGGTGTTTATAGTGGGAATATTGTTTTTAAAAGTTCAAAGTAAATGTGTCATAATGTTAGGATTTAAGGGGAAGTCAAGATGAAAAGGTAGTATAGGATGGAATCATGGGCACATTCTAAACCTGAATGCTTTGGTTCAATTTTGCCCTCTGTCACCTACAATCTATGTGACTTTATGCAAAGTATGTAACAAATCTACATTCACTTAGAAAATGTGGAATAGTAGCAACAGTATCACATCATAGGAGTGTTCTGAGAATTTGATGAATCAATATGTATTAAAATTCATAGAAGAATGCTTGGTATGTAGTGAGTGTTTAATATTTATATTTGTTCAAGATGCACAATTAAGCCTCAGTATTTATTTTTCTATTCTGCTTTGTGTGTGGTTGAACTATCTCACAATCAAAATACCACTATTTTCTAAATTATAGCAGACTTTACATGGGCAGAAAAGGCAAAGAGGACCTACTCACAGGGACACATTTGATATAAGCTGATCGATCCATGCTACACAATTCAGATTTTTTAAGTTCTAGGAAATAAAAGTTAATTATGGGGTAAAGTTCTAATAATTATGGAAAATAGCCACTTACTGAGTTAAAAAGTATTTGTTAAATGTATACTATTTGTCCAGCTCTATCCAAGGCAGCAGACAATTAAAAAAAAAAAATCAAGCAATAGTTACATATTCCCTGTCTTTATTAACATACAGAAGGTGTTCATAAAGGAAATAATCAGAGAACAAGGTGAAGAATTCCACAAATATATTTTATGATCCCATGTGCTAGAGTAATCCATTGACAAAAAGGGCACTTTGACCCTTGTAGTAATCAGAGAAGTTGGTTGTTTCATTGGTTGGTTTATTTCTTTTGTTTGAATTTTTTAAATTGAAAATAGAATTTAATTTTGAGGAAAGTATGAGATTTCTATAAGCTGAGAAATCAGAAAGAGGGATGAAGGAAGGAGTGGTACGCAGAGAATAAAAGCTCAGAAGCAAGGTGAACTTGACCTGAAAAAGGGGGACTATCTGCTTGTTGGAAACAGAAGGTTAATCCAGGGAGCAGGAAAGAATAGGAATGGGCGTTAGATAAGCAAGGTGCATGCTGTTCATATTAAAATTTACTTTGTGACAGTTCAAGAATGACTTCTGATAGTTGATACTGAGAACTCTGTTACTAGGAAGTAGCTTTGGTTTGAATCCTCAAGGAGAAGAACTAGAAATTTTATTTTCTTATCAATAGAGATAAGAAACTAAACCTTGAAGGCATACCTGAATCATCAGATCAGTAGAAGATATATGGATGAATTTTCAACATGACGGAGTCTCCTTTAGAGCAAATACTTACATATGTAACTAAACAAACAGTTTTAAAAACAATGATATGTGTTTTAGGAGAGGAAAAGAAACTAGCTGTTAAAGCTCTCACCACATCTTTTCTGGAGCTCACGGAGAGAGAGAGCCCTAGGGCTGTCTACAACTCTCCAACAAGCTCTTGAATATAAGACTCTTCTGTAATTTAATAACACCATTTATGGGAAACAAAACTTAACTTTTTTTAATACTTTCTAAGAGGATGAAGGTAGGAGAATAAGTCGATATTCAGTGAGCATTTCATTATCTTTGTGAAACAAACATGTAAATAATCATTTATTTAATTTCATATATATGGAGTAGGTGTAGGCAGAGGAGAATGTAAATTCTTTTCAGACATGGAGCTGATGGTTGTAAAAACCCTCTTACCCTACCCCGTGGTCTCACTGACACACTGCTGCTGGAGTGAAAATATTCTACCAATTCTAATAGACTGAAAATCAAAATAAACAGCTTAATTACATGGTGGGTGTTTTTGAATGGCTTTATGAATTGTAAAGGGCTCATCACATGTCTGTGTTTCCACACTCCTTAAGACTTCATCACTTGAAGTACCCAATGTAGTGAGATGGATGCAACAAATAGCCAGGAAGCATCATATTACAAAACGTAATATCTTTGTTCTCTTCATCCCAGATCAGGACAGTGAAATGATCAGCATTGGGACAACAAAGTTGCTGTATTTCTAGTGGTATGTCATGCCTAGCTCAAAACTTGTATTTCAAATCAGGAGATTAAGAAAGATTGGTTGAAAAATACTCATTTTTCTTTAGTTAACCAAGATGGGGAGTTTTATGTTTCTGGATATGTTGTAGGCTTTCAGAAGACAGAGCCATAGCTATCCAACTTGGTGGTATTCCATTCAAAGGGAAGACTAAGTAAAAGCTTTATGAAAACAGTGAAAATATAGTGTCATGTTGCTAAAATGAAATCATTTTGTAAATTACTTTTCCCTGAAAGTTGACTGTTGGACTTTGTATTTCAATCAGGCAGTGCGTTTTTGAGCTGTTTTGACATTTTAGCTATGGATGGGAGAGGGGAAGAGAAAGGGAGAGAGAGAGAGGAGGAGGAGGTGAGATGGAAGGTAGGGGGAGAGGAGATGAAGGAGAAAACAAAGAAAAACGAGGATAAAAGGAAGGAAAGGAATAAAAATGGAAAGAAGAAATAAGTGAAGGAATGAAAGAAGAAATGAGGTATAGAACTTTTACAATTAAACAAATATGATTTCAAAAGCTTTCTTTCAGGAGCTTATGGACATATTTGAACAAATTGGTAGTTGGAATTCCTCTTTGGAAACCATCATTTTATTTCTCATAAAAGAAAACCAGACTTATTATATTGTATGCTGTTTTTTAATAACAAAATGGTATCTACCATATTCATCTATCTTCATTGTGAATTACTTTTTTTCCCCCCAAAACTCAGTCTAGGCTGGTCTTTTAGAGGGAGGAGATGAAGCAATGTGACGGTATTACATGGAATTTTCTCTGTGTCTGCTGAAAAGGAGAGCAAGTGGGTCTACTGAGCAAGAAGGCCAAGGAGAGATGCAGGGGGAAGGATATTCTCTCCTGGATTTCTTACAGCTCTCCATTTCCAAGAAAGTTCACTGAGTTCTGAGACATCTTTGTAGATTTTATTTTGTATTATCCCAGGTGCAAAAGGTTTGAATAATTCTATTTCTTAGATCATGACACCTTCTTATAGGTGGATGTGAGGCCCCCTCTTGTTTTGTGAATATAAATGTAAGAATGTAGGCAAAGTATGTATTCATTTCATTCTTATTCTCCATTCCACTTCTGCTTACTCCCATAACAACCACTCTGATAGTGAAAGTGTTAGTCCCTCAGTCATGTCTGAATTTTTGTGAGCCCATAGACAGCTACCTGCCAGGCCCCTCTGTCCATGGGATTTTTGAGGCAAGAATACTGGAAAGTGAAGTCAGGAAAGTGAAGTCACTCAGTCACGTCTGAGTCTTTGCGACCCCATGGACTGTAGCCTACCAGGCTCCTCTCTCCATGGGATTTTCCAGGCAATAGTACTGGAGTGGATTGCCATTTCCTTCTCCAGCAGATCTTCCCAACTCAGGGATCGAACCCAGGTCTCCCACATTGTAGACACTTTACTGTCTGAGCCATGAGGGAAGTCATACTCTAGTGGGTAGCAATTCCCTTTTCCAGTGGATGTTCCTGACCCAGAAACCAAACCTGGGTCTCCTGCATTGCAGGCAGATTCTTAACTGTCTGAGTCACCAAGGAAGCCATAATTAATATATGTGCTTGTGCTTAGTTGCTCAGTCATGTCCAACTCTTTGTGACCCCATGGACTGTATCCCACCAGGCTCTTCTGTCTATGGGATTATCCAGGCAAGAATACTGGAGTGGGTTGCCATGCCCTACTCCAGGGAATCTGTTCCATTGGTTTATATTTCTGTTTTAGTGCCAGTACCATACTGTCTTGATTACTATAGCTTTGTAATATAGTCTGAAGTCAGGGAGCCTGATTCTTCCAGTTCTGTTTTTCTTCTAAAGATTTTTTTGGCAATTCAGAGTCTTTTGTGTTTCTATACCAGCTGTAGAATTTGCTGTTCTAGTTCTGTGGAAAATGCCATTGGTAATTTGATAGGAATTGCATTAAATCTGTAGATTGCCTTGGGTAGTATAGTTATTTTCACAATATTGATTATTCCAATCTAAGAACATATATCCCCATGTGTATCCCTCTATCTGTTTGTACCATCTTTGATTATCTCTGGGAACTCTACTCAGTGCTCTGTGGTGACTTAAATGGGAAGGAAATCCCCCCAAAATGGGATATATGTATACGCTTAGCTGATTTATTTTGCTGTAGAGTATCCCAGGGATGGGGGAGCCTGGTGGGCTGCCGTCTATGGGGTTGCACAGAGTTGAACATGACTGAAGTGACTTAGCAGCAGCAGAATAGAAACTAATAGAACATTGTAAAATGACTATACTCCAATATGCAATGGTTTTAAAAGTTCTACTTAGAGAAAAAAAAAAGATAACAAACATTTAATCCAATAATATTAATATAAAATGAGTTTTAAATACAGACTCTTTAGGATACTATTATTTAAAATATTCAGTAGTCATAGTACATCTGAGTCTGTGCTATGTACAGGAGTTTGCTTTTCTGGAATTTGAAATTTGACTCATTATAGGATTTTTTACTCTAACATGTGATGCAGCATAACAAAATAAATTGTAGTTATTCCTTTTCAAAGAATACATAGAATGAGAAAATTCAGCTAGATTACCTGACAGAAGATGATTTCATCCCAAAACTAATAATATTCATTGTTCAGTTCAGTTCAGTTCAGTTGCTCAGTCGTGTCCGACTCTTTGCAACCCCATGAATTGCAGCACGCCAGGCCTCCCTGTCCATCACCAACTCCTGGAGTTCACTCAGACTCACTTCCATCGAGTCAGTGATGCCACCCAGCCATCTCATCCTCTGTCTTCCCCTTCTCCTCCTGCCCCCAGTCCCTCCCAGCATCAGAATCTTTTCCAATGAGTCAACTCTTCGCATGAGGTGGCTAAAGGACTGGAGTTTCAGCTTTAGCATCATTCCTTCCAAAGAAATCCCAGGGCTGATCTCCTTCAGAATGGACTGGTTGGATCTCCTTGCAGTCCAAGGGACTCTCAAGAGTCTTCTCCAACACCACAGTTCAAAAGCATCAATTTTTTGGTGCTCAGCCTTCTTCACAGTCCAACTCTCACATCCATACATGACCACAGGAAAAACCATAGCTTTGACTAGACGAACCTTTGTTGGCAAAGTAATGTCTCTGCTTTTGAATATGCTATCTAGGTTGGTCATAACTTTCCTTCCAAGGAGTAAGTGTCTTTTAATTTCATGGCTGCAGTCACCATCTGCAGTGATTTTGGAGCCCCAAAAAATAAAGTCTGACACTGTTTCCACTGTTTCCCCATCTATTTCCCATGAAGTGATAGGACCAGATGCCATGATCTTAGTTTTCTGAATGTTGAGCTTTAAGCCAACTTTTCACTCTCCTCTTTCACTTTCATCAAGAGGCTTTTGAGTTCCTCTTCACTTTCTGCCATAAGGGTGGTGTCATCTGCATATCTGAGGTCATTGATATTTCTCATGCTAGTAAAGTAATGCTCAAAATTCTCCAAGCCAGGCTTCAGCAATATGTGAACCGTGAACTTCCTGATGTTCAAGCTGGTTTTAGAAAAGGCAGAGGAACCAGAGGTCAAATTGCCAACATCTGCTGGATCATGGAAAAAGCAAGAGAGTTCCAGAAAAACATCTATTTCTGCTTTATTGACTATGCCAAAGCCTTTGACTGTGTGGATCACGACAAACTGTGGAAAATTATGAAAGAGATGGGAATACCAGACCACCTGACCTGCCTCTTGAGAAATCTGTATGCAGGTCAGGAAGCAACAGTTAGAACTGGACATGGAACAACAGACTGGTTCCAAATAGAAAAAGGAGTACATCAAGGCTATATATATTCATTGTTACTACATAATAAGTCAGTTGGGAGAATGACTAAAAATATAAGGTTCAATTGACAATACAAGGGAAAACTCTAAATTACTTAGATACTGACTTAGGAAGAAGAAACTTTTTAAAGTATATTAAAGGACATAAAAGATGAACCAATTTAAGTTCATTCCATCACCATAGGTGAGATGGTCTAACTTTGAAAAATTATTAATTCAAATCAAATTATCTTATAATTTCAAAATAATTTTTATCAAAATATCAGCTGGAATTTTGGAGAAACTTGACAAATCTTAGAAAATATGATATAAAAATTAAAAATGAGTTCATTAGTAATAACTTAACATTGAAAAATAAAAGTAAAAAATGGGGATTCGCATTCTAGATATTAGGACTTAAAAGGCATTGCAATAAAAAAAAAGTTCTGTAGTCCTAAAGGAACAGACACATATAATTATGGAACAGAATTTATTATTCATAATCTGACTCATATAAATGTGTGTATATATATATAGGGATTTGTTGACCATATGAGGGCCAGCACTAATCAATAAATATAGGACAAATTGTGGAGTAGACAGTCTCAGAGACAAGCTTCATCTTTTGGTTGGATTTCCAATAAAAAATATACTCTAAAGGTAAAACAAAGTTATTGGGGGAAAATATAATATACTAACTTTGTCTCCTGGTATAGCAAAGAAACCTTAAAAATCCTAAAACTCAGACAGTGGATCCAAAACTTGACTCTTGTATCTTTGTAATACTTCCCCCTTTAAAAGTAGAGCGAAATAAAATAAGCTTGAAAGAGTTTCTGTTATGTTCACCATTTTTATCCTGCTGTATCTACTCTGAAAAGATAAGCTGTGTTACCTTCAAGAATATGCAGCATACTGAAGTAGAATCTGAGGGTCTTTAAAAATTGAGAGTCATAAAATAAATGCAGTATCATTGGAATGATACCTTAATGATATCTTAGCTCTAAAAGAGACCAACTTTCTACCCTCATGCTGTCCATATAGCCGGAACTCTGTATGCTTCCTGTACCTGCGTATGTTTCATTCCTTAGCTTTGGGAATTTTTCAGCCATAATTTTATCAAAAATATTTCTATCCCTGCTTTCTTATTCTCCTGGGGCCCTTATGAATGTTAGTACACTTGCTCTCAACCTAGAAGTTCCTTAAGCTCTTCTCATTTAAAAAAAAAAAAAAATTCTTTCTGCTGTTCTGATTGGGTGATTTCCATTATTCTCTCTTCCAGATTGGCTTAAGTGTTCTTCTGTATCACCTAATCTGCTGTTAATCCCCTCCCTTGAGTGTATTTTTTCATTTTATTTGTTGTATTCTTTAGTTCTGACTGATTCTTTTTACATAATTTCTTGTTAAAATTCTTCCTGTGTCTGTCTAATCTTTCCCTCAGTTCAGTTAGGATTCTTATTATTGCTTTGAACTCTTTTAACAGGTAAATTATTCATCTGTTTCATTCAGGTTTTCTCCTCAGTTTTTTTTTTTTCCTTGTTCTTTCATTAGAAACATTTATCTTTCTTTTTGTTTTATTTAACTTTCTCTTTTTCTATGAAATTAGGTGAAACAGTTGCCTGTCACAATCTTGAAGGCATGTCCTTATGTGGGAGCAGCCCTGTTTCATCCATGTGTGCCCAGGGACTTCGGTGGGAGAACTGGGTCTAAAGTGAGCAAGGGTTATGTCTTCCACTAGGGGAGTACTGGCAGCCATGGCCTCATTAGGGCTTGGAGAGGCTAGACCAGAACGAGATGCAAACCAGGGCTTCTATACTCAAGCCATCACAGCCCTGTTTGGGGTGGGGGAAGGACCCTAGGGACTGGAACAAGAGTCCTTAGGAAGTTGGGTTTCTCCTGAGTGTGATGGCTGTCTCCACCTTGCTTTGGGGCACAGCTAAGACCTGAGGGATTGGGGCTGCCATTCTGTGCTAGTTGGATTTTTTTTCCCTATGTGCTTGGTTAGAGGCTGGGTTGGTGCCATACTATTGAGCTTTTTTCAGTCTTTTCCAGGTGTGACTGGGGACACACACTCTGCTGATGGGGGTCTCCATTCTCGAGCTAGTTTCACTCCCTGCTGAACGTACACACTGATGCACACACTGCCCATGGCCACAGGCAGGTCCACAGTCCGAGTCAGCTCTGTTCCTTCAAAGTATACGTACTGTCATTGTTAATGGCAGCCTCCTCTTTAGTGGGGAACATAGCTGGAGCAAGAAGAGCTAAAAGAGCAGGATGGCTGGGGAGTGGCTGGAGTGGTCCTGGCAAATGGCCAGTGCCCCAGGCAGTTCTCAATCTGCTGCTTTCACATTGTGACTTGGAGCAAGCAAGTCTTTGCACACATTCTTCAAGAGCAGTCTCAGTTTCTCACAGCCGCTTGGTTACCCTCACTAGTTTCCACATCAGCTATGAGGGGGCTCATCATCCTGGTGTTGCACCCCAGGGTTGGTGTGTCTAATGTGTGAATTGAAGCCCATGCTTCCTCTCATTCTCTAAACAAAGAAGATTGTAATGGTGAGTGATGAAGACGTCAACACAAAACCCTTCTGCAATACTACTTTAACAGGTCTGTTTTTTTTTTTTTTTTTTTTTTTTATGGATGCAGAGTTTTTCTTGTGGGATCTTAGTTCCCTTCCCAGGGATTGAACCTAGGCCCTTTGTAGTGAAAGCACTGAGTCATAACCTCTGGACCACCAAGGATTTCCCAATAAGTTAACATTTTTATTCTTATTCTGGACTGTTAAGCTTTGTATTCAGTTCAGGCAGTTCAGTTGTTCAGTCGTGTCCGACTCTTTGTGACCCCATGGACTGTGGCATGTCAGGCTTCGCTGTCCATCACCAACTCCCGGAGCGTACTCAAACTCATATCCAAGGTGTTGGTGATGCCATTCAAACATTTCATCCTCTGCCGTCCCCTTGTCCTCCCGCCTTCAATCTCTCCCAGCATCAGGGTCTTTTCAAATGAGTCAGTTCTTTACATCAGATGGCCAAAGTATTGGAGTTTCAGCTTCAGCATCAGTCCTTCCAGTGAATATTCAGGACTGATTTCCTTTAGAACGGACTGGTTGGATCTCCTTGCAGTCCAAGGCATTCTCAAGAGTCTTCTCCAACACCACAGTTCAAAAGCATCAATTCTTCAGTGCTCAACTTTCTTTATAGTCCAAATCTCACATCCATACATGACTACTAGAAAAACCATAGCTCTGACTAGATGAACCTTTGTTGGTAAAGTAATGTCTCTGCTTTTTAATATGCTGGCTAGGTTGGTCATAGCTTTCTTCCAAGAAGCAAGCATCTTTTAATTTCATGGTTGCAGTCACTATCTGCAGTGATTTTAGAGCCCCCAAAATAAAGTCTGTTATTGTTTCCATTGTTTCTCCATCTATTTGCCATGAAGTGATAGGGCTGGATGCCATGATCTTCGTTTTCTGAATGTTGAGCTTTAAGCCAACTTTTTCACTCTCCTCTTTCACTTTCATGAAGAGGCTCTTTAGTTCTTCTTAGCTTTCTGCCATAAGGGTGGTGTCATCTGTGTATCTGAGGTTATTGGTATTTCTCCCGGCAATCTTGATTCCTGCTTGTGCTTCATTCAGCCCAGTGTTTCTCATGATGTACTCTGCATATAAGTTAAATAAGCAGGGTGACAATATACAGCTTTGACATACTCCTTTTCCTATTTGGAACCAGTCTGTTGTTCCATGTCCAGTTCTAACTGTTGCTTCCTGACCTGCATACAGATTTCTCAAGAGGCAGGTCAGGTGGTCCGGTATTCCCATCTCTTTCATAATTTTCCACAGTTTGTCGTGATCCACACAGTCAAAGGCTTTGGCATAGTCAATAAACAAAAGTAGATGTTTTTCTGGAACTCTACTGCTTTTCTGATGATCCAGTGGATGTTGGCAGTTTGATCTCTGGTTCCTCTGGCTTTTCTAAACCCAGCTTGAACATCTGGAAGTTCATGGTTCACATAGTGTTGAAGCCTGGCTTGGAGAATTTTGAACATTACTTTGTTAGCATGTGAGATGAGTGCAATTGTGCGGTAGTTTGAGCATTCTTTGGCATTGCCTTTCTTTGGGATTGGAATGAAAACGGACCTTTTCCAGTCCTTTGGTCACTGCTGCGTTTTCCAGATTTGCTGGCTTATTCAGTGTAGCACTTTCACAGCATCCTCTTTTAGGATTTGAAATAGCTCAACTGGAATTCCATCCCCTCCACTAGCTTTGTTTGTATTGATGCTTCCTAAGGCCCACTTGACTTCAAATTCCAGGATGTATGGCTCTAGGTGAGTGATCACAACATCACAGTTATCTGGGTCATGAAGATCATTTTTTGTGTAGTTCTTCTGTGTATTCTTGCCACCTCGTCTTAATATCTTCTGCTTCTGTTAGGTCCATACCATTTCTGTCCTTTAATGTGCTCATCTTTGCATGAAATGTTCCCTTGGTATCTCTAATTTTCTTGAAGAGATCTCTAGTCGTTCCCATTCTGTCGTTTTTCTCTATCTTTGCACTGATTGATGAGGAAGACATTCTTATCTCTCCTTGCTATTCTTTGAAACTCTGCATTCAAATGGGCATATCTTTCCTTTTCTCCTTGCCTTTAGCTTCTCTTCTTTTCTCAGCTATAAAGGCCTTGTCAGACAACCATTTTTCCTTTTGCATTTCTTTTTCTTGGAGGTGGTCTGATGGTATTAGTGTCATAATGACAAAGATTTAAAAAAAATTTTGTTTTCCTTTTCTGTAGGCTCCAGAATAGCATATGAATATTTATTTGGGTACAGTAAGGCACATTTCTTGGAAAATGACTTCAATTTTAAGGTGGCTGGTTCCATATATCGTATTCCATATATGTTGACTGTGGAAGTCAAAGGGACTCTTGTGGAAGTGAAAGGGACCACCTTGGACAGCTAGCAAGGTGAAGAAAGTTGCTTAGTTTAGAAATGCTAGCTACAGAGCTTTATATAGTCACTCAGTGTTTCTAACTTTTGAGGTTTATCTATCGTTGTTGCTTTGACAACTCCCAGTGGCAAATAGTTCATTCATCCCAACTCATTCAGGTGGCTATTCTGTTGTAAAACTACCCCAGGTACACATGACTTCCCCCCTTGTTCAGTGACAGTATCTTTCCTCCTTTAAGCCACTTATTCATTGATTCAAAATTTTTCTGTCAGTAAATGGCACCCCACTCCAGTACTCTTGCCTGGAAAATCCCATGGACGGAGGAGCCTGATGGGCTGCAGTCCATGGGGTCGAAAAGAGTCGGACACAACTGAGTGACTTCACTTTCACTTTTCACTTTCATGCATTGGAGAAGGAAATGGCAACCCACTCCAGTGTTCTTGCCTGGAGAATCCCAGGGACGGGGGAGCCTGGTGGGCTGCTGTATATGGAGTCACACAGAGTCAGACACGACTGAAGTGACTTAGCAGCAGCAAGAGTATACTTAATACCCACTTAAAGTCATTAGTTCACATTCTGATTTCCAGAACAGCAAAAAATGAAGCTTTTTATTTTTATAGTGTCTCATAAGACTTAAAACACTGGTATGATTTTGGATTTCTATTATTTCAACCATGGCTTGCTTATCCAACTTTCTCCATCTTGGTTTTGTTTCCTGGATTAAGTGTCCCCCTTAAAATATGGCACCCAGAACTGAACAACAAACTCCGGATGTGGTCTGAGTTACAGAGGTTAGGAAAGTGATTACTAGCTATAATTTAGAAAAAGGGCTTGTACTAATGCAACCTATGAATGTGAATTTTTAAAGGCATCTGCCACGTACTGATGGGTCTTATTAAAGTTGTGGTCAGTTAAATCCTCCAGATCTTTTTCACATGATTTTCTGCCAAGGCAAGTTTCTCCATCCTGTATTATACAATTAGTATTTGAACTTTTATGCAGAATGTTGCATTTATCACTATTAAATTTCATTTTATTGGAATTTACTTGGAATTCCAGCCTGTCAGAACAATTTTGAAGGTTGATTGTTATATTTATTATCCTTTACAGCTTTGTGCCATTCAGATTTCATAAGCTTCCTTTCTGTGTTGTCACCAAAATCATTGGTAAACAGGCTTAAGGAAGCTGAGTCAACAAGGAGCTAGCAGTAATCTACTAGATGATGGAGGTGAAAATAAATTATTTGGGTCTGATCATTAAATTCAGTTAATCCACTTTCACCCAGCTTGCATTTCATCATATACATTAATTTTGGTGAATATATTGTTGAACATTTTATTTAAACAAGCTGTTTATTCAGATTTACTTTGATTGACCAACTTTATGATATTATTTGGAGGAAAAAGAAGTTTATTTGTTCACTATTGCCTACTATGTTCCAGGCATTATTTTATATTAGAGAATTACTGTATAGACCGATATGAAATATTTGACTTTAATTGCAGCAAGAAAGCATTAAAATTTTATTAGACACAATAAAATAATCAGAGCTTTAACTTTAGATCATTTTGACACTGTGTATAGAATGGATTGGGAGTTGGTGATGGACAAGGGAGCCTGGCGTGCTGCAGTCCATGGGGTCGCAGAGAGTCAGACATGATTGAACAATTGAACTGAACTCATAGAATGGATTATAGAAGAACAAGAATGGAAATAAGGAGCCCAGTTAAGGGCTATAGAGATTAATGGAAGGAATACCTACCTCTGAGTCAGAAGACAAGTTCTCCTGGTCCTGTCAATGGTGGCATGAGTTTGGGAGAGACATTCTAGCCAGTCTGAGTTCTTTTATGCAGTGAAAGATTAAAGGAGCTTTGATAGTTTGAACAAAACTTGTCAACTCTAATATTCCACATATATGCAATTTGATCATCACTATTTGCAGGACACCTGAGTTTGATTTCTGGGTCAGGAAGATCCCCTGTGGAAGGGAATGGCAACCTACTCCAGCATTCTTGCTGGAGAATCTGCATGGACAGAGGAGCCTGGTGGGCTACAGTCTGTGGGGGTGCAAAGAGTTGGACATGACTGAGTGATTAACACTTGATTCGCTTTACTTACTGTCAACCCCAGAATGTTTCTCGACTCTTGACAGTGTGACCTTGCTTCAGTTTCTGAGGTACACACCCCTCCCTTATTTCAAAACTGAGATGTCCACTGTTGTATGCGATGCTTCAAAAGTTGTGAGGACTAGATATTTGCAGTAACATCTGCTGGACTCGAGCTTCCCTGGTGGCTCAGATGGTAAAGCGTCTGCCTGCAATGTGAGAGATCCCCTGGAGAAGGAAATGGCAATCCACTCCAGCACTCTTGCCTGGAAAATCCCATGGACGGAGGAGCCTGTTAGGCTACAGTCCATGGGGTCGCAAAGAGTCAGATACGACTGAGTGACTTCACTTTCACTTTCACTGCTGGACTCACTTCAAGTATGTTTGTAGGTATTAGTTTTCTTTACTAACTCCTCATTTGGACATCACTCTCCATTTGACATAATTTGTTTTCTCTCTGAAGACTTTATTCCTTGTTTAGAAAGTGCTGGCCACTCAGTCATGTCCAACTCTTTGTGACCCCAAGGACTGTAGCCCACCAGGCTCCTCTTTCCATGGGATTTTTTAGGCAAGAATACTGGAGGGGGTTGCCATTTCCTTCTCCAGGGGATCTTCCTGACCTGGGGAATGAACCCAGGTCTCCTGCATTGCAGGTAGATTCTTTACTGTCTGCTGCTGCTGCTGCTGCTGCTGCTGCTAAGTCGCTTCAGTCATGTCCGACTCTGTGTGACGCCATAGATGGCAGCCCATTAGGCTCCTCTGTCCCTGGGATTCTCCAGGCAAGAATACTGGAGTAGGTTGCCATTTCCTTCTCCAATGCATGAAAGTGAAAAGTGAAAATGAAGTCGCTCAGTTGTGCCCGACTCTTAGTGACCCCATGGACTGCAGCCTTCCAGGCTCCTCCGTCCATGGGATTTTCCAGGCAAGAGTACTGGAGTGGGTTGCCATAGCCTTCTCCACTTTACAGTCTGAGCTACTATGAAAGACTCTTATTTAGAAGGCCATAGAAAATTAAGAGTTGAATAGTTCTGCTTTCATGTTCTTAGCTATATGTTTGGATTTCTTATATATTAATATCATTATAGATGCATTTGCTGCTGCTACAGCTATCATTGGGGCTAGATATATAATGCATAATAATGCATATGTGCATGCTCACTCATGTATGCCTCTTTGCAACCCCATGGACTGTAGCCCACCAGGCTCCTGTGTCCTTGGAATTTTCCAGGCAAGAATACTGGATTGGATTGCTGCTTCCTCCTCTAGGGGATCTTCCTGACCCAGAGATCGAACCCCTGTCTCTTGTGTCTCCTGCAATGTCAGGCAGATTCTTTACCACTGGGGACAGATAGGGCACTAAACAAATGGGCAGATTTCAGCAAGAAGCACTCAAAGTGAGCTTCCTGCTGCACTGGTCTACCCACAGGCCAGGAACAGTGTCTCCATCTTCAGGAAGAAGTTCAGCTTCTCTTGGGTTGTATCATCATCACCTGCATCAGCAGCAACATATTGTCCCTGAAATCCATTAAATGTGTAGTATATGTCTGGCACTGAGCTAAAAGATTTATGCGCATTATCTCATTTTATAGGGCAGTTTATTCAGACATCCACTCATTCATTTGATTACTATTTACGGTGCACCTCTGCTGTGCCAGACATCCAGCAAGCACTGGGAGGCAGGGGTAAACCAAGCAATCGTGTTTCCTGTTTCATGTTATGTGCTGCCCAGAGGGAAAAATAATAAACAGGTGATCACAATGAAGTTGATAGTATTTTTTGGAAATTACAACGTCTCTTGGTGCTCGTAGGAGATGGACCTACTAAATGAATCCAAATTTTGCTGTTTTCTAAATATACCAAGAACTCTTATGCTTGAAGATTATTGATCTCCTGCTCCCATTTCCTAAAGTCTTTTTCTTCTAGATATCTACACGGCTTATCTCTACAATTTATTCACTCAAATAATACCTTAATAAGTAGAAGACCTTGTCTGCCATTATGCTTAATGATGTAACTTTGCTCCCCATTGCTTTCTGTCTCTTTAGCCACCTGATTTTTCTTCATAGAATTCATCAACCCCTGAAAGAATATGTATGTCTCCCTTCAATCTACATCTCTAGTAAATAATTTGAATGAGAAAAGAGACTTTGGTTTATTCACTTTCATTTCTGGAGTACTGAGAACAATGCTTGGCACATATAGGTTCCTTGTTCAATAAATGTCAGTTCAATGATCAATTGATTGAATAAATAAATGAATGGATGAATTGTTACATGATAGTTTAGGCAAAAACCTCAAACTTGTCATGCTGTGCCCTAGTTCAGGCAGGGAATACAAGAGACAAGTGTCTTTGGCTCAGAAAATGTTGATTTTACATCTGTGTTGGAGGGTGGTTGTATAAGTCTAGGGTTCCTGCACAAAGAGAAAAAAAATAATCTTGATCAACCTTATAAAACAAACAAGAGGTAGAATATTTATTACAGACAAATGCTGAGTTGATTAAATAATGTTTGCATCTATGGGTGAATGAGTGCAATTCTGGTATGTTTTCCTTATGTCAGATTATGTGCAATATTTCTATGTCCTTGTGTCCTGTGAGCTTGCACCCTTTCTTGGCCAGATCAGTGCCTCTTATCTTTTTCTTAGCCCTCTTGCTACATATATCTGGCCTAGATTCTGGCCTCCAGAGTTAACAGGATAGGAGGCCTATAAAAAGAAAGATCCAAAGTCAAGTAGCAACAAGGGTCACAGAGAGAGAATTATGGATTAAAGAATGGAAACACAAAGAAAATCAGCTGAATGAGAACCAGTATGTGGTCTTAAAAAAGCAGCATTGGAGAAGAGGTGGGAGCCAAGAGCAGTCTCTTTTTCCTAGGCACAAACTGACTAGAAGGCAATCCATATTGTTGGAGAAAGATTATATCTAGAGAGCACAATCAGAGGTGGTGCAATCAGTGAGTGAAGAGACAGTGGGTCATCAAATGGAAAGGGAAATCTGGCTTTAGGAAATCAGAAGAAGCACAGAAATCAACAGGTTCCTCACAAAAGCTGCAGGGACACCGGTGGACCACCAAGGGTATGTTAGTAATCAGGAGGAGGAGAAGATAAAGGCCTAGGGTCGGGGGAGAAGGTGGTCTGGTAGGTTGAGGGTATCCCAGAAGGATTAGCAGAGCCTGCGTGACGTCATAGTAACCCCTCCACCCTAATGGGTCCTGTTTTTATTCTTCCTGTAACAAAGCACTCTGTCTATCCTAACACTTTCTGCAGGAGGGATGTGAAGTACCCTAGCAGCAGTATTGTTCTCAGGAACCACAGAACAACTAAAAAATATTCAGACTCTTTCATGGGTCTCATGAAATATAACACAAATTCTTTTTACAAACTTCTCCCCAAATTTCAGTGATTCCAGTATTTATATGTGGACAGGGCCCCAACTTGTAGCTTCATTGACCTATGACAGCTAGAAGTGAAGGAATAGTGGGAAATTGTACCCAAAGAGTGATTTTCGATGTAGATTTACAAATGGAGTGTCAGCATCATAAGAAGTCTTGGCAGGTAAACATCAACATGAGGCCTTCTAAGTCCATTCCTTGTTTCTTCCTTTAAGAAATATGAGATCATGTTCAGTGAATCACCAGATGGAGAATTTGTTCAGGCAAAATGGCTTTGCAAGTTCCCTTGTAAATCGCCTCTGGCTTCTAAAAAACAGTAGCAAATGTGCCGAAGACTGAATTAGCTAGAACAGAAGTTTCACTTTTTCACTAAAGAATTATTTGGGCCTGAGCTAAAATCTGGACTCCTAGAGCTGGAAGGGATGTGAAAAGAGTCTGTCAGCCAGGCCTCTGGTTTTAGTCTGAAGACTTAAATTGCTTATGGAACTTGGAGCAGTGTGAGGACCCCTCCAGACTTGACAACCTTCCTGGAATCTGTAGGGATTCGGGGCCTGTGGGATGTCGATGCTGAGGAAGCAGTATTGAGCTTGATATCTACAAACTGTGAAACCTCTGACAAGGTTCCCCAGTAGCCTGAGGGTATTGGAAGAGGACGGCCATTTAAAAATAGATAGCAAGAGATGAGACTCTTCCAGAAAGGCAGTGGTTAGAACTTTTGTCTTGCTTTCCACACCTTTCAAACCTCCTAGGAAATGACATTTGATCAAAGAACCTTCAGTTAAGTTGAGCGAAGGACATTGTCCAGATTGAGAGATTTAGTGGGCCTTCAAGTGACCATTGATCCTCAGACCACTGTGTAAGTTACAAGGCATGCATCTTAAGCATATTAAGGATTCTAAAAAGTGTTTAGGAAAGGAAGGCCTTTCTAGAGTACCCCTAATAGGGTACTCCGCAGGACTCCACAGTCAGGGTTTGCTAAGGAAAAGGCTTCACTCCTCCTGCAGTAGAGAGAGGAATTGATGAAGTCACTGGACAAGGTGGGAAAAATTCTCCATTGGCTATTTTCCAGCCTTACCTTTCAATGGCTTGGATGAAAATCAGGGCATTGAGTCAAAATCTTAGAGCCATCCTCCCCAAATTTACTGAACTTTGCATGCATTTCTTTTCTTGAAACTAACGCTTGTACTCGAGGGGGAAAGAAAAAGCCTGGGGGGATCACGGAATGTGTGCAATTTAAATTCTTTTGCATTTAGTGACTTGTTCTGACTAGGGAAGGATTCAGGTATTTGGATAATTTCATAAACCATTGACTTTTTAAAGAGGAATATGAAGAAACATATGCCAATTGAGTTAGAAGCTGGGCATAGCTGTGAGATAGATATTAGTCCCTTTTACCAAAATGTGGTTTATGAGGCTTTTAATAGAGATTAAATTGGTGGAAACCAGGTTTTACCTTATTACAGACTTGATAGTTTCTACATTTATCTCCCCAGTGTAATGCTGAACTATTGGGCACAAGGTGGAGCCTGTAACTCTACATAGATCACCGAGTTGCATTCTAGAAATCAGAAATGACATTCTCTTACATAAAAATCAAAAATACTTCATCAGTGATTATTTTCCTCTCTACACACCCCGCCTGCTGTCTCTGTTTCTACTAACGGCCCTGAGGACCCTGGTGTCTAAATTGGGATCACTTTTGCCTTTATGGCCAATTCCCAGTCTGGATGTTCTTCACTTGCCAAAATTCTACCCATTCAGTGAAATTACTGAGTTATTATAACTGCTAAAAATGCTTTCTGGATGGCAATCCACACTATGGGGGAAAACAAACCAGATCAAGGGGAAGCAGAATGACAGGACTGAAAGGAGGTGAATTTTAGAAGAGCATTCAGGAAGCACTCTCTGAGCAGGTGGGAAGAGAATTAATGAAAATAGAAAAGCAAAATGGGCAGAAATCAGTGCATTCATGAATAGCATAAGGGCCTGGTAGCTGGAAGGAAGTGAGGGAAAGAGTGATGGGGGACAAGGTCAGAGAGGCAGGCAGTACCAGACATAAGAGGCTGGATTTTTAACTGAAATCAGTGGAGAGTTGTGAAAGTGAGTGATGAGCATGACAAAGTATCTATCCTCATGGAGCTTATGCTCTAGTGGGAGAAGAGAGACGAATAACTAGTAAACCAGATGTGAGATGCTTCCTGTTGTAAAAGATCACCCCAAATTGATACTTTACAAAATCATGAGTTTGTGGCACCACAAACTGCTGAGTTCACCCCCGTCCATAGAGGGACATTATCTACCTTGAACTTTCACCTACATGAAGGTAATATATCAGCTCTTCATTACTTTGTGGCCTGGATTCAGTGCTCCAGGACAGTACACATATTTTCTAACCTACCTTTAGAAAGAAAATAAGATTTTGTTTGTAAAAAGAAACCTCATTAAATCATTATAAAGAACTAATTCTAAGAGGACTAACTTTTCCCCTAAGAGATGCTTTATGTATGTTTGCTTGTCAACATTGGGTCTTAAGACTGATGAAGGTATAAGTTAGGTTATCCAACAGGAGATACTGATGATATTCTGTCTAAAAGAGGAAGTGTGTGTGTATGTGTGTGTGTGTGTGTGCACATGCACTAGCATGCGTGTATGTCAGCCATCATGTGTGTGAATGAATTAAGAAAGGAGGACAAGAGAAGAAATGATCTTAGGCTGCTGTTTCTGAATTTTAGTTTTTTCTTCCTCTGTCGGTTCACTTAGCATAACTAACACAAAGGTCTGGATGTGGTTAGCCCCTCCTTTGTCTGCTTCATGTGTCATGAACTGCTCTGTGGTTACCAAAGAAGATAAAGGCCCCGTGGTCCTCCCACACTGGACCCCTCAGACCTCTTATGAAAGAAAGGAAAGCACTAGCCTGCTGGCTAATTTCTAATATTAGTCTGGAACCTTCCACATTCTTTGACCCTGTTTCCTAATATCTAGAAAATGAGGTGAAAGTCAGCCCTGGATAAAACACAAGCAGATTTCAATTCCCATTACTCTCCAAATCACAGAGGAGGAACTGGGTCAGACCACTTGGTCTATAGCTGCTCCTTCTGGGTGAAAACTTCAGAGGGCTACCCTGTGTGCCCTGGGTCCCCAGAGGCCTTGACACCCAGGTGATGTTTATACACAAGAAATGGACCCGGAGACAGTGTGGAGGAGGATGACGCTGGACAGGAGGGGCAGCAAAGGGTAGAGACAATTTCTGTAAAGGAACCTGCCCCATTACCTATGAACGTTTTTCTATATACAGGTCCATTGCTTTCCTTCCATTCAGTTGAACCACTGTTTAGCTGAGAAGAATCAAAGAATCAGAAGGTTCCTTTAAACAAAGGAAACCAAAGGGGCAGGGCTTGGAGGTGCTGTGATAAAGGCTATCATTCAAAGAAGGGATGGAAGTAATTGAAATGCTACTACCTTGCTTTGGTCTGAAAATGCTTATGTAGCTTTAACAAAAATTTGTGTGTGGCAGAAGTGGAGGGTGAATGAGGAAGAAGAAGGCAAGTGCCTGCTTCATCTGAAGTCCAGGGAATTAAAGGTCCTGAGCGATGCCCGTCCTGTTCTGTACACCTGAATGAAAGCCAAATAATAAAGTCACATTATAAGATGCAGAATTCAACCTACAGCAATGAATACAGAACAAAGGTACTTTGGAATATGCCGTCCTAATATTCCTGTCTGCACATTTTAGTGTTCTTAATTGTGTTTTATGTTTAATGAAAGAAACAATGACTTTCAGTGGAGGGAAAAAATAGATCTTTAAAGATAATCAAGGCCTTAACTACCTACCTTAGGTAGCTGAGAAAAAGCTACAGTACTCTATTTTTTAACACTGCAGATATGTAATTTAATGCGGGTCTAATGACAGTCTCAAACATGGGGCTTTAATCGAAATTGTTCAAGCTCAGTACTATGACAGGAACTCACAAGCCCCCAACAGTGCTGTCCATTTTCTCAGGTTCTGTAAGAAAAAAGGGAAGAAGGAAAAAAACCTCTTGAACTTATGTTGCTATTGATGTGTAATATAAAATAAAAAAAAAACAGTTAAATTTCAATTACCCACAGGTAATTATAACTTTATTGTTTGACTGTACTACAGGGATTTTTGTAATTCCCAAGACTAATAATTTTCTATAATTTTACAGGTTGTCAAATAAACTATTAAAGATTATCTTTGAAAAGGCATCTGCAATTGTAAGGACATATCATACTGTTCCTGTACTGTATTAGTAATTAGAGATCCCTGGATGGTGAAATATCTGTGCTGGGAGCTCACCACCAGGTAGCACATTTCCTCACAGCCACACCTAATCTCCCACAAAAGCGTTTAAACTTCTCAGGTATTCTCTTCACTGCTGTAGGACACACATGCAAATTTTATTAATATTCCCCCAGCAATTCCAAATGGTTTGTCAAGATAAATCTCTACCTCCTGGTAGGAAGAAGTTAAAATCAGAAGGATGGGCCCCACCTATCGTTAAAGGGAAAATCTCAGGACAAAATGCACAAGGAGAGGAGGTGGGTTGGAGAGGTACAAGTGGAGAGTGGTGTGTGTGTGTGTGTGTGTGTGTGTGTGTGTGTGTGTTTTGGGTAGAATTAAAAGGTTTGGGGGCCAAGATATATTTATTTCTACCAATAACTGTTAGTAATATGAAATTAGCCCAATAGCAAGGTTCTTTCTGAACTTTTCTCTTTCTCAAGGCCATTTCTGTCGTGTGTGTGTGTGTGTGTGTGTGTCTGTGGTCAGTCATATCCGATTCCTTTGCAATCCCATGGACTGTAGCCTACCAGTCTCCTCTGTTGGGGAATTTTCCAGGCAAGAACACTGGAGCAGGTTGCCATTTCCTTCATATCCATATATACATTGTGGGGTGTGGACCCTATTGCCTAAAGAGATAACCGCCCCCCTCTTTTTTGCCACACCACATAGCATGCAGGATCTTAGGTCCCCGAAGTTAAAATGAAAGTCACTCAGTCTTGTCTGACCTGCTGCTATCCCATGGACTATACAGTCCATGGAATTCTCCAGGCCAGAATACTGGAGTTTGTAGCCTTTCCCTTCTCGAGCGGCTCTTCCCAACCCAGGAACTGAACTGGGGTCTCCTCCTTTGTAGGTGGATTCTTTACCAACTAAGCTACCAGGGAAACCCCCCACACCCCTTGCAGTGGAAGTGCAGAGTCTTAGCCCCTGGGCCACCAGGAAAGTCCCAACCACCATCCTAAGATTCCTCTCTTAGGAAACAGACCGTTATGACAGGTTAGGGAGGTGCAGATATGACTTCCTCATGGAACCTCTAGTTCTTCTTCAAACACACCAAGTCTGTCATGACTCCCTGCTTCTATGTACACTGAATCCTCAGTCCAAATGCCTTCCTCCCATCTCCTGTCAAACACCAACTTACTCTTCTAGACCAGAGGAAGTGTGCTTCCTTGATGAGGATGTTACTCACTCTTCTATTTCTACTAAATATTTTCTCTCCTGGGTTCTCAGAGGAATGTTTTTCATCTTTATTAATGAGGCAAGAGGCACCATGTCAGGTAAACCAAAATGAAACCTAGGACTAGATTGACAACTGGAGAATGCCTTTACCTGCCTTAGGGATACAGGAAAGAGCCAGAAATGACTTTCAGGTTAAAACCAGAAACAAGGACTGTTTTTTAGGGCAGTCACAGTGACTTGACAGCAAGACAAGTTTAGAGATGGAGGGGTCAGTTGATTTATTAAGAGACAGTGGTAAAGAAAACAGATGCTGACTGGGTTATTGCGGACAGATGCTACCTAAAAAGGTGTTGAAAAGCCCAAGGGGGCCTGTTGGCTGTGCCACACCTCTCATACCAGATTCTACCTGGGCCTAACACTGCAAACATTGTGGTGTTCTGTAGATCCCACCCATCTCCTCTGCTAGCCTGCAAATTCCTGACAAGCAGACTGTCACACTCAGTTCTGTTCCCTCAGCACCATGCCTACTAGGTAGTCACCTGATAAATGTTCAATCTCTGTAGCTTGAAATGCACAGAAGACCTGATCTCTTCTCACAGCCCTGCCATCAGTTCAGTTCAGTTCAGTCACTCAGTCGTGTCCAACTCTTTGTGACCCCATGAATCACAGCACACCAGGCCTTCCTGTCCATCACCAACTCCTGGAGTTCACTCAGACTCACGTCCATCGAGTCAGTGATGCCATCCAGCAATCTCATCCTCTGTCATCCCCTTCTCCTCCTGCCCCCAACCCCTCCCAGCATCAGAGTCTTTTCCAATGAGTCAACTCTTCGCATGAGGTGGCCAGAGTACTGGAGTTTCAGCTTTAGCATCATTCCTTCCAAAGAAATCCCAGGGCTGATCTTCAGAATTGACTGGTTGGATCTCCTTGCAGTCCAAGGGACTCTCAAGAGTCTTCTCCAACACCACAGTTCAAAAGCATCAATTCTTTGATGCTCAGCTTTCTTCACAGTCCAACTCCCACATCCATACATGACCACTGGAAAAACCATAGCCTTGACTACACGGACCTTTGTTGGCAAAGTAATGTCTCTGCTTTTCAATATGCTGTCTAGGTTGGTCATAGTCTGTCTCTATAACCTGTGCAATTTGAAGCCTCAGGTTTCCATACTGTGTACACATCCATTTTCCCTCTAAAATTCTAGAGGGAAAGTAGAAATAATTCTTTACTGGCACCCTGAAACCCCTCCCATTTGGATGCTTAATTCTTGATTTCCTATTATAGGAAAGCAAAATCTTAATTCTGTAACCATAAAAAAGTACAAATGCAAGAAAGAACAGCAACTGGTTGGCTCTTTCTCACTATGGGGTAGATGGTTGCTTGGAGATTTTCAATGAGAACTCAGTTTGGTGAGAGACTAAGTGTTTACTGATGGTGATAAAGTATCTCATGGGTATGAACAAAGGGACATGAAGGGAGAAAGTAGCTCATGGAAGAGAAGAAAGCACCAGAAAGCAAATCTTGGGAACTGCAAAACATATTTTGTCAACTTTACATTTTGTTAAGTTTTGTTTGGTGAGAAGAATTGATCATAGTTTTATTTTTAGTTTTTACCTAAATAGGACAAATAAAGATAAAATTAAGAAGTAAGATAATAATTATATTAAAGTTATGAGGTAACAGAGCTTTAAGGAATGGAAAGATGATCATATAAATAAATTCTCCAAGGTCACACTGGATAAGGACAGTTTGAGGACCAAGAATGAAATCTCCTGTCTTTTATTTGAGGTGAAGTGAAAGTTGATCTGTCGTATCCGACTCTTTGCAACCCCATGGACTGTCCATGGAATTCTTCAGGCCAGAGTACTGGAGTGGGTAGCCTTTCTTTTCTCCAGGGGATCTTCCCAACCCAGGGATTGAACCCAGGTCTCCTGCTTTGCAGTCAGATTCTTTACCAGCTGAGCCACAAGGGAAGCCCATGAACACTGTAGTGGGTAGCCTATCCTTTCTTCTGGGGATCTTCCCGACCCAAGAATTGAACTAGGGTCTCCCAAATTGCAGGCAGATTCTTTACCAACTGAGCTATCAGTCTTTTATTTAATCCTTTGCTTTTTCTACTATTTTCTGTTTCCAATCTTTGTGCCAGTGCTTAAAATGATACCCATCCTGCAACATATGAAAGACTTTTCACAATCATTAATTATGTTAAAATGCAGATGAAGTAGGTAAAAAAATATCAACAATACTAGTTTTAAATGAAGACTATATTTTTTACCAATACATAATCTCAACAAAAATTTCATTACAATGCAACAGTTCTCCTTACTGGCCACTGCAAAGCTAGTTAGTATTTGTCTTTGTGGTATAAGCATTCTGGGATCTTAAAACTCAAAACTGTAAAATTATTAAATAGTCTTTATTGCAGCATGTCTTACTTCTCAATAAGTCTTTTTGATAACAGCTTTGTGCCCTGAGCTGAAGGCAATGTCAAGGTCAATTATTTCATTCAAGGCCCCTAATTAAGACTACTTTTTTGAGGTCAGGATAATGCATTACTTTATTTTAATAGAGGGGAGATCAAAGCTCTACCTTAAATGTTCCTGAAGCAAAGCAATGCTGCTTTAACCTGGGTTACATTAACAAGGGCAAAAAATGGGTTACTCATTTTAGAGCCCCACCCCCAACTTCACTGCAAAGACGGTATTCAGCTCAATAGAAAATGAGCTTGCATTAGCAAAGTCAGTTTACCCAGAAATGCACCCATGGGCCACTTTAGATACTTCTGAAATCCTGAATTTCCATAGCTCTTGTGCAGTGGTTACTGTTGCTGTTTCAGTAAGACTATAATGGGAGGTGGACACCCACAGATGTGCTTCATGGGATCCAAACACATTCAGTTTCTACAGTGTTTAAGAATCAAGGTATTTCCCATAAAATCTGGATTTCTGGATACAGAAAGAATCAAAAGATCTAACAATGTTCAGCCCATATTCTTTATTTTTTTTTTCTGTTGGTTTGGCCTTTTGTCTGTTTTGTTTCTAATTTCATTAAAGTAGTTAATTTCTTCTGTCAAAGTGACTCAGTATTTTATATTTATATATATATATATATATATATATACACACACATACATATATATATATATACATGCACACATATATACATATATATATATATATTCTTTTTCATATTCTTTTCCATTATGGTTTTTCATAGGATATTGCATGTAGTTCCCTGTGCTATATAGTATGATCTTGTTGTTTATCCATTCTGTGTATAATAGTTTTCATTTGTTAATCCCAAATGCCCAATACTTCCCTCCTCCACCTCCTCTCACCCTTGACAGCTGCAAGTCTGTTCTCCATGGCTATGAGTTGGTTCCTGCTTTGCAGATATGTTCATTTGGGTCATATTTTAGATTTCACGTATAGTAGAGTGATGTTATATGGTTTCGTCTTTCTCTTTCTGACTTACTTCACTCAGTGTAATTTCTAGGTCCATCCGTGTTGCTGCAAATGATATGATTTCGTTCTTTTTTATGGCTGAGCAATAGTCCATTGTATGTATGTACCACATTTTCCTTATCTATTTGTCTGTCAATTTATGTTGCTTCATATCTTAGCTACTGTAAATAGTGCCACTCTGAACCTGGGAGAGCCCATATTCTTGAATGGTAATAATTGACTAGACTAAGGAATGACAGCCTCCTTTAGATAGGATGTGCATTGAAATTTGTTACCATCCCAACTGCTCATTGCTGCAGAAAGTATAAACAGGCTGACATATTTTGTTTGGCTGATATAGTATCTATGTTATTACTAATGTGTTTTTTAATTGTAATGCTTTGGGGCAGGATTTAAATATGTGCTTTCACAGGCTCAACATTTCTATTGCTGTATACCTGGCCAGATCCACATATTTATACTGCCAGCCTGGCATTGGTAGCAGCTCTTCCTATGTTCTGTCCCATTTTCCTGCAGCCCACAGAAATTCCCCAGATGCTGAGGGAAACAGTTTCTAGCAGTCTCATAGCTGAAATCACTCCTCAAACAAATATGTGCACTAAGCCTTGGGCTCAGGTTGCTTTCAGAGAAAACTAAAAGGACAGCATTTAAATGTATTCTATTGTGAGGGCATCCTAATAGTTACATGCTATGCAGATGGTTCATCAGGACTGTGAGGGCTCTGGAAGTGATGCCATAGAGGGAGAATGTGTAGGAACTATGCAGGGCAGACTTAAAATAAGTCTGATACCTGTAGTCAAATTTCGGGGAAATATCCTATGAAAAGAGATAAAATGAACAGGTTAAGCTCCAGAAGGCAAGATTAAGACTTGGAAATTGGACCTAGCCAGATAAGTTCAATATAAGGACACAATTTTAACCTCTAGAGCACACTCAAACAAAACAGGCTGCTTTGTGCCAAGGTTCACATTTTCTTTCAGAGATTTCAAGTAAATTCCTGTATTTTACACAGATCCTTGTAATCCACGTTGCTAACACACATTTATTTAATGTCACAAACATGGGGTTATGTACAGGGGAATCTTGCTGTTTATCAGGTTGCGTAGCTGTTCAGATGTTTCTTTGGAGGTTGGTGAATGGGAAAAGAAAGAGATAAAGCTGGCATTTGGTGATGAGAGCAGTCATTCCCCCACCATTATAGGGATATAATTTAGCACCCCTATAAAACCTAGGGATGCCTCAAATCAAAATGCATTTTTCTCTTCACACTGAGAATCTCTTAAGTGCACAGGAACGCATAAGATCAGGTGAATTATCTATTATCTGAAAGATATTTATGATGCCTAAGGTGGGAGAGCATGACTCCTATCTGCTCCTCACAGGAACTCAACATGATAGTAAGCCAGCAGAGAGGAAATAGCTGAAATATTTGGAAGAACAAACCCTCCCTGCCAGAGGTTACTGTGAATTCAAGTGTTTTCCACTTCTGCCCTTCTTAAAAGCTACAAAGCAATAGGGTAGTCAAATTAATGAAGTATTGTAATAGAAATGGAAAGATTACAGCGTGCTGAAGAGTGGAATACAGTTTTGTTCTTAAGAGCCATGATAGGAAAGAAGCACTTTGATGTAAGAGGCTGGCTGGAGGGGCTATTCAACTTCAGTGTCACCAAAAAAAGAAAAAAAAAAATTCAGAATGGATTAGCATGATTTTGTTATCATTCCAGATATGATAATACATGAGAAAATAGACATTATTTGGTTATAATTCAATAGAGAGCTTCTGATAAATGTAAGCTATAAGAGTAGGGCTCTATCCAGTGTACATTTTATCAGAGCCTACTGTGTGGATTGAATTACAGCTTCCATAACGGCCAGTAGCCCTCCCATTTATGTTTATGGATTCCAGCCCATCCAACAAAAGTAAAAATTAAATGGAAATTCATTACCAGAAAGCTCAAAAGTCCTGATGGAACTCCCAAAGTGACGGTGGTCAACGTTCAGGGAGGTAGCAAGTCTAATTGCTCTTAACCCAGTGTCACACAGTGCAACTTTTGTACTCTCACAAGAACTTCACTCCAGATGTTAAGATCCTTCAACTTGAGATTGAAAGTGGTAGCTCTTTGAGGATAGATACAATAAAGTGTGAAGAATCACTCGCATTATTCCCCCAGTGTCTAGGTTCTTAAAATGATACAATCACTACAACAGGAGACCTGATGCCATCGTAGTCTATGTCCTCAGCCTGCCCTTGTGCTGTCTCTAACAGAGGATACTGGCTTCAATCCCTGTGCTCCTGTGGGTGGGCCGCAGCAGCAGGTGATTTTTTAAATGACATGCTATTTCCTGTTCTCCTTCTTGTGTAAGTTGATTTCGCAGGGATTTTCTTTTGATGATACTAATTCCACCAAAGATAATTAGGGAATGAGGAAGTCTGCTTCTGTATTTGTGCCTTTGGGATGTACAGATTTATTTAGCATCTGAGGGAAAATGAACTTCAGTCAGTGAGAGAAGAGAGGACCATTTATTTTGGAAACAGAAATGAATGCCGCTTAGGCTTTGGAGTCACCTGCAGAAACAAATCTTTTTATTACGACCCTTCTGGTGATACAAACATGCCATTATTTCTTTACTATTTCCTGCTCAGATACAGCCAGCCAATGAAATGGGTTGATATTTGTAAAAAGAAACTGATTCTTCAATTATCCAACTCTCCAAGCTGCTGGTGGTGCTGTTGATGGGTGTCACTCTCAATTATTAACGTTTCAATGTTTCACATTTAACATATTTCCTGAAAAAAAAAAGATGAGAAAATAATAATAATTCAACAGCCCACCCTGCTTTTTGGATGATGTCTTGCCTGAAACTTTCTGATTAAAACCAAATGTGTCTGTGGTTATTGTAAGATGTTCCATATAGTAAGACTGACAGTTTGTTTTGAAGGTTTTAGGAGAGGACAAGTGGCATTACAATACTCACAGAAATGCAGTGTTTTAGTGAGGGAAATGATCAGTCAGTCCCAGCAACATCCCCATGGCTTAATTATATATATATATATTAGATGGAAAAGTCCTTAAAAATAATTACTACGCTACTCCGTACATGTGCTGTGGTCCCACAACTTCATGAGGAATATGGTAGGCTATTACTATGTATTTTTAGGTTTTAGATTATTTTTTAAGTTGCCAATTAGGACTGTAAAATATAATCCCTTAGCTTCTAGAGATTTTGCAATAAGCATTTTAATGTAGCAAAAATTTTACAGTAACACTTAACCTTCAGTAGTGAATGTGACTTGTAAAATAGAAAAGAATCCATAATGTATTGGAAGGCAATTGTTCAACATTGTATGGTTATGGAATTGGGATAACATCAACAAATTCTGCCCAACAGACCAGATATGATGATGTTTGACAAACTTGTTGATACTGCAGCTCCTCTAAGTTCACATCAATAATAGCAATGAGTTTTATTGAGGACGTGGGTCTGAGAAAGAAGTTGAAATTAATATGTAGACAGAGAGGCTTCAGAGTAAAGTCAATTATCTTTTAGGTGACTAGGGTACTTTGCATACACAAATTAAATATTATAAGTAACTGAGAATTAATTTTATACTGGAATCAATTCTGAATACCTTACTCTCACACACCTGTGATAGTATTGGGATATTTTTCATAACAGAAAATTAACAAAATGAGTCATTTTCTTAATTTTAAAGCTGATAGAGAATCCAGTTATATGGAAAGAAGAAAAGGCAAAGGATATGAAAGAGAAAAGAAAATAGTTACAATTTTAAAAGCATGTTGAAAGTTATATCCTTGCATAAGACAGAAAAACACATTTTTTTCCAAAAAAGAAAATAGCTATCATCATATTTGATACTTAAAACATTATTATAGTATCTATAAACAAGTATATAGCATTATAATAAAAGAAATATGTGTAAGCTCATTACCTGATTTAAAAACTAAACTATTAACCATTTCATTGTTTCTGTGTCAGGGTTTTCATCTTATTCCACAGTATTCCCACTATTCTGAATTTTATGTTGATTATTCCCTTGCTTAAAAAAATAATCCTAATCCAGGAAGGTTCAAGAGGGAGGGGATATATGTATACCTATGGCTGATTCACTTTGAGGTTTGACAGAAAACAACAAAATTCTGTAAAGAGATTATCCTTCAATTAAAATATAAATAAATTTAAAAACAAATAAGCAAACAAAATAGTCTTAATCCATATGCATATAATACATATGCATAAAATGCTATACTATAACCTATTGTTTTGAGCTTTACAAAAATAGTAGTGTTTGATATAATGATTTTTATTAGTAAATTTTTTTAAGATTCATCCCATTATAGGGTACAGCTGTTTTTTCATTTTTATTACTTTGTAATAAAATTACAAAAATTAAAAAATAAAAATAAATATTCATTTATTACATAATGTTCCATTGTGTGTATATATCACATGTGGTTTATTTATTATATTGGTCTGCTAGGCTGCCATAACAAAATATCATAGACTGATTGGCTTAAACAATAGGACTTTATTTTCTCACAGTGCTGAAGTCTAGAAGTCCAAATTAAAGGTGCTAGCAGAGCTGGTTTCCAGCAAGGCCTCTCTTCCTAGCTTGCAGCCACTTGCTTTCTCTCTCTGCCCTCATGTGGTCTTTCTTCTGTAGATATGTACCATTCACTCTTGTTATCTCTTCCTCTTTTAAGGACACTAGTCCTATTGGATTAGGGTCTCACCTCTGTGACTTAACCTTAAGAACTTCCTTAAATATTTTGTCTCCAAGTACAGCCATGTTGAGAGTTAGGGCTTCAACATAGGGATTTAAGGGGGTACAGTTCAGTCTATAATATATATTATCCTAGGATTGTTCCTATTTTTCTCCTATAATCAGTGCTTCTGTGAACATTCTTGTATTAGATTTCCTGAAACTCATGAGCAGGAGTTTCTTTAAATTACATAAGTAGAAGAAGAATTGCTGATTCTTAATTCTTGTAAATGTTCAAAATCACAAACTGGCACCAAATCACTTCCCAACATGATTGTATGAAGTTTGACTCCCACTAGAAGTGTCTGTGTATCCTCACAGGTCCACATACTTAAAGTCAGTTCAGTTCAGTTCAGTCACTCAGTCATGTCCGACTCTTTACGACCCCATGAATTGATTATCAAACATCTCAAATGTACCTTATTAAAGTCTTTAATATCATTCCCTTAATTACAAAGGATTCTGATAGTTTTTCATTTGTTTATTCACAATTTGTGTCCTATATTTTGGTACAATTTCTATTCTATCTTATTTTCCATTTTTCTATAAGATTTTATCTTTAAAAAATCTATTAGTAGACAGTTTATGTGCATTTTGGATACAGAATCTTTAATGACGTATGTTCTTATAGTTTGTATTTTGTCATATCATTCACTTTTGATGAGCCTAAGTTTCAAATTTTAATGAAGGTTAACTCATCAGTTTTCCTCTAAGCTTACTACTTTTTGTGTTTTGTTCAATATTATTTCTTGCTCTCAAGATCATAAAGATATTCTCCATGTGTTGCTTTAAATCCTAAGCCCTTTATCTCAACCTCACTGTGGAAAAAAAAAAAAAATAGACTTTACAAAATCCTTCACCAATGTATATACTAAATATTCTAGGTAAATTGGTGATTTGAGTTATAAATTCCTTTGTCCCATTTTATTAATACCTAGTGCATGCAATGGAAAAGGCAATGGCACCCCACTCCAGTACTCTTGCCTGGAAAATCCCATGGACGGAGGAGCCTGGTAGGCTGCAGTCCATGGGGTCGCTAAGAGTCAGACACGACTGTGCAACTTCACTTTCAGTTTTCACTTTCATGCATTGGAGAAGCAAATGGCAACCCACTCCAGTGTTCCTGCCTAGAGAATCCCAGGGGTGGCAGAACCTGGTGGGCTGCCGTCTATGGGGTCACACAGAGTCAGACATGACTGAAGAGACGCAGCAGCAGCAGCAGCAGTGCGTGCAAGGGCTTCCCAGGTGGCACTAGTGGTAAAGAACCTACCTGCCAATGCAGGAGAAGTGATGTGGGTTCGATCCCTGGGTGAGGAATATCCCCAGGAGGATGGCATGGCAACTCACTCCAGTATTCTTTCCTGGAGAATCCCATGGACAGAGGAGCCTGGTGGGCTACAGTCCATAAGGTTGCAAAAAGCTGGACATGACTGAAGCGACTTAGCACGCACGTACACACAGACTCCATGCAAAGGACCGAAAAAGAGAACAAAACTACATAAATTAAATATGGCCCTTGTTCTCAAGATGCTTGAAGTCTTTCCTAGAAAACAAATTGTATAGCAGAATAACATTAGCACATGGTATTAGGATTATAAGAGAAAGGCACTGGGATCCCCTGAAGTCCTTTAAAATAATTTAATACTAAAAATTACTAGATTCTTATTATATGCAAGGATAATATCAATTATTGTTTTAAAACCGCATGAAATTGTTCCTCTACTGGTGTATTTTTAAAATGTCAAAACCAAATGGAAGCTTGGAAAAACATTTCTCAGTTGCCCTGGAAGATCCTGGTCAGCAAGGTGTACAATGGGATTTGATCTCAAGTAGCCTGGCCCTGGAGGTCTTCCCCAGGTAACCTCCTCATCCTTATTGAGGGAACAGCTAGAGCAAGATCAGACATAACAGAAGAATTAACTTAGGCTACAGCATTGGGAACTGACCTTAAAGGCTGCAGAAGATTTTAGAAGGCAGAGAAGAGGGACTGTATTAAAAATAAAATCAGGGAGGTGGTAAGGTACATGCTCTATTTTGGAGACAGCAAGTGGCACATAGTGATAAGCTGTACCCTTTTTAGAGAGGCTGGAAATATAGGTTCATGAGTGAAAGGAAAGGGAATATTACTGTAAAGAAACAACTCTGGTCTACAGAGCCTCCACCTCCCTTAAGCCTCTCTCCCTTCCGCACTCTCACCTGGCTCCAGTCACTCTGGCTTCTCTGCTGCTTGTGAACAGGCTCAGCATAGCCTTGCTTCAGGACAATGCATTTGCTTTTCAATTTTTATGAATGCTCTTCCCCCTTGGCCTGGCATCTTCCTTCCTTTTACTTGAGTTTATACTAACGTGGAACCAATTCACGGGAACAGACCCTGATGCTGGGAAAGATTGAAGGCAGGAGGAGAAGGGGGCCACAAAGGTTGAAATGGTTGGATGGCATCACTGACTCTATGGACATAAGTTTGAGCTAACTCTGGGAGATAGTGAAGGATAGGGAAGCCTGGAGTACTGCAGTCCTTTGGGATGCAAGGAGTTGGACACGACTTAGGGACTAAACAACACCACCACTAGCATGGTGCTCATTACAGAGGCTTTCGCTAACTCTCTTGTCTAAAGCAGCAAATCCTCTCCCTCTGTTTTCTTTTCTCTGCATTTTCTTTCTTCAAAGCACTTGCCACCACCCAAGCTTGTGTCAGATCACCATTTCCTTACTTTCTATCCCTGGGCAAGAACTCTGGACAATTTTTAGCCTTGTAAAAGCCCCAGTTCCTAAACTGTGCTTCATATATAATGTGTAGTCCACAAATATTTGTCATGTAGATGAAATAAAAGAATGAATGATGAATGAACCATTGAATGAATAAATGATGGGCATTAGGGCACCATCAGAGGTTTTGTAGGTTAGGACATGAACCCTCTTTTATAAATAGTCTTTGGCAGCTATGTAAAAGAGGAATAGGAGAGACAAGATGAAGAAAATAGGGAGAACAATTATTAAACTTTTACAAGAGCAGAGTGGAGCCTAGTAATTCAGAGCTTCATTTCTGGCATCAGACTGTCAGGGTTTAAATCTCAGCTCTAAGATCTGGCTGAATAACCTTGGGAACATCCCAGAATTTCTGCCTTTCTCTTTGTCTATAAAATGGGGATAACTCTTGAACTGTTGGAAGCCTTAAATGAGATAATGAATTGCTTATGATAGTGATTCATTAAATATAATGGTCTTCAGCAATAATATGCACTTAAGCCAGGGCAGCATCAGTAGGAATTGAAGGAAGAAATAAATCAAGAGATGTTGAATAGGTAGGATGATCAAGACTTTGGATAATATAAAAAGGAAATGCCTAAGACTCGTACTTCTGTGTGATTAGAGATTGGCAATAACTTTAAGCAAGACCCAGAATGCAAGTAAAGGATGCAACTTTGAGTCCTCAGAAGGTAGGGAATAGGAAGTAGCAGGAATCATAAGTTTTGTTGTGAAATGTTTGAGTTTATACGAACGTATTTTACATGGGGATATTTAACAGAGTTGAAATATACATGAAGGAGGGGATGACAAAGTTTTAAGAGTTTTTTTTTTTTTCTTCTTCAAGAAAATTTACAGTAAATTTTTTTAAATAGTTCCTTTCCCTTTGTATTTAAAATGTAGTTTACTTAACCTGAATATTTCTATCTCTCTAAGGCTTATTTATACAACAAGGATTTCACAGATTCTACCTACTGAATTTCTTGAGTAAGTCCAAAGCTTAATAGAACTAAATAATGATCCAGTCCCCACTCCCAAACCTACCTTTGTACCTGTTCCCAACCTTTCACTGTATTGAGGAACTGGGAAAGGATTCTCAAACTCCATGTGAATCTGAAGACTTGATTCAAATGTATTATAGAGCTGAATAAAATAGATGTTAAGGGACTCCCCAAAGGGCTTTGACCAACCCTCCAATTTGCAAACCAGAAAGCTCCTGTTTACTATCCTCAATTTTAACCACACACATTCCTACTCAGAGGAAACAGCATGCCCAAAACCAGTAAAAGAGCAAAAAGAGATAGTTAGAAATCTGTAATAAATGTATGTAAGTGAGACAGAAAATTAGAAAATGGCCACCTGCCAGCAGCCACATAAATTTTGGAGGAAATGCATTTTCTACTGGGATGCTTTATCATAGGAATTGCAAATATTTATTAAAAGTATTAAAATAGTCAGAATGTTAAATGTTTCCTCCAGTGGTGAAATTTCACATTGCCACATTAGAAGATGGGATATTCTGATACAGCGTTTGTTAAAATGACTTCATTTTATTAGTCTGTCATCCACAATAAATGGGCAGGTACCTTTAAAATAAGATATATTGAAGATAAAAGAGATTTGGGGGAGGGGCAGTGTTTCATTGTGTGAATGTGGCTTTGACTACACAAGTATATAAATCTGGCAACCTTTCCCAAATGATACCAACAAGATTTTATTATTGTTTGATATAAAGTTTGCTGGATTTTGTTATCACATGAAAATCAAGAGTAGTATTTACCATTAACTTCCTTTTCTCTCTCATGCAAGATATACCCGATAACAATTTGAATAGTTAGTCCTTTATGGGTTCTCGTATGCAATAACAGACATATCCAAGTGAAGATGCAAAACTAGACTCCCAGTGAACTGAAGATGGAAGGAGGTGGCTGCTTCATTGCAGAAGGATAATAGAGATGACAGCTGGAGCACATCATCACTGAGTGGCACTAAGTTGAAGAGTGACAGGATGAGCTGGACAGATTACCTCCCTAAGAGGCTTGTGCTTCATGTGAGGCGCTAACCTAATAAAGATCTTATGCCATCACCTGGCAAAAATAGAAAGAGCCTTTCCCCATCTTAAGCCACTCTATTATATAAGTCAGAACAGCTTCCTGGATCCATCCCATGAAAAGGTTGGGGGCACTGAAGGGAATCTTGTTGCTGTTGTTTAGTTGCTCAGTTGTGTCCTATTCTTTGTGACTCCATGCACTGCAGCATGGCAGGCTTCCCTGTCCTTCACCATCTCCCAGAGTTTGCTCAAACTCATGTCCATTGAGTCAGTGGTGCAATCGAAACAACTCATCCTCTGTCGTCCCCTTCTCTTCCTGCCCTCAATATTTCCCAGCATCAGGGTCTTTTCCAATAAGTCGGCTCTTCACATAAGGTGGCCAAAGTATTGGAGCTTCAGCTTCATCATAAATCCTTATGATTAATTTTCAGGGTTGATTTCCTTTAGGACTGACAGGTTGGGTCTCCTAGCTGCCCAGGGGACTTTCAAGAGTCTTCTCCAGCACCACAGTTTGAAAGCATCAATTCTTTGGTGCTCAGCCTTCTTTATGGTCCAACTCTCACATCCATACATGACTACTGGAATACCATAGCTTTGACTAGATGCAGCTTTGTCAGCAAAGTGATGTCTCTGCTTTTTAATATGCTGTCTGTGTTTATCATAGCTTTTCTTCCAAGGAGCAAATGTCTTTTAATTTCATGGCTGCAGTCACCATTGGCAATGGTTTTGGAGCCTAAGAAAATAAAGTCTGCCACTGTTTCCAATTTTTTCCCCACCTGTTTGCCATGAAGTGATGGGATGAGATGCCATGATTTTAGTATGTTGAATGTTGAGTTTTAAGCCAGCTTTTTCACTTCTCTTTCACTGTCATGCATTCTGCCATTAGGGTGGTATCATCTGCATAATGAGGTTATTGATATTTCTCCTGGCAATCTTGATTCCAACTTGAGCTTCATCTAGCCTGGCATTTCACATTATATACTCTTAATATAAGTTAAATATGTAGGGTGACTATGTACAGCCTTTACATATTCCTTTTCCAGTTTTGAACCAGTCCTTTTTTTCATGTCCGGTTCTAACTGTTGCTTTTGGACCTGCATACAGGTTTTTCAGGAGTCGGGTAAGGTAGTCTGGTATTCCTTGCTCTTTAACATGGAAACTTACATTACCATATGTAAAATAGATAGCCAATGGGCATTTGCTGTATGTCTCAGGGAACTCAAACAGGGGCTCTGTAACCTAGAGGGATAGGAAGGGGAAGGAGATGGGAGGGAGGGGACATATGTACACCTATGGCTGATTCATGTTGATGTTTGACAGAAACAACAAAATTCTCTAAAGCAATTATCCTTCAGTTAAAAAATAAATAAATTGAAAAAAAAAAAAAGAATTTTCCACAGTTTGTTGTGATCTGCACAGTCAAAGGCTTTAGTGTAGTCAACGAAAAAGATGTAGATGTTTTTCTGGAATTCCCTTCTTTTTCTATGATCCACTGAATGTTGGCAATTTGATCTCTATTTCCTCTGCCTTTTCTTTTTTTTTAAATTTTATTTTATTTTTAAACTTTACATAATTGTATTAGTTTTGCCAAATATCAAAATGAATCCATCACAGGTGTACATGTGTTCCCCATCCTGAACCCTCCTCCCTCCTCCCTCCCCTGGGTCGTCCCAGTGCACTAGTCCCAAGCATCCAGTATCGTGCATCGAACCTGGACTGGCATCTCGTTTCATACATGATATTTTACATGTTTCAATGCCATTGTCCCAAATCTTCCCACCCTCTCCCTCTCCCACAGAGTCCATAAGACTGTTCTATACATCAGTGTCTCTTTTGCTGTCTTGTACACAGGGTTATTGTTATCATCTTTCTAAATTCCATATATATGTGTTAGTATACTGTATTGGTGTTTTTCCTTCTTGCTTACTTCACTCTGTATAATAGGCTCCAGTTTCATCCACCCCATTAGAACTGACTCAAATGAATTCTTTTTAATGGCTGAGTAATACTCCATTGTGTATATGTACCACTGCTTTCTTATCCATTCATCTGCTGATAGACATCTAGGTTGCTTCCATGTCCTGGCTATTATAAACAGTGCTGCGATGAACACTGGGGTACATGTGCCTCTTTCCCTTCTGGTTTTCTCTGTGTGTATGCCCAGCAGTGGGATTGCTGGATCATAAGGCAGTTCTATTTCCAGTTTTTTAAGGAATCTCCACACTGTTCTCCATAGTGGCTGTACTAGTTTGCATTCCCACCAACAGTGTAAGAGGGTTCCCTTTTCTCCACACCCTCTCCAGCATTTATTATTTGTAGACTTTTGGATCACAGCCATTCTGACTGGCGTGAAATGGTACCTCATAGTGGTCTTGATTTGCATTTCTCTGATAATAAGTGATGTTGAGCATCTTTTCATGTGTTTGTTAGCCATCTGTTTGTCTTCTTTGGAAAAATGTCTATTTAGTTCTTTGGCCCATTTTTTGATTGGGTCATTTATTTTTCTGGAGTTGAGCTGTAGGAGTTGCTTGTATATTTTTGAGATTAGTTGTTTGTCAGTTGCTTCATTTGCTATTATTTTCTCCCATTCTGAAGGCTGTCTTTTCACCTTGCTGATAGTTTCCTTTGATGTGCAGAAGCTTTTAAGGTTAATTAGGTCCCATTTGTTTATTTTTGCTTTTATTTCCAATATTCTGGGAGGTGGGTCATAGAGGATCCTGCTGTGATGTATGTCAGAGAGTGTTTTGCCTATGTTCTCTTCTAGGAGTTTTATAGTTTCTGGTCTTATGTTTAGATCTTTAATCCATTTTGAGTTTATTTTTGTGTATGGTGTTAGAAAGTGTTCTAGTTTCATTCTTTTACAAGTGGTTGACCAGATTTCCCAGCACCACTTGTTAAAGAGATTGTCTTTAATCCATTGTATATTCTTGCCTCCTTTGTCAAAGATAAGGTGTCCATATGTGTGTGGATTTATCTCTGGGCTTTCTATTTTGTTCCATTGATCTATATTTCTGTCTTTGTGCCAGTACCATACTGTCTTGATAACTGCCTTTTCTAAGTCCAGCTTGTATATCTGAAAGTTCTCGGTTCACAAATGGTTGAGCCTAGCTTGAAGGATTTGAGCATTACCTTGCTAGCATGTGAAATGAAAGCAATTATTCAGTAGCTTGAACATTCTTTGACATTGCCCTTCTTTGGGATTGGAATGAAAACTGACTTTTTCCAGTCCTGTGGCCACTGCTGAGTTTTCCTAATTTGCTGGCATATTGAGTGCAGCAATATGAGAATTTGAAATAGCTCGGCTGGAATTCCATCACCTCCACTAGCTTTGTTAATGCAAAAAAGCAAAGTGGCTGTCTGGGGAGGCCTTACAAATAGGTGTGAAAAGAAGAGAAGTGAAAAGCAAAGGAGAAAAGGAAAGATATAAATATCTGAATGCAGAGTTGCAAAGAATAGCAAGAAGAGATAAGAAAGCCTTCCTCAGCAATCAATGCAAAGAAATAGAGGAAAACAACAGAATGGGAAAGACTAGAGATCTCTTCAAGAAAATCAGAGATACCAAAGGAACATTTCATGCAAAGATGGGCTCGATAAAGGATAGAAATGGTATGGACCTAACAGAAGCAGAAGATATTAAGAAGAGGTGGCAAGAATACACAGAAGAACTGTAAAAAAAAGATCTTCATGACCCAGATAATCACAATGGTGTGATCACTGACCTAGAGCCAGACATCCTGGAATGTGAAGTCAAGTGGGCCTTAGAAAGCATCACTACGAACAAAGCTAGTGGAGGTGATAGAATTCCAGTTGAGCTATTTCAAATCCTGAAAGATGATGCTATGAAAGTGCTGCACTCAATATGCCAGCAAATTTGGAAAACTCAGCAGTGGCCACAGGACTGGAAAAGGTCAGTTTTCATTCCAATCCCAAAGAAAGGCAATGCCAAAGAATGCTCAAACTACCACACAATTGCACTCATCTCACACACTAGTAAAGTAATGCTCAAAATTCTCCAAGCCAGGCTTCAGCATTATGTGAACCGTGAACTTCCTGATATTCAAGCTGGTTTTAGAAAAGGCAGAGGAACCAGAGATCAAATTGCCAACATCCGCTGGATCATGGAAAAAGCAAGAAAGTTCCAGAAAAACATCTATTTCTGCTTTATTCACTATGTCAAAGCCTTTGACTGTGTGAATCACAATAAACTGTGGGAAATTCTGAAAGAGATGGGAATACCAGACCACCTGATCTGCCTCTTAAGAAATTTGTATGCAGGTCAGGAAGGAACAGTTAGAACTGGACATGGAACAACAGACTGGTTACAAATAGGAAAAGGAGTACATCAAGGCTGTATATTGTTACCCTGTTTATTTAACTTATATGCAGAGTACATCGTGAGAAACACTGGACTGAAAGAAACACAAGCTGGAATCAGGATTTCTGGGAGAAATATCAATAACCTCAGATATGCAGATGACACCACCCTTATTGCAGAAAGTGAAGAGGAACTCAAAAGCCTCTTGATGAAGGTGAAAGTGAAGAGTGAAAAAGTTGGCTTAAAGCTCAACATTCAGAAAACGAAGATTATGGCATCCGGTCCCATCACTTCATGGGAAATAGATGGGGAAACAGGGGAAACTGTCAGACTTTATTTTTCTGGGCTCCCAAATCACTGCAGATGGTGACTGCAGTCATGAAATTAAAAGACGCTTACTCCTTGGAAGGAAAGTTATGACCAACCTAGATAGCATATTCAAAAGCAGAGACATTACTTTGCCAACAAAGGTTCATCTAGTCAAGGCTATGGTTTTTCCTGTGGTCATGTATGGATGTGAGAGTTGGACTGTGAAGAAGGCTGAGCACCAAAGAATTGATGCTTTTGAACTGTGGTGTTGGAGAAGACTCTTGAGAGTCCCTTGGACTGCAAGGAGATCCAACCAGTCCATTCTGAAGGAGATCAGCCCTGGGATTTCTTTGGAAGGAATGATGCTAAAGCTGAAACTCCAGTACTTTGGCCACCTCATGCGAAGAGTTGACTCATTGGAAAAGACTCTGATGCTGGGAGGGATTGGGGGCAAGAGGAGAAGGGGATGACAGAGGATGAGATGGCTGGATGGCATCACTGACTCAATGGATGTGAGTCTGAGTGAACTCTGGGAGTTGGTGATGGACAGGGAGGCCTGGCATGCTGCGATTCATGGGGTCGCAAAGAGTTGGACACAACTGATCTGATCTGATCTGATCTGAATCCTTCTTAAGGCCTACTTGACTTTGCACTTCAGGATGTCTGACTCTAGGTGAGTGGTCATACCATCGTGGGTATCTGGGTTATTAGGACCTTTTCTGTACAGTTCTTCTTCCACCTTTTCTTCATAACTTCTGCTTCTGTTAGGTCCATACCTTTTCTGTCCTTTCTTGTGCCCTTCTGTGGGAATATTCCCTTGGTACCTCTAATTTTCTTGATGAGTTCTCTAGTCTTTTTCATTCTACTGTTTCCCTCTGTTTCTTTGCATTGTTCGCTTACGGGGACTTTTTATTATCTCTCCTTTCTATTCTTTGGAACTCTGCGTTCGGATGGGTATATCTTTCCTTTTCTCCTTTGCCTTTCACTCCTCTTCTTTTCTCAGTGTTTGTAAGGCCTTCTGAGACAACCATTTTGTCTTGTTGCCTATCTTTTTCTTGAGGATGGTTTTGGTCAACACCCCCCATACAATGTTACACACCTTCTTCCGTAATTCTTCAGGTACTCGTCTATCAGATCTAATCCTTTGAATCTATTTGTCACTTCCACTGTATAATAATAAGGGATTTGATTTATCTAATCTAACTTAAATATGGGATGCCTCTTCATGGATCATAGCCTTGTCATGACAAAAGGGCTTGCATAACTCAATGAAGCCACGAGCCATGCTGTGCAGGGCCACCTAAGATGGATAGGTCACAGTGGAGAGTTCTGACAAAACATTGTCCACTGGGGGAGAAAATGGAAAACTACTCCAGTATTTTTGCCGTGAGAATCCCATGAATAGTATGAAGAGGCAAAAAGATATGACACCAGAAAATGAACCCCTCCCCATTGGAAGATGTCCAATATGGGGTGAGGTAGAGAGAAGGAGAGGCAGGGCTGTTGGAAAGCCAAGTATATCTTGGACAGAATAATGAAGAAGCTAGTAGCCTTCGCTAGGTGGGTGGAATGGCCACCTTGCTTATTGGAATGTAGGTATTATGTTTAACATATTTGATTGGCCAAAATGTTCATTCAGGCTTTTCCATAAGATGATACAGAAAACCCCAAATGAACTTTTTGGCCAACCCAATATCCCATATTTACTCAATGGATATTTTGTGGGCATCTATGAAAAGCTGACTACTAACCTGTGTGCTGGAAATCAGAGGTGAACAATGCAACTCTGGTCCCAGCTCATACATGTGTCATTCTAGTGGGGAGAACATGGGTGCTTACAAGTCAACATATGCTATTTCACGTGGTAATGAGGGCTTTGAAGAAAAAATAAGGCCATAGGGTGCAGAGTGAGTAAGGAGCCTTATTTTAGGTCAGGAAAGGGTTGTTGAATGAGGTGACATTTGAGCTGGTGCATGAATACAGTGAGGGATCTATCCAGATCCTGAGGGTCATTGAGGGAAGAGCATTCCTGGCAGAGGGAACAGCAGAGGCAAAGCCCCGACCCCCCTGGTGTGAGCTGGGTTCTGGAGCATTGTGTCTTCCCCATTCTGCAGCCAGCCTTCCAGAAAGGAAGAACATCATAGCTATCTGGTCATTGATACTTTAAGTAACTCTTGGTTTCATACTTCTATTATGTTTTTGGCTTCCCTGAATCTCCTCAGAAGAGATTAAAAATATGCAATGGTGAAATTGCCTCTCTGGCTGTTTGCAAGGGCCAATAGGTATGATAATTTTTAGGGGATGTGTGAGCATCTGATGGATGGTTAGACAATCAGAAATTCCACTTCTGTTGAAAACCCAAGATGACCAGGATAGGTGATCTTAATGAGGCATTATGAATGAGAATTTATACACTAGCCCTCTGGAAAGCCCTCCTTCATTCTTCTTTCGGGTATTATCTGTATACAAGTGTAATGGCACATGAGGTGCCCTGTGGGATACTGAGAAGTGGGCAGGGTACTAGAGGAGATGCTCAGGGACAGCATGTGTAAACTGCCCTTCTTTGAATTTCGTGTTCCATTGTCAACAGGCTCTCGATGGTCTATAGTTTCCTAACCATATATGGTCATGGCGTGATGAACCAATCTTGTTGGACTTTTGTAGGGATTAAAAGAGATTATAATGGCTTAATATGATGGCTAATACAAAATAAATAATTTTATATTAGTGCACAGACAGGATTTAAGGGTTCCTCAACTTAACTATTCCTGTTTTACATTTGGATCAATTACTTGGAATCCATATTGAATTTTAAATTCATTTCTTGTTTCTGCAATTTATTGGAAGACTTTGCAGATTACAGCAGAGAATTAAGACTCAATGGGTCCACATGTTGTAGATACCAAAATATGGCACTTCCTTGTCATTCATTTATAGGTTTCTTTATTCCACAAATACTCATTCAGTGCCTGATATGTATGTATCTAGGTCTGTGCTAGAGCTGAGGATCTAATAGTAAACAGTAAAGGAATTCAGGACTTCTTGAATTTAGTAGAAAGGTGACTTAGGATGGAAGGGATGTAGATAAAAATCAGATTTAAAAGGTGTATTTTAGATGAGCAAAAAATACCCACAGGAGATGGACACTGTGCTTTGAGAGAACCATGAGATAACAAGCTCGACTAGACGTGGGTCATTGAAAAGCAGAATTCTTTGTGCAGTGGTGGTGTACCTGTGAGCCAGCAGTGAAAGCGAGCATGAAGCCCTGCTCCTTCCTCAGGAAGTCTTCCTCAGGAAGTCACCTGGCACAGCGCTAGGCCCTTGGGCTATGCTGTCTAGTACCTGGTGATTAATTTCTTCTGGTCTAATATCTGAAGAACATGCTTCCTTTGCCCACAGTCATCAATTTAAAATCAATGTGATCATTTTATGAGAAGAACATCCTGACCGTTTAATATACTGAACTCATTCACCAAGGTTGGCACAGACACCTGCAGTCCAGGGAGGTGACTCTCGGCAGTCAGTCTTGGTGGCAGCAGTGGTTGGTAAGGTAAGGCACTGACTATACCCAGGATGGGTGGAGAGGCAAGCCTAGCACCAAACCAGTGTTTTGTCTGTAAATCCTTAATACTCAAATTGTGCTCATGGGACTGGTAGCGTTGGTGTCACATGGGGGCATATTAGAAATATGGAATCTTGAGACCCTACCCCAGACCTACTGATTGGAATCTGCAAATTAAGGAGGTTCTAGAGGGAGGTACATATATTTTGATGCGTGTAAAGCCCTACAGTAGAGTTCGACTTACTTTGGACCTGTAGCTTGACTACCCTCCCCAGTGCGGATGAGATGAGATTAGAGAAAGTAGGTAGGAAGGCAGAGCCATGTTTCTTCCTCCAATTTGCTCAGCCCTAGAGCATACTCAGGCTAAAAGCCCAGATTAGTTGTTTCATTTGATTATGAAGGGAAAAAAAGGCATATTTGCTGATCAGTGTGGTGTCATCTATATGATATCACATATGTTTGTTTAGAAAAAAATGAGTCCTTGAATTAAATAAGAAGTTTAAAATAAATAATAATGGCCTATAAAAATAAGTCTTTCATATTACTAAGTAAATTATAAAAACCTATTATTTTTATTAAAAGGAAGCAACAAAAAGCCTACAATTTTGTTTCATATATTGTATGTTCTCTGATATAGTATGGTATTTTTTTGTTCGTTCATTTTTTGCAATTTAGCATTTGTGCATCCAAAAACTTTTGAATTTAAATCCTGTTTTTACCTATTTTACTTGTGTGAATATAGCCACAAAATATCTTAACTTTTCTGAGCTTCAGTCTGTTCATCTATTTTTTTTTTTTAATGTCAAAAGCAGAGAGCCCTGCAACAAGCATGCCTTTGGGAAGATGGAACCACAGTGGCTTCCTGAAGGGGCACCTCTGACTCCCTACTTCATCCATCAGGAATGTGGGAAGTGTGATGGACCAGGAGGTGGCTGTCATCTTAGTTATTGTGGAAGGGGGCAGAACTGACAGGCAGCTGACTTAGGTTCTGGTCTTAGTATTGCACTTACTTAAAAGAACTGCTGAACTCTTGATCATGGTGGTTTTCTTTCTGGCAGGAGAGAGGACTTGAAATATATCATCTTTTAGCCCTTAAAAGTCAACCTCATTTTTTAAAAAAACTATCTCACTTATTTACAAATATTTTTGTTATAGATGTTGTCAGTTAACTATCCCACTATCCATCTCAACAACCTTCCTTTATATCAGCCTCTATTACAGAGATGGGAGAAAAAGCACCTCATTCTCAGTCTCTGTTATAGCAAGGAGAGCCATAGGACCCCTACCGGTCAATATTTTTAAGCAGAAATCTGTCATCACTGTGTCTTTTACTTCCTCCATCTTTTTGCCTGGCTCACAGAACATTTTTGGAGATGCCACAGCAATGACTAAAACATCATTAAGTCACAATAGCAGACCTAGATGACTTGTTACTGTACATCTTGTTCCCTGAGATTGACAAACCCCCTTCTATTTGGATAAGACAATGTAACTGAACTTCTGTGTAACCATAAGTAAGACCAGTATCTACTATTTTCAAGCCATTGTTCTGAGGACTAAAATTCCTGCATTTAGATGCCACTGTGGGGTAATCTGTGGCCTAAATTTTGTTTCTGTTTTCTAACAATTTGTTGTTGTTGTTCAGTTGCTCAGTCATGTCCAACTCTTTGCAACTCCATGGACTGCATGCAGCATGCTAGGCTTCCGTGTCCTTCACTATCTTCCAGAGTTTGCTTAAACTCATGTGTATTGTGGAGAAGGTAATGGCAGCCTACTCCAGTACTTTTTTTTTTTTTTTTTTTTAATTTGAAGAACTTTAATTTTTTTTTATATTTTTCATTTTTTTTAATTTTTAAACTTTACAATATTGTATTGGTTTTGCCATATGTACATGAATCCACCACAAGTATACACGTGTTCCCCATCCTGAACCCTCCTCCCTCCTCCCTCCCCGTACCATACCTCTGGGTTGTCCCAGTGCACCAGCCCCAAGCATCCAGTATCGTGCATTGAATCTGGACTGGCGACTTGTTTCATATATGATATTATACATGTTTCAATGCCATTCTCCCAAATCATCCCACCCTCTCCCTCTCCCACAGAGTCCAAAAGACTGTTCTATACATCAGTGTCTCTTTTGCTGTCTCTTATACAGGGTTATTGTTACCATCTTTCTAAATTCCATATATATGCATCGTCCCACTCCAATACTCTTGCCTGGAAAGTTCCATGAATGGAGGAGCCTGGTAGGCTACAGTCTATCAGGTTGCTCAGAGTCAGACACGATTGAGTGACTTAACTTTCATTTTTCACTTTCATGCATTGGAGAAGAAAATGGCAACCCACTCCAGCATTCTTGCCTGGAGAATCCCAGGGACGGGCAAGCCTGGTGGGCTGCCATCTGGGGTCGCGCTGAGTCAGACATGACTGAAGCGACTTAGCAGCAGCAGCAGCATGTGTATTGAGTAGCTGATGCCATCCAACTATCTCATCCTCTGTTGCCCCCTTCTCTTCCTGCCCTCAATCTTTCCCAGCATCAGGGTCTTTTCCAATGAGTTGGCCCTTCTCATCAGGTGGCCAAAGTGTTGGAGCTTCAGCATCAGTCCTTCCAATGAATATTCAGGGTTCATTTCCCTTAGGATTGACTGGTTGGATCTCTTTGCTATCCATGGGACTCTAAAGAGTCTTCTCCAGCACCATAGTTCAACAGCATCAATTCTTTGGTGCTTGGCTTCTTTATGGTGCAACTCTCACATCTGTACATGACTACTGGAAAAACCATAGCTTTTACTATATGGACCTTTGTCAGCAAAATGATGTCTCTGCTTTTTAATACACTGTCTAGGTTTGTCATAACTTTTTTTTTCCCCAAGGAGCAAGCGTCTTTTAATTTCATGGCTGCACTCACTGTCCCCAGTGATTTTGGAATTCTCCAGGCCAGAATACTGGAGTGGGTAGCCTTTCCCTTCTCTAGGGCATCTTCCAACCCAGGGATCAAACCCAGGTCTTCTGCATTTTAGGCAGATTCTTTACCAACTGAGCTATCAGGGAAACCCCTCCATATCTGAGGTTATTGACATTTCTCCCAGCAATCTTGATTCCAGCTTGTAACTCATCCAGACCAGTATTTCCCAAGATGTACTCTGCATATAAATTAAATAAGCAGGGTAACAATATACAACCTTGATATACTCCTTTCCCAATTTTGAACTAGTCCTTTGTTCCATGTCCAGTTCTAACTGTTACTTCTTGACCTGCATACAGGTTTCTCAGGAGGCAGGTCAGGTGGTCTGGTATTCCCATCTCTAAGTATTTTCCACAGTTTGTTGTGATTCACACAGTCAAAGGCTTTAGCCAAGTCAATGAAGCAGATGTTTTTTCTGGAATTCTCTTGCTTTTCTATGATCCAGCAGATGTTGGCAATTTGATCTCTGGTTCCTCTGCCTCTTCTAAATCCAGCTTGAACATCTGGAATTTCTCAGCTCATGTACTATTGAAGCCTAACTTGAACTATTTTGAGCATTACCTTGCTAGCATGTGGACTGTGTGCAATTTTGTGGTAATTTGAACATTCTTTGGCATTGCCCTTCTTTGAGATTGAAATTAAAACTGATCTTTTCCGGTCTTGTAGCCACTGTTGAGTTTTCCAAATTTGCTGGCATATTGAGTGCAGCACTTTAACAGCATCCTCTTTTAGGATTTGAAATAGCTCAGCTGTAATTCCATGACTTTGTTTGTCATGGAATTCCAGTAGCTTTGTTTGTCATGATGCTTTCTAAGGCCCATTTGATTTCACACTCTAGGATGTCTGGCTCTAGATGAGAGATCACACCATCATGATTATCCGTGTCATTAAGACCTTTTCTATATAGTTCTTCTGTGTATTCTTGCCACCTTTTCTTAATCTCTTCTGCTTCTGTTAGGTCTGTACCATTTCTGTTCTTCACTGTGCCCATCTTTGCATGAAACGTTTCCTTGGTATTTCTAATTTTCTTGAGAGATCTCTAGTCTTTCCAATTCTGTTGTTTTCCTCTGTTTCTTTGCATTGTTCACTTAAGAAAGCTTTCTTATCTCTCTTGGTATTCTTTGGAATTCTGCATTCTAATAGGTATATCTTTCCTTTTCTCCTTTGCCTTTGCTGCTTTCTCAGCTATTTGTAAAGCCTCCTCAGACAACTATTTTGCCTTTTTACATTTCTTTTTGTAACTGAAAAATATAGGAAATAATGCCTTTCCATAGCCCAGGAAAGTAAGGGCTTCTATTTTGGCTGAAATTACCACAATGCTGAAATCCTATGAGTTAAATATTCCCCATGATCATTGTAATGATCACCTCTGCCCAAATGCATGTGTAGGTTCTGGTGTTTCATATATCTCTTTAGACTCTGTGCTATTGGCACTGCATACAAGGATACAAAGGATAACAGCCCCATAGGAATGCCACAGAGGCAGGATTATACAATGTGATTCTTAAGATACTTGAAAAAAAGTAAGGGACTGCAGAAAGTTTCAGCTGGAAAAGCAACAATAAAGGCAAACATATTCATCAATGGTATGGTTCATAGAAACCCTTTTGAAAAGAAGTAAGGAATAGAGTCTGTGTGTGAGAGAGAAAGAAAATACTACTTTTCTTGATTCAGAGCACTACTGTTCAGTTCAGTCGCTCAGTCGTGTCCGACTCTTTGTGACCCCATGAATCGCAGCACCCCAGGCATCCCTGTCCATCACCAACTCCTGGAGTTCACCCAGACTCACTTCCATCGAGTCGGTGATGCCATCCAGCCATCTCATCCTCTGTCATCCCCTTCTCCTCTTGCCCCCAATCCCTCCCAGCATCAGAGTCTTCCCAATTAGTCAACTCTTCACATGAGGTGGCCAAAGGACTGGAGTTTCAGCTTTAGCATCATTCCTTCCAAAGAAACCCCAGGGCTGATCTCCTTGCCGTCCAAGGGACTCTCAAGAGTCTTCTCCAACACCACAGTTCAAAGGCATCAATTTTTCAGTGTTCAGCCTTCTTCACAGTCCAACTCTCACATCCATACATGACCACAGGAAAAACCATAGCCTTGACTAGACGAACCTTTGTTGGCAAAGTAATGTCTCTGCTTTTGAATATGCTGTCTAGGTTGGTCATAACTTTCCTTCCAAGGAGTAAGCGTCTTTTTTTTTTTTTTTTTTAAACTTTACATAATTGTATTAGTTTTGCCAAATATCAAAATGAATCCATCACAGGTATACATGTGTTCCCCATCCTGAACCCTCCTCCCTCCTCCCTCCCCATACCATCCCTCTGGGTCATCCCAGTGCTCTAGCCCCAAGCATCCAGTATCATGCATCGAACCTGGACTGGCATCTCGTTTCATACATGATATTTTACATGTTTCAATGTCATTCTCCCAAATCTTCCCACCCTCTCCCTCTCCCACAGAGTCCATAAGACTGTTCTATACATCAGTGTCTCTTTTGCTGTCTTGTACACCGGGTTATTGTTACCATCTTTCTAAATTCCATATATATGCGTTAGTATACTGTATTTATGTTTTTCCTTCTGGCTTACTTCACTCTGTATAATAGGCTCCAGTTTCATCCACCTCATTAGAACTGATTCAAATGTATTCTTTTTAATGGCTGAGTAATACTCCATTGTGTATATGTACCACTGCTTTCTTATCCATTCATCTGCTGATGGACATCTAGGTTGCTTCCATGTCCTGGCTATTATAAACAGTGCTGCAATGAACATTGGGCTACATGTGTCTGTTTCCCTTCTGGTTTCCTCAGTGTGTATGCCCAGCAGTGGGATTGCTGGATCATAAGGCAGTTCTATTTCCAGTTTTTTAAGGAATCTCCACACTGTTCTCCATAGTGGCTGTACTAGTTTGCATTCCCACCAACAGTGTAAGAGGGTTCCCTTTTCTCCACATCCTCTCCAGCATTTATTATTTGTAGACTTTTGGATCGCAGCCATTCTGACTGGTATGAAATGGTACCTCATAGTGGTTTTGATTTGCATTTCTCTGATAATGAGTGATGTTGAGCATCTTTTCATGTGTTTGTTAGCCATCTGTATGTCTTCTCATCTGCAGTGATTTTGGAATCCAAAAAAATAAAGTCTGACACTGTTTCCACTGTTTCCCCATCTATTTCCCATGAAGTGATGGGACCGGATACTGAGACACATGCAAAATGAAGGACAGAAAGTCAGGAAAAGTGGGGAAGAAAGAACAAAAAAAGGAAGATAAAAAGGAGAGAAAAGGGAGAGAAAAAGGGAGAATTATGGGAGAAAGAAATTAATAGGAAAGGAGAGGTAAAAAACAGAACAAAGGAAAGGGGAGAAAACCATCCCCATGTGCAGGATGCTAGCTGTGGTAGACAACACTCTAACACTTTCCTGCCTCTCTCCTCATAACCTCACCACCACTCCAAAGAGGGACATGCTGTCATCCCCATTCTGAGGTTAAGGAGTTAGGCACAGAGAGTGGTATCGATTTGCTCAGGGTCTCATGGTGGCTGAATGACCCATATGGGATTCAAAGCCCAGGAATTGTATAGAATTGTATATTTTATGCTGTCACTGTAGACACTAGTCAAGGATCTTTGAAAATGGGTTTGTTTGCAAGGAAATCCAACCAGTCCATCCTAAAGGAGATCAGTCCTGGGTGTTCATTGGAAGGACTGATGCTGAAGCTGAAACTCTAATACTCTGGCCACCTCAAGTGAAGAGTTGACTCATTGGAAAAGACTCTGATGCTGGGAGGGATTGGGGGCAGGAGGAGATGGGGACGACAGAGGATGAGATGGCTGGATGGCATCACCGACTCGATGGATGTGAGTTTGAGTGAACTCTGGGAGTTGGTGATGGACAGGGAGGCCTGGGGTGCTGCAATTCATGGGGTCGCAAAGAGTCGGAATGACTGAGCGACTGAACTGAACTGAACTGAAGGGACCACATTTTGAGAACCAATGGTTTAGAGCAGCGCTATCCGAAAGAAATGTAATGTGAGCTGTATATATAGTTTAAAGATTTACAAGTAGCCAAGTTTTTCAAAAGTAAAAAAGAAAGTTGAATTTTATTTTCATCATATATTTTATTTAACCTAATACTATATCCAAAATGAGTATGTTAATTTGTTATCAATGTAAAATTAATGACATGTTTTACATTTTTCTTTTGTACTGTCTTTGAAATCTAATGTGTATTTTATACCTAAAGCACACCTCAATTTTGACACCAAAAAAAAAAAAAAGAAAGAAAGAAAGAAAATGGGTTTGTTTATTAAGTGAATACTTATTGAGCATCTACAAAATGCCCTAGTGGATACACTAGGGCATACACTAGAGATACACTGCTGCTGCTGCTAAGTCGCTTCAGTCACGTCCGACTCTGTGCGACCCCATAGACGACAGCCCAACAGGCTCCCCCGTCCCTGGGATTCTCCAGGCAAGAACACTGGAGTGGGTTGCCATTTCCTTCTCTAATGCAGGAAAGTAAAAAGTGAAAGTGAAGTCATTCAGTCATGTCCGACTTTTAGCGACCCCAAGGACTGCAGCCTACCAGGCTCCTCCATCCATGGGATTTTCCAGGCAAGAGTGCTGGAGTGGGGTGCGATTGCCTTCTCTGAGAGATACACTAGTGGGAGAAAAAAAATTAAATCCTTTGCTTTCTTGAGCTTAAATCTGGAAGGGGAAGACAATTTAAGAGCTATAGTGATGCTAATAGCTATGGAAATATTAAGTACTGTAGGGGATACAGGATAGGTCAGGTTTGGAGTGAGGGTTATTCTTTATATAAGGAAATTGAGAAGAGTTCAATGGTAAGGCAGAATGTGAACAGAAATCTAATCTAGAAAAGGAAGTGCGCTGTGAGGTCATCCTGGGGAAAAAAAAAATTGTAGGGAGGTACAGCAAGAGAAAAAGCCCTGTGGCTTTTAACAGCTTAAGACAATAGAGTACAAGGAAAATAGAAACCTATATATACAGTGTATTTGGGGCTTCCCAGATGGCGCTAGTGGTAAAGAACCTGCCTGTAAATGCAGGAGACATAAGAGACATGGTTTCGACCCCTGGATTGGGAAGATAACTTGGAGGAGGAAATGGCAACCCACTTCAGTATTTTTGCCTGGAAAATACTATGGACAGAGGGGCCTGGAGGCCTACAGTCCATGGGGTCACAAAAAGTCGGACACAACTGAGCACATTTACTTACACACATATATGTATAAGTGAATCACTTTGCTGTGTATCTGAAACTAACACAACATTGTTAATCAACTATACTCCATTATAAAATAAAAGCAAAATTTTAAAACCCACAAAAAATTAGTTTCTGTACATAGTTAGATTAAGGCTTCTGTGATATCCCATTCTATGAAATGTGTACGTTAAATTTATAACTGTTAAAAAAACTACACTAGTAATTTATACTCAAGGCGTTGTCAGTTCAATTACAGGTAGTTAGTGGTGAAAGCATTGTGAGGAAATACTGTAAAATGTATAAAGTATATAAAACGTTCCAAGAGCAACTAAGTTAGAAAGAGACTGGATTGGAAAAGTTACTACAAAAGATGTTTGTGTGAGTCTTGAAGAACACCTGCTGGTGAATCAGGTTCTGTTGCCTCTAGAAGGCTACAGAGAAGAAATAACTAGCAGAATTATCCACTAGAATTTAAGACAGGAAAAAAAAAAAAGCTCCTTGGTATTGGGTCAGGTCATATTTTGTGTTTCTGTTCCATTTCCTACTTGAAGGGTTTCCATATTGTGGTGAATCTGTGTGTGGCTGTAATGGGGGCTTCCATCTGTGATCCTGGAAGAGACACGTCCTGGAGCATAAGCCTGGTCACTCATTGTCTTGGGAGGAAATTCAATTCAGACCCTGGGCAGAAGGACATCCATATAGTACAACAGATAATCTCCTCAAGACCAGCTGCTCTTTGTGGTTTGGACATGGGATAGGACCCAAATTACAGAATCTGGGACCAGCTCTGCCCTGGGTGCCACATACTGTTTTCCTTCCTGGCGAGAACAATTGATGTAGCCTTTTCTGTAAGAGTCATGCCAACATGACACAATAGCAGGACAAGCCCATCAAATGTGAACCAAGGTTTTTGGTGTCTATAGAAAAGGTTTTGTCAAAATGAACTCTCATCAATTAGAATCAAATTCCAAGAAACTTACCTTCTGATTTCCATGAATTTCCTGTTTCTCCCTATGCCTCTCCCTCACAGACTCATGATTCAACTGCAGATTTTTTCCCAGAAATGAGCCTCGTGAGAGGACTAACACCTGGGATTCTTCTCTACATCCCAAGTATTTAGTAAGAGTTAGGCACATAAGAGTTACTCAGTATATTTACAGAAGGCAAATTAAACATGTCTCGAGGGTCAAATTAGCCTGAGTTTGGTTGGTTTTGTCAAAATATAAATGATAGACATTTCACAGGATCTCAATTTCTACTGTTTTTTTTGAATAACAAAATAAGGAAAAAGTGATGGGCATTTTGGGGGGAATTCAAAGAAGAATAAGACGTGATTTGAGGACAAGCCCTTCACAATCTAAGGAGAGAATCAAAATAGAAATATATGAGGATGCTGAATTTGAATAATGGTTCCAGCACAACAGAAGAATGTCTCCAGACAGGTCATCTTCTGTTGCCAAGTAAATGGGAAAATATACGTGCTATAGCAGTTCAGAGGAGGGAGTGATTTTTGTTCTACTGTGCCGTCAGAGAGAGATAATGAGGGTTGGGATGGTGGAGAGATATTTGCCTACCTCTTGAAGGAATGGGTAAGGTATCTATAGTTTGAAGAGAGAGGGGAAGGTAGATTAGAATTGGCTTAAGTCAAATGCAGAGGAGGGGCTTCCATCTGCAGGAAGTGCATGTCAGGGAACAATGCAGAGTGGTTAGAGCAGAGTGGCTGTGCCCTGAGGATTAGCAAGAGAAAATGGGGAAAATCAAAGTGGGAACCATATTATCCAAAAACTTCGGGGGCAATCTAAAGCATGCTTCTTAAATAAACTTTGGGGAGGCCATAGGTCTTTGTCTTGACACTGAAAGAAATTAAAGCAAGAAATGGATACGTGCCATAATCTCACTTGCAGCCTGTTTCAGCAACATCATTTCTACTTTGCCTCTGTGGCTGCTTTTCCTAATTTCCTCTCTGCACAAAGAAAATAAATAAATAAGTGTACTATAGTCTTATTTATCCTTCTTTGGACATTTCTTTACCAGGCAGATGGTCAATTAAGAGCACTAAACAATGACACTGTTTTCTCTGTAAACATTTTTTTCTAATAGCCTAACAAATGTAAGTCTGTGCTGCCATACTGCTGAATACCATCTTGACTTTCTAATTACAAAGAACTGTGTCTTGATAGTTACAATTACAGCTGTAACAATGATGCCAGGCCCTGAACAATACCGTTTGAGGCAAAGTGCTTATCCGAATATTCACAAATAAAGGCTTAAATTTATGCCAGAGATGTAGATGGAGGTTAAACAATTGGGAGGGAGAAAAAGGTTGAAAACACTGGTTTAATGCTACAGATGTGAATTTGAATCCAATTATTCTGAAAAGAGAAAAAAAAAACTTGAAACGTTGCTGTTTTCTTCTGTTTTAGTAATCAATAAGGTTAAGGGGTGGTTCAACTTAGCTTGCTAATACCTCTAATTTTGATATTTGGCTACACTCTAGTGTTTTCAAAGCATACTATCTTTTAAGCAAAGTGAGTTTTTATAAGGTGCAAGTCTTCATGTTAAAAGACAACCATTCTTCAGGCAGGTAACCCAAATGAAATGATACACAATTTTTGAGTAGGTAGAATATAAGTCCAGTACTATTTTAATGAAGGCCCTGTAACACAGTGATTAAGCTCCCTAGGGCTTTTAAGTCAGGTGTGTAGGCATCAAAAATCATGTTCTGCCTCAGTGTCCTCATCTGTAAAATAGGAATAATAATAGCAATACTGATATAATTGTTGCCACTGAGTTGTTGTGAGGTTTAAAGAGTGGATATAAAGCTTGCAATATGGCGATTGCTATAGTATTTAAAATAGGGCAGCCCATGTCGTTATTTGTGGAAAACAAAATTCAGAATAAGTTTTGCAAATCCTGGAACAGGGAAGTGAGGGCGAAATGTCTACTAAGAGGGCATCTATCTCAAGGACACTAGGGTCATTCAGTATCTTTGGGTGTGTCCACAGTCTCTCCATAATACATGACCAAAGAGCGTGATTACTTCATTTAACAGTATAATTGCACCAATCCTGAATTGCATTTAGCCATTAACAGCATTTTAAAATTTTGTTTGGGAATTTTCTTTCAACTAATGGCTGAGAACATTGGGATTTACCAATGCTAATTATGTCTCCTTTTCTTTTTCTTCAAATTATCCACAATCTACTATAGTACTAAGACACAAAGTGGCCAAAACAATATAAAGACATCCATGTCCCCAACCCTGGGTGGAGTAAAATGTCATTATATATTAGCCTTATGATTTATTTTAAAAATATCCATAATAACTTATACATAACTGTTTGCACTCTATACATACCATGGCTAAACCATTTACGTGTAAAAACTTACTTAGTCCTGCCATAAACTTCATAAGAGAAGAAGTATTTTCTTCATTTTGTAGATGAGGAAATCAAAGCAGATATTATGTAACTTGATCAAAGTCAAATCATAAATAACTGACCATAGATTTTTAACTCTCATGAACAAATTGTTATGAAAATATTAATATGTAAAGATTGCAAAGCAAATAGAGACTAATGCTTATTCAGTTCAGTCCAGTTCAGTCGCTCAGTCATGTCCGACTCTTTGCAACCCCATGGACTGCAGCACTCCAGGCCTCCCTGTCCATCACCAAATCCTTGAGTTTACTCAAACTCAAGTCCATTGACTTGGTGATGCCATCCACCCATCTCATCCTCTTCGTCCAAATCTCCTTCCACCATCAATCTTTCTCAGCATCAGGGTCTTTTCAAATGAGTCAGCTCTTCGCATTAGGTGGCCAGAGTGTTGGAGTTTCAGCTTCAACACCAGTCCTTCCAATGAATATTCAGGTTTGATTCCTTTAGGAGAGACTGGTTGTATCTCCTCGCAGTCCAAGGGACTCTCAAGAGTCTTCTCCAACACCACAGTTCAAAAGCATCAATTCTTCAGCACTCAGCTTTCTTTATAGTCCAGCTCTCACATCCATACATGACTACTGGAAACACATGTGTACCTGTGGCAGATTCATTTTGATATATGGCAAAACCAATACAATATTATAAAGTTAAAATAAAATTAACAAAAAATAAAATAAAAAAAGAGAAAAACAAAAAACAAAAAAAAACCATAGCCTTGACTAGACAGACCTTTGTTGACAAAGTAATGTCTCTGCTTTTTAATATGCTGTCTAGGTTGGTCATAACTTTCTTTCCAAAGGTAAGTGTCTTTTAATTTCATGGCTGCAGTCAACATCTACAGTGATTTTGGTGCCCAAGAAAATAAAGGCTGCCACTGTTTTCACTGTTTCCCCATCTGTTTGCCATAAAGTGCTTATTTAAGTTATATGCAGAGTACATCATGAGAAACGCTGGGCTGGATGAAGCACAAGCTGGAATCAGGATTGCCAGGAGAAATATCAGTACCCTCAGATATGCAGATGACACCACCCTTATGGCAGAAAGTGAAGAAGAACTAAAGAGCCTCTTGATGAAAGTAAAAGTGGAGAGTGAAAAAGTTGGCTTAAAGATCAACATTCAGAAAGCTCAGATCATGACATCTGGTCCCATCACTTCATGGGAAATAGATGGGGAAACAGCAGAAACAGTGGTTGACTTTATTTTTTGGGCTCCAGAATCACTGCAGATGGTGATTGCAGCCATGAAAGTAAAAGATGCTTACTCCTTGGAAGGAAAGTTATGACCAACCTAGACAGCATCTTCAAAAGCAGAGACATTACTTTGTCAACAAAGGTCCATCTAGTCAAGACTATGTTTTTTCAGGTAGTCATGCATGGATGTGAGAGTTGGACTATAAAGAAAGCTGAATGCAGAAGAATTGATGTTTTTGAACTGTACTGTTGGAGAAGACTCTTGAGAGTCCCTTGGACTGCAAGGAGATCTGGTCAGTCCACCCTAAATGAAATCAGTCCTGGGTATTCATTGGAAGGACTGATTTGAAGTTAAAACTCCAATATTTTGGCTACCTGATGTGAAGAGCTGACTCATTTGAAAAAACTCTGATGTTGGGAAAGATTGAAGGTGGGAGGAGAAGGGGACGACAGAGGATGAGATGGTTTGATGGCATCACTGACTCAATGGACATGAGTTTGGGTAAACTCGAGAAACTGGTGATGGACAGGGAGGCCTGGCATGCTGCAGTTCATGGGGTCACAAAGAGTTGGACACGACTGAGCAAATGAACTGAACTGAACTGAACTGATGGGACACAATGCCGTGTTCTTAGTTTTCTGAATGTTGAACTTTAAGCCAACTTTTTCCACTCTCCTCTTTCACTTTCATCAAGAGGCTCTTTATTTCTTCTTCACTTTCTGCCATAAGGGTGGTGTCATTTGCATATCTGAGGTTATTGATATTTCTCCCAGAAATCTTGATTCTAGCTTGTGCTTCACCCAGCCCAGTGTTTCTCATGATGTACTCTGCATATAAGTTAAATAAGCAGGGTGATGATATACAGCCTTGACCTACCCCTTTTCCTATTTGGAACCAGTCTGCTATTCCATGTCCAGTTCTAACTGTTGCTTCCTGACCTGCATACAGACTTCTCAGGAGACAGGTCAGGTGGTCTGGTATTCCCATCTCTTTCAGAATTTTCCACAGTTTATTGTGATCCACACAGTCAAAGGCTTTGGCATAGTCAATAAAGCAGAAATAGATGTTTTTCTGGAACTCTCTTTTTCAATGATCCAGCAGATGTTGGCAATTTGATCTCTGGTTCCTCTCCTTTTTCTAAAACCAGCTTGAACATCTGGAATTTCATGGGTCATGTATTGTTGAAGCCTGGCTTCAAGGATTTTGAGCATTACTTTGCTAGCATGAGATGAGTGCAATTATGCGATAGTTTGAGCATTCTTTGGCATTGCCTTTCTTTGGGATTGGAATGAAAATTGACCTTTTCCAGTCCTGTGGCCATTGTTAAAACATAAGCACTTAGTTGCAGATTTCATAATGCTCAGTCTCATTATGAAGAAGACTTCCCCTCTACAAATCATGTCCACCTCACCTGTTCGCAGCTGTCACAGTGAATTGCTCAAGTGCCCATCTAGTCACATTATCTTTTCTGCTAAAGCTGTCACTGGCTTCCCCATTTGTACAGGATAAAGGCCAAGTCCTTTCACTTTGGCACAACCAATCCCTGTGATCTAATCCTTACCTCACCTCTGAACATGCCTTCTTCACAGTCATCTTTCAAGATGAGAATTGCAGCTCTGTGAACAGACCTTGCTGCTTCACACCTTTTGCCTTTGTCTCTACTTTCTGGCTGCCCAGGAGCAGGACAAACATCATATTCTTTACAGACTTGCATTCAGCCCACCAGGTGGCATAGTCCACACCATCAGCATGTACCCCCATTATCTCACTAGGCATCTGAGTCCTGATACTGCCCAATTTATTTTTTTGGTTTCCTCCCTTGATTAGACTTTTAAACTGCTACACCGCAGAGAATCTCTTAATGGCCGTTTTGTCTCTAGCATCTAGATCCATGCAAATAAGCACTCAGTGAATATTGAGTGAATATAAAAGATTAGAAAGAAAAGGATCCCAGGAGAAGAACAGAGGAAACCCCACCCAGACTCACTGACTTAAATAGTCAGTCCGAAAAAAAATGTAACTGAGCCACCACACTCTCCCTGCTTATCTACAATAAGCATGCAGAGTATTAACCTTTCCTCTGTCCCTTCTTCTCTCTCAGTGAATTAGAGATTTGAAGATGGGCCCTCAGGGTTATATGCTTTAGAATCTGATGGGATAAGGAGTGGATATCGGCCATTATCTTTGAGACATTGCCTTTTCAGAGACTTTATTAAGTTAGAGAACTCATGAGCTATCTTTCCAGGTCTTGGGTTAGCAGGGCATACAGTTGTCTCTTCAAATACATGATTGTAAGCTCCATGAAACCAAAATCTATGTATAATTCATCTGGGTTCTACCATGTGAATGATGCCCAATAGCTGTCAAATGCATGTAAGGGTTAGGCAACCTATTATTCAGAAGAGAGAGAAAATAACCTGCTGGGTGGGTATGATATTTCAGATCCTATGTATGCAGAGAATAATCTCATGTCCTTGCATTTCCCAGATTCAGAACAGAAATAGAGCTCCATGGGAAGAAAAATTAATTCTGAAGTTTTTATCCTGCATGACAAGGCATAGGTGGTAGTATTGATCAAGATGGAAAGATGAGGAGAATAATAGTTTGGGTTCATTTCAGTTTGGTCATGCTCATTTTGAGACATTTAGTGGACATTCAAAGGGAAATACTGAGTGGATAGTTGGATATATGAATCTGGGGCTCAAGGGAGATATCAGGTTTAGAGATGTCAATTGAGGTGTCAGTACCATGGCATTTGCAGCCATGGGACTGGACCTATGAAGTAGATAAAGACAGAGGAGGTGTGTAAGGCTGAGAATTAGAGCACTTGAAAACTTAGAGGTTGAGAAGAAGAGAAAAATCCAGCAAAGGAATCTAAAACATATTAATTGGTAAGATAGAGGAGACTGATATTGAGGAAGCCAAGGCTTGAAAACTCTAAGGAGGGAGTGATCAGCTGTATCAAATACTACAACATTGTCAAGAGAGATAAGATCTGAGAATTAAACCCTGGATTGAGCAATGTGGAAAATTCCACAATTTAGATGACTGTGGTTTATTTCTTACAGAATACACATTGATTGACTTTTTTCTGTTTTCATTTGTTAAGTCATCCTTCTAGCTGTTGTGCTTGCTTCCCTGAGTACCACTCTTTCAGTCCATGCCATGAAGAGACTTCCTCATGTTTCTGGTGGGGGCTTTAAACCTCAAGGAACTGAAGCAGGGATCACACATCATTAAGGAAAGGTCAGTTACCAGGCAGAAATTGGTGTTTTTTCCCTCCCATTTCCATATTACAGAGATGCCTCAGGCTTCCTGGAGTTTCTATTAAGAATTCCAAATCTCCCAGCAATGATTTTTAAATACTAGTTTTCCCTAGGACAGTTCTCTTTAGCTTGGCTCACCCACCACAATGTAGTCAGGGTCCTTCAATCATTGTAAAAGTCTTTTATCATTCTGACTCTACTCCATCCTGTACACAATCTCTAGATTAACCTTTCCAGAATGATGCATTCATAATGGTAATAGCTATAATTAATCTACTCCATATAATTGTCCTTAATCTTTTGCACATAGTAGGCACTCAAATATTTCTCATGTGGTTTGAAATTAGGTAATTTTTTAAAGTGCATTTTAAAATGCATTTCAAAATACACCTCCTATTTGATTAGTAAGATTCATTTTATTTTTGTTCTCTGTCTAGCTATTTTTAAATATAATGAGAGAACCATATCTCTAGATAGTGTGAAAGCATTTTAATATTTTAATAATTCCATATAATTTAAAATGATCTTATTCCTCCCATACTTTACAGTAAATAATAAGTACATAGAAGAAAAATATGTGTTTTGTATCTAAGGAAAGAGTTATTAAGTGTTACCAAAAGATGGAGAATATTTTTATCTTAAGTCAGCCACATAAATACCCATTAATTTTTAAAATGATTTTATTTGGTTGATGGAGTATTACATCTCCAAATTACATAGTTTAGATTTCCCATTACATGCTCCTTATGGATCATGTGTATATTCACAAAGTTATACAGAAGATTCTATGATGAGAAGAAGCCAATTTTCATTTTCTCTGTTCTTGTTTGAAGAACCAAAACTGTTAAAGGGATAAAGCTCTCAGAAGTGCCTGTTCCAGGTTAATTGTCTCAAATTGCTCATTTAAAACACCATTATAGTACAGCAAAGCCAGTTAATCTACTCTGAAGCTTCCTTTTTTTATGACCGTAGCTACATTTGGTGAAATGGCACCTTTGGCAAACACCCAAATTGGATAAAATTGCCATTTTTCTTGGAACCTGGAAAGAATAACACATGTTTTGAAATCACTTCATATCATGTGGCCCTAAGCTGCATGCTAGTCTTGCTCTGGAATTCACTCTCTTTGGCATTTTCTGATTTGACCCTAAATTGCCTTTGCTTTACTGATGACAGTCAATGATGTGCTTTTGTGCACAATATATAGGTAGGAATTGGGGGAGGGGTGCAGAGGAAACTAGCAAGAGAAATTGTGGCAATATTTTTAAACATCACTACTGCATAAGAAAATGATGTGTCCCTGTACTGACACTTGTGCACAACTTTCAACTGATGGTACCTTTATTATTGGAAACACTGTAGTTTGAGAGCCTCTTCAATGTCGACATAACTAGCAGGTGCCGCGATCATAATGGTAAAAACACTCACTTATTAATCAGCGCACATAATTCCTCTCTAATGCTGTCAATTTAAGATGGCAACCTGATTTTTTTTTTTTTTTGGAGTGGGGAGGAGGGTCAACAATTTAATGAATCTCGTCTGCATTTTAATTCCAGCCTAATAATCTGCCTCCGGCTCTTTTCCCTCCCTCACTCAGAACATTTCTCTGGATCCTGCTATTAAGCACAATGGGATATTTACCTTCCTACCTCAGTTACACATTTAGGATGGGGAAACAGCCAGCTAGTCAGACCCCCCGACCCAACCAGAACTAATGTTAACCTGTCACCAGTCCTCACTGGCATCATCCTCAAATACCCTCCCTCCATTTGTTTGTATAGTCTCCTCTCTCCCTGATTTTGACACTGTAGTGCTTTGCAGGTTTCTTTTATTAAACACCACTGGGACCCAGACTCAGAAATGTGCAGTATGTTGACATAGTTAAAATAAATAAATACAACCCATTGCCAGAAATATTTAAAAATTCATCTAAATGTGCTCCTGTCAGAGATGATTTGTTTTCATCCAAACAGGGAAGACTGATGGCTTCAGGATGGACTGGGTAGAGAGAGACTCCATCTTCTCATTCACTCCTTCATTCATTCACACCTTCATTCATTTTCCTATTAAAAAAACAATCCACCACCCCTGGCTCACCATGTCAAATGTAAACAGAATAGACTTTGTTATTAGGAGAGATGTGACTCCAAGTGTCTGAGCTGCAGAGTGACAGCCGGCTCCTCTCTGAATTTCAGGCAGCCTCTGTCACTTGCCTTGACAATGAAGGAAGTTAATATATTCATGACATTACCACACATGCATTCGCAATTCACAGCATATTGTATTGTTTACCCCTGTTCTTTTGTACTACTGCATGTAGTAATTTGCCTTCTAGCAACAGAAAAATTCCTCAACTTAAAATTTTACCCTCATTTTATTTACCCTTAATAGAAAAACCACTGCTTCCTGGTCCATCCGTTGTTGGCAAGACCACCTTTCTGCAGTATTGCAAACAGATAAATGTCAGATTTTACATTTTGATCAGATGTGTCTACAGTCATTTCCTATACATATTCCTCATCTTCTGCCTCCCATGCCTTCCTTCGGCAGTCATTGTCGCCCTTCCTGTGTATTCCTAGCACATTAGGCACTAGGTGGCCTGCTCTTAAAAGAGAGTGAGAGAAGTGTGGCATGGAGTAAGCATCACACCCTCACAATAGTGTCAATAGTGGGGGCAATGAAGAGCATCGTGAAGCTCTGCTCTTTCACCACTTACGTTCAAGATGCCAAGGGTGCTCCTTGTTTTCATCTACAGTAACACTTCCTTTACTCCCACTGGACTGGATACAGTCCTTGAAATCCACACCACTTATTTAAAACCCATCTGTGGGACACTGATTACTTAGCCTTCTTGGTCTAACTTATTTTTTCTGATGGGGTGCAAACTTGTAAAAATGTTGAATACTTAGGTGGTTTTGCTAAGATGAGTACTGGGTAGGGTGAGTTGTTAGTCTCAGATACTACACTATTGTTCTTCAGAATTTCGCTGTTGAGGACCAGAAACGTGCCTTGATGGCTTAGGGCAACTTTGTAGAGATGGCTGGAGGAGGTAAACAGTCTGGGTTAGCAAGACACAATAGCTGTTTCATTTTCTTTACAGTGATGAGCTGTCTTGCATTCCAATGCATGTCACAAAATTCCTGGGCTGAGAGAGGCCATGAGGGGGTCACTCAGTCCAATGCCCTGCCTTTTAGTGGAATTATTTTAAAAAACACCCTGTGTTAAAAGTCTTCAAGACAACCTATGCCCCTCAGTCCAAATGAATGTTGAAACCTTTTCTTAAACTAGACACGATTTCATCTGCAATTTAAAAGCATCTCCTGTTTTGTTGGAGAGAAAGCATTTGGTTGTTCTTTATATTCAAACACTTTTCACACTTAAGGATTATAAATGAGCTACAGTCTCTCAAATTCTGCTGCTTAAGAGTAGGCTATCTAATTCAGTGCTTGCTTGTGCAACCTTCCAGTTCCTTTGTACTAGTTATTTATTGTTTTCATCTATGTATGTTTATCCAATTAACTTGCAAACTCCTATTGTTCAGGAAGAGTCTTATGAAGGATAAAGTAGAAGCTCGAGATTCTCAAACCTGGCTACATACTCAAATCACCTGGAAGGATACTTTATAATATAAACTGATTCCTGGGCTACATACTCAGAAGTTCTGAGTTAAAGGGTCTGGGGTACAGGTGAAAAAATAAAACTGAAAATGTTAGTCGCTAAGTTATGTCCGACTCTTTGTATCTCCACAGATTATAGTCTGCTAGGCTCTTCTATCCATGGGATTCTCTAGGCAAGAATACTGAAGTGGGTAGCCATTCCCTTCTCCAGGGAATCTTCCCAACCCAGCAATCGAACCTAAGTCTCCTGCACTGCAGGCAGATTCTTTACCACTGAGCCACCAGGGAAGCCCAGGGTGCAAAAGGATGTGGGAATTTATTAAAAGCTGCCCAGGTAATTCTAATGTACAATGAGATTGAGAGTATAATCTTGAGCAGGTTGCTTAACATCAGTAACTCTTAGTTCTTTTTATTAGATAAGAAATATGGATAACATAGCTTTTATAACTATCTTTTTCTTGGAAGAGTAAAGAGTTCATGTATGTAAAAGCCTTAAGCCCAATGCTGGGACCAGAGTCTATTATCTTAAATGTTAGCGTTAAAGTTAAGGCTATTATTTGGTCTAAAGTGCCTAATATGTTATTGGAAACATAATAGGTGCTTGATAAATGTGTATTAACTAATAGCTCAGGTTGTTTAGCTAAGTAATCCACATCTACATGAGAAAAGTTTAAACAAGGTAAATATCAAAGTTCAGTTCAGTTTAGTTCAGTCGCTCAGTCGTGTCCGACTCTTTGCGACCCATGAATCGCAGCACGCCAGGCCTCCCTGTCCATCACCAACTCCCGGAATTCACTCAGACTCACGTCCATCGAGTCAGTGATGCCATCTAGCCATCTCAAGCCAAAACTATAGTTTCAACTCATGTAGCAAAATGCTTGAGAAATATGTGTTTTGGCACATGACCTGAATGACTGTACTTGTTCACAATTTTCTCATGTGTAGAGAATACATGGATTGAATGTGGACTTGGAGGTTTATCGTGGACAAAGAAAAGGGTCATAATACTTAAAGAACATAGTCAAAATATAAAGGATTACAGAAGTCTGGCAACCAGATGCTGCCAATTAAGGATATTACCAGTTATCATCAAGAGTGACAATAATAATTTTTCACATCCATTATATATCATTATAATAGACTAATCCAATAGACAAGTTATCTGAGAAATCTAGCCACTTTTATTTTAAAGACCACTGAGCTAAGTCTAAGAAAGACAAAATGATTGAACAATAAGTCAGTCCATCCTAAAGGAGATCAGTCCTGAGTGTTCATTGGAAGGACTGACATTGAAGCTGAAACTCCAATACTTTGGCCACCTGATGCAAACAGCTGACTCATTTGAAAAGACCCTGATGCTGGGAAAGATTGAAGGCAGGAGAAGAAGGAGATGACAGAGGATGAGATGGCTTGATGGCATCACTGACTCAATGGACATGAGTTTGGATAAATTCTGGGAGTTGGTGATGGACAGGGAGGCCTGGCGTGCTTCAGTCTATGGGGTCGCAAAGAGTCGGACACAACTGAGCAACTGAACTTAACTGAATAGTGTAAAACATATATATTATACGCATTGTCACCCTGCTTATTTAACTTATATGCATAGTATATCATGCAAAATGCCAGGCTGGATGAAGCACAAGCTGGAACCAAGATTTCCAGGAGGAATATCTATAACCTCAGATATGCAGATGACACCACACTTATGGCAGAAAGCGAAGAAGAACTAAAGAGCCTCTTGATGAAAGTGAAAAAGAGTGAAATAGTTGGCTTAAAACTCAACATTCAGAAAACCAAGATCATGGCATCTGGTCCCATCACCTCATGGCAAATAGATGGCAAAACAATGGAAACAGTGACAGACTTTATTTTCTTGGGCTCCAAAATCACTGCAGATGGTGACTGCAGCCATGAAATTAAAAGATGCTTGCTCCTTGGAAGAAAAGCTATGACCAACCTAGACATAATATTAAAAAGCAGAGACTACTTTGCTGACAAAGGTCTGTCTATTCAAAGCTATGGTTTTACCAGTAGTCATGTATGGATGTGAGAGTTGGACTGTAAAGAAAGCTGAGTGCCAAAGAATTGATGCTTTTGAACTGTGGTGTTGGAGAAGACTCTTGAGAGTCCCTTGGACTGCACAGAGATCAAACCAGTCAATCTTAAAGGAAATTAGTCCTGAATATTCATTGGAAGGACTGATGCTGTAGCTGAAACTCCAAAACTTTGTCCACCTGATGCGAAGAACTGACTTATTGGAAAAGACCCTGATGCTGGGAAAGATTGAAGGCAGGAGGTGAAAGAGATGACAGAGGACAAGATGGTTGGATGGCATCACTGACTTGATGGACATGAGTTTTAGCAAGCTTAGTGAGTTGGTGATGGACAGGGAAGCCTGGCGTGCTGCAGTCCATGGGGTCGCAAAGAGTCAGACATGAATAAGCAACTGAACTGAATATAAAATATGATAAATTAAGATAGAATCAAACCAAAAAGCTTAGAAGCAGAGAAGGAAAGAGTTACTTCTGATGTAGATTATCAACAAAAAATTCATATATATATGGGAAGAATGATACAGTTTGAAAAAGGCAGAGAAAAAAATTTGAGCATTTTAGACAAAGGGGATAAATGGAATAAGACGAACAAGGAACTTTGTTGATTGGAGCACAATGTGCATCCAAAAGGACGATGGATGATAATATTGGAAGGAAGTCCTGGGTCAAAAGGTGAAAGGTACTGAAATAAGCATAGCAGAGATGTCAGAGAAGGTGGCCCATAAGCTGATACCATGCTAAACATTTCTTTAGATCTTTCATAAGACAGCTCCAAGTCAAACTTTGAAAGGATCAAGCTGATTTTTTAAAAAGTACCTTAAATTTTTATGTTGTTCAGTCACTAAGTTGTGTCCAACTCTTTGTGACCCCATGGACTGTAGCCCACCAGGCTCCTCTGTCCGTGTGATTCTCTTTCTCTCAAGGAATATCAGTCTTGAATTGCCTACTATGCAATGTCTGAAAAGAGTTATTTTGTGTACTTTGTTCAGTGTTTTAGTTGTTTACAGCGGGCGTATTGGTTGAGCATCAGTTTCTGTCATAAATCCTTGAATTTCCTTCTCTAGGGGATCTTCCCAGACCAGGGATCAAACGTGCATCTCCCGCATTGGTAGGCAGGTTGTTTACCCTGAGCTACCAGGGAAGCCCCTACCTTAAATTAGCACCCTCCCAAAATGACACAATATTTTTAGAGAAGATAACAATACAATCTATACACTAAAATCATAAAAATAGCAATCTTCAGCATTCAATTAAAACTCACTAAACGTGGTAGCAGGAAAATAGGACCCAGAATCAAGAGAAAAATCAAGTAATATAAAAGGTCCAGTATTTATAAAACGAGGAATTATCAGATAATAATTTAAAACAGTTTTTAAAATATAATTGAATATTAAAGGAAAATCATAATGAGAAAATGTGGAAGATACAAGAAGAACCAAATAAAAGAGCTGTAATGTATATAGAGAAGTGGTGAGCTTCTCTGGTGGCTCAGAAGGTAAAATATCTGTCTGCAATTTGGGAGACCTGGGTTTGATCCCTGAGTCAGGAAGATCCCCTGGAGAAGGAAGTAGCAACACACTCTGGTATGCTTGCCTGGAAAATCCAAGTTTAAAAGCACACATATCACTGAAGAAGGAAACAACAGTGAATTTGATGACACAACAATAGGAAAACTAAACATAGAAGGAAACATAGTTAAAGAAAACACGCAAGAAGGAATGAGTGATCTGTGGGTCATTTGACAGTGTTCTATTATAAGTAGTATTATAGTCACAAAAAGGAGAAGGCAATGGCAACCCATTCCAATACTCTTGCCTGGAAAATCCCATGGATGGAGGAGACTGGTAGGCTGCAGTCCATGGGGTCGCAGAGAGTCAGACATGCCTGAGTGACTTCATTTTTCACCTTTCACTTTCATACATTGGAGAAGGAAATGGCAACCCACTGCAGTGTTCTTGTCTGGAAAATCCCAGGGGCGGCAGAGCCTGGTGGGCTGCCGTCTATGGGGTTGCATAGAGTCGGACACGACTGAAGTGACTTAGCAGCAGCAGCAGCATAGTCACAAAATGAGGATGAAAAGCTATTGATGAAATGACAGGAAATTGTTCAGAATTGATGTAAATAATATCAACTCAAAGATTTAAGTAGCTCAATGAATCCCAGGAAAAACAAAAATCATATCTAGACACATCATAATCAAATAAAATTTAAATTTGAAAGTAGCTAGAATATAAAACACTCAATAAATACTGGCAACAAAGATAAACATAAAGGCTAAATTTTCCTTAGAAGAAATAAAAGAATAGAACAATATTTTAAATGAAAAACAGAAAAAATGTCAATGTAAATTCTAAACCTAACAAAGATTAAAAGAGGTTAAATAAAGATTTTTCAGTCAAAAGGAAAAGAATTCATTACCATGTAACTTGTAGCAAAGGTATTTTGAAGGAAGTATTTCAAACAAAAGAAAAAGTAGTGCCAGAAAAAAAATCCTTAAAAATGAATTAGGAAGACTGGGAATTAAAATATTAGAGTAACTATTAAAGACTTTTTTATTTATTTAAGCCATAATTTTTAATGCAAAAATAATAGAGTAATTGGGAATTATAAATGTGTAGAAATTAACTATATGACAAGACAAAAAATAGGACAAGGAGGATAGAAAAATATTGTAAATTTTTATACTGAACTTAAATGGTTATAATATTTGAATGTACATGGTGGAAAATTAAAAGTATATCAGTTCAGTTCAGTCACTCAGTCGTGTCCAACTCTTTGCGACCCCATGAATCACAGCACCCCAGGCCTCCCTGTCCATCACCAACTCCTAGAGTTCACTCAAACTCATGTCCATAGAGTTGGTGATGCCATCCAGCCATCTCATCCTCTGTCATCCCCATCTCCTCCTGCCCCCAATCTCTCCCAGCATCAAGGTCCTTTCCAATGAGTCAACTTTTCACATGAGGTGGCCAAAATATTGGAGTTTCAGCTTCAGCATCAGTCCTTCCAATGAACACCCAGGACTGATTTCCTTTAGGATGGACTGGTTGGATCTTCTTGCAGTCCAAGGGACTCTCAAGAGTCTTCTCCAACATCACAGTTCAAAAGCATCAATTCTTCGGTTCTCAGCTTTCTTCACAGTTCAACTCTCACATCCATACATGACCACTGGAAAAACCGTAGCCTTGACTAGACGGACCTTTGTTGGCAAAGTAATATATCTGCTTTTGAATATGCTATCTAGGTTGGTCATAACTTTTCTTCCAAGGAGTAAGTGTCTTTTAATTTCATGGCTGCAATCACCATCTGCAGTGATTTTGGAGCCCCAAAAAATAAAGTCTGACACTGTTTCCACTGTTTCTCCATCTATTTCCCATGAAGTGATGGGACCAGATGCCATGATCTTCGTTTTCTGAATGTTGAGCTTTAAGCCAACTTTTTCACTCTCCTCTTTGACTTTCATCAAGAGGCTTTGAGTTCCTCTTCACTTTCTGCCATAAGGGTGGTGTCATATGCATATCTGAGGTTATTGATATTTCTCCCAGCAATCTTGATTCCAGCTTGTGCTTCTTCCTGCCCGGCGTTTCTCATGATGTACTCTGCATAGAAGTTAAATAAGCAGGGTAACAATACACAGCCTTGACATACTGCTTTTCCTATTTGGAACCAGTCTGTTGTTCCATGTCCAGTTCTAATTGTTGCTTCCTGACCTGCATATAGATTTCTCAAGAGGCAGGTCAGGTGGTCTGGTATTCCTATCCCTTTCAGAATTTTCCACAGTTAATTGTGATTCACACAGTCAGAGGCTTTGGCATAGTCAATAAAGCAGAAATAGATGTTTTCCTGGAACTCTCTTGCTTTTTCGATGATCCAGCAGATGTTGGCAATTTGATCTCTGCCTTTTTGAAAACCAGCTTGAACATCTGGAAGTTCATGGTTCATGTATTGCTGAAGCCTGGCTTGGATAATTTTGAGCATTACTTACTAGCATGTGAGATGAGTACAATTCTGCAGTAGTTTGAGCATTCTTTGGCATTGCCTTTCTTTGGGATTGGATATCAAATCACATCCAATAATTAAGTAAAATGGAACAAGGAAAATACTTAAAAAGGCAAAGAGAGACAAAATGGAGCACTAAAAAAATGTGTTCATGTAAGCCAAAAGAAGGCAAGAGAAAAAGGTAATAAACAGATAGGACACCGTGTTAAAAAAAAAAATAGCAAAATGGTTTTGGTTGTTGTTGTTCAGCCACTAAGTCTTGTCCAACTCTTTGTGATCCCATGAACTGCAGCACAACAGGCCTCCTAGTCCTTCACTGTCTCCTGGAGTTTGCTCAAAGTCAAATTCTTTGAGTCGGTGATGTCATCTAACCATCATCCCCCGTCACGCCCTTCTCCTGCCCTCAATTTTCCCCAGCATCAGGGTCTTTTCCAATGAGTCAACTCTTTGCATCAGGTGGCCAGAGTATCAGAGCTTCAGTATCAGTCCTTCCAATGAATATTCAGGGTTGATTTCCTTTAGTATTGACTAGTTTGATCTCCTTGCAGTCCAAGGGACTCTCAAGAGTCCTCTCTAGCACCACAGTTTGAAAACATCGATTCTTCAAAGCTCAGCCTTATTTATGTTCCAACTCTTATATCCATACATGACTGCTGGAAAAACCATAGCTTTGAATAGACAGACCTTTGTCAGCAAAGTAATATATCTGCTTTTTAATATGCTGTCTAGGTTGGTCATAGCTTTTCTTCCAAGGAGCAAGTGTCTTTTAATTTCATGGCTGCAGTCACCATCTGCAGTGATTTTGGAGCCCCCAAAATAAAGTCTGTCACTGTTCCATTGTTTTGCCATCCATTTGCCACAAAGTGATGGGACTGGATGCTATGATCTTGGTTTTCTGAATGTTGAGTTTTAAGCCAACGTTTTCACTCTCTTCTTTCACTTTCATCAGGAGGCTCTTTAGTTCCTCTTCACTTTCTGCCATAAGGATGATGTCATATGTATATATGAGGTTATTGATATTTCTCTTGGCAATCTTGTTTACATCTTGTGCTTCATCCAGCCAGGCATTTCACATGATGTACTCTGCATATAAGTTAAATAAGCAGGGTGACAATATACAGCCTTGACGTACTCCTTTCCCAATTTGGAACCAGTCCTTTTTTCCACATCCTGTTCGGTTGCTTCTTAACCTACATACAGATTTCTCAGGAGACAGGTAAGGTGGTCTGGTATTCCCATCTCTTGAAGAATTTTCCACAGTTTATTATGATCTACACAGCCAAAGACTTTGGCATAATCAATAAAGCTGAAGTAGGTGTTTTGCTTGAATTCTCTATAATCCAACAGATGTTGGCAATTTGATCTCTGGTTGCTCTGCCTTTTCTAAAACCAGTTTGAACATCTGGAAGTTCACACTTCATATCCTGTTGAAGCCTGGCTTGGAGAATTTTGAGCATTACTTTGCTAGTGTGTGAGTTGAGTGCAATTGTGTGGTAGTTTGAGCATTCTTTGGCATTGCCCTTCTTTGGGATTGGAATGCAAACTGACCTTTTCCAGTCCTGTGGCCACTGCTGAGTTTTCCAAATTTACCGGCATATTGAGTGCAGCACTTTAGCAGCATCATCTTTTAGGATTTGATCGTCTTCACTGGCTTTGTTTGTAGTGATGCTTCCTATGGTCCACCTGACTTCACATTCCAGGATGTCTGGCTCTAGGAGAGTGATCACACCATCATGGTTATCTGGATCATGAAGATTTTTTTTATATAGTTCTTCTGTGTACTCCTGCCACCTCTTCTTAATATCCTCTGCTTCTGTTAGGTCCATAGCTTTTCTGTCCTTTATTGTGCCCATCTTTGCATGAAATCTTCCCTTGGTATCTCTAATTTTCTTGAAGAGATCTCTAGTCTTTCCCATTCTATGTTATACATGCTATTGTATATTGGAAACAGTATAGTACTGGGGAAAAAAAAACAGACATAGAGATCAATGGAGCAGAATAGGTATGCCAGAAATAAACCCACATTTATATGGTCAATTAGTCTATGACAAAGGAGGCAAGAATGTACAATGGGATAAAGACAGTCTCTTCAGTAAATGGTGTTGGAAAAACTTGACAGCTGCATGCAGAAGCATGAAACTGGACTCAAACTATGTATAAAATTAAGTCAAATGTATTAAAGACTTAAATGTAAGATTGCAGCCATAAAATTCTCAGAAGAAATTTTGTAAGCATGCACTTTGGTATTGGTGTTAGTAATATTATTTTGGATATGTGTCTTCAGGCAAGGAAGCAAAAGCAAAGTTAAATATGAGATTATATAAAACAAACAAGCAAGAAGCCTTTGCACAGTTTAGGAAACTATTAACAAAACTAAATGCTGCCTATTTAGTGGGAGAAGATATTTTCAAATGATAAGAGGTTAATATCCAAACTATGCAACTCAGCATCAAAAAACAAACATCCTAATTTAAAAATGGGCAGAGGATCTGAATAGACAGCTGTCCAAAGTAGACTCCCAGATGGCCAACAGGCACCTGAAAAGTTGCTCAACATCATTAATCATGGAAATGTAAATCTAATTACTATGAGATATCCCCTTACATGTACTAAATGACTATTGTCAAAAAGGAAAAAAATAGCAAGTGTTGGTAAGGATATGGAGAAAAAAGAACTCTGTGTACGGCTGGTAGGAGCAACCATTATAGAAAAAAAGTGTGAAGTTTCCTCAAAACAATTAAAAATAGAACCGATACATGATCTAGCAATTGCAATTATGGATATTAATCCAAAGAAACAAAAGCAGTAATTTGAAAATATATATGCACTTCAATGTTCATTGCAGCATCATTTATAGCAGCCAAGATATGTAAGCAACCTTAGTGTTCATAGACGGATAAATGGAAAAAGAAGATGTAACACATATAAATGGACTATTACCCAGCCATAAAAAATGAAATCTTGCCATTTGTAGTAACAACATGGATGAATCTTGCGGGTATTATCCTAAGTGAAATAAGTCAGACAGTGAAAGACAAATACATGCTCTTGATTATGTGTAGAATCTAAAACAAACAAAACAAACCAACAAACAAAATGAAAACAGACTCTTAGATAATAGAATAAATGGGTTGTGCCAGAAGGAGTGGTTGGGGGTGGGTGAAATAGTTGAATAGGACTGAGAGGTACAAGTTTCCAGTTATACAATAAATAAGTAACAGGGAAATAATAAGGAATATGACCTTACTCCATTATATGACCATAAGGAATATGGTCAGTAATATTATACTAATTTGTATGGGGACAGCTGGTTATTAGACTTATTGTGGTGATCATTTCATAACATATGCACATGTCAAATCATTATGTAGTATACCTGAAACTAATATAACATTGTACATCAATTATATTTCAATAAAAAAGACTTCCTCAGTAGAAGGGACACATACACACATAAACACACATACACAAACATACAAAATAACCAAAAAATAAACCCAAATCAATTGGACTTCATAATAATTTAAACTTTGTCATTTGAAAAGCACCATTAAGAACATAAGCCAGCAAACAGACTGAAAAATATTTGTAATACATATATCTGAAAAATTAATTTGTATCAAGAAAGTATAAAGTGATCTTCCAACTCAGTTATAATAAGACAAACAAGCCAATGTAAAAAATGGACAAAATATTTGATCAAACACTTAGCAAAAGAAAATGGGCAGGACTTTCTGGTGGTCCAGTGGTTAAGACTTCACCTTCCAGTGCAGGGGTGCTCATTTGATCCCTGGTCAAAGAGTTAAGATACCACATGCCCACATCCAAAAAAAACCATAAAACAGAAAACAGAAACAATATTGTAACAAATTCAATATTGTTGTTCAGTTGCGAAGCCCTACTGGACTCTGCAACCACATGGACTGCAGCATGCCAGGCTTCCCTGTCCTTCAGTATCTCCTGGAGTTTGCTCAAACTCATGTCCATTGAGTCAATGATGCCATCCAACAATCTCATCCTCTGTTGCCCCCTTCACCTCCTGCCCTCAATCTTTCCCAGCATCAGGGTCTTTTTCAATGAGTCAATTCTTCCTATCAGGTAGCCAAAGTATTGGAGCTTCAGCATAAGTCCTTCCAGTGAAGATTCAGGGTTGATTTTCTTTAGGATTGACTGGTTGGATCTCCTTGCTGTCCACAGGTCTCTCAAAGAGTCTTCTTCAGCACCACAATTCAAAAACATCAATTCTTCAGTGCTCAGCATTCTTTATGGTCCAACTCTCACATCTGTGCATGACTACTGGAAAAACCATTGACTATATAGACCTTTGTCACAAAGTGATGTCTCTGCCTTTGAATACACTGTCTAGGTTTGTCATGGCTTTCCTTCCAAGGAGCAAACATCTACTTTCATGGCTGCAGTCACCATCCACAATGATTTTGGAGCCCAAGAAAATAAAGTCTGTCACGGTTTCCATTGTTTCCCCATCTATTTTCCATGAACTGGTGGGGCCAGATGCCATGATGTTAGTTTTTTGAATGTTGAGTTTTAAGCCAGCCTTTTCACCCTTCTCTTTCACCTTCATCAAGAGGCTGTTTAGTTTCTCTTTGCTTCTTGCCTTTAGAGTGGTGTCATCCGTATATCTGAAGCTGTTGATATTTCTCCCGGCAATCTTGATTCCAGCTTATGAGTAATCCAGCCTGGCATTTTGCATGATGTACTCTGCATATAAGTTAAGTGAGACGGGTGACAATATACAGCTCCTTTCCCAGTTTTGAACCATGTCCTCTTCTAATTGTTGCTTCTTGTCCCGCATACACATTTCTCAGGACACAGGTAAGGTGGTCTGGTATTCCCATCTCTTTAAGAATTTTCCATAGTTTGTTGTTGTCCATATAGTCAAAGGCTTTATAGTCAGTGAAGAAGAAGTAGATATTTTTCTGGAATTATCTTGCTTTTTCTGTGATCCAATGGATGTTGGCAATTTGACCTCTAGTTCTTCTGCCTTTTCTAAATCCAGCTTGTACATCTGAAAGTTCTTGGTTCAAGTACTTTTGAAGCCACCTTGAAGGATTTTGAGTACTACGTTGCTAGCATGTGAAATGAGGGCAAAACAGATTCAATGAAGACTTTAGTAATGACACACATAAAAACATCTTTAAAAATGTGCAAATGGCCAATAAGCACATGCAAAATGGTCAGTATCATTGGTTATCAAAGAAACATAAAACCACAACTAATTACCTGTATACATCTGTTCCAATGGCTAAAATTTAAAAGGTTGACAATACCAATTGATGAGAGTGTGGAACACTAGACTGAAACTCTGTTATTGCTAATGGTGAAATAAAATTGTGCGACCATTTTGGAAAGTAGCTCAACTGTTTATTATAAAATTAAACATACACTTAATTCTGTGATCAACTGATTCTTTTGAAATTGTTTACCTAAGAGAAATGAAATATATTTCTACAAAAAGACTTGTAATTGAATAGTCATAGGAAATTTCTTCATAATACCTTAAAACTGGAAATAGTCCAAATGTCAATTCACAGTTGAATGTATAAACCGTTGTGCACTTTCCATTCAAGGGAGTACTATTCAGCAATAAAAAGAAAGGTTACTGATATACTCAACACAAATATTATGCTGTGTGATAGAAGCAAAGGGTTATATGTTGTAGAATTTATTTTATATGAAATTCTGGGACAGGAAAAAATAATCTATAGTAACTGAAAGCAGATTAGTGGTTGCATGGAAACTGGGCCAGTTGAGTGGAGTGAGGACAGATATTGACTACAAATAGGCATAAGGGATCTTACTTAAGTGACAGAAGTTTTCTATATTTTGACTGTGATAAATGTACACATATAGCAAAACTCTTCAAACTGTTCACATTAAATGGGTGCATTTTATTTTATGTAAATTATACATAGATTGAATAGGCCCTGCTAATTTTAAAGACTCATAAACATCTAGTAATCAGTTAGGTTTAGAAAGATATTTTTGACCATAAGAAGCAAACAGTTTCTGGACTGATAGACTTTAGGAAGCTTCTTCAAATTCCCCCAATAACTAAATAAATGAGTGTGACAGAATGGTATTCTTACTCGAGTAGTTTTTCAAAATAACTGATCTATGTTCTTTATGTTAGAATTTTGTTTAGAAAATTAGGGCTTCCCAGGTGGCTCAGTGATAAAGAATCCATGTGCAATGCAGGAAGTGGATGTTCAGTCCCTGGGTAGGGAAGATCCTTGAAGGAGGGCATGGCAGCCCACTCCAGTATCCATGCCTGGGGAAAATCCCATGGACAGAGGGGCCTAGTTGGCCGTAGACCATGGCCAGACATGGTCAGACATGACTGACTGACTGAGCACACACACACACGCTTTTGTGTATGTTTATGTAAACAAAAATAATAAGAAAAAAAGACCAAACCTGGAAAAGAAGGGAGAGGTGTATCCTGCAGATTCTAGAGAAACCAAGAAGTAAGAAATAAAGAGCCCCATGATGCTTGGTGACCTTGGAGTATTTGCTAACTATTAAGTCTCAGTGGTGCCTGAAAGGAATATACTCTTAGATGTCAATGAGAGGCTTTGCATGAAGTACATAATAAGTCTAGCTTAGTGCTTTATACACAATAGTTATTATTTTTAAAAACCTAGGACTTCTTTTGGAAAGGAGATGGAAACAGGAGGGAAGAGAAGGAAAGATGAAGATATCAGAGAAAGTTTCAGAGAATGAAGCATGGTGACAGATGGAGAGGAGGAAAGATTATGGAGGTTGTACCAGATGGCCTCTGCTTTTTCAGTAAAGTAGGAAGGAAGGTCATCTGTTCAGAGTGAGGACTGCATGGTTGAGAATGAGGCATAAAAAAAAAATGTAGAAAAATGTTAGAATATTTTTTTCCCCTGAGAGGAACAGGATATATAGTTCAGAGAGGCATAAGATAATGAGATCATGAGGAATAAATGCTTAAAAGTGAAGCTAAGAAACAGAGTTTAGCAGACCCAATGGCAACTTTCTCATAAGCTTATCTGGCAAAGCTTGGCATCTTGGGAATGAGTGAATAGCCTACAAATGGTAAAGTAACTTGTGTTGGGGATATGACATAATTTAGGTTGCTACAAGGAGTGTTACTAGTGTGTTAGAAAGGATCACATGGAAATAACTAACTTAGAGTCTTGAGGCCTGGGGAAGGCCCCTGAAGCTGAAGGTAGGGTGAAGAACTGAGGCAATCGAGACTGAGTATACAGTGGCCATTATAAATGAAAAATAGATGCAGGAAATCTAAAGAATGGATTAGCTAGAAGGTAAGGTGGTTGTAGTGAGCAAGAGGAGCTCTGAAATATGGATTATTAAAGTTGAGTCAGTCTTAAGAGAAGGTGGATCAAAACCGGTATAAGCAGAAAGTGCAAGAAGTACATTAATATCAAGACTATAAGAGTTGAGAGTGTTAAGAAAATTGTACAAAAGTGGCAAGATATACTCAGTCTCTGCTTTAAACAACCATATCCACTTACCTGCTAGGTTATTTTTTCTACTTCAACAATGCTATTATAATATTTCAGGTAATTCATTATATTTTTTAGCTTTATGGAGATATAATTGATATTCAAAAACGTACACATTTAATGTATACATGGGTTTCCCAGGTGGCTCAGTGGGTAAAGAATCTGTCTGCGATGCATGAGTCTCAGGAGACATGGGTCAATCCCCAGGTTGGGAAGATCCCCTGGAGAGGAAATGGTAACTCACTCCAGTATTCTTGCCTGGAGAATCCAATGGACAGAAGAGCCTGGTGGGCTACAGTCCAGGGGGTCACAGAGTCAGACACAACTGAAGGGACTGAGCACACAACGTCTACATCCTGATGAGTTTAAATTCATTACTTTCTGAACAGGTCCAAAGCCAAGCCAGAGGGAACCTGAGTCCTGCTGAGTGCAGCATTTATTAATAGAATTCTTATGACCTACAGGGTGACCATACCTAGGACAGACCCATTTCACTTCTGAAATCTTAAACAGAGCTGAGTTCTCTGTCAGGAACAGTGCTAGGTTTGATCATAATATTAGGGATCCATGAAAGTGTTTTAACTTCTTTTAAAATAAATGACTATGATAATAATGAAAGTAATATATTATGATGAATCCAGCCTGCATTTTATTTATCTTCATACTATCAGAGTTGTAAAATATAGACTTTAGTGGGGCTTTGTTTGTTCATTTGTTTCCTGGGAGAAAGGACCCACAGAAGCAAAATTGCCCAAAGATCACAAAAGTCATAATACAGCCCTGGGTGTCATCATGGACAGCTTTCATTCTCCCTCTCAAAATTGTCTTAGTTTCATTGATAAAACTATATGGTGACCCTCCAAATAAGAAAGAGGAAAGGAAAACTGAGGAGGTGCTGGGAGACAAAAACTCTCAAATCTAAAATGAAATACAGGTGAAAGTCAGTTTCAGACCGATAGCCATGATAATAACTACAGTCATTTGTAAACTCTCTGTGAGCTTGTTTGACTCTGAGGTCTTGCTTCCATTCTTATAATTATTCTAAGCCAGTTCACCCTCCAGAACACTGAAAAGTAGAAATGAAAGAAGAGGCATGGAGGTACTGACTCTATCCACCAGTTTGCAAAAATGCTCCCTTTGCCGTAATCTGTGCCCACCTACCACCTTTCTCATTGTCTCTGTGTCCCAGGCTGCCAAGTTTTGTTAGTGTTATTTTTGAAAATGTGCTGATCGCCTCTGCCACAAATCTGTGCTCTCCCACCACTCACTGTGGCTCAGCAATCCTTTCCATCTCTTGTTAACTCTGTTTACTCCCCACCTCCGCCAAGTGAATGGCTTGGCATGGAACAGAATGAGAAACAAGTCAGCCTTTCACTCACTCAGCAAGTCTCAGTTGAGGACCTGCAGCAGTGCCCAGGACCACACCAGTCCTGTCACAGACCTGCCCTCAAGTTGCTTATGATATAGAGGGGAAAACAATGTGATTCACCAATTTTTGTTTCATGCCTACTATGTGCCAAGCAAGATAATGAACACCTAAGTATCAAAACGATGGATGTGATGAAAAGCTCACTTTTCAAATATATGTAAATGGATCACTACCAAGCCAAATGCTGCCTTGCTTTAATTGGAGGGTGGGGAGCTGATGACGCTGAGTTCACCTCAGGGCAGCCTACAGCTCTGCCAATGTAGCCCACTCTCCACCAGGACATCTCTTTGCTCTTCATTTGGACCTCTTCCCATCTGCAGACATTTCTACGTTAAAACCAAAGTGAATACAAGCTTATTTTTAAAACATTAAAACTCTTGGCTGAAACAACTAGCCAGAGCGTGTTGTTCCTTAGTTAGGAGCTGTCAGAATCACTTAAAAACAAAGCTGAGCAAAGTGTTAAATAAACGTACAAGAAGAGCAGAAGGGCCAGTTCAGATATCGCCAGGTAATCTGAATACACTGTGGATTTGGGGAGAGCGCATCTGTAGACTCTTGAGAGACCGCAGTGCTGATTAGCTTTTTAATCTTACCCCAGTAAGGATGGAAATTTTTCCTGTTACTGAGAGACACAAGGAAACCATTATTTCTTTGTAAAGACAAATATCTATTTCAGTAAGTAATTTAAAGCACACATACTGTAGAGAACATGTGTGGATACTTGGCATAGAGCTGGAAGTACCAATAAAATAACTTCCTTAGGTGGTCTCTTTTAGACTAAAAGACAGAAGTAACGGTGTCTCCTTTCTGATATTTACCATATTATGAATGTTTACAGTTGATCAACTGTTGAAAATAAAGCAGGCTTATGGACATAAAATAAGGGAAGGAGGACAAGAGAAATTGATCACCTTTTGTTGCAACTCTTGCTTAGAAAGTCATCAGTATTTATCTACTGCTCTTGATGTCAGCCTGGCTAATGACTCTGTCCTTCATTATTTAGACATGACTATACCTGAATAACCCTGGGATTGTCTCGGTTGTATATTTGGCTTTGAAACTGATGATGTATCCTATAAAAAATGCATTTATATCTTTAAATGGATATTATCTTGTGACTTGTTTGTGAGGTTAAAAGAAGATTAGAGTTGGTCATTTTGAGGTACAAAGAATAATTTCATTCCAGAAACCATACCTCTTGGCACCTGTCCATCATACTGGCATCATGCTGGCCAAAGAGTAGATGCATTCAGTATTCATATGTATAGTCAGAGCAGGGGGCTGGCTGCTATGATGGAAGAATCCTTATCTGTCCTTGTCATTACCTTCATGGAGCTCACTATAACTTTTGGGTAGTAGATACAACATGAAAATAAAAAAAAGCAAATGTAATATCAATTAGTGGAACCAGATCTGGGAGAAGAAAACGTAGAGTGTTGGATCTCATGTGTGTGCCTAGCACTCTACCTGGTTCCTGGTAGGTATTCAGGAAATATTTGTTAAATGAATGAATAAATATCTTCTATATCCCAGATGATAGCTCTGAGCTATCATATATTTGAATCTCCATTGGTAAGAGTGAGGCTTCAGATTCTCAACCATTTTTATTCCTGGAAAATTTCTTTTAAATACATAGAGTTTAACAAATGAGTATCGGAATAATCAAATCTGCTGCCTCTATGTCCAAGGAGGTTTCTGAGACACAATATTCTCCCATGTGTTAGAGGTAGGGATTTCCAGTGAAGACTTTTTAATAGATTTTTGTATGTCACTACTATGCATAGACCTTGCCCATCTTTAAATATATGGTATCCTTCAGGTACTCTTCATATTAGCTTCCAAATCATCAAATATAATTTCACAAAAATTCCTTTTCCATCGTTTGTGACTATTTCAGTGTATTGTCTTCTGATCAAGTTAAATAGTTCCTCTCTTCCCTTGGCTTTTCTACCTTTGAAATTTTTGTAGACTATAATTATTCCTCATCTTGGCAATGGCTTCAATGAATTATCAATTTTCTTTAATCCGCCCAGATAACTGGATTCTTCTATGGGTTTAATCATCTTGCTGCTCTTGTCTGGAGTTCTTTTCATTGCTGTTCATTTGTTATGAAAGGAGATGCCTTAAACTGAACCCTGCACTCTGGTGAGATTTTTAAGGAGCAGATGTTCTTTTGGTATCCCTATGATGCAGTTTTATCGCTATGTGGCTTTTATGACATGATCAACACAAGAAAACTTGTGTTTTCTCCAAAACTGTGCCTAAAGCTTTGCAAACCTTTACTTTCACTTTTGGGCTTCACTTTATTTGCCTTTTCTGAAGAGAGAAAGAGAGAGAGAGATTTGAGAGAAAGGAGGAGAGAGATCGCCCATGTGTGTTTATGAGATATAAGACAGAAATGTCAAACATATTTGCATTTCCAGGGGGGTGATGAAGGGAAGGGCAAGATATATAAAATAAATAAGCTAAAAGTATATCTTGTACAACATAAGCAAATATAGCCAATATCTTATAATAAATAGAATGCAATATAAATAGAATACAGTCTTTAAAAATTGTGAATTACTATGTTGTACATTTGAAACATATACTATTGTACATCAACTATATCTTAATTAAAAAATTAAATTAGAAAAAGAAGAGTAGATAAGCTCCCCATTGTTGTTGTTTAGTCACTAACTCGTGTCTGACTCTTTAGACGCCATGAACTGTAGCCCACCAGGCTTCTCTGTCCATGAGATTTCCCAGGCAAGAGTACTGGAGTGGGTTGAAAAAGAAAAGCAGAAAATAGTTTCTTTGGATCCAATTCACTGGAATTTACACTTATCCAACTTCACAATAGTAAGAGCTCTTATTCACTTAGTAGTCTATAGAAATGTTTAATAGATAATGCACAATCTTTGCAACCCCATGGACTATACAGTCTTGGAATTCTCCAAGCCAGAATACTGGAGTGGGTAACTGTTCCCTTCTCCAGGGAATCGTCCCAACCCAGGGATTGAACCCAGGTCTCCTACATTGTAGGAGGCTTGTTTATCAGCTGAACAACCAGGGAAGCCCAAGAATATTGGAGTGCATAGCCTATCCTTTCTCCAGCAGATGTTCCTGGCCCAGGAATCAAACCTGGGTACAGGGGTCTCCTGCATTGCAAGCAGATTCTTTACCAGCTGAGCTACCAGAGAAGTCCAGTTAGATAGATAGAGATATATAATATTTAATCCTATGGGACAGAATTATTCCCATTTTACAGATGATGAAACCAATCACCAGGAGAGCCCAATAGCTGGCCTAATGAGGCAAGGGGCAGATCTGGGACAACCCTGGATTCTCTGACTCCTAGGCCAGAGCCATTTCTGCTCCAAAACAGCTGCTTCCTCCATCATAGCTGTTGCTTAGAGAAGCCAATTCCAGTTTCAGGTACTGCATATATAATAAAACATTATAATAAACTTTATGCTCAGCCTCAAATGCTAGTTGTATATTTTGTATACCTAATGCTGATTCATGTTGATGTATGGCAAAAAAAAAATCACACTGTAATTATTGTAATCACACTGTAATCATTGTCTAATTAAAAAAAAATACTATATATTTTCATATCCAGAAAAAGAAGAGGCAAAAAAACCTAGGAAGCTGGAGTGCAGCTTATATTTTTCTTTGCAGAGACCCCTGTGAAAGACCCATGTCAGGAGCCAAGATAAGCTCAGTACTCCAAGATCTCTGGTAGAGTGAGAGAGACCAAACATTACCACACTCTGGTGATAATAAGACAGAACACAGCATGAAGAATACAATGATGATTTACTGGGCTGAGAGTCACCAAATTATGAACAGGTTGTCTTCCAAATGTTCTCTTGAAGGAAGTTGTTTAGAATAAAGAATGCATGTTCTCATGGGGGAAAAAAGGGCTTATAAATGAGGTTAAGAGTTTAGGTCTTTAGCCACAAAAGCCTGGCTAGATGCATGGAGTTCAGTACTAGATGTACCAGTGTCTCTATAGTAAAAATAAATGTGTTCTGGGATGTTGAGGACACAAATCTAAACCACAGCTCCCAAGCACACAGTGAATCAGGAGCTCTCCAGGCTCCCAATCACCAGCATTCAGAGTGAGAAGGTGCCTGAGAAGGTTCTCCAGGGGGATAGGACACTGAGGGTCAGAAGAAGGCCCTTACAGAAAGGAGGAATATGACAGTTGACATTAGAAGCTATTGTGAGGGCCAGAATCTCCTGTCAGGTCAACCTGAGTAGAGGTTCTTCCTTTCTTTGCTCTTGCCAGCTGTAAAAGCTGAACCATCACCCCTGCTTTGTGCCATTAATATTTGCCACTTGTTGCTTCAAGATACCTTTGAACAGAAACAGTTTGGGTTGGAATAGAGGCCCAGGGTTTTCTCCTTACATTCCATTCCTATAGCCAGCACACAGTGATGCAAAAGGTTGGCTGCACTGATACCTTTTCAGGGCCCTGTACATAAAGATCCTATCAGAGGAAGCAGTCTTTGCCGTGCTCTACTCCCCTGCTGCTCTGCCAACATGTGTGTGTGTGTGTGTGTGTGTGTGTGTGTGCACGCGCGTGCTCAATCAGTTGTATCTGACTCTTCGCAATATTGTGGACTGTAGCCTGCCAGGATCCTCTGTTTATGGGATTTTCCCAGCAAGAATACTGGGGTGGGTTGCCATTTCCTACTCCAGCTCTACCAATATCATTCTGTACTTTAACAAAAACTTATTTAATACAGAAATTTGCAAGATATAATTGGCTAAAATATCAGTGACTTAGGTTGTGATTATTTGGAGAACTATATCTGGTGTCATCTTGTACAAATTACCCAGATTTACATCCTTATTCTTGAGGTTATCTATTTATATCTAAATTTCTAGTGCACAGTACCAAAGATTTCCCGCATATTCTTGTAACAATGATAGACACTGGAGAAGGACTGTCTGGTTTACAAGCTTTTTGCCATTTATTTGATAACTTAAACAATGAGAGTAAAAGTAATATCTACCTTAAAAGGTTATTGAGAGGATTAATTGATTAGTTTTTGTAATGGACTTATCTTCATAATTACCAGGGTAAGCACTCAGTATTTTCTTTTGATTCTATCATTATAATCTATGAGTGGTCTGGCACCTGTTGATTCATAATGACCTTCCAAGCTCTTCCAGTGGAAGACAGAGAGTGGAAAGAAATGATTCCTCTTCTTTGTTGTAATACAGAGAGTGGCCTATCCAAGCCCAACCCCAGAATGAATAAGTGGAGATAGTCCAAGGGCAGCAAATGGAGAAGGATGCAGCAGAGAATAATAGTGATGAACATGTATTGGGGTGGCATTGTCTGGGCTTGAACCCCCTTTCTGCCCTTAATACCTATAATGACCTTGAGCAAGTTATATAAACTCTCAGTACCTCAAATTTCTTCTTTGTAAAAAGGAGACAATCATAGGATTTACTCACAAGTTTGTTGGGAATATTAAGTGACTTAATGTATGTAAATAAAATAGAACATTTTTACCTGATATGCTATAAGTGCTATAGAAGGAAGTAAAAAAGGGGGTGATGTCCCAGATTCAGTTAATACACAGTCCTCTTCAATGGCTTTTCTTGAATCCCTTATTATCCAAGATGTGTTAATGTTAAGTGTCTTTAACTTTTTTTGTTGTTCCAATAATTGTCCAACTATCTTCTCATTTTTGGGTATATGTTTGAATTTTTTTTTCTACCATGGTTTCTCAGTGCCATCCTAACTTTATTATCAACTTTAGAAAAGAAACAGATAAACAAATTTAAGCCCTCCCTTACATGAATACACTCTCAGTCTGCATCTGGACTGTATCCAGACTTGTCCCCTTTGGTGTCTAGAATGACAGGTAAGAAGCAGTCAGGTCCATTTCCGTCTCTGCAGGAGGGATGGCACAGCCTTCTTCTGGTATGATTCCTATTCTAAAGCAACACTGGGCTCTTCTTTGATTACTCCGCTTATGTCAGGCTATGTAATTTTTCCCTAAAATAGCCTGAAATGATGAGAGACAATAGACATAATAAGAAAGCTTGCTGGACTAAAGCAGGCATTTGCCCCTGTAACTATTACTGAGCTCCTCTGAGCTTCAGTTTCTTCCTATGTAAAATGGACAAAATTCCATGTACTATTTGGTGCACCATTTACAGTCACTGAGATCATAAATTATTATTGCAATTCTTTGTTTTACTAGAGTAGTTGTGTTTTCTTTCTTGATTTTATAAAAAATCTGCTTTTACCCATGGAAGTGTGCTCTGTAGATGAGTTTCATCTTTCATGTGTGGTGAAGCAGGAAAGGGTTGAGGACATCTTCATAGGTATTGTCTTCCTCACCCGAACTTATGATGTGTCCCCAGAGGCAGAGAGCTCACAGTTGTGTTCCCTGACAAATATGCAGTGTGCTGTTCTAGGCTTCACCTTTGTGCAGAAAATGTGCTGGTTTACCAGCAAACCATGGTGACACAGAGAGTTCGACTTTCTCTTATGAATAATAAACATCCTGACAAGGACACTTGGCTGAATTGAAGGCCACCTTTTCTCCCCATGGAAACAGTTCACAGATGTCTCTGTAGTCATGACCAAACAACTCTTTAAGTGGTTTTGGGTCAACATTGGCACATAAACAGAAGTCCAACCAAAACCCAGGTAATCTAGATCATAAAGCATGACTCTAATAATCTTAGTCTAGAAAAATTTTAAAGCAGATGTAACCAAATGGCTGCTTAGTCATAACAAAAGAAAGATCACAAAAGGGAAAGCAGTCACAGGTGAGTCTCAACATTCAAATTTATTGTGTACCCTCCAGTGAAGATCTCTTAGTATTGAACATGTTAATTTGCTGTATATTTGAGTAACTGTGGCATCATTATGAAAAGTCAGTGAGGTCTACAGTGGTGAGTTTTCTGCTTTTGTTTCCACGTTGATATAATTTCTAAAATATGAAAAGACAAAACATACTCTGAGTCATCTAGCAGACTACCTTATAACTTATAAAGTGCCACATGATTTCAGTGCTCTGGCTTATCTGTGAGTTTATTGTCATATTGGTCCCCAATGATAACATACAGATAGAACATTTCTGGCTCACTTTAGGTGATCATGTCCCAGTGTTAATGAGACAGCATTCATCATGTGTCTGCTATTGTACTCTTGTTGGATTCTTTTACTAATTATAAAGACAAAACTCTTTTATAGTGATCAGCTACAATTGAAAGATATTTTCACAGACTAGGATTTTAGCTCCATAATTTATTTAATAAATCTAGAATGTTTTGACATCATGAAAATGACAATGTGGTGGAATAATGTTCTACATTAATTGTCACAGGCTAATGAGAAAAGAACAGAGGCAGACATAACACATAAATGGGATTTTTGTATCAAATGAAGGGTAAATGATCTCACAGCACCTAGTGAAAAATGTCAGAAGTTTGATAGCTGGTCAAATAGAGAATTCCAGTTGAACAGTTGTCATCACAGGGCATATAGCAGTATAAGCATACTGAACTCACAGAAATCCATGCAGGGCAATAGGTGTCATCCACATTGCTCATAGATGTTCTCTGCAGACCCATCTTTGTACATCACAACTTGCAGGAGTTCATGAGTAAGTGGTAATGAACAATGAGGAATTTTCTATTACATTATATTTTAAAATTATTTTTTAGTATTTTAGTATTAATTTTGGGATGGATAGCTAAATGGATGGGTCCATTAAACCAGTGGATTATGGCTTAACTATTCTTTAAAGAGGAAAAATGACTGATGATTGTGATTTTTTGTTGCTGTTGTTTTAATTTATTTGGCTTCATCAGGTATTAGTCGTGGCATGTGGGATCTAGTTTCCTGACCAGAGATCAAACCCCTGCATTGGAAGTAAGAAATCTTAGCCACTGGACCACCAGGGATGTCCCCAGTGATAACTGTGATCAAGGGAATTGTCATGAGGCTCAATATTGAAATAAGTTTAAAGAAAATAAATCAAATGCCATATATATATATATATATATATATATATTAATATGTATGTTACAATCAAATCCCCATAGATCATTTAGTTCAGCAAAACAACATAACATCATCTGCCACATCAAATCATTTGAATAGTTTCAGCTACATAGTTTTATTTGTATGTATTAAAACATAAACGGAGGTATATTTAAAATTTTAAGAGTTTACTGAGCATTTATTAATTGGAATCAGGTAGTGTGAAGAGAAGGGCTTCCCAGATGGTGCTAGTGGTAAAGAACCTACCTGCCAATGTGGCAGATATAAGAGAAAAGTTCAATCCCTGGGTCGGGAAGATCCCCTGGAGGAGGAAGTGGCATCCAATTCCAGTATTCTTGCCTGGAGACTCCCACAGACAGAGAAGCCAGGTGGGCTGCAGTCCACAGGGTCGCAAAAAGTTGGACACGACTGAAGCAACTTAGCACACATGCATGAAGGCATACACAGTGTCAAAGGAAGTCCTTAGGAATCTCCCACTAACAAGAGTCAGGGGAAAGACATATGAGAAAGTGTGGACACAAAGAAAGGAAGTTATTTGACTGACTATTGCTTAAAGCCTGGTTGGTTGTTTTTGATTGGTTTCCTTAGTGTTTTGACTTGGTAACTTGGAGACATTTACAAATTGAGATTTTGTTTGTTTACGGAGGTCACCATGATATTGGAGTTTGATGGCCTCTTTATTTAATTAATTTAACATATATAATGTGAGGCTTTGTCTAGATTTTTACAAGGTATGAATTATAAGCATATTTGCACATACTTAGTAAAATATAATAAAAATAATTTATGACGATGAAAGATTTTACCAATTTTTCCCCCTAAAGTTTACTTTATTCAAGTACTAGAGAAATGGATAATGGTTTTGTAAAGGATGAGGGTTTTAGTAGTAAAATTTTAAATTGATAGAATGCCTATATATATATATATATATATATATATAAATAATAAGGTCTTACTCTTCTCAGTTTAAAAATAAAATATATTCCAAAAGAATAAATGACTTGTTCAAAGTCATACAATTACTAAGTAGCAGAATAAAGAGTTAAAGTAAAACGAGGATGGTTGGAATTTATACTCTTTTCTCAAAACAATAAATGCCTCACAGTATTAGCCAGATAAATACAGAGGACAGTTAACAAAAATAATGAATTTGGTTTTGGGAAAGTTGAACAGTAGTTCCCATTCTTGATGATAATTGTGCTCTCGGTTCAGGAATTTGATGAAGCTGCTAAGTCACTTCAGTCGTGTCCAACTATGTGTGACCCCATAGACAGCAGCCCACCAGGCTCCCCTGTCCCTGGGATTCTCCAGGCAAAAACACCGGAGTGGGTTGCCATTTTGGTAATAATTAGGATAAAAGATTAATTACATAAGAATAAAAAGCATTCTACACTAGCTCAGAAGTACTCAAAAGTATTTTCCATCAAAAGTGGAAAATGTTTAGCCCTGTTACACGAATATCACTCATCTTCCAATTTTTAGTTCAGTTCAGTTCAGTTCAGTCACTCAGTCGTGTCCAACTCTTTGTGACCCCATGAATCGCAGCACGCCAGGCCTCCCTGTCCATCACCAACTCCCGGAGTTCACCCAGACTCACGTCCATCGAGTCAGTGATGCCATCCAGCCATCTCATCCTCTGTCGTCCCCTTCTCCTCCTGCCCCCAATCCCTCCCAGCATCAGAGTCTTTTCCAATCAGTCAACTCTTTGCATGAGGTGGCCAAAGTACTGGAGTTTCAGCTTTAGCATCATTCCTTCCAAAGAAATCCCAGGGCTGATCTCCTTCAGAATGGACTGGTTGGATCTCTTTCAGTCCAAGGGACTCTCTTGGTGTTGGAGAAGACTCTTCCACTTTTAACATGATATAAATATTCACTTGGCTTCCCAGGGGGCACTAGTGGTAAAGAACGTGCCTGCCAATGCTGGAGATGTAAGAGAAATGGATTCACTATTAACAAATGTGATTTATAGGGAGAGTGATCACTTTTCTACTCCTCCCTTTCTCTTCTTCCTTCTCCTGCAGCTGTTTCCCCTCCTTTCCTTGCTCCTCTTCTGCCTCTTCAACCTTCTTCTTGTTCAGTTTTTTGTTCTGTTCCTTTCTCCCAGCTCTTGTCTCCTGATGCCATTGTCTACCTCTTAGAGGTATTTCCATCATGTTGATCTTCTAAGTAGCAAGCTTTGCCTTCACAGAGTGACTTAAAGTGAGACCAGCTCCACCGCCTAGGGCAAGAGAAAGAGTTATCTTATAGGTGGATATATCTGAGAATCCAAAATTATTTGACACTAAGAGACATGCTGGAGGGAATGAATATATCAGAAAGGCATGAGATCTTTTCAAATAGAACCAAATTAAATATATATTGAGCACCTACCATGTACCAAGACGAGAGTAGTAAGTAAAAACTGAAAACAAGGATAGGGCAAGCCTTGTTTTCAGATTGGGCATACAAAAATTTAAATTATAATGCAAATTAAATAGTTGCTTGAGACAGCTATAAAATAAAAAGTTATAAGCAGATATAAAAGTAATTTGTAAATAGTGAAGGCTAATTCTATAAAGTTGAAAGAAGAGATAGAATTTGAATTGTATCTGGAAGTTGTATAAGAATTTGCATAGTTGGAAAAATAAAAATGTAGTAGGACTGTTATTGGAAAGAAGTGGTGAATTATTCTAATAAATTCTTTGTATAATTAGATAAGTCAATAACAAAATGTTTCAAAAAAACACCAGATCACTAGTGAATATCTCCATTTGAATAGATTGTATATTATTATCAGGAAAAGTAGGGATAGTAATATCAGAAATAGTAGAAAGAATAGCAGTTATGGTGGTAGTTACCATACCTACCTACTGTAGTAGGGTTATGGAAACCCTACTATATCTACTGCTAATACATGCCAAGAACTATAAACAGTACTGCAGATTCATCATGAATCTAAATGATTAAATGTGGCAGATCATGAATGGTAATTTAAAATTGTTTATTTTTTCCTTAACTATTGGAGTCCATACTTTACCTTTAAGCATATATTACATTTAAGTCTTAGAAATTGTCAGAAATGCAATTTGTATAGGGAGAGAAGGTATTATTTTGGCACTAGGCAAAATGAAAAAAAAAAAAAAGTTATTTTTTTCCACACATGTTTCCAGTTTTGCTGCTTAATTTTGGAAAGAGGTAATTCTATGTCAAAATTAGGCCGAGTGAAAAATGCACACACAGTAATCTTCATTTTCATTATCTGGAGCAGTTCAAAAGGCTCAAAAAATGGAACTATTCTCAAAGAAAGGAATGCATATTCAGGTAATTACAAATAACAGACGCATCTGGTTATCTTAATTGTTTGGGAATGTCTCAATTAGCTGAGAATGTTTTCATGATGACTTGGAGACAGTGAAAAATTTTCACAGCAGATGGATTCAAGGGTGAGAGGATATATAGGCAGCTCACCCTGAAGTCTATCTATGATGACAGAATCCATTCAGATATCATATCTTTTGGATTTTATTTGCCTGTAATGGGAATTTGTTGTTGTTCAACTGCCCAGCCGTGTCTGACTCTTTGCAACCCAGCAGACTGTAGCACACCAGTCTCCTCTGTCCTCCACTATCACCCAGAGCTTGCTCAAATTCATATCCATTGAGTCAGTGATGCCATCCAACCATCTCATCCTCTCTTGCCCCGTTCTCTTTTGTCTTCAGTCTTTCCCAGTATCAGGGTCTTTTCCATATGAGATGGTTCTTCGCTTCAGGTGGCCGATGTCTTGGAACTTCAGCTTCAGTCCTTTCAATTAATTTTAAGGATTGATTTCCTTTAGGATTGATTAGTTTGATCTCCTTGCAGTCCAAGGGGCTCTCAAGAGTCTTCTCCAGCACCACAAAGAAATGTTATTTTGTTTTGATCTCTTCAGCTTCAATGGTTGGTCTGAAGAGGAGGCAGGAATGTTGATGTTACGGTCACCCAGGCTAAGACGTGCCAGCTTCCTATTCTCCATCCTGACCACAGTTCCATTTCTTACCAGAGGTTGCCTTCTCATTGAAATTTGATTTTTAGGCTTACTCTGTGATTTGACCTTTCTCATTGAGAAACTTAGAATGACCTCAAATTCTAGGCACATCCTCAATCTAGTTTAGGACTGATGGTCTTTGGATACTTTGAAATAATTCACATTGGTGTACTTTGGTCACTTACTCAGCAACATTGCTTGCTTTAGACTTGCCACCTTACAATGGCTGCCATAACCTGTCATACTTCTAGGACATTGGAGTCAATCCAGATCCTGCCATTTTCTGAGTTTTTCTTCTTTAAATACTTTTTTTTTTTTTTTTTTTAAGAAATAGACTTGTCAACTGCAGGATGATACATAAACAGTTACCATGATGTCCAACAAATCGATACCTTATACTCCCAAGTTTCCTCCTGGATTAAAATATGCCCCTCTACCCAACTTCCTTGCTTTATGGTTTAGAAACACAAGCTGGAATCAAGATTGCCGGGAGAAATATCAATAACCTCAGATATGCAAATGACACCACCCTTATGGCAGAAAGTGAAGAGGAACTCAAAAGCCTCTTGATGAAAGTGAAAGTGGAGAGTGAAAAAGTTGGCTTAAAGCTCAACATTCAGAAAACAAAGATCATGGCATCTGGTCCCATCACTTCATGGGAAATAGATGGGGAAACAGTGGAAACAGTGTCAACTTTATTATTTTGGGGCTCCAAAATTATTGCAGATGGTGACTGCAGCCATGAAATTAAAAGATGCTTACTCCTTGGAAGGAAAGTTATGACCAACCTAGATAGCATATTCAAAAGCAGAGACATTACTTTGCCAACAAAGGTTTGTCTAGAAAAGGCTATGGTTTTTCCTGTGGTCATGTATGGATGTGAGAGTTGGACTGTGAAGAAGGCTGAGCGCCAAAGAATTGATGCCTTTGAACTGTGGGGTTGGAGAAGACTCTTGAGAGTTCCTTGGACTGCAAGGAGATCCAACCAGTCCATTCTGAAGGAGATCAGCCCTGGGATTTCTTTGGAAGGAATGATGCTAAAGCTGAAACTCCAGTACTTTGGCCACCTCATGCGAAGAGTTGACTCATTGGAAAAGACTCTGATGCTGGGAGGGATTAGGGGCAGAAGGAGAAGAGGACGACAGAGGATAAGACGGCTGGATGGCATCACTGCCTCGATGGACATGAGTCTGAGTGAACTCCGGGAGTTGGTGATGGACAGGGAGGCCTGGCATGCTGCGATTCATGGGGTCGCGAAGAGTCAGACACGACTGAGTGACTGAACTGAACTGAAAAGAGATGGGGTCATCTGTTACAGGGGCAATTTCCAATGCGAATGTTGGGAAAAAATCTCTCAGAGCATTTCTAATCTTGACAAACACTCTCAAGCCAGAGAAACTGTGCGTAGAGGAGCTTATGAATTATTAGTTATCATTAATTCTTTGCTTAATAGCCACCTTTACACAGAAAACATAATCTGGGTTAAATCTTAAGGGCTGAAGACACCTGGGGGGATTAGTCTAATCAGTAAGCAGATGTTCTGTGTGTGTGTGTGTTAGTCACTCAGTCATGTCTGACTCTTTGCAACCCCATGGACTGTAGCCCACCAGGCTCCTCTGTCCATGGAATTCTCCAGGAAAGAATACTGGAGTGGGTTGCTATGCCCTTCTCCAGGGGATCTTCCTGGCCCAGGGATCAAACCTGGGTCTCCTGCATTGCAGGCAGATTCTTTACCATCTGAGCCACCAGATATTCTATGGCCCCAAACAAATTCCAATAAATATTATTCATCTGTCAGCCCTTGAAATAGAATGTGGGCTACTCCACCATATCTTTCTTACCTGTAGGGATTAGCAAGGAAAACCTCACTCTCTGACAGTTACCTTCTTGTGAAAAAGAAGTCAGTATCTCCTAATTTTTCACTGTGGCCCTACATGTTTACAGCACGAATGCTTAGAAACTATTAGAGGTGGGTACAGCTGAAAGGGAGTGGGAAATAGGGAGATGATAGGGAAAGAAATGGGAGACTTTCTTTCAGGAAGGGGAGGATGTAAGATTCTGGTGTTTCAACCTTCTTCTCTCCTGTAGTTATTCCTTTTAAGAAATAGAGCCTACTCTTGCTGTTTAACAGAGCCTTACAAAGTCTCAAGGGTCCTTAGTTAACTAGGCATCTCATCGATAGCATTTCTTCTTAAATTCTGGACTCTTGGAAGCAAAATTATCAGTGTAATATGTTCTGAATTATTATATTAAGTCATGGATCCCATATGGACCAAGTCTCTCTCTCAGGGCTTCTCTCCTACCACACATTTCCCACCTAATCCTTGCTTGCCCACCATGGAAATGTTAGACAATTCATTGCTGGATTCTGTACAAATTCTTTGTGTTTTAGAAGATAGCTCGCAACACCTTTACTTACAAAAGCTAAAAAGCTTTTCTTTGTGAGTGAAATAAGTGGCCGTAACATAGACATAAAACCTGTCTTCAAGGAACATCTTCTCATCTCTTATTACATGTTTTTTTGACAAAGTACACTAGCTTTGGGGCCTATCCTTCAGGGTTTCCAATCTTCACCTTTCCTAAATCTTCCAGAATTGTTATCAATGTCAGAAAATCCTCTACAATGCCCTTCCCTTCAATACCTGTCCATCCTTCCGGGTTCACTTGTCTGCCCTCTCCCAACTGCCTTTGCAATCAAAGAAGACTGACTGCAATTCTAGTTTTTAAAGACCTTTTATCTCAGAAGAGTTATAGGATTTAGTTCAGCAATGGGACACATGAACATTCAGTCAAACCCAGTGCTATCTGCATAGCTGTGTATTCAGCGAGAGTAGTAATTTCACTTAGAAAAGGAATATGCCTTATGTGTTTAGCACTATGTTTGGTCAATAATAGATTTTCAGGTAGGATAAGTTGAGAGGAGAGACATTTGCCAGGCTGCAGTCCTAGAAAGAATCTTCCAATGGTGCTTCTGAATGGATGCTTTAGACTTTATGGAAAGATAAAACCAGCAACTGTCCGGTTTCATTACTAATATGAGTCAAAAATGCTTATAATGTTAAAAAATGTAAGATATGACCTTACAGATTATGAAAGAAAGAGTTAGTCTATCATGTCAGACTCTTTGTGACCCCATGGACATAGCCCACCAGTCTCCTCTGTCCATGGGATTCTCCAAGCAAGAATACTGGAGTGGGTTATCATTCCCTTCTCCAGGGAATCTTCCCAACCCAGGGATTGAACCCCGGTTGAAGGCAGGAGGAGAAGGGGATGACAGAAGATGAGATGTTAGGATGGCATCACCAGCTCAATGGACATGAGTTTGAGCAAGCTCTGGGAGTTGGTGATGGACAGGGAAGCCTGGTGTGCTGCAGTCCATGGGGTCGAAAAGAGTTGGACATGACTTAGCGGCTGAACTGAACTCCCACATTGCAGGCAGATTCTTTACTGTCTGAGCCACCAGGGAAGCAGTATTCACTTATAACCTAGGAAGCAAAATTTTAGGCAATGTTCCTAATTCAATGTTAATATATTTTCATTCTCAACATTAAATGTAGGTGAATTAATGCTACACACACACAGACATCAATGAAGAGAACATTATGACTTAACACTAGGTAAGTGACTCAGAATCATCTCAACAGAAATACCCTAAAGCAAAGAGAAGGAGAATCTGTGGCTCTGTGGGTAGCAGAAAGGGTTAAGCCTTCTGAACCACAGAAAACTGGCCTTAAATCTCAACCATGTGGTCTGGACCATTCACCTAACCTCTCTAAGCCTTCGTTTCTTCAATCATAAAAGTTATGTAATAGTACCTCACACAATCAAATAAGCTTGGAATTCAGGTAAAACAATAAAGTCCCAGGGTTTAACAGCTGCTGAATATCAATGCAGTCTCTTAACACTGTAACTCAAGTCTTGATGCCCCAATACCAATCTGGTTTCTGCAGAAAAATGACTTACAGATTTCCTCTTCCCAAGTATTTCTCAATTCCAGGGTGACATTCCTCTGTTTACTGATCTGCTCTAATTTTCCATCCCTGCTATAAGGCTCTCAGCTGAGACTCCACAGAACTTAGACTTAGAAAGTGCCCCAAGAAGTCCTGCTTCAAACTGAAGCCTCGTTCCCTTTATCACCGAGGTGCTGGCAGTAGAAACCTCGTGACGAACTTGCCAGTGGAGTGAGAGGCAGTGCAAGGCCAGGGCGCTTGATGTGCTTGCATCTGAAGGCAGGGGAACCTGATGCATCAGTTAGTTCCATCTTCAAACACACAGTCAGGAGCAAAGTGGCCCCTTGTAGGTTTGTGTGGATTAGAAGAGGGAGGGTAAGATACCACAGCAAAGTTTGATTGAGGCACTCAGTGATCTAGCTAGCCTCCACATAAATCTTTACCCAAGTCTGTCAGTCTGTCTGCCTAACTACTCATCTATCTATCTTTCTAAGTCCTTGTACTCCCAGGAGTTTCTTCTATATGAAATAGGTATACACAAAAGACATGTGGATTCTTGTCCACCTGACAATACATGGATGTCAAAATGTTGAGTAAGTACTTGATACATCCTATATACAAAAGAAAGTCAAAAGCAGGAAGTTTGGAGAAGAAAAGAGTAGGTAGGCAATGTGAGCACTTCTCCAGAAAACTAAATAGTCCTTTTCTTTTTCTTCCTTGAAATAAACAAAGCTGGAGGAGTTTCACCTCTGAGTATGAAATAGACAGGTTTGCATGTTAATTGGATAACTGGTGTCAGTTTAGTTGTGTCCGACTCTTTGCAACCTCATGGACTGCAGCACACCAGGCTTTCCTGTCCATCACCAACTCCTGGAGCTTGCTCAAAATCATGTCCATTGAGTTAGTGATGCTATCTAACCATCTCATCTTCTGTAGTCCCCTTCTTCTCCTACCTTCAATCTTTCCCAGCATCAAGGTCTTTTCCAATGAGTCGGCTCTCCACATCAGGTGGTCAAAGTATTGGAGCTTCAGCATCAGTCCTTCCAATGAATATTCAGTCCTTCCAATGAATATTCAGCACTGATTTCCTTTACCATTGACTGGTTTGATCTCCTCACAGTCTAAGAGACTCTCAAGAGTCTTCTCCAACAGCAGAGTTCAAAAGCATCGATTCTGCTATCAATTCAAATATAAAGACACAGATTAAATCAAATTTTAAACAACTTCAAGATTACTTGTTTTTACCTGCCTAATATTCCTAATTGGTGCTCTTCTACAGACTACATGGAGGTGGCAGCTTGGTAGGCACAGAGAAGCATAGAAAAATATCTAGAAAAGGACTTCAAATAAAAAGTGTCTCCATTTTCATAAGAAAATAAAAGGAATTTTAGTGTGAGAAGGCTTAACTTCTTGAAATCACAATCTAATACACTACATTTATAGATGAAGACACTGAGACAGAGAGAGCTTTATATGTGAAACCAAAATATTATTCCTCAGAGTTTTAAGTTGAAGCCTAATTAGTTTAAGGAAGTGTTAAGAGAACTGAATTTATGATATTTTCTAGACTTTCTAGGCACAGCATATAAAATAATCTCAACTGGTGAATCTTCAGTTTCTACCTAGAATCGACAGGACCAAGACATTGTCAATAATCATTATATACATTGGATCTTATTTTGAGAATGCTGATATTTGCAATTTGTAGGTGGTTTATTTGGGCTTAGAGGCAAACATTTACACAGCATTGTTTGATTTTACCAGGGACAGAGTAAAGTGTGTTAGAAACAGAGACAAAATAGAAAGCAAGCATTCTTGTCCCGACATTTCACAAACTAAGCTGCAGGGAGGCATGGGCTGGCTTCACCCTTTTGATCAACACATCATTTGTAAGGTGACTCTGCAGCTCTTCCTATCATGAATTGGGTTCTGCCCACCACTGGAGCTGGGTTAGCTTTGCAATTTGGTTTGACCAATAGAATATGGCAAGAGTGACGGCATACCAATTCAGAACCTCGATCTCAGGAAGCCCTGTGATCTCTCTCTCTCTCTCTTAATATAAAAAAGCCCAGTCTAGCTTGGAGGAGGAGAGAACATGAGAGCATAACAAGCCAATCAATTTTCCTAGTCGAGACCCCAAATGTGGGACAGACCAGCTAAGAGTACAAAGCTAGTCGTCTTGTTGACCTATAGCTTAACTCAGATGCATACATGAGCCGTGCCAGACCAGTATGTCCCAGTGGCCTGACCCATAGCCTCATAAGCAATAATGAATGGTTACTATTTGAAGTCAAATCATTTTAGGAATGGTAGTTATCATGCATCATTATTGTGATAATAGACCACTGATACAGAGAGATATGTGTCTGATGGGATTAACTCCATCCATAATACAGTATAGCTCTGACTTCTGCTGAAGTGGATTAGATGTCACTAATTTGACTGTGGGTAAAAATATAAGGATATGAATATAAATATATATATATATATATATATATATATATTTCCTCTAAGTATATGTAGATACACAGACACACACACATATATACTATATATATATATATTTATTTATAACCGCATCTCTGTAGATATGTTCAACTTTAAACATATATATTTGCCTATATCTACATTAATAGACACAAACTGTAAAGTCAGATAAGATGTTTTACACAGAGCTCCTCAACCTGATACATTCATCTTCATGTAATGGTGAATTACTCATTTCTGTCATCAAGGATTTACTAAAGGATCTATTGGTATCATGTCCTGTGTGCTGACATAAACTGGCCCTGGGCAGATTTATTCAGTAGGCTGGGTAACTAGCATATCTTGTGATTTAGCCAAACACAGGTTTTATTTACTCAACCATCTTTTTCTTCCTCTTATTATGGTTCAGGTGGCCCTGCATAAGATTTCTTACATCAGTGATTAGTCCCTGTATCATTTTTATAGGTCTATTTTTAAAAGGTGCTTACTTAAGTGACTGGTAACTAATCACAGTTCTATAATTGACTGAAATGTTGACTCAGTGTAAAATCCAAATTAAATTGAAAAAGAAACCCAAATCCTCATTATAAATTATTCTTTGCAGCTCCACAAACACTCATTTTACAAACAGCGAAAGCATGAAGAGACAAACTTTGCCTTCCTGCAAAAAATATGTTCAACAATTACAGACCAAAATTTATAGCAAAGGAAGGATGTTCCTCTTTCTTTGCAGTGACACTAATAAAAGGAAAGAAATATAAGTACTGCTTAGTGTAGGCTGGGAAATGCCTAAATTTTAAAATTAGAATAGTAGCATTTTATTTCTGGACAAGCTCGACTGATCTTTTTACACAGAGCGACAGACAGGCTTAGAGGGGCATGACCTCATCACAAAGATTTGGGCTTCAAAGGCCGCTCCTCAAACCTCTTGCTGATCACCTGCCCTTCTACCACCCCAAATTAAACATTTAAAAGTTTTGAAGCCGCCTTGCTTTACATTAAACATTTTTCTACCATCCTCCAGTCAATTACCCAGAGGCCAGAAATATCTCTTTCCCCATTCAGCCCATGGCACCTCCACTGTGAAGTGCTCTAAATCCATTAGCGGGGCCCTCTCTGCATGCTACATCATCAGAGGAACAAAGCTGTGATGATGTAGAACAACCCACGTTCATGTATATCACCAGAGTTCTAGCCTCCTGATCAGCCGGCGGGCTTAATAAACATTCCAGATGGCTTGCTCTGCCTGAAGGAAGAATGGATAATCACACTACACTCCCCTCCAAACAATAATAAAATAAGGCCATGGTAGCACAGAAGCCCGAGCCTGCCAAAAACATTGAAAGGACTGCTTAGAACAATAGAATCAAGTGATTGGAAGGCATATCAGTGCCCTCACCCTTTATGAAGGAAGGTGGCCTGCTTTCCTATAAAGCATGCAAAACCAATTGTGTTATGCAACAGCTCTGCTGAAAAAGAAAGAAAAAAAAAAAAACCTCTCCATCTAAACCAAATACTTTCTTTTAAGAGAATTTGGTGAAAAGGAAATTTAAAAGCTCAGAAATAAAATAACCTTTGCAGGCCAGAATCCTGAGCTATGCGTACATAGCCTGAGACATACAGCTTTAGGTTATACTTGTAAGTAGGCAGCAGAAGGGGTTTGATCAGTTTTATATTCACTTTAAGGGATTTTGAGTGGGGCATAATTAGAGTGACCAGGGTATTCTGTGGAGAGTCTGTAGAGGCTTAAAAGATGGATTCTTAGGAGGAATTGAGGTGAGTATCCTGGTGCTCAGTGCTGAGGCCAATTCTTACAGCACACATCCCTCCTCTTTTTTGTGTTCTCTCTGAATCCCTCTCTCGTTTTGCATCTTGTGCTCTTTGGATGGATGCTAATCAATTATTGCTCATATGCTTCTCATTGATAACTTATATTCCCTTCTAGTTTAATATTTAATTTTGTTACTGTGTGATTAGAGTGTATTTGGGTTGGAAGTTAAAATCTGCTCACTATTTGTCAAGAAAGGTCTATGCAGAGCACATAGTATTTGGAGGACAGTGAAACTATTCTCTATGAGACTATAATGGTACATACGTATCATAATTGTCAAGACTCAGGGGATATACAACACCAAGAATGAATCCTAATGTACACTATGAACGGGGGTGATAATGATGTCATTGTAGGTTCATTAGTTACAATAAAAATTTCACTCTGGTGGGAAATGCTGATAATGGAAGAGGCTACCCATGTTTGGGGACAGGGGGTATTTAGCAAATACCCATCTTCCTAACAGTTTTTCTGTGAACCTAAAACTGCTCTTAAAAGTAGTGCCTATTTTTTTTTTAAAGAAAAGTCTATGTAGGCTTGGTATTTTCTTTATTAATTGAGGGTCTATTAGGGAAAATATGGGCTCCCCTGGTGGCTCAGATAGTAAAGACCCCACCTGCAATGCGGGAGATCTGGGTTTGATTCCTGGGTTAGGAAGATCCCCTGGAGGAGGGCATGGCAACCCTCTCCAGTATTCTTGCCTGGAGAATCCCCATGGACAGAGGAGCCTGGTGGACTACAGTCCATGGGGCCTCAGAGAGTCTGACATGACTGAGTGATTAAACACAACACAGGGAAAATACACCTAGAAGTCTGAGCAGTATTTTTGACATACAAATTTGCCTCTGCCTATGGTCCAAATGAGATTTTTAAGTTCTGATTAGATGTATCTGCACCTCAGTGTTTATTAAGATTCTTTAAGGATAAGCCAAAATCAAAATATTACTCCCCTGAGGAAAACTGTCTGCATATAAGGGTCCATGTTGCTGGTCCCCATTTCTCCTAGTAATGTTTTCCACTGTTCATGATGAGTTGTGGGGTTTTATAGTGATGAGAATAGGGATGAGCCAATGGAGGTTACTATTATTGATTTTGTCATCTGAAGAGGAACATATCCATTAAGGATCTATAAGGTTTATGAATGTATGCTCAGTCATGTCCAATTCTTTTTGACCTCATGGACTGTGTAGCCTGCCAGGCTCCTTTGTCCGTGGAATTTTCCAGGCAGGAATACTGAGTGAGTTGCCATTTTCTCCTTCAGGGTGTCTTCCCAACCCAGGGATTGAACCCAGGTCCAAGGATTGAACCCATATCTCCTGTGTCTCCTGCATTGGCAGGCAGATTCTTTACACTGAGCCACCTGGGAAGCCCCTATAAGGATTATACCTGTACCTATATAAAATTCATCCTCCTGTGTGGGATTCCATATCCACAGAGCTGGAAGGTTCGTTGTACTAAGTCATTTTACATAAAGGGCTTGAATATCAGATTTTCATATCCAAGGTGATCATTTAAACCAGCATTTAGACAATTTGTGAAAAATTAGTCAAGTTGGTTTTCAGTTCAGTTCAGTTGCTCAGTCATGTCCAACTCTTTGTGACCCCATGAATTGCAGCACACCCAGCCTCCCTGTCCATCACCAACTCCCGGAGTTCACTCCCACTCATGTCCATTGAGTCAGTAATGCCATCCAGCCATCTCATCCTCTGTTGTCCCTTCTCTTTCTGCGCCCAAACCCTCCCAGCATCAGGGTCTTTTCCAATGAGTCAACTCTTTGCATGAGGTGGCCAAAGTATTGGAGTTTCAGCTTTAGCATCAGTCCTTCCAATGAACACCCAGGACTGATTTCCTTTAGATTGGACTAACTGGATCTCCTTGCACTCCAAGGGACTCTCAAGAGTCTTCTCCAACACCACAGTTCAAAAGCATCAATTCTTCAGTGCTCAGCCTTCTTCACAGTCCAAATCTCACATCCATACATGACCACTGGAAAAACCATAGCTTTGACTAGACGGACATTTGTTGGCAAAGTAATGTCTCTGCTTTTTAATATGCTATCTAGGTTGGTCATAACTTTCCTTCTAAGGAGTAAGTGTCTTTTAATTTCATGGCTGCAGTCACCATCTGCAGTGATTTTGGAGCCCAAAATAATAAAATCTGACACCATTTCCACTATTTCCCATGAAGTGATGGGACCGGATGCCATGATCTTAGTTTTCTGAATGTTGAGCTTTAAGCCAACTTTTTCACTCTCCTCTTTCACTTTCATCAAAAGGCTCTTTAGTTCCTCTTCACTTTCTGCCGTAAGGGTGATGTCATCTGCATATCTGAGGTTATTGATATTTCTCCCAGCAATCTTGATTCCAGCTTGTGCTTCTTCCAGCCCAGCGTTTCTCATGATGTACTCTGCATAGAAGTTAAATAAGTATGGTGACAATATACAGCCTTGACGTATTCCTTTTCCTATTTGGAACCAGTCTGTTGTTCCATGTCCAGTTCTAACTGTTGCTTCCTGACCTGCATATAGGTTTCTCAAGAGGCAGGTCAGGTGGTCTGGTATTCCCATCCCTTTCAAAATTTTCCACAGTGTATTGGGATCTGCACAAAGGCTTTGGCATAGTCAATAAAGCAGAAATAGATGTTTTTCTGGAACTCTCTTGCTTTTTCCATGATCCAGCGGATGTTGGCAATTTGATCTCTGGTTCCTCTGCCTTTTCTGAAATCAGCTTGAACATCTGGAAGTTCATGGTTCATGTATTGCTGAAGCCTGGCTTGGAGAATTTTGATCATTACTAGCGTGTGAGATGAGTGCAATTGTGTGGTAGTTTGAGCATTCTTTGGCATTGCCTTTCTTTGGGATTGGAATGAAAACTGACCTTTTCCAGTCCCATGGCCACTGCTGAGTTTTCCAAATTGGCTGGCATATTGAGTGCAGCACTTTCACAGCATCATCTTTCAGGATTTGAAATAGCTCAACTGGAATTCCATCACCTCCACTAGCTTTGTTCATAGTAATGCTTTCTAAGGCCCACTTGACTTCACATTCCGGGATGTCTGGCTCTAGGTGAGTAATCACACCATCATGATTATCTGTGTCATGAAGATCTTTTTTGTACAGTTCTGTGTATTCTTGCCACCTCTTCTTAATATCTTCTGCTTCTGTTAGGTCCATATCATTTCTGTCCTTTATAGAGCCCATCTTTGCATGAAATGTTCCCTTGGTATCTCTAATTTTCTTGAAGAGATCTCTAGTCTTTCCCATTCTATTGGTTTCCTCTATTTCTTTGCATTGATCACTGAGGAAGGCTTTCTTATCTCTCCTTGCTATTCTTTGGAACTCTGCATTCAGATGCTTATATCTTTTCTTTATTCCTTTGGTTTTTGCTTTACTTCTTTTCACAGCTATTTGTAAGGCCTCCTCAGATAGCCATTTTGCTTTTTTGCATTTCTTTTCCATGGGGATGGTCTTGATCCCTGTCTCCTGTACAATGTCACAAACCTCATTTCATAGTTCATCAGGCACTCTATCTATCAGATCTAGGCCCTTAAATCTATTTCTCACTTCCACTGTATAATCATAAGGGATTTGATTTAGGTCATACCTGAATGGTCTAGTGATTTTCCCTACTTTCTTCAATTTAAGTCTGAATTTGGCAATAAGGAGTTCATGATCTGAGCCACAGTCAGCTCCTGGTCTTGTTTTTGTTGACTGTATAGAGCTTCTCCATCTTTGGCTGCAAAGAATATAATCAATCTGATTTTGGTGTTGATCATCCAGTGATGTTCATGTGTAGGGTCTTCTCTTGTGTTGTTGGAAGAGAGTTTTTGTCATTTATTATTCCTTCGATATGAGCTTATTTTATAAAGCTAATGCAAACATTCTGTGAACAGACCTTTGTCGACAAATTATTTATGTACCATAGGAGATAAAATGTCAGAGTAGAAGGACTTGAGCTTACCTCCTCTCACAAAATCAGCAAAATCACAGCTAACTGCTAAACAACCATCAACAACAACAAAAGATTGGAACCTACCAAAAATGTTATCCTACATCCAAAGACAAGTCACAACAAGATGGTAGAGGGATGTTTTCCTGATATAATCAAATCCTATACCTGTTGGGTGGGCTACCTGTAAACTGGAAAATAATTATATTGCAGAAGTTCTCCCACAGGGGTAAGAGTTTGGAGCAACATGTCATGTTTCCTAGCCTAGGAATCAGGCATCAGGAGGACGAGCCCCCAGCACATTTGACTTTGAAGGCTACCACAGGTTGAGTGCAGGAGGAGCTCGATAGGACTGGAGAAAACAGAGACTCCACTTTTGGAGGGAGCACACACGGTTTCATGTGCTTTAGGATCCAGGGAAAAGCAGTGACTCCAGAGGAGCCTGAGCCAGAACTGGGGTTGTTAGAGGGTCTCCTCAGGGTTGGCTGTGGCCCATTGCAGGGGCATGGACACTGGTGTCCCTAGGGAATATTCCTTGGTGTGCGCTCTCCTGGAGGCTTCCATTTTGGCACCCATCCAATAGCCTGCAGGCTCCAAGGCTGGAATATCTCAGGCCATACAACCAACAGGTTGAGAACACAGTTCCACCTATCAACAAATAGGCTGCCTAAAGTCTTCCTGAGCCCACAGCTACCTCTAGACACTTGACATGGCCCTGCCCACCAGAGGGACAAGACCAGGTCCACCTAGTAGGCAGGCACCAGTCCCTTCCATCAGGAAGCCTCACCAGACCAACCTCAGCCACTAGGGGGCAGACACTAGAAGCAAGAAGAACTATAATCTTGCAGTCTGTGGAACGGAACCCACAAATACAGAAAGTCAGACAAACTGAGACCACATCAAAATATGTTCTAGATGAAGGAACAAGATAAAACCCCAGAAGAACAATTAAGTGAAGTGGAGTTGGGCAATCTGCCTTAGAAAGAATTCAGAATTACAATAGTAAAGATGATCCAAGATCTCAGAAAAAGAATGGCGGTGCAGACTGGGGAAATACAAGAAATGTTTAATAAAGAGATAGAAGACTTAAAAAAAACAAGCAAACATAGATGAACACTACAGTAATGGAAATGAAAAAATACACTAGAAGGAATCAACAGAAGAATAAATGAGGCAGAAGAACAGAAAAGTGAGCTGGGAGACAGATTGGTGGAAATCACTACTGTGGAACAGATAAAGAAAAAAGAAATTAGGGTAGTCTATGGGACCTCTGGAATGAGGCAAAGAATAGAAAAGATCAATGAAACTAATTGATTGATCAATGAAACTGATTCTTTGAAAAGATACACAAAATTCATAAACCTTTAGTGAGACTTATCAAGAAAAAAAAATGTGAGGGCTCAAATCAATAAAATTAGAAATGAAAAATAAGTTGTAAGTGACATCACAGGAACACAAAGGATTATGAGCAACTACTATAATCAACTATATGCCAGTAAATTAGACAACCTAGAAGAAATGAAAATTCTTAGAAAGGTACAATCTTCTAAGACAGAACCAGGAAGAAACAGAAAATATCAACAGACCAATCACAAGTACTGAAATTAAAAGTGTGATTTTTAAATGCCCAACAAACAGACGTGAAGCCAGGTGGCTTCACAGGTAAATGCTATCAAACATTTAGAGAAGAGTTAACACCTATTCTTCTGAAACTATTCTGAAAATTACAGAGGAAGGAACACTCCCAAGCTCATTCTACAAGGCCACCATTGCCCTGACACCAAAACCAGACAAAGATACCACAAAAAAGAAAATCAGAGACCAACATCATTGATGAACATAGAGGCAAAAGTCTTCAACAAAATACTAGCAAAAAAAAAAAAAAATCCATCAATACATTAAAAGGATTATATACCTTGATAAAGTGGGACTTACCCCAGAGGTGCAAGGATTTTTCAATATCCACAAATCAATCATATGTGATAAACTACATTAAAAAATTTTAGAATGAAAGTCATATGATCATTTCAACAGATGCAGAGAAAGCTTCTGACAAAATTCAACACCATTTATGATAAAAACTCTACAGAAAATGGTCATAGAGGGAAACTACCTCAACATAATAAGGGGCATATATGACAAGTCCACAGCTAACATCATACCCAATTGTGAAAAGCTGAAAGCATCTGTAAGATCAGAGATGAAAAATAAATGTTCATTTTTGCTACTTTTATTCAACATAGTTTTAGAAGTCCTAGTAACAGCAGTCAATCTTAAAGGAAAAACCAGTCAATACTAAACAATATCAACCCTGAATATTCATTGGAAGGACTGATGCTGAAACTGAAACTCCAATTTTTTGGTCACTTGCTGCAAACAGATGACTCATTGGAAAAGACCCTGACACTGGGAAAGATTGAGAGAAGAGAAGAAGAGGGCATCAGAGAATGAGATGGCTGGATGGCATCACCAACAAAATGGACATGAACCTGGGCAAACTCTGGGAGATTCTGAGGGACAGGAAGGCCTGCCATGCTGTGGTCCATGGCATTGTGAAGAGTCAGACATGACTGGGCGACTGAACAGAAACAAGAAGTGACAGCAGAGAAGAGAAAGAAAGGAATCCAAATTTGAAAAGAAGCAATACAAGTGTCACTATTTACAGAAAACTTGATAATATACAATCATAAAGATGCCACCAGAAAACTACTAGAGCTCATCAATAAATGTAGTAAAATTGAAGGATAAAAAAATCAGTATACAGAAATCTCTTACATTTCTATACACAAGCAATAAAAGATAAGAAAGAGAAATTAAGGAAATAGTCCCATTTACCATTGCACCAAATTAATAAAATACCTAGAAATAAACCTACATAAGGAGACAAAAGCCTATATTTTGAAAACTGTAAGACATTGATGAAATAAATCAAAGATGACACAAAGAGATGGAAAAATATATCGTATCCTTGGATTGGAAAAATCAACATGTCAAAATGATGGTACTACCCAAAGCAACCTACAGATTCAATGTAATCCCCATCAAATTACTAATGACATTTTTCACAGAAATAGAACAAAATTTTTAAAAATTTGTATAGGCACACAAAAGACATATTCAAAGTAATTCTGAGAAAATCAAACTGAAAATAAGCCTTCCTGACTTCAGACTGTACTACAAAGCTCCAGTAATCAAGACAGTATGGTGAGTGAGTGAGTGAAAGCTTGGTCATGTCTGACTTTTTGCAATCCCATGGAGTCCATGGGATTCTCTAGGCCAGAATACTGGAGTGGGTAGCCTTTCCCTTCTCCAGGGGATCTTCCCAATCCAGGGATCAAACCCAGATCTCCTGCATTACGGGCAGATTCTTTACCAACTGAGCCACAAGGGAAGCCCAGACAGTATGTACTGGCACAAAAACAAAAGTGTAGAGCAATGAAACAGGATAGAAAGCCCAGAAATAAACCCAGACACCTCTGATCAACTAATCTAGGCTAAATGAGGCAGGAATATACAAGGGAGAAAACATAGCCTCTTCAATAAGTTGTGCTGGGAAAACTGGACAGCTACATGTAAAAGAATGAAATTAGCACATTCTTTAACACTATATACAAAAATAAACTCAAAATGAGTTAAAGGACTAAATATAAGTCTGGATACTATAAATCTCTTAGAGGAAACTGTAGGCAGAACACTCTTTGATATAAATCTCAGCAACATATTTTTGGATCCATCTCCTAGAGTAATGAAAATAGAAGCAAAAATAAATAAATGGGACCTAATTAAACTTAAAAGCTTTTATGCAGCAAAGAAAACCATAAAGAAGATGAAAAGACAACCCGCAAAATGGGAGAAAATGTAAATTTGCAAACAAAGTGACCAACAAAAGATTAATCTCCAAAATATACAAACAGCCCATATAGCTCAATATAAAAAAGTTTTTTAAATGAGCAGATCTAAATATTAATAGGGGCTTCCCAGGTGGCACTAGTGGTAAAGAACCCACCTGCCAATGCAGGAGACATAAGAGACATGGGTTTGATCCCTGGGGTCAGGAAAATCCCCTGGAGGAGAACATGGCAACCCACTCCAATATTCTTGCCTGGAAAATTCCATGGACAGAGGAACCTGGTGGGTACAGTTCATAGGGTTGCAAAGAGTTGGACATGACTGAAAGGACTTAGCAGCAGCAGCAGCAAATATTAATAGACATTTCTCAGTAGAAGACATACAGATGGCCAGAAAACATAGGAAAAGATGCTCAACACCGCTAATTGTTAGAGAAATGTAAATCAAAACTACAGAGGTATCACTGCACACTGGTCAGAGTGGCCATCAGAAAAATGCATACAAACAATAAATACTGAAGAAGATACAGAGAAAAAGGAACCCTCCTACACTGTTGGTGAGAATGGTACAGCCACTATGGAGAATAGTATGCTCCTGTTGCTCAGTCAGTCATGTCCAACTCTTTGTGACCCTATGGACTGTAGCCTAACAAGCTCCTCCATCCCTGGGATTTTTCAGGCAAGAATACTGAACTCGATTGTCATTTCCTTCTCCAGGGGATCTCCCCAACTCAGGTACTGAACCTGCATCTTCTGTGTCTCCTGCATTGGCAGGTAGATTTTTTACCCCTGAGCTACCCAGGAAGCTCCAGAGAACAGTGTAAAGGTTCCTTTAAAAAACTGAAAAACAGAGCTACCATATGATCCAGCAATCCCATTCTTGGGCATAAATTCAGAAAAGATGAAAGCTTCAATTTGAAAAGACACATGAACCCCAGTGTTCATTGTACCACTACTTATAACAGTCAAGACATAGAAACAACCTAAATTTCCATCTACATGGGAATGGATATAGAAGATGTGGTACATAGGTACAATAGAGAATTACTCAGCCATAAAAAAAGAATGAAATAATGCCATTTGCAGCAACATGGATAAACCTAGAGATTATTGTACTATGTGAACTTAGTCAGACAGAGAAAGACAGATATCATGTGATATCACTTACATGTGGAATATAAAAGAATGATACAAATGAAGTTATTTACAAAACAGAAACACATTCACAGACTTTGAAAACAAATTTATGGTTACCAAAGGGTAAAGGTGGGAGAGAGGGATAAATTAGGAGTTTAGGATTAACACATGTGTGTGTGCTAAGTCCAGCTCTTTGTGATCCTGTGGACTGTATGTAGCCTGCCAGGCTCCTCTGCCCATGGGATTTCCCAGGCAAGAATAATGGAGTGGGTTACCATTTCCTCCTCCAGGGCATCTTCCCTAACCAGGGATCGAACCCACATCTCCTGTGTCTCCTGCATTGGCAGGTGGATTCTTTACCTCTGAGCCACCTGGGGAAGCCTAGGATTACATGCTATTACACATACACACTACTATATATAAGAGAGTCAAATAGGACCTACAGTATAGCACAGGGAACTCTATTCAATATTCTATAATAACTTGATGGGAAAAGAATCAGAGAAAAATAGGTATATCTATATATACATATATACATATGTATGTATATGTAACATGTACAGATAGATATGTATATGTATAGATATATATCTATATCTATATGTATAACTGAATCACTACATGTACAGATAGATATGTATATGTATAGATATATATCTATATCTATATGTATAACTGAATCACTTTGCTGTACATCTGAAACTATTAACACAACATTAATCAGCTATACTCCAATATAAAATAAACATTAAATTAAAATTAAAACATATATAAATATACATATACCAAAATGTTAATAAGAGCATTAAAAACAAAAAGAAACTATGTTATACCATGTGTCCTATTAAAATATCAGCTCTCTATTTTGCTTTTAAATACAGAATATTTCAAATCAAATGAGTTAGAAACTTTTTCAAAAGTTAACCTGGCATAAAAATAGATAATAAGAAAAACTATGTTAAAATGAGAAAGAATATAAAATGTATTATTAAACTACAATAATTAAAACAGTATGATCTGGATCATGAACAGAGAAGGAAAACAGTGAAATAAAGTCCATATCAATTTATGACAAAATAAAGCCAGCTTCTCAAATCATAAGGGGGATAGAGGGGTTATTTAATTTGACACAATTTCTAACTTTAAGGGGAAAAATAAAATTGGATGTGCAACCCTCAAGAAAGAACAACAGTCAATAAAAGAATAAAATTATTAGGAGAAAATATAGGAAGGCATTTTCATACATCTGATATTGATAAAACAATTTAAACATGATTACAAGGTCATAGACTATAAAGAATCATATCAAAGTTTATAAAGACAAAACAAAAACATCTATTTACTTTAAAATATACTTATCAAAGTTGAGAATGGAAATTCAGTTGAAACGAAGTATCAACATATACACAGGGTTAATAAGTTGAACTTTGATATAATGTTTTTAAGCACTAAAGACAAAGATCAAAATTACAAGAGAGAATTATGCACAGGAAAAATAAATTTATTCAGAAATTAGATATAAGCCATGTGATACCATGAAATGATGTTCAACTGCCTTAACAATCCAAGAAATACCAGGTAAAAATGAATAGCAAAAATTTCAGGAAATATGACAGATAACACTTTCAAACATAATACTATATAAATTATATGAAAAATATTTTATATATAAATGTATTACATAAGCATCATATATAGTGATAAACCTCTAGCCCCCCTTCACCTGTTTAAGATTCTTTTCTGAGAAGAGTGACTATCTTATGAGGAAACATCTATAGATAATGACATTTTGTGGTCCCTGAGTGAAATCACTGGTTTATCACTTTTTCAACTAGAGTAAAATCCACAGGTTGTCTACCAATGTTTTAGAAATCTTTTCTTGAAATGAATGGGTAAATTAAGATCAATCCTAGATATCTGAGGAAAACTTTAAGCATGAATAAAAGACACTAAAGCAAATACAGAAAATCTTAGAGAACATAAAGACAATACAGATATTAGAGTGAAACTTGAAAAAAGCAAAACTGTAGTTCAAACCTCCTCTGAGATAGAAGATATGGAATCCAAGATTTAATAAACTTCTATGAAGACAAACATGCTAAGAAAACATAAACTGTTAGAAACTAAATATATGTGAGATGAAAATTTTTTTTAATCAATAAAAGACCTAGAAAGAAAACAAACTTGTTAGAAGAAATTAAAGAAGAAAAGACTAAGACATGAGAACATGCATAAGCAAATCTAAGTAGGCCAAAATCCAAATGAGAGAGGTTTTAGAAAAGAGAAATGTTGGAGTGGAAATTATGAAAACATTAACAAGAAAATATTTCAAAGCTGGTGATTGATCAGAAGTCTCCAGCCTCCAAAGAACGTCCAAAAAAAATATCCGTTGAAATCTCATCACACAATGACTTATCATCATGACATTATCGATCAATAAAGATAAAAGAAGATCCTAAAAGCTTTTAGAAAGAAAAATGTGATAGACCAGGAATCAGAATGTCACCTGACATCTAAAAAGCAAGTCTGAAAGCTAGAAACAATGAATTGGAGGAAAACATTTCCCACCAATAAATCTATATTCAAAAAAAATTATAAAATGAAGGTATTTCCAGATACCTGAAAAGTCACTCTCCGGATATTATAAAAATACTATACTGTATTTATCATATTATATCATGTGATACATATGTTATACCTAATATAATGTACATATAAGCATACATAATCGGATCAGATCAGATCAGTCGCTCAGTCATGTCCAACTCTTTGTGACCCCATGAATCGCAGCACGCCAGGCCTCCCTGTCCATCACCAACTCCCGGGGTTCACTCAGAACTCACGTCCATCGAGTCAGTGGTGCCATCCAGCCATCTCATCCTCTGTCATCCCCTTCTCCTCCTGCCCGCAATCCCTCCCAGCATCAGAGTCTTTTCCAATGAGTCAACTCTTTGCATGAGGTGGCCAAAGAACTGGAGTTTTAGCTTCAGCATCATTCCTTCCAAAGAAATCCCAGGGCTGATCTCCTTCAGAATGGACTGGTTGGATCTCCTTGCAGTCCAAGGGACTCTCAAGAGTCTTCTCCAACACCACAGTTCAAAAGCATCAATTCTTCAGCGCTCAGCCTTCTTCACAGTCCAACTCTCATATCCATACATGACAACAGGAAAAACCATAGCCTTGACTAGACGAACCTTTGTTGGCAAAGTAATGTCTCTGCTTTTGAATATGCTATCTAGGTTGGTCATAACTTTTCTTCCAAGGAGTAAGCGTCTTTTAATTTCATGGCTGCAGTCACCATCTGCAGTGATTTTGGAGCCCAGAAAAATAAAGTCTGGCACTGTTTCCACTGTTTCCCCATCTATTTCCCATGAAGTGATGGGACCAGATGCCATGATCTTCGTTTTCTGAATGTTGAGCTTTAAGCCAAATTTTTCACTCTCCACTTTTACCTTCATCAAGAGGCTTTTGAGTTCCTCTTCACTTTCTGCCATAAGGGTGGTGTCATCTGCATATCTGAGGTTATTGATATTTCTCCCAGAAATCTTGATTCCAGCTTGTGTTTCTTCCAGTCCAGCATTTCTCATGATGTACTCTGCATATAAGTTAAATAAACAGGGTGACAATATATAGCCTTGACATAGTCCTTTTCCTATTTGGAACCAGTCTGTTGTTCCATGTCCAGTTCTAACTGTCGCTTCCTGACCTGCATACAGATTTCTCAAGAGGCAGATCGGGTGTTCTGGTATTCCCATCTCTTTCAGAATTTTCCACAGTTTATTGTGATCCACACAGTCAAAGGCTTTGGCGTAGTCAATAAAGCAGAAATAGATGTTTTTCTGGAACTCTCTTGCTTTTTCCATGATCCAGCAGATGTTGGCAATTTGATCTCTGGTTCCTCTGCCTTTTCTAAAACCAGCTTGAACATCGGTAAGTTCACAGTTCATGTGTTGCTGAAGCGTGGCTTGGAGAATTTTGAGCATTACTTTACTAGCGTTGAGATGAGTGCAATTGTGCGGTAGTTTGAGCATTCTTTGGCATTGCCTTTCTTTGGGATTGGAATGAAAACTGACCTTTTCCAGTCCTGTGGCCACTGCTGAGTTTTCCAAATTGGCTGGCCTATTGAGTGCAGCACTTTCACAGCATGAAATAGCTCAACTGGAATTCCATCACCTCCACTAGCTTTGTTCGTAGTGATGCTTTCTAAGGTCCGCTTGACTTCACATTCCAGGATGTCTGGCTCTAGGTGAATGATCACACCATCATGATTATCTGGGTCATGAAGATTTTTTTGTACAGTTCTTCTGTGTATTCTTGCCACCTCTTCTTAGTATCTTCTGCTTCTATTAGGTCCATACCATTTCTGTCCTTTATCGAGCCCATCTTTGCATGAAATGTTCCCTTGGTATCTCTAATTTTCTTGAAGAGATCTCTAGTCTTTCCCATTCTGTTGGTTTCCTCTATTTCTTTGCACTGATCGCTGAGGAAGGCTTTCTTATCTCTTCTTGCTATTCTTTGGAACTCTGCATTCAGATGCTTATATCTTTCCTTTTCTCCTTTGCTTTTCGCTTCTCTTCTTTTCACAGCTATTTGTAAGGCCTCCCCAGACAGCCATTTTGCTTTTTTGCATTTCTTTTCCATGGGGATGGTCTTGATCCCTGTCTCCTGTACAATGTCACGAACCTAAGTCCATAGTTCATCAGGCACTCTATCTATCAGATCTAGGCCCTTAAATCTATTTCTCACTTCCACTGTATAATCATAAGGGATTTAATTTAGGTCATACCTGAATGGTCTAGTGGTTTTCCCTACTTTCTTCAATTTCAGTCTGAATTTGGCAATAAGTTCATGATCTGAGCCACAGTCAGCTCCCGGTCTTGTTTTTGTTAACTATATAGAGCTTCTCCATCTTTGGCTGCAAAGAACATAATCAATCTGATTTCGGTATTGACCATCTGGTGATGTCCATGTGTAGAGTCTTCTCTTGTGTTGTTGAAAGAGGGTGTTTGTTATGACCGTGCATTTTCTTGGCAAAACTCTATTAGTCTTTGCCCTGCTTCATTCCGTATTCCAAGGCCAAATTTGCCTGTTACTCCATGTGTTTCTTGACTTCCTACTTTTGCCTTCCAGTCCTCTATAATGAAAAGGACATCTTTTTTGGGTGTTAGTTCTAAAAGGTCTTGTAGGTCTTCATAGAACCATTCAACTTCAGCTTCTTCAGTGTTACTGGTTGGGGCATAGACTTGGATTACTGTAATATTGAATGGTTCACCTTGGAAACGAACAGAGATCATTCTGTTGTTTTTGAGATTGCATCCAAGTACTGCATTACGGACTCTTTTGTTGACCGTGATGGCTACTCCATTTCTTTTGAGGGATTCCTGTCCCTCAGTAGTAGATATAATGGTCATCTGAGTTAAATTCACCCATTCCAGTGCATTTGAGTTCGCTGATTCCTAGAATGTCGACATTCACTCTTGTCATCTCTTGTTTGACCACTTCCAGTTTGCCTTGATTCATGGACCTGACATTTCAGGTTCCTATGCAATATTGCTCTTTACAGCATCGGACCTTGCTTCTATCACCAGTCACATCCACAACTGGGTATTGTTTTTGCTTTGGCTCCATCCCTTCATTCTTTCTGGAGTTATTTCTCCACTGATTTCCAGTAGCATACTGCACCTACTGACCTGGGGAGTTCCTCTTTCAGTATCCTATCATTTTGCCTTTTCATACTGTTCATGGGGTTCTCAAGGCAAGAATACTGAAGCGGTTTGCCATTCCATTCTCCAGTGGACCACATTCTGTCAGATCTCTCCACCTAGACCTGCCCGTCTTGGGTTGCCCCATGGGCATGGCTTAATTTCATTGACTTAGACAAGGCTGTGGTCCTAGTGTGATTAGATTGACTAGTTTCCTGTGAGTATGGTTTCAGTGTGTCTGCCCTCTGATGCCCTCTTGCAACACTTACCGTCTTACTTGGTTTTCTCTTACCTTGGCCTTGGGGTATCTCTTCACGGCTGCTCCTTACCTTGGAGGAGAGGTATCTCCTCACCGCCACCCTTCCTGACCTTCAACGTGGGATAGCTCCTCTAGGCCCTCCTGCGCCAGCACAGCCACTGCTTCTTGGATGTGGGGTTGGTCCTCCTGGCCGCCACCCCTGACCTCGGACTTGGGTAGCTCTTCTCCGCTGTTCCTGCGCCGTTGCAGCCTGGTGCTCTCGGCCACTGCCCCTGACCTCAGACATGGGGTAACTCCTCTTGGCCACCGCCCTTCGGGCATGGGGTCCTCCCAGCTTCTGCCCCTGACCTCGGACCTGGGGTAGCTCCTCTCAGCCACGCTTAGTGCGCAGGTCGCAGCCACCCATGCTTAGCTAGTGGTTTTTCCAGTAGTCATGTATGGATGTAAGAGTTGGACCATAAAGAAAGCTGAGTGTCAAAGAATTGATGCGTTTGAACTGTGGTGTTGGAGAGGACTCTTGAGAGTCCCTTGGACTGCAAGAGATCAAACCAGTCAATCCTAAAGGAAATCAACCCTGAACATTCATTGGAAGGACTGATGCTGAGGCTGAAGCTCTAATACTTTGGTCACCTGATGCGAAGAATTGACTCATTGGAGAGGACCCTGATTCTGGGAAAGATTGAGGGCAGGAGGAGAAGGGGATGACAGAGGATGAGATGGTTGGATGGCATCATTGACTCAATGGATATGAGTTTGAGCAAGCTCTAGGAGTTGGTGATGGACAAGGAAGCCTGGGGTGCTGTAGTCCATGGCGTCGCAAAGAGTTGGACGTTACTGAGCAACTGAACTGATATATATTTATATGATTTTAGAAGAATCCTTCTCAAGGAACTATTGTAGAAGGCACTTCCTCAAATCAAGGGACTTAAGAACAATAGTAGGAAGGCATAGGGTTCAGGAAAGAGGGGGATGCAGAACAAGAGCATAGCAAGGGGAAATACTAAGATGATGGTGAGCAGAAGTTCCAAGATGAAAGTTTTGTAGTGTGTTTGGATAAAAAGTCCAAGAGTGGGACAGAGAAATTCAATTTCTGCCTATTATGGGCTACTTGATTTTAAATAACTCCCATTCGATATAACTAGAGAATATGAAAAAAAATGTATATGAATGCATCAGTGAGCTGATAATGGGACTAAGACTTGAGAAACAAATATCTCAAAAGAAGGGGATCTTTGAGAGGTGAGCCCAAACATTCTGTACACAGTTTTTCCCTTTGAAACATTACAGACATTTGATTCTAGGCAAGAGACTGAAAAATCTGTCTATAGTGCCATTAAATGGCAACCAATCAATTGAGATTTTTGCAATCTTGCAGGACTATGAAGACAAAAGTTGGAAGTCAGTGTTGTCAAGGCAGTCAGCGTTTCAGGGATCAAGCTCCTATTAAAATAAATAAGTAAATAAAGCCAATGCAGAGAAGTGTGTGCCTAATGCTTGATTTCAGATTCCTCCTCAAGGCACTTATCTGTTCTTAAGTTGCCAAGGTCAAGAAGATAAGAAGCCAAACAGAAAACAGTGATAACACAGATGGGTAAGGGGTAGTGATGAGTGTGGTGTCATGATACCACAAGGAGCAGTGAGTAGTGACTAGTAGTAGTAGTAGTAAGGAGTAGTGACAGGTAGGATGATAGCAATGTGGTAACATAAATACCTGGAGATGTGGTTCAGCCAGAAGACTAGAGGTTAGAAGTCAGAGCTCACTATGGTAAGCTCCAAGATATCTGCCATACCATTTCTTCCCTTTCTGATCATACATCCCATTATTTGATAGAGTTAACTGCAGTCCAGCCAGAGAAGATGTCACAAAAGAAAATACACAAAAATAAAGATAAGTAAACCTGAAGACATGTTAGTAGAAATAATAGAAAAGGGTGAAATCAATGGAACAGAAAATCTGAGATAAGCAAGACAATATTAAAAGGCCAAACACAGATGTAACTGGTATCCCAGAAACAGACAAAGTAATAAGATGGAAGAAATACTTAAGGTGGAAGGAGCCCAGCATCTTCACAAAACAAATGAAAGACATCATTCTACAGGGCCAAACATTTCAGCAAACACCAAGCAGGAAATGTGCGCAGATAAACAAAACTTAGCACATCAGAGTCAAATGCTAAAAATCAGTGATGATAAAATCTTTAAAGTAGTCATTAAAAAAGACACACTATATTTAGGGAAACAATTCCAGGAAACATATGACAGAAGAAATAGAATGACATCTTTAAAGTGCTAAAGGAAAATTTCTCACAACCCAGTAAAGATATACTTTAAAACTGAGAGTTAAAGACATTTTAGACAGATTAAAAACTGAAAGAATTATTGCCAAATGATTTGCATTTTTAAGAAGTGTAATAACTTCAGGTTGAAGAGATATAACCAGGAATAAAAACTGAGACTGCAGGGAGGAACGAAGAGTATCCAAGGGGTCAAAATTTAATATAAAAGACCTTTTAAAATATGCATATATATGTATATATTATATATATATAATATATTTGGATATATATAACTTTATACATATTAAATTACCTAGTGGTTCAGCTGGTAAAGAATTACCCTGAAATGCAGGAGACCTGGGTTCAGTCCCTGGGTTGGGCAGATCTCCTGGAGTAGGAACAGCTACCCACTCCAGTATTCTGGGCTGGAGAATTCCATGGACTGTTTAGTTCATGGGGTCACAAAGAGTCAGACATGACTGAGTGACTTTCCCATTCACATTCAAATTCTTTAAAGAACTATTGACTAAGCAAAAATAGAAACAGTATATTATGAGGATTTTAGTATATATGGGAGAAGAATGTAGGATAAGGTGGCTGAAATATACACACATTATTGATGTATACCTTATATATGTCTTCTGTAAGTTGCATATGTATATATGTCTTTTACAAATAATTTATATTATATATGAAACAAACATACATATAATTCTATATAATAATATATATGTAATATCAATATATTTTATATACATATTAAGAGTAGCTTATAGAAGACTAGTAATAGAATATATAAATTGCAAATAATAAATAAGGGGAATAATGAACATAAATTGATCCAATGGAAGACTAGAAAAACAAAAGAAAAGTGTTAAAGGGAAAGAATTAAGATTGTAAAAATAAGTCAAACTATATTCATAATAGTTTGATATAGACTGATTTCATCTATTGAAAGACAGAAGCTATCATCTATTGAAAGAAGCTATCAAATTGAATTTTTAGCAAGTCAAGATATATGCTCTTTTAAGAGTGACTTCTAAGGCAAAATAGTGCAGAAAGGCACGATATACTAAATATAGCCAAAGAATTATTAAGTATATCATATATTTTAAAATCTGATACAGAAATTCAGACAATTTCACAAGATAAATTCCTAACAAAACAAAAACTGAGGCCAAACCCCACATTAATTAATTAAATCTGAAAGAGTTATTGCAAGGAGAAATTCATATATCCACCGAATTTGAGATTTTAATAGAACACAATTATCAACTAAGAGACTGAGGAGAAAAAAATGTTAGAAATGTTTAACACATAAAAAACCACAAGATATTTTTAAATAAATGTATATTATACAGAATTTTCCCAACAGTGCCAAAACTTAGACTCTACAATAAAAATAAAGACCAGCATGTGTTTGGAGAGGTAAGAGTGTAGAGACCCTTTCCTTAATAATGAATGGAATAAAAAGAATCATCATATTAAAAATTATAAAATACTTACAATTAATTAGAATAATTTTACTACATAAGAAACATAGTATCTAGTAAAGTGGTCCTTAGAAAGAAAATTATAGTCTTAATATTATTGTGGCTCAGAGGTAAAGAATCCACCTGCCAAGAGCAGGAGATGTGAGTTTGATGTCTGGGTTGGGAAGATCTCCTGGAGGAGGGTGTGACAACCCACTCCAGTATTCTTGCCTGGGAAATCCCATTGACAAAGGAACCTGGCTACAGTCCATGGGGTCACAAAAGAGTTCAACACAACTGAGCAGCTAAACATCAACAGCAACAAAAATAAGAAGAGCATATGACCACGCCCTATGATTGACATATTGGGCTGGTCTCTTAACAAAAGATTTCAGATTCTTTGTTGGGAGGAACCTGCTCATTTGCTTGCTTCCATGTTTCCATCTTTCTCTTTTGCCTTTGACAAGGTTAGGCAACATTTAGACAACAGTTGTCTCAAGATGGTGTGATCACTGACCTAGAGCCAGACATCCTGGAATGTGAAATCAAGTGGGCCTTAGAAAGCACCACTACAAAAAAAGCTAGTGGAGGTGATGGAATTCCAGTTGAGTTATTCCAAATCCTGAAAGATGATGCTGTGAAAGTGCTGCACTCAATAGGCCAGCCAATTTGGAAAACTCAGCAGTGGCCACCAGACTGGAAAAGGTCAGTTTTCATTCCAATCCCAAAGAAAGGCAATGCCAAAGAATGCTCAAACTACTGCACAATTGCACTCATCTCACATGCTAGTAAAGTAATGCTCAAAATTCTCCAAGCCAGGCACAAGCAATACATGAACCGTGAAATTCCTGATGTTCAAGCTGGTTTTAGAAAAGGCAGAGGAACCAGAGATCAAATTGCCAACATCTGCTGGATCATGGAAAAAGCAAGAGAGTTCCAGAAAAACATCTATTTCTGCTTTATTGACTATGCCAAAGCCTTTGATTGTGTGGATCACAATAAACTGTGGAAAATTCTGAAAGAGATGGGAATAACAGACCACCTGACCTGCCTCTTGAGAAATTTGTATGCAGGTCAGGAAGCAACAGTTAGAACTGGACATGGAACAACAGACTGGTTCCAAATAGGAAAAGGAGTACGTCAAGGCTGTATATTGTCACCCTGTTTATTTAACTTATATGCAGAGTACATCATGAGAAATGCTGGACTGGAAGAAACACAAGCTGGAATCAAGATTTCTGGGAGAAATATCAATAACCTCAGATATGCAGATGACACGACCCTTATGGCAGAAAGTGAAGAGGAACTCAAAAGCCTCTTGATGAAGGTAAAAGTGGAGAGTGAAAAATTTGGCTTAAAGCTCAACATTCAGAAAACGAAGATCATGGCATCTGGTCCCATCACTTCATGGGAAATAGATGGGGAAATAGTGGAAACAGTGTCAGACTTTATTTTTCTGGGCTCCAAAATCACTACAGATGGTGACTGCAGCCATGAAATTAAAAGACGCTTACTCCTTGGAAGGAAAGTTATGACCAACCTAGATAGCATATTCAAAAGCAGAGACATTACTTTGCCAACAAAGGTTCGTCTAGTCAAGGCTATGGTTTTTCCTGTTGTCATGTATGGGATGTGAGAGTTGGACTGTGAAGAAGGCTGAGTGCCAAAGAATTGATGCTTTTGAACTGTGGTGTTGGAGAAGACTCTTGAGAGTACCTTGAACAGCAAGGAGATCCAACCAGTCCATTCTGAAGGAGATCAGCCCTGGGATTTCTTTGGAAGGAATGATGCTGAAGCTGAAACTCCAGTACTTTGGCCACTTCATGCGAAGAGTTGACTCATTGGAAAAGACTCTGATGCTGGGAGGGATTGGGGGCAGGAGGAGAAGGGGACGACAGAGGATGAGATGGCTGGATGGCATCACTGACTCGATGGACGTGAGTCTGAGTGAACTCCGGGAGTTGGTGATGGACAGGGAGGCCTGGGGTGCTGTGATTCATGGGGTCGCAAAGAGTTGAACACAACTGAGTGACTGATCTGATCTGTCTTTTTTTAAATTATTATATTTTCCACTTTTGAGATTTGTGGCTGAAACTTTTTGCTTTTAGTGGCTCTGTTGATTAAAAGATGTGTGAAGAAGAAAAACTGTAGTGAATCTCAGAACAAACAAGACTCAGTGGGAAATGAACCAATACATACCATGAGAATTCTCAGGGGACAACAGAGACAGAGGGGGTTTCTAGGACAAGTTCAGGTGAGGGAGAAAGCTGCCAACCCTCCTCTGTGGAAGACACTGTTGTGAGCCATCAAAGAGTGCCCTGACAGAGAAAGTTTGCATTTCATTGCAGTTGGGCACATTGAAGAGATCTAACTTCACTTTGCAGAATGTGAATCTTGATTTTCTATTTCCTTCTTTTCATCCCAGATTTCTTTTTGATATTTTTTCCCTTCTTCAAGAAATCCACAGCAAGAAAAAAATGAATATGGTGAAAAAAGTTTCCAAAGCAATTGCTTCAGAAATTCTTTTCTTATGGTGGACCAAGATTTTATTTTTTTATAGTTTTTGTTTAATTAGGTTTTAAATCTTTACTTTCTTAATTACATTTTTTTTTTGGTATTAGCACCTAAATATACTTCTGTTCAGAGCACAAACATAGAGTGATAACAATTAGCAGAATAATTACACTCTTTCTGTCAGTGTAACCTCGTGGCACAGAAAGTATTACAAATCCATTTTAAAACATATTAAATGTTCATATTAATGAGGATAATAGAGAACAAGTACCAGCAAACTAAATATTGTTAATGATTTTGAGCTATTAAATTCATTACCATTTTCTTTCATAATAAAGTGGTTACTTGCTAATTAGACCTTTTTTAACTCATCATTATTGAATTCATTACATTGTGTGCAGTTAACCCTTGGAGGTCTGTGGGTGTGTATGCACAATTAAAATCACTTTAATAGTATATTAAGGCAATATGTGAAGTTCTTATAGTTTTTCTGTCATTCCATATATTTTCCTTATGTACATTTTCTTGGCAGAATATGCCTGGCAGCTTCATAGCTGTCACTGCACTTTCACCAACATATAATACAGAAGCAGCCGGAATTCATTAGAATTATTACCATTAGTATTTAAAATAAAAGTACATCCCACTTGCTTCATTATAAAAATTTGATGTACAAAGAATACACGAGACCAATAATTAGGCAATAATTTAAAATAGTTTTAGCATAGCTTACTCCAGTACTTTGGCCACCTCATGCGAAGAGTTCACTCATTGGAAAAGACTCTGATGCTGGGAGGGATTGGGGGCAGGAGGAGAAGAGGACAACAGAGGATGAGATGGCTGGATGGCATCACTGACTTGATGGACGTGAGTCTGAGTGAACTCCAGGAGTTGGTGATGGACAGGGAGGCCTGGCATGCTGCGATTCATGGGGTCACAAAGAGTCGGACATGACTGAGCAACTGAACTGACTGACTGACTGATGAGGTAAAGACCACAAAGCAATTTTCTCCCAATCTAAAGTCAACTAAAAATTAATATTGATCTGGGGAGAATTGTAATCTCAGAAGTTTAGAACTTATATTTCTGTCTAAAGATGATTCTACTGCTCTTTTGCATATTACTCTTGTACAGTCCGAAAGATATATATATATATTGTGTGTATATATATATATATATATGTATGCACACATGTATAAATACCATGCTATGCTATGCTATACTATGCTATGTTAAGTCACTTCAATCGTGTCCGACTCTGTGTGACCCCATAGACGGCAGCCCACCAGGCTCCCCCGTCCCTGGGATTCTCCAGGCAAGAACACTGGAGTGGGTTGCCATTTCCTTCTCCAATGCATGAAAGTGAAAAGTGAAAGGGAAGTTGCTTAGTCGTGTCCGACTCTTAGCGACCCCATGGATTGCAGCCTAACAGGCTTCTCTGTCCATGGGATTTTCCAAGCAAGAGTACTGGAGTGGGGTGCCATTGCCTTCTCCGGTAAATACCATATATATATATACACATACATGCACACATAAAAGATAAAGAATATACATACATATAATATCATAAGTATGATATACATATAAACATTGTATATACATATAGATGCATGCATACACACACACATACCCTCATCCAACTGTTAACTTCCTAGATGTGGTCATATTGACCCAGCTGCCTGAATTCTTTTATTGGTTTATCTTGTGACTAAACATGCATATTTTGTCCTGGCTGCTAGCCTAAGGAGGACAAGTATAATCAAGGAACAAAATTTTTTTGTCTGTATATGCACTCAATGAAAGTCACTCAGTTGTGTCAGACTATTTGCGACCCCATGGACTATACAGTCTACGGAATTCTTTAGGCCACAATACTGGAGTGGGTAGCTTTTCCCTTCTCCGGGGGATCTTCCCAACCCAGGGATTGAACCCAGGTCTCCCGCATTGCAGGCGGATTCTTTACCAGCTGAGCTACAAGGGGAGCCCAAGAATACTGGAAAGAATCCGCTTGCAATGCAGAAGACCTCAGTTCGGTTCCTGGGTCAGGAAGATCCACTGAAGAAGGGAAAGGCTACCCACTTCAGTATTCTGGCCTACAGAATTCCATGGATTGTATAGTCCATAGGATGGCAAAGAGTCAGACACGACTGAATGACTTTCACTCATGCACTCAGTGCTAATATCTAAACTGTTATCCTCAGTACCAATAAACTCAGTCTGAAAACAAAAGTTCTGTTGGGTGGACAGGTGTACGAATGAGGTAGATACTTAGTAACAGATTAACTTGTGTGTGTGTGTGTAACACAGATGAGCAAGGTGTAGTGATGAGTGTGGTTGTTGGGGTGAGTGACACTGGCAGTGTGGTAACACACATTTTGAGACATGGGTCAACCAACAGACTAGCAGTCAGGTGACAGAGCTCACTCTGGTAGCTTGTCTCTAGGATGACTGCCATCAGTTCCTTTGCTCACTAAACATACAGGCCACTCATTCACTGGAAAGGGGAGTTTACTCCTCCCCTTTCCTTGACCCTGGGCTGGGATTTATAGTTTGCTTGACCAACAGAATGCAGCAGATATGTGGTTCTAGGACTCCAAATCTAGGTCACAAGAAGCTTCTCAGTTTCCCCTTCAGCTTTTGTATTATATGTATTATATGGTGAAAAAAGTTTCCAAAGCAACTGCCCAAAAAAGAGAAGTCTGACTACCTTTAGACTACGATCTGTAAGAAGATCTGAGGTCTCCATTTGAGGAGGTTCCTGGGAGAGATCAATGACAAATCAGCCTTAAACTCTTCCAGCCACCTCAGCAGCCCTAGTGCTGAGTGGAGAAGCCTTTGGATTACTCCATCCTCAGTTGCTGTCTGACTGAAACCATATGGAAGGCCCCCAAGTGAGAACCCCAGAGCTATGAGATAATAGTAAGTTGTTGCTTTAAGTCATGAAACAATAGATGACACAGCAATAACCACAGCATCACCCACTGTCCAGGTGGGTACTTCAAGCAAGTTATTCTGTGAATATCTCATTTTCTTTTTCTCCTTTTGAAAATTTAAACAACAACAACAGTGTCCAGAACCACCGGAATTCCACAACTCCACTGGAAAACAACTGAAATGTAATACGGTATGGTTAGACCCTGGAGCATTTCATTCTATGTGAATGGTGCCTTCTGAAGTCACAAAACACAATAGTCCTATCATGTCTGATATTTTTACAGAGCTGTACTTTTAACAGATAACTTTATCCTTGCATTTCATTTCCTTTCATGACAAGCACTGGGAGTACTTGGGATAGAAAACAGAGGTCAAAATGGACTAGTGATTTGCTCAAAGTCACGTAGCTGGTAAGTTTCAGAGTTCAGACATAGACCAAGATCCAAAACACTTTGGCCTGCATAGCCTCGAAAGCCTGCCTGGAGTGAATTTCAGAGTTTTCTGTAAATCTCAGTGTGGTACACCTTCCTTTCCCAGCTCTGTTCTTAAATCAACAGTTGATTGATCTTGGATAGTCTCTTAATCACATTTCACTTTCTATATCCCTATCATTAAAAAAAGGGCTGGTAATATCTTTCTCAAAACCAATGAAATAAAAGCACACTATATATTTTAAGCCATTATTACAAAGGTTGGATGATGCTACCAAGTAGCCTCTTAAGCGCTGGAGTGAATCAGAGAAGGAGACATTAGCATAAGGGATAGTCACATATCTTCATCTTGGGTTAAGTGAGCAAATACTTAAACAAGGCCTGATTTCAGAGGAAGTCTTGCATGACAGCTAAACACACGCATGTCCACACACAGATATACACCATCACCACCACTACCACCATCATTTCTACAAATTACTGAAACTAAAATGAGGTGTGAAGTATCACCTCACACTGGTCAGAATGGCCTATGTCAAAAAATCTACAAACAATAAATGCTGGAGAGGTTGTGAAGAAAAGAACCCTCTACACTTTTGGTGGGAATGTAAATTGGTACAGCCACTATGAAGAACAGAATGGTGGTTCCTTAAAAATCTAAAAATAGAGTTACCATATGATCCAGCTATCGCACTCCTGGACATCTATCTGGAGAAAACCATAATTTGAAAAGATACAAGCACTCCTCCAATATTCATTGCAGCACTGTTCACAATAGCCAGAACATGGAAGCAACTTGAATGTCTATCAACAGAGAAATGGATAAAATAGAAATGGTACATATTCAATGGAGTATTACTCAGCCATTAAAAAAGAACAAAGTAATGCCATTTGTAGAAACATGGATGGACCTAGTGATTGAATTAAATCAGAGATAATTAATAAATTAAAAACAAATATCATATGATATCACTTCTATTTGTTATCTAAAATATGGTACAAATGGAGGAATCAACCTACCTGACTTCAGGCTCTACTACAAAGCCACAGTTATCAAGACAGTATGGTACTGGCACAAAGACAGAAATATAGATCAATGGAACAAAATAGAAAGCCCAGAGATAAATCCACGCACATATGGACACCTTATCTTTGACAAAGGAGGCAAGAATATACAATGGATTAAAGACAATCTCTTTAACAAGTGGTGCTGGGAAATCTGGTCAACCACTTGTAAAAGAATGAAACTAGAACACTTTCTAACACCATACACAAAAATAAACTCAAAATGGATTAAAGATCTCAACGTAACACCAGAAACTATAAAACTCCTAGAGGAGAACATAGGCAAAACACTCTCCAACATACATCACAGCAGGATCCTCTATGACTGACCTCCCAGAATATTGGAAATAAAAGCAAAAATAAACAAATGGGACCTAATTAACCTTAAAAGCTTCTGCACATCAAAGGAAACTATTAGCAAGGTGAAAAGACAGCCTTCAGAATGGGAGAAAATAATAGCAAATGAAGCAACTGACAAACAACTAATCTCAAAAATATACAAGCAACTCCTACAGCTCAACTCCAGAAAAATAAATGACCCAATCAAAAAATGGGCCAAAGAACTAAATAGACATTTCTCCAAAGAAGACATACAGAGGGCTAACAAACACATGAAAAGATGCTCAACATCACTCATTATCAGAGAAATGCAAATCAAAACCATTTCATACCAGTCAGAATGGCTGCGATCCAAAAGTCTACAAATAATAAATGCTGGAGAGGGTGTGGAGAAAACGGAACCCTCTTACACTGTTGGTGGGAATGCAAACTAGTACAGCCACTATGGAGAACAGTGTGGAGATTCCTTAAAAAACTGGAAATAGAACTGCCTTATGATCCAGCAATCCCACTGCTGGGCATACACACTGAGGAAACCGGAAGGGAAACAGACACGTGTACCCCAATGTTCATTGCAGCACTGTTTATAATAGCCAGGACATGGAAGCAACCTAGATGTCCATCAGCAGATGAATGGATAAGAAAGCCGTGGTACATATACACAATGGAGTATTACTCAGCCATTAAAAAGAAAACATTTGAATCAGTCCTAATGAGGTGGATGAAAGTGGAGCCTATTATACAGAGTGAAGTAAGCCAGAAGGAAAAACACCAATACAGCATACTAACACATATATATGGAATTCAGAAAGATGGTAACAATAACCCTGTGTACGAGACAGCAAAAGAGACACTGATGTATAGAACAGTCTTATGGACTCTGTGGGAGAGGGAGAGGGTGGGAAGATTTGGGACAATGGCATTGAAACATGTAAAATATCATGTATGAAACGAGATGCCAGTCTAGGTTCGATGCACGATACTGGATGCTTGGGGCTAGAGCACTGGGACGACCCAGAGGGATGGTATGGGGAGGCAGGAGGGAGGAGGATTCAGGATGGGGAACACATGTATACCTGTGGTGGATTCATTTTGATATTTGGCAAAACTAATACAATTATGTAAAGTTTAAAAATAAAATAAAATTAAAAAAAAATAATAAAGTGAAAAAAAAAGCACTTATCTACACAACAGAAATAGAGTCACAGATATAGAAAATAAATAGGGGAAAGAGCCAGAGAGGGATAAATTAGGAGATTGGGATTGAGATATACACACTGCTAATGGGAATACTCTAATATGGGAAAGGAATCCAAAAAGGAGTAGATATATGAGATATATGTTTATGTATAACTGATTCACTTTGCTATACAGCAGAAACTAACAACACTGTAAATCAAATATACTCTAATAAAAATTAAATGAGTAATATCTTTTCTCATGTTTCATCATAGTAGACACTGTGTCCATCTTGTTGATCAGTTGTATTTGTTAAACAGTTTATGACACTAGGACATGCTATGTCTCTTTTGAATAATACAACAATGTACAAGAATGACTGATTAGAGGAAAGTATACATTTTTATTCTGCACACTAAGAACAAATAAGTAAAAATACACTTTAGTACAGTCTTACCTTCTTCTTCCAAGAATATGTAATTTTTATTGAAGCGCAACTATATAAACAATATATACCTGCTGAGAAGAATACATCCCTCTCAAAAATATTCCTTTTCATTAAAAAGAAATCCAGTGGGTGGAAACCCCAAGACTGATATATATTCTCTTGCTTATACATGTTTAGCAAAAAATATTGTTGCCTACTCTCTCCATGTTTATGATGCTTGGAAAGTTAAGTGTCGATACAATTAATAGCAGACAGAGAATAGAGGCTGTTTTTTCTTTCTTAAAGAACTGAAGCACAGAAAATATGAAAGTAAAGAAAGACTTGGATTTTGCAAATCAATATACTGAAAGAATGTAGGTCAGGTTGCTAGTCTTCTGAACGTGCTAAATGCCTCTCAAAATTACTTTTTAAAGGATCTGGGGCATGAGTTCTGTCCCTCTGTGGCTGCCCTGATAAAAGGTTATCAACTCTGAATCAAGATGGCTGACTGAACAAACGACTTTCTTCTCCTCCCTCCTCAAATCCCACTGAAATGACAGAAGAAATATAAAAATAAATCTATATCAGTTCGAGGAAGCCCACTGGGGGGTCCTAGACGAATGATCAGTTAGGAAATCTGGAAGATTTTTAGCAGAAGGAAATGGATAGGCCACAAAAGCCCCTAGAAAAGGGAATATGCACCATCCACTGACAAAAAGGCTCCAATAAGGAGTTTTTTCCAGTTTTATCCCCAGCAAAATTTGAGATTGGAAGTTAGAATAAGGGGCAAATTGGTAACTTACTACAGAGCAGGTAGCTATTCTTAAAGTGTCTGACTTCAGCACTTGTTCTTAGTTAAGACTTTGGGTGCAATCTTTTAAAGTTAGATTTTCTTGCACAGGAAAAGGGTTATTTGGGGACCTCAGCTCAGTTACTTAATAGGTAGTGCCATTAATGAGGTCAAGACTTTGAGTTATGAACCTAGTCATAACTAGGTTATTTTTCATTCATTAAATACTTTGGCATGTGCCAGATATTGCGCATAAATTCATGGTCCAAAATATTTTCCTAATCTCTAAGAATTGACCCAAATTATGTTTCAAGTTTCAGCTGCACTTTTCGTGTATGATGTTCACCATGGGAGTGAGAATGGTGTGGCTCTGATTGGAATACATGAGACCCACATCATCTTAAAGAACAGAGTGTCATTATGCAGAAAGTCAGCTGGTACAAACAGAACCGGAGTCATGTATTTTTATGATCTTTGTTCAAAGAGTTAACAAGTCAGTTTTCAAAACACACATTTTAACTAGCTCAAGATTTCTGAGACTACATCAACAATGAAGAGAATGATATGGTAGGGTGGGACTAGGGGGTCTGCTGTCTAGTCGATCAATACATATATCAAGAATAAATTTATCTCAGACATATACACACATATGCACGCCTGCACCCACACACACATAACCAGGTGTCTCTTCATTAAATGCGTAAATCTGCATTGGATTAAGAGCATTTCCATCCTATGGCAAGTTCAGATCTCATATCATAAAAACAATAGGGTTGACTTTATTAAAACTAACAGCAAAAAAATCAACAATAAAGTCATCCTTATCAAAAGTTATAATTTGGGTAAATTTAACTCTTATTTCAGTCATAACAATCTCTTTGAACATTACATATTTGGAGTATGTCTTTAGATTCACTGCCAGAGCCCAGGGTGTTCTATTTAAACATTCTTAACAGTAACACATTTTTCCTTTTTAGAGTGAATTTGATTCCTGGATATAGCAAAACATCATTTGGTAAAAAGTCTGGTGAATAATATTGTTAGTTAAGCTGGGAATAATATTTTTGGTAAAAAGTGAGACAGGTTTTACATGTGGCTTAAAAAATGATTCTAGAGGAAATGTTATTGCTGGTAACCAACCTCTCCATCATGACTGCTGATACTCTAGACCTGTCTTTTTTTTTTATTTTATTTTTAAATTCTTTATTTTAATTGGAGGTTAATTACTGTACAATACTGTAGTGGTTTTTGCCATACATTGACATGAATCAGCCATGGGTGTACATGTGTTCCCCATCCTGAACCCCCCTCCCACCTCCCTCCCCATCTCATCCTTCAGTTGCCATTCACAATCTATGGTAGAGAGTTGAGGAACTCTCAGATGGATCAGAGGACACAGTAATAAAGATGCCTTCATAATCAGAAGCTGGAAGGACTGTGTGACATTATTTTTCTATTACAGAATTATATGTTTTCAGGACTTTTATGAATCCTGTCTTATAGCTATATGATATTAAAACAAAATCAAGGAACTTAAATCCCAGGGTCTCCCACTTCCAATCTCCCAATAGAGTTTGTGAAGAAGATTCAATCTTTCCAATGTTTTATCATAAATTCAGGACTTAATCACTCTTTTTCTTTCTCTCTCAATATCATTCTCTTTGAATGTGTCTCTCCCCCGCTTTCCCATCCAAACCATCTCTCTCTTTCACACACACATACGAACAGATAAAAACAAAAATACCTCATAGATATGCACACATTTCTACCAATTGTCTTTTTTTTTTTTTTTTTTCATTTTACTTGTTACTCACAAAGACATAAAGTTAGTTTTCTTTTATTCCTACTGGCCATTTCAGGGTTAATTTGCCTCTTTTAAATTTAATTTCTCATTTGAAGATGTTTAATGTGGACTTTTCTTTAAAACCGCAGTTTTTCCATTAGTCATTGTATTCCAAAAAGTCTGGGGAAGCAAGTCATCTCCCTTTACAAGATAAAGGAATAGAAATAGTGTGTTTCAGCTTGGTTTTGTTTATCCTAAATATTTTTGTCTATAAGAACCTGTGAATCAAGTTCAAAATCTTTTGTTTGTATGTTTCCAAAGATTTATCCAAGTGCGCATGTTCATATTTTTGTGTTTGTTTGTTTTGCTTCATGATAAAATCTTCGGGTGGTAGGTGGCAGGGATCCTGGCAGATAATACAGGATTTTGATGCTTATTCTTGGTGTTCTTATAGCCTTTCTGAACTTCTCTAAATTCCTTCAGCCTTTTAAAAACTGAAACACTCCCTGTGAAAACACTGCCTATAGAAGAACGGTGCTATCTTTCTAAGAGACCCTGTTCAAGAAAGTTCCTCTCTTTTAGGATCTTTTGTATAAAAGTTCTATAAAGCAAGCAATGCAGCTTCCCACTAGCTGTAGCAGAAACCTACAAACATTGTAAAGCAAATATCCTCCAATTAAGAAAAGACAAACAAAAAATTAAGCATACGCATTTAAATATAAATTATAGAATGAACACATCCAAGTTATTTACTATGGTAGACAACAGTTTTAGATTTGTACACTTGGTATATTATTTGAAACATTTAAATAAGCAGGTATTACTTCCCTAATAAAAAAGTAATTCTTCGTTGAAAAAAAGAGAAGACAAAGACCAAGGGGAAAAATAAGGGGTACAGGGTAGATGATGTTCACCTGGCTACAGATACCAAGCTTTCCAAGAGCTATTGCCAAGGGTTTGTCTTTGAGACAAGAGCATACTTGTGTAAATCTGGTTACACATTCCTAGTGGGGGTGGGAATTATGTTGGCAATTCCTTCTGTGCAACATTAGAAACATAGCCTATTACCTCCTGACTTCCCAATTCCTAGTTCTTTTATTCCTAACGAATGATTCATGTATTAATAATGGTAAAAATAATAGCTTGCAATTATAGTATGCTCTTTTTCTCTCCAGGGTGCTCAGTGGACATTAAGTACATAATCATTTTTTCATTCAGACTGTCCTGGGGTGTGGTGGGGAGGCTTACTACTGGGAATCCTAGCTTTATATTGTCCTTTTTCTGAAAACATACATTTTTGTGCAAATGCCAATTTTTGCATCTTTAGGAGAAAGCTAAGATGGTTCTTTTCAAGATATCAGAAAGCTGTGGCAATGCACGTTGTTTAAGACCATTAGCTCATTACATTTTTAGGTTAGCAGGAGTATGGGACTGATCTGTTAACTCCCAATGCTAACTGGTCCTCTGCCTAACATGAAGAGTACCTTAAGCTTCAGTTCCAGGCCCTATTTCCTCCCTGTCTACACTCTGTGTTTTGATGATGTCATATAATATGAAAGCTTTACATGTAGTCTCTAGGCTGATTCTGTTTAGTTCAGTCACTCAGTCATGTCTGACTTTCTGTGACCCCTTGGACTGCAGCACACCTGGCTCCCCTGTTCATTGCCAACTCTCAGAGCTTACTCAGACTCATGTTCATTGAGTCAGTGATGCCATCCAACCATCCCATCCTCTGTCGTCCCCTTCTCCTCCTGCCTTCAATCTTTCCCAGCACCAGGGTCTTTTTCAATGAGTTAGTTCTTTGCATCAGGTGGTCAAAGTTTTGGAGTTTCAGCTTCATCCCCAAATTAACATTCTATAGTTCAATTTTTCTGTGGACTCAAATATCCAGCTTTCTGAATCACATCTCTTCTTGGCTATGTGTATGTAGGGCATCTCTCAACTTACCTGGTTAATTCCACACTCCCACCCCTGTATCTCCATACCAATCCTTCATTTGTTCCTCCCCCAGTCTTCCTCATCCTAGGAAAAGGTACTAACATCTGCTTAAACTTAGGCATCTCCTTACTCTTCCTTCTCCTCACTTGCCCTGAATTTTCTCCCTCACAAGTTCTATCAGGTCTACTTCTAGCCTTCCACTAGATTACAATGATCTCTTTTTCTTTTAATTGACTACTCCCTTCTACAGAATGGGATCCTAGTAACTATCTATCTATCTATCTATCTATATACACATACACACACACTTCGATACCTTACTCATAGCCTAGTGGTTCTGGAATGGTCACCTGATCTAATTCGAGTCAGACTCTCTTTCCCTGAAGTCTGGAATTGGAACTGATGGAAACCTAGTTTCTGGATCTGGCTAGAATTGAAGGAGCATAAATTCTCAAACTTTGGAGCTGTTCCTCCCTAATAGCAACAGAGACTGTCAGTTTATATACCAAGAGAGTGAAAGTCAGATATGCAGACAGAAACAGAAGTGAGCCCTTGAAGAAAAACGAGGACTGCCTACTTTTCTGAAGACTATTCAGTTTTTTCTTAAAATACCCTAGATGCCTAGATGCCTTTCATTTCCTAGAGATACTCCAGAACCCAGTAATCCAATATTCTTCCAACAAATTTCTCTTCTCTAATTTGTTTTCTACAACCAACAAAGAAAAAATGTACACACATATGATTTATACACACTTATAAAAATACAACATCAGAGAATTTATCCTATTTTTCTTATAAATAAGTGATATAATTCACTCTTCTTGCCTGAGTACTTTAAATCAATAAATACTTACTGGGACAAAACCTGATATGTACCAAGGAGAATTCAAAGATTGTATAACATTTGGTACATGCCACAAAAAGTATTAGAAACTGAGATCTGAAAAGTTAAATCATATAAATTTAATAATGATGTAATACAGAAGATGCCACAAGCCACTGGTATACATGATTCATTGCAGAATAGTTCAGACAATAATACCATTGAGTTCAGAGGCCAAGGAGAGCCCAGGGCTGGGTGGACAGGTAAACTTCAGTAAAAAATGAGGAGGGGGTCACAGCTTGAAGAATGGTGAGAGTTTGCACAGCTGGACAGGAATGAGATGGGAGTGAGATTTCCTCCACTGAGAGTCCTCCCATGATCAAGATCTGTTAGATAGGGGAATTACAGAGCCCAGAAGCCCAATAATCTTGATCTAAGAAGGATGCAGGATGAGTAGAAGTGACAGCAAAGAATGCTCTGGTCTACAGGAAATAATTCAGCATTTTCTCCCAAGTGGAAAATGCCCTTTGGCTCCCTAAAAGAAAAGACCAGTTTCATATGAACCTCTTTTTCACCTGCCTGTCTAAATTTACAAGGGCTTCCCTGGTGGCTCAGTTGGTAAAGAATCTGACTGCAATGCAGGAGACCTGGGTTCGATCCCTAGGTCAGGAAGACCCTCTGGACAAGGGAACGGCAACTAATTCCAGTATTCTTGCCTGGAGAAACCCATGGACAGAGGAGCCTGGCGGGCTAAAGTCCATGGGGTCACAAAGAGTCAGACATGACTGAGCAACTAACTCTTTCTTTCTGGCCAAAGGAGCTCTTAATCCAATGCCAGTGACTTATGGCAACTCCCAGGTAAATTCCAGTTCCTGGAAATGTTTCTGTTGTTTCCATGTAAGTAACCATGAAAGAAACCACCTCCCCCCAGTCCAGCCCCTGCTAATGGAGGAGTGTGAACACACGGAACCGTGCTGCACTCTCTGTATGCAGGACTTAACAGCTTGGAGAGCAGAAAGGAGCAAGCCAGGGACTTGGCAGCTCAGCCCTGTGAGGGTAAGCGGACTCAGAATGTGAACCATGTGGAGTACATCAGGGCCAAGATGGCTAAATCTGTGCTGGCCGGTGTCTGACCCTGGAAGAAGGAAACCTTCATAAGCTGAAGCCCAGCTCAGCTCCCAGACACATGTGTAAGCAATACCACCCCCAACCTGCTCCTCAACACACAGGGTCAGTGTTCTCCTAACAGAATACAGATGGGGGAGTCTCCATTTCTTCAGCCAGGACATACCAGCTTGGGCCTCTGCTTCCTCTTTTGAAAAAGCAACACATTTTCTAATGAATCTTTTAAGACACCAATTGTAAACACAAACAAACCCCCAATCTTGATCTGTTGCTGGAAGTTAGCATGCTTAAAACAAAAGAAAAAAAAGTCAGGCCTTCAAGATGGGTGTTTTAATTTCTACTCCCTATGTGTAATGTAATGCTCATTTTTTTTAAGGTTTTTTTCACCTACTTTTCAGAGGAAAAAGTTCTAATACTTAAGTGCATTTATTCAAACCAAACTCTAGTGTGAACAGATCTGCTTTGTCAGCATTTTTCTCCTTTTAGACACGTGGGTCATATTTTATAGGCACTTAAGACACACAATCACCAACTGTCCATGTCTTATCCAGACATCAGCACCACTTTTTCCATATGAATCTAGGTCAAGGCAATGTGAAATGTTAAAAACCTGGCATGCCTGGAAAAAAGGCAAAGCAGCACAACTCAGACTCAGTTCCTGGCACAGCTCCCCAGCATCATGTCAGGAAAGTTAGAGGTGACCCCACAGAGTGAGTCCTTGTTGTGATAGGGCCGGCATTTAAAAAACACATGGATAGGTGGGAAGTCCGAATTCAAATCAAGTTCCACTCTTCCAAATGCCATGAGTCTTTTCCCTCTCTTCTTTATATCCATTTATACAGGAAAGGAAGAACAAAACGGAGAAAGAAAGAGATACAGGCAAAGCTTTTTAGCACATAAAAATCAATGGAGCTACAAATTCTACTCCATACAATGAAAAATTAATACATCTAATTAATTTTGAACCTCAATTAATTAATGTTTGTAAAGCACTTTGAAATTCTCAGATGAAAGATGGCATAAGTGTATTTGGGTATTGTTTTATGATGTCATTCTGGCACTTTGAGCTAAGGTGCCATATGGTAATATTATTAACACAAATAATATAGCCACTCTCAATAAAAGAATCTCAGATATAGTAAGGTCATTTAAATTTTTACATGTCAGTTTATACATACAGTAGTTGTATAGAGGTTAGGAAGCTGGGAACACTCTACAGTGCTCCAGTGATAGCAAACTTATTATCATATCCAGGTACCTTTGAAATAACAGGAAAATTGTTAGCATATGAATCATTCTAGCTTAATTATCAGCTAATCCCAATACATATTTCTGTTCCAGGTATACAAAATCATTCACTCTCCCTAACTGAACTGTTAGACCACAAACAGAGGTGCTGGGGGTCTCGGATTCTTACAGATACGATTTGTATTTGACTGGCTGTTAATCACCGTCACCACTCTATGTAGCAAAGCTCCTAGGAGTTTGGGCTTGAAAACAAAAGATTTATATGAAACAGTACAATACCAGAATCTAAAATTTTTTTCTCCATCCAGCTACTCTCCTTTTTGCAAGTTTCAGGTAATCTGATGTCCTTCTCTCATGTAGATTCTTTCTTTATCAGTTATGCTATGAGAGAAGCTGGGGGTGGGTTGGGGGTGGTGGGTATCATTCCCTAAAGTCCCATTATCTTGGTTCCAAGAGGAGTTGTTGAATTTTGTTATTGTTCTCTCTGAAAATTATTAGGGGCTATCCAAACATGGTTTCATCCCTGAAAACATGTCTAAAAAAACTGAATTTGCAGTAGAATCACATGTAGGACATCATTGGAATCTTTCTATGCAAAACCATTTATGGGCCACATTTGCATCTAGTACAAGGATAAGTACATGTAACCTAAAACATAGCTGCTGCTGCTGCTAAGTCGCTTCATTCATGTCCGACTCTGTGCGACCCCATAGACGGCAGCCCACCAGGCTCCCCCGTCCCTGGGATTCTCCAGGCAAGAACACTGGAGTGGATTGCCATTTCCTTTTCCAATGCACGAATGTGAAAAGTGAAAGTGAAGTCATTCAGTCATGTCCAACCCTTCGCGACCCCATGGGCTGCAGCCTACCAGGCTCCTCCATCCATGGGATTTTCCAGGCAAGAGTACTGGAGTGGGTCGCCAGTGCCTTCTCTGAAAATATAGCTACCCTACATCATATCCAAGGAAGGTGGCAAAACACCCCAAAACACTGTTGAAATTTAGCTTCAGATATGTTGAGAGTTCAAGTTATTTATCCAGGTATTAATGTATAAGACTTGTGAAATGTATATTACTCAATTAGAGTTCTTGGCTAACCATCATGAATATGAGCTCAAAATGCCATCATAGCATGGATTTCCTACTTATATTTTAATTGCACTCAGAACTTCATTCAACTACTTGTTATCTCTGTGTTCAGATTGAAGCCCTCACCATCCCATAAATGTGCCCTCTGGTGTGCTTCTGTCATAGTCTCTTCTTGCTGTGTCTGGTCCAGTTTCTAGAGTAAACCTGGCTGCTGTTTCAGTGGCTTGTTCATAGTACATGTTTAATTATATGTATGGAATAAATAACATGAGTGCAAGAGAAATACCAGGTTCAAAATAACATGACACCTCTCTATCTTGGAATACAATCAGTTATAAAGATATGACACTGGCCAGCTAACAGTGTAAGATGGTATTTTCAATCTACCCAACTCCCACTAAAGTTAAAAAGATATCCTAGTTCCTAATTTTATCTTCAGTTAAAGACGATGAATGAAATGGACTGGACTCCCCCAAAAGTCACATCCTTCACCTAGTTCTAAGGTACATCTGAGCCACTGTGGGTGGGGCTGAAGTCTGGAGGAGTAAGGCCAGGTGATGGGGGACAATGCAGAGGCGGGTCTCCATCACCTTTCTCTTTCCACCTTGAACCCTGGAGAGAGGGTTGTCAGCCTAGATGTTATGAACCCTTTGATTCATAGCTTTCTCACCTGACTGCACAATACTTTAGTGCTTTAATAAGACTCAGTTGAAAAGAGACTTCCTTCTTTTCACAAATTGAAAGAGAAAATCTGTTTGGACACTTTTAAGGGAAAGGGGGAAACTTCTAAGTTTTCTTGCATTTTTTTTTTTTTCTCTTTTAAAGTTGTTTCTATCTCTTAGTAGCTCTCTACCTTGCATGTTTGTGTCAATTTACTGAATCTTTGGGGAATGAATAAGGAAAATAATGAGAAAATATTTATATTTTAGATTCTTAGGCTTGAAGGTCCAAGTGGAACACCACTCAACAGACATTTTTCAGCATGTATTTTTTTTTTAATTAGGAATAAGTTAACATTATGCTATTAGGGAAATCTCACCAAATGTTTACATATTTCTAAACTATGTTTTGTTATGTTTAGATTATAGCTCAATTTTAAAAAGACAAAACTTTTTTTTTTATAGATCTTAACTTTTCAGTCCCATGATTTCTGACAATTTTCTAAACCAATAAAAACTATCATCAAAACCAAGATATAGAACATTTTTATCACTGGAAAAAGGGCCCTTTCTATTCCTTCCTACTCAGTTTTCCCCATCCCTAAGTGGGACTTTCTTATCTCTATTAGTTTAGATTAGCTTTACCTGTTCCTTTTCTCATTAAAATGTAATGTATCATGTACTCTTCTATATTTGGCTTCTTTTGCTCAATAAACTGTTTTAGTGACCCATCCATTATGCTATATCAATAGCATATTCATTTTCTTTGCTAAGTGGTACTCCATTGTGGGAATGCAGCTCAGTTTATCTAACTCTCCTGTTAGGGTGGTTTGCTCAGATTTTGGCATTTATGAATGAGGCTGATTTGTATATTCTTAAGCCTTTCTTTGATGAACACATCTATATTTCTTTGAATAAATATCTGGGAGTAAAATTGGTGAGTCATAAGGAATGTGATATTTAAATTAAAAAAAAAACTGCCAAACAATTTTGAAAGTGGGAAAGTATATACCTTTGGTACACACTCCATTAGCTGTGTATGAGCATTCCAGTTTCTCCATATCTTCACCAACTTTTGGTATAGCCAGTATTTCTTATTAAAAAAAACTACTTTCAAAGATGTAATATACTACTATAGTTTTGATTTCTATTTCTCTGATGACTAATGATAGTGAGCAACAATTCCATATGTTAATCACTTGTGTATTTTCTTCTGTAAAGTGTTCAAGTAGTTTACCCAATTTTTAAAATTAGGTGACTTGTATTTTTATTATTTAATTATAGGAGTTTTATATATTCTGAATAAGGTCCTCCTTGAGATATATGTATTGGGAAAATTGTTCCAAGTTTGTGGCTTGCATTTCATTTTCTTAATGGTCTGTATATTGATTTACAGAAAGGTTTTAATTTTAATAATGTTCAATCTATAATTTTTATGGTTAATGTTTGTTGTGTCATGTTTAAATATTATTTGGCTAACCCAACATCATGAACATACTCTCCTATTGGCTTTTAGAGGCTTTATAATCTTAACTTTTACATTTAGGACTATATATCTCAATTTAATTTGGGGGGAATAAATAGGGAAAATAATGAGAAAATATTTATATTTTATATTCTTAGGCTTGAAGGTCCAAGTGGAACACCACTCAACAGACATTTTTCAGCATGTATTTTTTTTTTTAATTAGGAATAAGTTAACATTATCTTTATGCTATTAGGGAAATCTAATTAGATGTGTCTAGGTTTTATTTATATCCTTATGCATTGATATATATGCTGTTGTTCTACCATATTTCTTGTGATGGCTTCTTTCCTATATTTAAGATTTTATTTTGAGATAAATACAGTTTTAAATAGCTATAGAGTCACTTACAAAATGATAGAGAGGGATCCACGTACCCTCTACCATATTTTCCCTAATGGTAATATCTTGCAAAGCTGTACTATAATGTCACAAGCAGGATACTGACACTGGTACAGTCAAGATTCAGAACACTTCCATCATTACAGGATTCTGCATTTTGCCTTCCTAGGGACACACTCACTTCCACCCAGCACACTTATCCCCTGGAAACCATTCATCTGTTCTCCATTTCTACAACTATGTCACTCCAGTAATGATATCTACATGAAATCATGCAGTTTATAATCTTGGGATTGTCTTTTCCCTCAGCGTAATTCTCTGCAGATTCATCCAAGTTCAACCGTCATTTCCTTGAGAGCTTCTGCTCTGTATATCCCCATCTCCAATGTCCACTCCAAGATCTTTTGTTAAATGTCATAAAGCTACTTCTCAATAATGTCCTCAGAAAATTCATTGAATAAAACATAATTCTCAACAACAAAAAAGCTACTTCTCAATAATGATTTGTATCAGCCTTTTCTGTTCCCTCTTCCTGAAATTATCTTTTCCAGATTTTCATCTAGCTAACGTCTTCTCTGCTCAAAGGCTTTCTTCACCTTCCTCTATAAAATAGCTTTCCTATCCCCACACTTGCCACTCTGGATCCCATTAACTAATCTGCTTTCTTTGTAGCACTCATTTATATCTGAAATTATTTATTTTCTGTTTCCTCTTAGAGAGTAATATTGATCAGACAGCGTCCTTATCTTCTTTGGGCCTCAGAACTTAAAATAGCCTTCATTTTTCTTAGGATCTCAATCAGTCCAATTCTGCAGACCACTTAGTAAATAAACCAATAGCAAAATTTATGCTATGAGTTTTTTCATGTTCCTCCAAATAAATGATTGAGGAACATGAGTTCAAAGGGTTTTCTGACCCAAAGTGAAGTCGCTCAGTCGTGTCCTACTCTTTGTGACCCCGTGGACTGTAGCCCACCAGGCTCCTCCGTCCATGGGATTCTCCAGCCAAGAATACTAGAGTGGGTTGCCATTTCCTTCTGCAGGGGATCTTTCCGACCCAGGGATCGAACCCAGATCTCCCGCATTGCAGGCAGATGCTTTAATCTCTGAGCCACCAGGGCAGATCTTTCTAACCCAAAGTCTGATGATAAATATTCTGAGTCAAACAACATTAGAATCCAGATCTATAGTATTCATCTAAAACATGCCTGAGGGAGCCAGAAAACTGGATTCAAACTATCACAATTTGGTAATATATTGATTCATAGAGAAATGTGTATATTACTAAGTACAGAAATTCAAGAAATGTGGGATAACTCTAAGAACCACATTAATAAATATGATAAATGTGATCATTTTTGATAAATAATAATTTATACAACAGAGTATTGGGTCTATACTATCTAATTGAGCAAATTGGCAAAGTGTCCAACCAGGATGGAAGTCATTTTGAGATCCTGATCTTAGTTATTTTCCATGAAGTTAACTTTTTTATTCTTCTCAAGTATGAAAACAGAAAATTTGATTTCAAAAAATATAATTTTGAAGTGACACTATAATTGAGGATAATAATTTTCCAATCTAAGCAATGTGTTGGGAGCTTGGAGACTGAGAGTCCTAGGCAACTTCAAGGCTTTCAGCTTGTTTCCTCAGTTTATCAGACTGCAATAAGGAACAGTTTATCAGCTTAATCAAGAAGAAGAATGGGTGTGGCAGTGGCAACATGTAGTATCAATGGTAGATTTCAAGCTGAGCGCCTGGCAAGCCTTGGCATTAGAGTGTCAGGTCATCTTTAACTTCCGGATAAAGATTCTTGATTCTGAAAAGAAATTTGGTCTTAAGAGTACCTGCCGATCCCTAGGAAGTTTTTTTTTTTTTTTTTTTTTAAACTGTTAATACATCAGACATGACAGGACCAAATGATTCTTTACTCAACTACTTCATTATAATGATGGCCAGTTAGTTTCGTCAGATGTAGACTCTCTGAACTCCAAGTTTCCCATTTGAGAAATGCAGCTCTTGTGCATAGCCTCTTTTCCACATTTAATCTATGTTACAGAATTTCCACCAGAGCCAAGGAAACCCTGATGATTTTCAACTGCAAGTCTCAGGTGTGCATCAGAATTCCAGGAATTTCTATTGCATTTGCTCTAGGGCTGTCTTAAAAATAACGAAGCACTAAGAGAAAAAAGAGAAATTTAGAATAATCCATACAGTTACTTCCTGTGAAGAGGAAAAGGAAGGAGGAGGAAGAGGAGCAAGGAAGGAAGGAGAAGAGGAGAAAACTACTTACAGATACTTAGGACTTAAAGGGCCGTTTGCTTGTGGAGAGTTATTGCCTTCCCCTTTCCTGTCTTCTAAGATCAATAGGACTAAAGCCTAATTTGTATGTTTCTTCCTTCAAGTGTCCTTGCCTCCCTCCAAACTTAGTAAATGCCTGTGTGGTCCCTTATACTATTTATTATTATAGGAATTTTCTATTATGGAACCTCATTCTTTTCTGTTTTGTCTCCACTACTAGACAGATTTGCACTGTCTTTCCTACAGTGGCATGTAAAATGGTTCTGGGATGACAGAATGTTCCTCATAAAGCTTTTCCTGTTCATTGTTGGGTTAACTGACTGCTGTTCACACTGTGCATCCTCGTATAGGATGTAGAGCTATTTTGTTTCAGGGGTCCTACTGCTGCACACCTCTTCTCCCAAGTCTCTCTGAACTTTGATTCCCATTTAGACTTCTCAGAAAGGGTAGCCAAAAAAGTCTTTGTGTGTTTTTGATATACTTGAATATGTTGTCTAGAAATGTTTACCCAACAAATCAAGATGCCCCAAATTCCCTCATTGGAGTAACTCCTAATCCATTTCTATCACTTTAGTTTCAATGCTGAAGCTGTGAGGAAAAATTAAATTTTCCCCTAGTCATATACTTGTAATACTTTTGAGGGGACGTTCAGTGTTCAAGGAAGACTCGTTTTAAGAAAGACACCTGTAGCTAGGTAAACTGTTTTCCTGTTGTTGTTATCAACATTCTTTAATCAGATCTTCTAGCTCTAATTTTTTGAGGCAAAAAAGGAAAAAGAAAGACTCCAGGTTAGGAGGAAGTTGAAAAGTACACATGATTTTTTACAAGGGTTTGGGTGCCTGACTCTGAAACTCGGTTTAGATCATACTTTCTCAATGGAAGTTTTTGACTGAAATATAGTCATACTATTTGTTTTTGGTGAAAGCATCTTAGTACTTTAAGAGCAAAGATTTATGACTGTCTATACTAATGACTGCTTTTTATTTTTCAAACTGTAAACTTTTTCTTTTGTATTGGAATATAACCAATTAACAGTGCTGTGATAGTTTCAGGTGAATAGCAAAGGGACTCAGCCATACATGTACATGTGTCCATCCAGGCTGGCACGTAACATTGAGCAGAGTTCCCTGTGCTATACAATAGGTTTTGGTTGGTTACCCATTTTAAATATAGCAGTATGTACATGTCCTTCCTAAATTCCTAACTATCCCTTCCCTGGTACCCATAAGTTCATTCTCTAATATGAGGAATATAAAGAGAAATTATACAAATGAACTTACTCACGAAACAGAAAGAGACTCTCAGACTTGGCTGCTTTTTAAATCAATCCATTGTTCAGAATACTATGACATCCTTTCAATAAGCTGAAATTGGCATCCTTGGGGGTATTTTGTGGTACCAAAATTTCAGTTTCCATCCCTAATCCTGTACATTTTTGTAACCCTCAGTTTACATAATTGCCCATGAATGGTTAGTCATGCTTGTTATAGCTCTTTTAATGAAAGACCATGTGAATATCCAGTTTCTATCCTACTGAAATCAGTGAGGCAAAGCTCAGGTGAGGATGGCCTCAGAGGACATGTTACGGATAAGCACTCCTGGCAGTGGTGGAAGGACATGAAAGTATACAAATGACTTGTCTTTCTCTCCTGGGAATCCTGCCTACAGATCTTATATGACTGGGCTCTTCCAGGTTGGCTTATTATGACTTCTAGCTTTTGGCAGAAAGAACTGAGAAGTGAATCCTTATTTACCATATCTATAATTCTCAGCATTTCAGTGGTCCACTTTTTCCAGTTGTTCAAATCTTCACTCTTATGCCTATTTTCCCCCTAATGGGCAGTTACCTTTATCCTCAGGTTGCTTACCAAGCCCAGGACACCTACTCTTCTTTCTCTGAGATCACCTCAAAGAGGAGTTTCAATTCTAATAATGTGAAGCATTTAACTCACACTTAGCCTTCTCAACTTTCAAAAGGGTGTGCATTGTATGTGTAAAATTTGATGTTGCTTTTACTTCAAAAGTAGCCTGAAAATGATGGCAGCCTAGCCCCACCTGTCTTCTTCACAAACATAGTCTATTTTTATAAAGGACATTATTATGTTAGTCACTATATTATCTACTTCTAAACTGCCTCCACTTTAAAAACACAACATAAATCTGTGTGTGTGTGCTAAGACGTGTCTGACTCTTTGTGACCCTATGGACTGTAGTCTGCCAGGCTCCTTTGTCCATAGGATTCTCCAGGCAAAAATAATAAGTGAGTTGCCATTTCCTTCACCAGGGCATCCTTCTGACCCAGAGATCAAACCAGACCAAGTATCCTGGATTATCAGGCAGATTCTTTACCGCTAGTGCCACCTGGGAAGCCCAAGTATAAATCTGACGTCTCCAATTTGTCTCTGGAAAAAAAAAGAAAAACATCTCTCTCAGTGTTTCTTACATTTTCATTTCCCATCACTTCATGGGAAATAAATGGGGAAACAGTGGAAACAGTGTCAGACTTTATTTTTCTGGGCTCCAAAATCACTACAGATGGTGACTGCAGTCATGAAATGAAAAGACGCTTACTCCTAGGAAGGAAAGTTATGACCAACCTAGATAGCTTATTGAAAAGCAGAGACATTACTTTGCCAACAAAGATCCATCTAGTCAAGGCTATGGTTTTTCCTGTGGTCATGTATGGATGTGAGAGTTGGACTGTGAAGAAGGCTGAGTGCCGAAGAATTGATGCTTTTGAACTGTGGTGTTGGAGAAGACTCTTGAGAGTCCCTTGGACTGCAAGGAGATCCAACCAGTCCATTCTGAAGGAGATCAGCCCTGGGTGTTCTTTGGAAGGAATGATGTTAAAGCTGAATCTCCAGTACTCTGGCCACCTCATGCGAAGAGTTGACTCATTGGAAAAGACTCTGATGCTGGGAGGGATTGGGGGCAAGAGGAGAAGAGGACGACAGAGGATGAGATGGCTGGATGGCATCACTGACTCGATGGACATGAGTCTGAGTGAACTCCGGGAGTTGGTGATGGACAGGGAGGCCTGGCGTGCTTAATTCATGGGGTCGCAAAGAGTCGGACACGACTGAGCGACTGAACTGATAAGATTTTGTCACTCTTGTTCCTAAAGGTCCCGCCTCTCCCTCACCAGGGTTCCCTGCTTCCTCATCTCCCTGACTCAAGCATACATAAAGATTCTTGGATATTCTTCTCAGAGGAGAGGCATCCTTAGGCTGACCACAAAACTTTACCAGTACATGAATTATACAACAGAAAAGAACATAATGACAGAAAATACAGATAACC